>NC_088887.1:68306644-68916871 GCF_037157495.1 Lathamus discolor | reverse complement strand
TTTCAGTTGTAATAAGCAACATGCAGAAGTCACTCACTACTATATATCATTTAGCCCAAACAACTGTTAATACTCAAAACCTAAAACGTGATCCTTCAGTTGGATACACACTAAAGACAATTCTACATAAAGCTTGACAGATAATCTATGTACTGGCCATATTAAGAAGTAATGTCCATTCAAATAAATTGTATTGTAACATTCACCAGATTTCTGAGGATCAGAGAGAAGATAATATTCTAGACAGACTATCACAATCTACAGGTTTCCCTCCTGGTAACGAAGTCATGGCATTTCCATTTCAGGGGAAAAAAAAATAAATAATAAAAGTGAAAAGAAAAAGCACATAAGATATATTTAATCATTTCACAGTCATTGATTAACTCCTCAAAGCCATCTTCCTGCATACCAGTGGTAGATAAGAAATGAAAGGCTGAAAGCAAAGGAAGCTAATAGCCAAATTGACCAACAGCCAGAGACAGTGAGGAAGCTGCTGCAGTCTACTGAGAAAATCAGATGTGTATGCATAGTTAGTTACACACACGTATAGGTACACAAAACTTCAAATATCTTCAGATGGAAGCATTGAAATAAATCTCTGATTTGTCAATAAAAATACCATATTTTTAATCTAGTAACTACATTAATTTTCCTAAAAACATGTGGTCAGAATAAACTCCTGAAATGAAATAACTACTTAGTATGCTATGTATAGGTTAGAATATAACTCTTATATTTTGCTTGACTAGAGTTTTTCTTCTCAACATTTTCCAAATGTTGAAAAAATAAATGTTTACTTGGTGAACCTTATGTTTTCTTCTCACGCTAGAATTTTCAAATGCATTCAGAATGTCTCTTTTTCTGTTTTCTACACACCAAAGCTTCTTTCCTTCAAAAGTGTTGAACAATATAATTTTAAGACTACAATCTCCACGTTTTTAACCTGTCAGTTAAATGTGTTATTGTTTCTAGTTCATTTCACTTTAAAGTGAAGTTTTAGATAAGGAGTGAAAATAAATTTGAAGGGAGTCTGAAATTATTATGAATCGGTAATTTCCCTAGGTATACATATACCTGAAGTATGTATGTATATAAATATAAAGTGAAAAGAAATACTTTCTAAATATCACCCTTGGAAAAATTAAGTCTGGGATCTGGAAAGCCATCTACATTAATTTGTATTTCATTGTTTGCACTTCAGCACAGCAAAAGAAATCTGTTCACTTAACAGCTACCATTTTAATACTGACACTTCCAGTGTAGAATTTCCCTTTAAAGATTATCTCAACACAGTTATCAACATCTGATAGACAGTTGCACAAGTGCAATTTTGTAATTGGAAATCATTTTCTTACACTCCTGAGCTGCTGTAACATTCTGTTAATTGATACTATTTGTTAAAACATCTGTAATGAAAAGCAGTGTATTTCCATCCAATAAACCGGATTCATTAGTTTGTTGTTAAACACTGTGGTTTTGAAGAATGGATAAGAAGCTGAAAGAACAAAGTACTTTCCCAGTTCTTTGCTTCATTAAACAGTCTGAAGGACTTCTCCAAAGGGCATAGCCTTGAATGCATGGGTTATCTCAACTAACCCTCTGCATTAAAGAGCCTACTTCATCAAGAGAGACCCCTCCGTGCCTGTATGTGAATGATAAAAAGGAACAAAAGAATAAGCTCATTCAAACAGTAGGCATTCACTGAATCCAGGTTCTGTGTGGAAGCAGACTTTAGCATGCTTGAAGCACAACAGAACAGTGAGGAAATAATTTACTCTAGTGCTACAAACTTGGAGAGTGAAAGCTCTCTCAAGTGAGGGAGGTTTGCTTTGAAAGCAGATGAATCATGTTAATTAGTAGTGTGTATATCACAGATCATGAAATAGGCCTTCAGGATTTGAAAGTATCAGCCTAATACTGTAAACATACAGAATGCATTTTGCATTTGCTTCTATTATACTTTTAATGAATGAAATGAGATAAATGAAATGAAATAGGATTGTGATTGAATGACAGCATAATAACCTCTAAGAGCAAATCCCTACACAGAAATCTTTTACTTTAACAAAGCATTATTACTAGGGTTTTTCAAAATGATGCTAAGCTTTTTTGCAAGTAGCAAAAGCAAGATAAGCAAAAATACAGTCTTTGCAAATAATACTCTTGACAAGTTCATCAGCAAGGCAATGCAGCTAATAAAGCCTTTGATCTCATCAGCACTAGAAAAGGGCAAATGGCAAACATGAGTAAGTTTCAACAACAGATACAGACATTACAGATAAGAACTTCCTCAAGTCTGCCTCATCAAGAAGAACGGTACAATACAGCAAGGATTCATTTGTAGCTAATGGAAATGAGCATTGAGAAATTTTCAGTAGATATAGTGAGTTCTTAAGAATTCCTCCTCTTCTCCTGATATATATTTTGACCACGGGATTTTGCAATAGATTGGACTTATAACACCACATTTTGCCAGTAGTATTATTTGTCTGATTTCCTATGGAAATGAGGTTTATGTCCATGTTCAGTTGTGCTTGTGTGAGAGAGTGCTTCTTGCTCTCTGGCCCAAGAACCTTTAAAATCAGCTCTTTTCAGTCACATTCAACAAAAGAGTAGAGGTCTTAGGCTATTAAATTATGCAGGTTTTCTGCAAATAGGCAAGTTGGGAGCAACAAAGGTACCTTAGTTGAGGGAAAAACAGCAACATGAGCACGCATGTTAGACACCTGAGTCCAGAACATATCAAGACATGGAAGAGATAAACACCGCAACAAAAGGAAGGGTTTTCATCAGACCTACCAGCTTTTTAGGCATCAAATGTAATCAGCTGTGAGACAGGAAATGGCAAAAAAACCCCAGACTTAATTAGTTCCAGTGAGCCACAGTTCTGGATTTCCGAAGGGCCAACTTTGGCCTCTTCAGTCAACTGCTAAGGGAAGTCTCATGGGAAAGTGTACTAGGCGGTAAAGGGGCTCAAGATAGTTGGTTAGCATTCAAGGACCGCTTCTTCCAAGCTCAGGATCGGAGCGTCCCAATAAGTAGGAAGTCAAGTAAGGGATCTAGGAGACCGGCGTGGTTAAACAAGGAGCTGCTGGGCAAACTCAAGTGGAAAAGGAGAATCTATGGATTATGGAAGGAGGGGCTGGCCGCTTGGGAGGAATATAGGACAGTTGTTAGAGGATGTAGGGAGGCAATTAGGACAGCTAAGGCCTCCTTGGAACTCAATCTTGCTAGTCGGGTTAAAGACAATAGAAAGGGCTTCTTCAAATACATAGCAAATAAAACTAACACAAGAGGCAATATAGGCCCACTGCTGAACGAAGTGGGTACCCTGGAGACAGAGGATATAAAGAAGGCAGAGGAGCTGAATGCCTTCTTTGCCTCTGTCTTTACTCCTGCAGACTCTCCCCGAGGGCCCCGGATTTCTATAGCCCCAGAAGGAGTCAGGACAAAGGAGGAGTTTGCTTTGGTAGATGAGGATTGGGTTAGGGATCAGCTATGCAATCTGGACATCTGTAAATCGATGGGTCCGGATGGAATGCACCCACAGGTGCTGAGGGAGCTGGCGGAGGTCATTGCTAGGCCACTCTCCATCATCTTTGGTAAGTCGTGGGAAACGGGCGAGGTGCCTGAGGATTGGCGGATGGCAAAGGTCACACCAATCTATAAGAAGGGCAAGAAGGAGGACCCGGGTAATTATAGACCAGTCAGCCTTACCTCCATCCCTGGAAAGGTGATGGAACAACTTATTCTTGACTCCATCACTAGGCATATCAAGGATGAGGGGGTCATTAAGAACAGCCAACATGGTTTTATGAGGGGGAAGTCATGTATGACCAACCTTATAGCCTTCTATGAGGAAGTGACTAGGTGGAGGGATGATGGTAGAGCGGTAGATGTAGTTTTTCTTGATTTCAGTAAGGCATTTGATACTGTCTCCCACAGCATCCTCATAGATAAGCTAAGGAAGTGTGGGCTTGACGATCAAGTAGTGAGGTGGATCGAGAACTGGTTGAAAGGAAGAAGGCAGAGAGTTGTGGTCAGTGGCGCAGAATCTAGCTGGAGGTCTGTGACTAGTGGAGTTCCTCAGGGGTCGGTGCTGGGACCGGTGCTGTTTAATATTTTCATCAATGACCTGGATGAGGGAACTGAGTGCACCCTCAGCAAGTTTGCTGATGACACAAAACTGGGAGGAGTGGCTGACACACCAGAGGACTGTGCTGCCATTCAGCGAGACCTGGACAGGCTGGAGAGTTGGGCGGGGAGAAACTTGATGAAATTTAACAAGGGCAAGTGTAGAGTCTTGCATCTGGGGAAGAACAACCCCATGTACCAGTACAGGTTGGGGGTTGACCTGCTGGAAAGTAGTGAACGAGAAAGGGACCTGGGGGTCCTGGTGGATAGGAGGATGACCATGAGCCAGCAATGTGCTCTTGTGGCCAAGAAGGCAAATGGCATCTTAGGGTGCATTAGAAAGGGAGTGGTTAGTAGGTCAAGAGAGGTTCTCCTCCCCCTCTACTCAGTCTTGGTGAGGCCGCATCTGGAATATTGCGTCCAGTTCTGGGCCCCTCTGTTCAAGAAGGACAGGGAATTGCTTGAAGGAGTCCAGCGCAGAGCCACAAAGATGATTAAGGGAGTGGAACATCTCCCTTATGAGGAGAGGCTGAGGGAGCTGGGTCTCTTTAGCTTGGAGAAGAGGAGACTGAGGGGTGACCTCATCAATGTTTACAAATATGTAAAGGGTAGGTGTCAGGATGATGGAGCTAGGCTTTTTTCAGTGATATCCAGTGATAGGACAAGGGGCAATGGGTGTAAACTGGAGCATAGGAAGTTCCACGTTAACATCAGGAAGAACTTCTTTACTGTAAGAGTGACAGAGCACTGGAACAGGTTGCCCAGGGGGGTTGTGGAGTCTCCTACACTGGAGATATTCAAGGCCCGCCTGGACAAGTTCCTGTGTGATGTACTGTAGGTTACCCTGCTCTTGCAGGGGGGTTGGACTAGATGATCTTTTTAGGTCCCTTCCAACCCTTGGGATTCTGTGATTCTGTGATTCTGTGATTTGTGAGGAAAAAAAGTTTTCTTCAGAGTGGTTCCTCTTGATTTCTTTCCCACTCCTTTTCATATTCTACTATTCATCAATAGATCTCATCTAAGGTAAGAAAGAAAGTGTCTTCATCACCACATAAACTGGTGACACTTTAAGGAGTAATTGTAACTTAGGTAAAATTGCGTTATTCATAAAGAATGTATTTCATGGGGAAAATATTGACTTGTTCCCAGAAGACATGAAAAACTCCACATCTTTAAAATTTTACTTTTTGACATCATTTGAAAACTAATTGAGAATCATGCTTATAACTGACAACTCATGCTTGGCAGCCAATTCTTTCAACACACAGCTTAAATATAAAAGACCCTATATCATCATAAGGAAGGTAGTCTTCATAGAAAGAAAAGAACACAGCTCTGAGCTGCCAGCCCTAGTTTGGTTTGTAGACAAAGACATTTATTTTTTAAATTCCTATCAAAGAATTAGAAGTCTCTACAGAGAAATAAAATTATTTACAGTGCATATGACAATCAACCTTAAGATACAACTAAAAAGAAGTTAAATATCTGTAGTTATTTCTACAAAGAATATGATATATAAATGTCTGATATAACCCTAGCACCAAAGAAATCTATTAAGTCAATTTTTCACTTCTGACTTCAGCCTAGAGTGTATGGATAAAATTAAGAAAAAAAATGCTTTTTTTTTTTTTTTTAACTTTTTTAACTTGCTATGGTGAAATTGGGAATTCTCCAGGTGATGACTAAAATGTCATAGAGTTAAATCACATCAGAAACGTACACAAAATAATATGTAGGATAGGGGCAATAGGAACAGGACCTACACAACTGCTACAGTCATATCTCCCTATGACTTTTGATGTGTATTTTGAGTAGATAATTGAGTTGCTGTTAATAAATATTATGTTAATAAAAATTTAAAAATACATATCTGAACTGTTTGCTGATTTCGGTGGAGCTGCATTTCCACCAGAATGCAGATTTACATTCAAAATTCCTTATAATATACATTACATTATGCATATAGTGTATTAGTATCATATGTGTAATGTATGAATATAGAATAGTCATACTATGTGCACAAGTTCTGTTATAAAAGAATACTCTTTCCTGAAAATGACCAGAAGCCATGAAGCGATTGACATTCAATTGCTCCATTTGTTGTACTAATACAACATTATCTTTTCTTACTTCTATGGCACTAATCACTAAACAGCAAAACCTAGAAGTATTACAGGTTGGCAGATAAAACTGTAGTATATAGACAGAAAGATGAAAATAATTTAATGTGCAATATGGTTACCATGAAGACTTTACTTTGGCCAAGAATAGATTGAACAGTTACAAGACTGGACACAAAAGTTTGCCTGAAAAGACTTTGCCTACGGAGTGAAGTTTGGTGTTTCACAAAATTTGCCTTCTGATATATGATGTTTAGGCTCACCACTGAACATTTCATCCAGCCCACAAACATGATTTATACTGTGCTGTTCATCACTGTTTGTTAGAATAATGTTTGCCATATCTCTAAGGTCTTTCACCTTCTGAATGGTCTTTCACCTTCTGAATGATCTTTCACAGGTGAAAGAGATGACTAATATAACTTGCTGTGTCTAGAAAATAATACTGTAATAAATTACAGACCGTACAGCATGTTCTGTAAGGAAAAGTTAAGGTTATATATAGGCAAGTATTGGAATACTTACCACTGAATAAAGAAATATAGTGAAATAAAAACACCTTGTTTCTCACCCTCTTTTGAAACTGATCTAGTCTAGGAATAACTCCATGTTTGACCTGAAAGCTGATAGAGTCTCTATTTTAGCTAAGTTTATTGAACTGAAAACCCATATACAGGTATATGTATGTACATGTATGTGTGTACACCTACACATCTATATGCATGGAATTAGCTGTAATCAACATGTGCATTTTCATTTCTGCTAGAATTTATTCCCAAGTATAAGTCTGTAGATGGCACCAAGCTGGGTGGGAGTGTTGATCTGCTAGGAAAGCTGATTTGAACAGGCTGGACTGATGGGCCATGGCCATTTGTATGAGGTTCAACAAGGCAAAGTGCCTGGTCCTGCACTTGGGCTATGATGACCCCATGCAATGCTCCAGACTTTGGGAAGAGTGTCTGGAAAAAATATTCAGCAGAACATGACCTGAAGGTGCTGACTGATGGCTGGCGGAACATGAGCCAACAGTGTGCCCAGGCAGCCAAGAAAGACAATGGCACATTTCTGACAATGAAAATGTGTCAGAAACAATGTGGCCAGCAGTGCCAGGGAAGTAATAGTCCCTCTGTACTTTCACTGATTAGACACCACCTCCAATGCTGGGTCAGTTCTGGGCCCCTCACTACAGGAGAGACATTGAGGTTCTAGAGCAGGTCCAGAGAAGGACAACAAAGATGGTGAAGGGTCTTGAGAACAAGTCTCATAAGGAGCGGCTGAGGGAACTGGGATTGTTTAGTCTGGAGAAAAGAAGGCTCAGGGAGACCTTGTCACTCTCTACAACTACCTGAAAGGAGACTGGAGAGAGGTGGCTGTCTGTCTTTCTCGAGTCTCTCTCAAGTAATGACCAATGAGAGAAGAGGAAATGGCTTCAAATTGCACTAGGGGAAGTTTAGATTGGGTACTAGGAAAAAATACTTCCCCACAAAGTCTGTCAAGCATTGGAACAGGCTGCTCAGAGAAGTGGTTGAGTCACCATACCTGAAGGTATTTAAAATATGTGTATATGTGGGTCTTAGGGACATAGTTTAGTGGTGGACTTGTGGAGTTAGGTTAGACTCAATGATCATAAAATTCTTTTCCAACCTAAATGTTTCTATGACTAAGCACAATGGAAAAAAAAAAGGACTTCTATTACTGATGATGTACTGAATTATTTTTTGGTGTTAATGTGCTATACCACTCATTCACAGAAATAAATAACTGGTTTCATTAAGATGGCTCTTATGCAAAGGTCTTCTCCTTGTCTTAATTTCTTAAATACATACTAAAGGAATAATAGTTCTTTCACTGAACCAAGAGATCTTTAGGTCACGTTCTATATTGCTGTCACTTTCATTTGCATTCTTTGACTGAAAAACTTAAATATTTCCTCAAAAATTACCGTAATAGTGAAAAGAGAATTACTGAACCTGGCAAGTAAGTAGAAAGAAGACAATATCACCTTTTTGCTCTAAACCATAGTTTGCCAGTTTAACTATCTAAATGATACATACTACATAGGACTCAGTACTAGGAGATGGTACAGGTCTTATTATCAAGGTAGCTATCAGTGATAGCTATTATTGTTGTACATTCATGGAATAACTGAGTGTGCAATGTTGATTTCTGGTCTGTGACAATCAAGGGCAGTTTTTTCTGCTTCATCGTTAATCATTTTCTTAAACAAACCCTAGTACTTATGCCCAGAAAGCCAACCGTATCCTGGGCTGCATCAAGAGGAGCGTGACTAGCAGGTCAAAGGAGGTGATCCTGCCCCTCTACTCTGCTCTTGTAAGTGGAGTATTGTGTGCAGTTCTGGTGTCCTCAATATAAAAACTACATGAAACTGTTGGAACAAGTCCAGAGGAGGGCCACAAGGATGATCAGGGGACTGGAGCACCTTCCGTATGAAGATAGGCTGAGAAAGTTGGGGCTGTTCAGCCTGGAGAAGGCTGCGTGGAGACCTCATAGCAGCCTTCCAGTATCTGAAGGGGGCCTACAAGGATGCTGGGGAGGGACTCTTCACTGTGGACTGTAGTGATAGGACAAGGGGTAATGGGTTCAAACTTAAACAGGGGAAGTTTAGATTGGATATAAGGAAGAAGTTCTTTACAGTAAGGGTGGTGAGGCACTGGAATCGGTTGCCCAGGGAGGTTGTGAATGCTCCATCCCTGGCGGTGTTCAGGGCCATGGTGGACAGAGCCTTGGATGGCATGGTTTCGTGTGAGGTGTCCCTGCCTACGGCAGAGGTGCTGGAACTAGATGATCTTAAGGTCTTTTCCAAACCTAACTATTCTATGATTTTATGATTCTATGCACTCAGCCAGATAAGACTACTGATCCATCTGAAGATTATCCGTATGAAACTTATCCGTACACATCCATATATATATGCCTGTGTGTGTGTGTGTGTGTGAAATTTGCCACTGGATCGCTGTTCAGCTAACAGTGTAATCTCACGAGTGCTAGCAGTGGCATAAGAAACGAGGTGGGAGACATAACCAAGTGCAGGAGGGTGAGACTACTTGCTCTTAAGATGACTTAAAGCAACTGTGAAATTGCATCCCCCTCATATACCTTCACTGGCTGAGTGAAGTTCAGTGTGAGAGATGAGGTTAGATTCTATTAATGCACCCAATAGTCAGGTACTGCCAGATGTGGTATATTTTAACCCTCATTCATACTGGTTTGGAAGAAAAGTCTTAGCTTTTTTCTCCTCTATTTTCCTCCAATTTGCCTTAGTGTGTGAGTTAAGTGCTACACTGTTAGATGATTTCACTATCAAGAATATAAATATGAAACAGCTACTTGTGATGACTACTTACCTCAGAGTGACATCAGATAGGAAGTAGCATCTTATGTCTTGAAATCCATACTGGGCAATTCAGAATGGCAGTGAAAATTAACTGGTCAAGGCTAAAAATGGTATCCTATAATACCTACAAGAATTGTGCAGAAAGAGAATTTGAGTTTTTAAATGTGGGTGATAGCTTAGTCAAGAAAGACTGTTACAGAGCCCCAGAAATCCTTTTCCCATAATAAAGCAGTAAGGGTAATCACAGCATTTTTGTTGTTTGAAGCTCTAGTCAAGTTCACTGAAAAATCATGGGCAGGATAAAATAATGGATTCCGTGCATTTCACATCATTCTTCAATTTTCTGCCATCTGGCAATAATAGTGTCTGTTTAGCAGCCTCTGTGTAAGGCAGCAGTTTGTAAAAATGCTCGAGTCAAAAGAAAAGTGAAAGCACAAGAGAAAGAAGTATGAATGATCGTTACAAAGAGCAAAGAAACGAAGGTGGTGAAACTGGGAGCAGATTGCTGTAAATAATTCAAAGGAATAAGAGATGAAGAGTAAAAGTGAAACAAGTACTTAAAAACTGGAAGATAAGATGAGCATATCCCTCACGATATTAATAGCTGTATCTAAACTGCTGTAGTCACACAGTCATGCTTGTAAAGCCCTTTGTGTAATGTCTTTGCCATTTGAGGTAAATATTTTGAGAACATTCTTCTCTCTAACAACCTCCACGTAGCCTGAATGTGACAGAGAAGAAATCCAGAATGATTTTGTGGGAGGCTTAGCAGACACTAAATCAGGACCTCCAGGTGTACCACAATGCACATCAATCAGGCATGCAACCCTCCACCTCCCACTATCTAAGTGGAAAAGACCACTTTTAGGAGAGCCTTCACACTTCTGAACCTCTCCACATTCAGAAATGTGGAAATCCAGAAGTTCTCATGTGAAAAGCTTAAGGCTTGGCACACCTATAAAACATAGATATTAAAAGAAATTAATTTGAAAGAGTTTGCAAAATTGTTTTTTCTTAGGTGAAAAATTAAATGGGAATTTGCTTTGTGACTAGTATTTCTGCATTTAAACTTTTGATCTGCATTAGATGTTCACAGACTAGAACGAGCTCCAACCTGCCAAGAAGTCTTCAGAACCACAAAATGTTGAGATGGTGAAAATTTTCATGTTCTCATCAAGTTTATGTCCTTGATAAAATATACATTTTGTTGGTTTATTCCCAATCCAAAGAACTTTATTTTCTAGGGTGGGTTTTATCTCTTGATTTTATCCATCCAAATGCAAGGCTTCTAAGCTGAGATATATTTGCTTCCTCTAGCTGGTGTAGGTAAATTAGTTCTTCCAGAAGAAAATTCACCCTGCTTAATTTTGAATTAAATTAATTACTGTTCTAGAGGGGCTTACCTACCTTTCCCCACTAATTGTGAAAACTAAATGCCAACAATTTAACCAGCTAATGTTAGCTGCAGTGAATCCAAGCTTTAAACTCTGATTCGGGTGAAGAACTATGCATCAAAATCCAGACTGCAGATCCTTCAATATCTGGCTCAGCCCCTGCCTGATTGTGGAGGTACCTTATTTTTTACATTAAAATATTCAAGGTAGGTATGTGTAAACTATATGTATGCCTGTATTTGTAGCACCTGCCTAATACAGGAATCCAGAAACAAGACACCGTTCTGCCTCAGTGCCCTGTAGGGCTTTGCTGGGAATGCTGTACGGTGTGTGAGATTGAGTTCCACACAGAATCTGTTTGCAGTTGCCACAGTTTTTTAAACATCACCAGAAAAGGTTGATTTATCCTGTTTAAGTACCAACGGGTTACAATAGTCCCGTGGGAATGGGAAAAGAGATAGTCTCAAGCCTGACACTTTCATGCTTCAGGAAACTGCCTTAGCAGTCAGGCTGCAGGCTAATGCAGGCAGAGGGAGGAGGAAACATCCACACACTAAACAAAATATGTGTCTGTGTAGCAAGGAAAGCAAGGTGGTGTTTGTTTTATCTTTCCTTCTTCTTAACCTTTTCCTGATTTCCCACTAGCCATACAAAGAATTCATTCATTAACAGAAGATTGAATAATTTGTACAGAGTGACAAGGTGATGATCTGACAAACATTCCTAGAACATATTTAACCTTATTTGTAGGGATAATGCTGGAATTAGATGTGAAACAATTTGTGTATGATTTCTTGTTCAATAGACAATTGCAAACTGTAGAGTAAATATCTGCATCCAGGATCTCTTGATCCTAAACAAACGAGTCTCTCTGGTCTCTTATTATGCAGGAATGACAAGGTGCTCTTTATGCCTTTTTTTTTTTCACTTGCCAAAATGTTGACAGATTGAGTCAATTAATCCTTGTTCAAACAATGTTTCCTGTGGCAAAAGCTATGTTATAAGCTTCCTCTTTCTGTACAGCAATAAACACACTTTTATCATCGTTTTACCTTGTGATAAAAACAGGGAAACCAAAGAAAATCAAAAGGTAGTTGGCACAAAGATACACAGAAATGGAAGCAAAACAAACTGCTTGCTTTTAGACTGCTAAGAAAATAAAACTAATATCAAAGCAATCAAATGTAGATGCAAGAGTTGCTAGCAAAGGAACAAAACTGAAAACAGTCTAATCTAACAAGGTAAAGACTGCCAATCATCCTTCCTTCAAGTCCTAGCAACCCAAACTTGTAAAAACATTCCTCTTCCAAATTGTTAGCAGTGGAGATAATTGTAGGGACATGAGTCTGAATTCCTCATGGCATTGAATGGCAGTCTTGGAACTGCTGGTCTGTTTACTTTCTTGGCTCCGGGGTTAATGATATAGACAGCTGAACAATTGGAAGAGAATTGAACTGTATATGGCAAGGTATTTCTCAAGTGCCAGGAGGATAGATGACCCTGCTGTGTTTTCATTTTATGCCCACCCAAAATTATTTTTTCTGAGAGTTTCCAACTGATCTTATGTTTGCACTAGCTTAAAATTGTATAGTTTTCTTTCCTTGTGCAGGTGTCTTTTGAGGTGACATTTTCCATCCAGTGGATGATACAGTACTAACTTGCTGTTGTGAAGACTTGTACTCCAGCCACACTCAAAATACTGCAACATATAACACAGAAATGACATTTGAAATTTGGGAGAAGACAAAAATGCTTTAAAATTTTTGGCATTGTCATATTAAATAATTTTTTCTTCTTCCCTCTTAGGAGCAGAACAGAATCACACATATAAGTGGTCTGGGCTGAAAACCAGAAAAACCTGAAAACACACTTAAAGGTTCACAGAAACCCTCCTCCTGAACAGTCCTCCTAATGCCCTGTTACATTTCATGGATCAGTGGATATGCCATGCCAGAAAAGAGAGCAAAAATAACTTTACACAGCTATTCCAAGGCAGAAATTTTGTGCATATGGGTCCCTTCAGGGAAAAAAAAAAAAAGTACAGTATTATTTTTCTTCTGTTTCATATTTTACATGCTACTGGATCAGAAGCTTCACTCTCTCAGACTGTTTAAAAAATCCTCCATCTTCTTCCAAAATTTTATGAAAGACCTCAGAAATTAGTTTAATAGCTTTCAACCACTTCTTGTAAGAGTCAGGGATTAAATATCTCTCTGTGACCCTGAATCTATAAAAAGTTTATCTGGTAGACTATACAAGTTGCTTGGCAACATAACCCAAACAAGGATCAAGGCTAAATACAAACAGACAATAAATGTCTGGGAGACCAGGCATGTATATTCCTATATTGTAAAAAAAAATAATAAAAATCAATAAAAATAAAAGAATGAAAGGAATGACTGCTAGCTCTCTTCCTGGAAGCCAGTATGAGATCCGACATGATTGCAGCTTGAACTAATTTAAATTCAAAAATTCTTGTTATTTGATTCAAATATATGTAGGAAAGAGAGCAACATAGCAAAGAACACTGATTTGTACAACTTTGGTTGTGCCTTAAAACTACACCTTCAGGAAAGTAAGCTGTCATGATATAGAGAAAACATCCAGCTTTAAGATTTTTGTCATCAAAAACTAGAAACCTGCTGCACAAAATAAGAACAATTTTAAATTTTCTATTTCTTTCCTCATTCTACTTCTGGCTACAAAACAAGCTGTAGCCAGAGAAATGTATTTGCCCTAACAATTTAAAGATTGGAGTAAAGAAATCTTGTTGAAAATGTAGTCCTAACATTTCAGAGTAAATACATATTTTTCAAGAAAGTACTTCCTCTTCCAGTACAAAATAAATTTTTTGATTCATAAGCTATGAAAACTTTTTCCCTGAGTGAATTTTCCCTAGCCAGTGAACCAGAATGAGGTAGAAACTTCATTTGGATGAGGAGACTGAGAGTATAATTGCTAAATAATACACCAGCTCTTGACTGTTGGTCTGAACTATTGTTAAATATCACTTAAATTCTAAATATTTTACGTTAATTTTTAAGGACATGCGAATGACTGCACTAACTGGGACCTGAACCTGGGAAACCCAGTATCTTGACTCAAGAGATGGCCAGTTTGGGAAAAGTGTATAAGAAACCAGCAAATATTATTCCTTTGTGTATTTTTATACTTTCCAGATAAAAATAGATGCTAAGTCAGAAATTCAGTATTGACCACTGTTTTTGGCTCCTTCCCTTATGTACTCATTCTTATTTGGTAAGTTCTTGCACTAAAGTTTCCACCACCCTCTCCTCTAATAAGATCTACAGCTTAACTGTCCTCTTTGTGAAAGTTTGTTTCTCTGTGTTGAACTCTGCATGATGGTATCAGTAGGTGCTCTTCTGGTTTGGTATTGTGAAGAGCAGTGAATTGTCATGCCTTAGTCATTTTTCCTTGCCGTGCCTGATGTAATTGATACCTGCCCTATCACTTGCTTTTTTTTTCTAAGCAGAAAACACCTACTCTTCCTAACCTCTGCCAATAAGTTATCTCCATTATTTATATCTTTTCCATTTTCTCTGTAAATTTCTGAGAGACAGCAGCAAGAATTTCATGCAGCATTCATTGATTGGGACTTACCACAGATTTATACAATAGCATAATGACAATAAAACTTCTACTTTGTTTCCAATCCCTTCCCTCATAATTCTTTATGTTCCGCCATTTTCCCCCACTATTCCTCATTTTCCCCCACTATATTTAACTCAGTATAACATCAAACCCATTTTATGTCAGTTTTCAATTAGAAGGTCAAGATTTTAAAAAGCAACTAGTGATTTTGGAGCCTTAACTGCATGGTTGTAAACATAAGACAATTTAAGAGGGTAGCTCCTCAATAAATAGTTGTAACTCATCCTAAGCTACAAGTCTTTGAACAGGTCAGATGAGTCAATCGTTAAAATCCTTTTTTTTTCACCACTAACTAAAAACTGAGCTTAGATGATGACCTTGGAAGCAGAAGCGTACAGATGTAGGGGGATTCATCTGTATCCCACCTTGCTTATCTAGGCACACTATGCATGAGGAGATTACATATTTGAAGCATACCTAATGTCAAAGCTATCAGCTTTGTTTTTGTTGCTTAGAAGGAATAAATAGATAGGAAATATTGCAAGCATATGAAATTTGTATGGGGTCAGCTAAAGTCCTCTGGAAGTTTATAGCCCTCTGTAATGTGGAAGGGAGAAAACAATGGGAGAACAAAAATACAGTCTCATTTGACAGTGGTTTGTTGTAAATCCATCAGGAATCCATGTATGACATCACTACTTCTTGCAAACATCTTTTTAGATTAAAGGGGTGAGGCTGTTTTTATTGTTTATTTGGGAGGGAAGTCCTATTATTTGGTAAAAAAACAAGGGATTTTAAAGTTTCTTAAGGCCAGCATCAGCATGGAAGAGCAGATGCATCAGCTCACATGGACTGCTTAATGCAGGCAACATTGTAAACTGCACTCTAGGGAAAGGTTTTAGAAGTGCATTTAATTGCATTTTCCACTTCTCATAACAGTAAGGGATTAAATTGAGACAAAATGTAGTGGAACCAGCTTTTTCCTATCTCCTTAAAGAAAGGAAGCTAACTGAAAACCGTGTTTATTAACTCACTAGGAAAAAAAAAAAAAAAGCCTATCCAAAATTAATGAATTTATAAGCCTATTACTTCTCATGACTAATGGAGAATTTTTCATCTGGAATCTAAATGAGTGTTATGAGAGGTAAGAAATGAGGTTTGGAACCTACTGCATTTATTTACAAGTGTTTAATTCTCATAACCTAATGAAGCTAACAAAGAACATTGCAGCAGCCATATGAAATGAGAAACAATGCTCAATTAGACTTTGTATATTACTGAAGGATGTAACAGGTGATATGTGTTACCCAGTATTCTTATCTATTCATGAGAAATACCTATCTTCTGCACTGCTGTAATACTTACGCACTATCTTCCTACTTGAAAGGATGCAAATTCTGGAGGTTCTTTCCGGAAATTTTCTTCTACAAATTATAGTACCTGTAAAATTTGTATTTATGCTGCTGCTTTCTTTTTCTGGAAGAATTCTTTGCTGGATAAACAACAGAGGAATAAAATATGCTTCTTCAGACAAACAGTGACAGTGATTGAGTCCTCATCTTGAGTGTGGATCAGTGGATAGCTGCACATCTTGAAATAACAGAACTTAACCAGTAAGAAGTGACATTCTCTGTGAAGAGACTGATATGAAAAAACCCCAAAGAACAACTGTTTAAGCTTCCAAGAAACAGTTATTATGAATGCTCCTACTTAATATTATCTTTCTGCTTTTCAAGGAATAGTTTTAGATTCTGTATTCCCATACACAGTATCTCTAGGGATGGGACACTTGATGGCCTGTTTCATTAAGGCAATTAAGAAACATAATATTAAGGCAGTGGCGCAGGCATCTCTGAACTTACTGGAAAT
The DNA here is from genome assembly GCF_037157495.1 of Lathamus discolor. Classification (NCBI taxonomy): domain Eukaryota; kingdom Metazoa; phylum Chordata; class Aves; order Psittaciformes; family Psittacidae; genus Lathamus; species Lathamus discolor. The sequence continues at coordinate 68,900,387 of NC_088887.1, read as the reverse complement.
ATCCCTAGGCTTTTAGTGTCATGTTATCTTAAAACCTGAGCTATCATATGAATATATAAGGATAGACGTCTTGAATCAGACCAAAATTTTAGCAAGACCTGAATTAATCTCTGGCTGTTGCCAACAGCAGGAAGAATAAAGTAATGACGTGGTGATGCTCCTTTTATATGCCTTGTCATTTTCTGGAAAATTGTTGCTAAAGGAATCTTCAAGATAGAATTGGGCCTGACAGGTGTTGATAGACATTTCTTCCAGAAATTAGTGTGACCTCCTTGCTTTTTGAGCTTAGTATGTCACATGGGGCAAAGACACTTTCTGCTGCTTGCTCCCAGTAGACACAGCACTAATGGAAGGAAGGAACTAAATGACAACTTTCCTTTTATAACAGCAGTAAAAATATTAGGTGCATGCTAAACAAGCAAAGAAACATCTTTTCCTACACATCTGTGGTGCCAGTCATTCGACACATTAGTTCCTCCTTGCCACCTTCGGTCCTCCTTGCCAAATTCAGTCCTCCTTGCCACCCTATTCTATCCAACAAAAATCTCTCTAGGGTTTTTTTAATCAGCCGTTGCAACAACAATGGTTAACTTGCACCCTTGCTTGTTGCATACCTCTGTTGCATGATCAAGTACATTTGGAATCATAGAATCATAGAATAGTTAGGGTTGGAAAGGACTTCAAGATCATCTAGTTCCAACCCCCCTGCCATGGCCAGGGACACCTCACACTAAACCATCCCACACAAGGCTTCGTCCAACCTGGCCTTGAACACTGCCAGGGATGGAGCACTCACAACCTCCCTGGGCAACTGATTCCAGTGCCTCACCACCCTAACAGGAAAGAATTTCCTCCTTATATCCAATCTAAACTTCCCCTGTATAAGTTTTAACCCATTACCCCTTGTCCCATCACTACAGTCCCTGATGAAGAGTCCCTCCCCAGCATCCTTATAGGCCTCCTTCAGATACTGGAAGGCTGCTATGAGGTCTCCACGGAGCCTTCTCTTCTCCAGGCTGAAAAGCCCCAACTTCCTCAGCCTATCTTCATACGGGACGCGCTCCAGTCCCCTGATTATCCTCATGGCCCTCCTTTGGACTTGTTCCAACAGTTCCATGTCCTTTTTATGTTGAGGACACCAGAATTGCACACAATATTCCAAGTGAGGTCTCATGAGAGCAGAGTAGAGGGGCAGGTTCACCTCCTTGGACCTGCTGGTCACACTCCTTTTGATGCAGCCCAGGATACGGTTGGCTTTCTGGGCTGCAAGAGCATACTGTCAGCTCATGTTCATTTTCTCATCGACCAGCACCCCCAAGTCCTTCTCCACAGGGCTGCTCTGAATCTCTTCGCCCAATCTGTAGCTGTGCCTGGGATTGCTCCAACTCAGGTGTAGGACCTTGCACTTGTCATGGTTGAACTTCATAAGGTTGGTATCAGCCCACCTCACAAGCGTGTCAAGGTCCCTCTGGATGGCATCCCTTCCCTCCAGGAAAGATATTAGGTATTGCATTTTTAGACTGTCAAGCTTCTTAAAGGTGCAGAGACTTTAAGCTCAGAGCTTGGCAGGATGGCCTGGCTAATTTTACAGTTGAAGTAGGAGACAGCTGGTCTTCACTACTCCTCACCTTCCAACATCAACTGCTCCCATTTAGCTGGTGACAAAGACCTAACCCTAACTCTGACTGAGGTACTAAACCAAACCTGACATACAGTGAGTATTGGTTGCATGCTGATCTGGTGTCTGCCTATAACTGGGTTTGGATGTGCATGGCCTTCTCCTTATTGTAATAGGCTTTCCATTCACTTTGTCTACTAGTTTAAAAAATGAAATTTGAAGAGTTGTATTTAGCCTTAGACCTTATCACTATTACTATTTTTTTCATAATTGCAGAATTCATAAAGCCCTGAGGTTCAAATCCTGAAATCAGTTGATAATAGCAGTAACAAAGATTTTGAATAATCTTTAACTTTAGTCTTGACAGAGTTTTACAAAATACTAACTTACAAAGCCCAGCACATTTGTAAGGTGATTATTTTCTTTTTACTTTACAAGGGAAAAAGTCCCTTTTTATTCCATGATCACTTTTTGTCCATTCTGAATTCTCCCTCTGATGAGTCTGTCTTCTTCACATATGTACAGGCTATTTCTCTCACCCTGCTATCTTGTTAGTTTTATTTTATCTTGACAAGCACAATTGACAGCAACATAGTATCTGAAGTAGAAGAATGAAAAAATAAAGGCAGCTTTTAAACTTCTGCATTCTGCCTGCCCTACACTTTCTTCCATAGCTCTTCAGCGGGCTAGTTTCATTTTGCATTCAAAAATACAATCAGGTGAACAAAGCAGCACTCAATTGGATTTTTTTTTTTTAAACCACTAAATTAAATTATCCAGCTGATGAAGGGGGGAGGGAAGGCTCTGGAAATTCAGGAGAGTGATTTTTTTTTTTTTTTTTTTTTTTTTTTTTTTTTAAATAGAAACCCCTCTGCTTAAAATATAAGAGCATTAAAGTGAGCTTTTCTCCTACTTCCATCTCCAATTACTCTGTTCTTCTTGTTATATCTTTTACTACAATATACCTCATTATATTGTTTAATACAAATGCACTGGGTAGTAGAAAAGATGGTTTGTTGAGAGGTCTTGCAGCAGTAGAAGTAATCTGGACTAGAGAGGCTGATCAACTATAGCAGCCATGGGCAAATTAGAAACTAAGAGGAATGGGAGGCTTATGGGTAAAAAGAGAAGCTTTCAAACAAGGAGAGACAGCAGCTTTATTAAATGTGTTTAGAATATTCATCCTTGCTCTTGTTCACAGTCATGGTAGAATCTACTTGAAGAGGAGTTTTAAATAGTTGTGTAGCCTGCTGATTAAATGCACATACACACAGGCACTCTGGATTGCCTAATCACAACCAATCTCCAAAGAGATTTGAAATCTCTTTCATGAGCCAGTTTCTGTTTGGCTTTATTGGTGATCTGCCCCTAGCAGGGGTGTTGGAACTAGGTGATCTTAAAATCCTTTCCAACCCTAACTCTTCTATAATTCTATTATCTGTAAAACTTTATTAATCTTAAATATGGAAAACTAGATCCACTGGGAAAACTTAGTAGTTGCATGCCCTGAAGTTGAAGCACCTGACTTTACAGTATCTAGCAGAATTTTGACATTGAGGTTCAGTATGCAAATATTGTTTAGTATCATTAAATGCTAGAGCCAGATCACATTGAGCTGGCTAAAGGAGCTGATGAACTCACAATGTACCATTTGTAGGGGAAGGAAGGACATTTTCAGTGTGTTTTCCTTTAGATCGCTGGAATGCTGGACCATCTCTAGTAGCTCTGTGTCTGTATATGCATCACTATTGGATTCACAAATATGGGTTCTTTAGGAGTGCCCTATATTGGCTTTCCGTATATGAACACTGCAACACTTTACATCCCTGCCTTCTCTGAGTTTAGGCTATTATTTTGACGTAGTGAAATATTTCATTTTGCAACAGATTTTGCAGTAGCCTCACAGGGTAGTAACTAAGGTATAAAGTAAAATGAGGAAATACTGAGAAGGTTTTCAATAAAGAAAATTATAAGTGTCTTTTTCTGTTTTGTTATTCTGCCCTTCAAATGTGCATTGCTAAATGGAAAACAAAGAGTTGAAAGTTGTATTTTCCCATTTTAAGATGACTGATGAATTGCATGAAAAAAAGTATGGTAAGGAAAACATAAATGAAAAATATTTAAAAATCACTTGGAATTCCACTTTTCATTTTCAAGTTCTTTGATGGTATTGCATCTACTTACCCTAGGTCTCTATATAGAATCCTTTTTTTTTCTGTTGGATTATATTTATAATATAATATATATATGACCTAAATACAGATCTGATCTAAGCAGATGTCTATCAAATTATTTGCAGTGGGTTTGTATGTGGCCTTCTGTACTTTGAGTCCTTGGAGTGATGATTGTCCATTAATTTACTTTTCTTCCTGCATTTTTTTTCTTAAAACAAACAAAAAAAAAAAAAACAACCAACAAAAAAACACTGTATGCTTGCTCCTTCTCTTTTTGTTTGTTTCTCTTTCTCTGTCCACTCAGCCTCATAATCAATGCAGTCTGAAAAGCTCACTATTTTAGCACACATATCATTAATTAGAGTCTTTCTGATTCCGATACAACTGAAGAGAGATATGGATTATTTTTATATTCTTTCTGTGTGGAAATAAATAAAAAATTTGAACACCTTTTTTTTTCAAAGTATGAGCTTACTAGGAATAATAAAAACATGGGATTTGTGTGTATACTGAAATTAATTACATCTAGCTATACCCACTTGTCTTGAATTTCAAATACAGATTTGTGGTATATGCATACATACCACAGAGAGTCAGCTAAAATGTTGCAGCAAAGCTATATGGAACTGTGGGATTGACTGAGAGCTCCAACAACCTCCTGACCTGGCCAGCAAGATACTCAGCAGATGTGGTGTCTTTCCTATGAGGAGTTCAGTGTGAACTTCTTTCTTACTTTCAGTTGTCTCCCTGACTGGGGCTTTCATGTTCAAGTAAGATTGGTAACCGTAATTAAATGCAAATGCCTTAGGTCACTCTTTCCTGAACAGCTTCGAATAAGAGAACAAAACCCTTTGAACTGAAATTTGACTTTACATGGGAACAAGTGCAGAATGGATTTGTGAAGTAATATGTTCATGGGACACTATGTTATCAGCTTTTGATAAAGTGGTTTGGTTGAAGTCAAAAAGGTCAATACCAACATTGCGTTTGACAGGTTCAGATACAGCCAGCAGGTCCTCCTAATAGTTTGAATTAAATACTTTTGGATGTGAGAGGTACCTTTATTTTTTGTATGAAGACTACAGACTGGGGCACACTTCAACTAACTTTAAATCTTCCAAAGTTAGATGGCCAGGTTTGACCTACTTGCTCAAGATTTGTTTATAATCAGCAAAGAGTTACAGGCATTCTTAAAATGCAGTTTGTCTGACCACTCTTAGAGGTTCCTAACTTGGGAATATGAAGGTGATGTGAGTCACTGAAGAAATTTCTAGTTCTTTCCATAGGGAACATCAAATTACTGTCAGGCCGTGACGTGTACCTTTAACATACCAGAGTAAGAGCCTCCACAATGATCAGTCATACATATACCATTGTCTGTTTCATAATTTACTTTCCCAAAAGTTTCATGCGTGAAGATCTATATGGATCTGAGACATAGGGAGGACATGGGACCTGTCTGAATATGCAGCAATGTGAACATTGATCTAATAATTGCTCATGAGTAATTGCTAAGGTGGAGAATAGATATTATCTGCCTGAGTGTTGCATATGAACTAAGTGAAATTTGTCATATATTCATGCAGAATCTCTATCAGTTCTTAAGGAAGATATTTTTCATCTGAAGAGAGGCAAAATGTCAACATAATTATCTCTGAGCTCAGATAAAGTAAGTGCACTCAAAGGATTTTATTGAAAATGAGCTTCTGAGGCATTAATGCAAAAAAGAGAAGAGAATGGTTATGGTGTCTTCAGTTTGTTTGTTTATATCTCTTGGCCTGAATTTATGACAGCTGTCTGGAAAATTTCCACAGGGAAATGCACATTCAACAACATTTCAAATGTTCCACCAAAACATGTCAAATTCTTCTAATTTCCCAATTGGATCCAAGAAGGTTTCTCAGGAAAAATCTGTCTGATTAACAGCCTGCTTTCTGCTTCCTTGACACTCCCCATGGCAAGCTCCTGCAGGGCTGGTGACCTGGGGAAGCTAAGGAACACTGTCTCTAGTGAAGGCTTCCAGGTTCCCTGCTGTGTATCCAGGCCACCCAGAGCCCTGAGGATGTCAGCTTGCCATGCAGCTCCTAGAGCTTCCAGACTACTGACCACATGGCAGCAATCCTGGCAGTAGGCCAGCTTTGATTTGAAGAAGATTGGAAAGTTGTACTGGAAAAAAAAAAAAAAGAAGCAAACTATATTTTCCCTAAGAGAATGATGCCCAGGAATTGACTTTCAAGGAGAAATATCTGTGTGCTGCCCAGATAGGCTTCTGAAATGGGTAAGAGTGGGTGGCTATTTAGCAGTGTGATTCAGGATGGTAAAAGACTTTCTGAACAGAGACCTTGTGCTGGTTACAGTGAGGCAAAAGCTGAGTTCTGGCACCTGTATTTTGCACTTTTGAGAGATAGCTCTTTGCCAGTTTGTTATCATGGTCTGATTAGGGAAAAGTTGCATGCTTAGTCATTTAATCAGTTTGAACCAATGAGCAATTCATTGCAGATTTGGCTCATTTTGAATGAAACATTTCAGTAAGTGGATGAGCTCCTCAGCTCACTCTTCAGATGGAGATAAAGCTGGTAGCAATGGTTGCTAGGACCTATGTAAGGATCTGGTGCAGGCAGTACCAGCTTACTCAGCCCTGCTATAGCTGAAAGAAGATGCACATTTACAAGCAGCAGGTCTTTTGTACCAGTACAATTGCATCACCACTGTGGAGGGTACAAATTAATGTGTTCATGGGCACTTAAAGTAAGACTTTCCTGATACTAAGTTCAGGCAACTGGGAAAAATCAGCAGAAGTTTGAATAAAATAACACACCTCCAGAGACAGTGCAGCAACTGATAGTACAGCTGAAAAATTTCAGGGAGGTGCACCAGGTAGATTGTGGAAGATGGGCTAACTAAAATGCTAAGTGAAAGATGACAGGTCTTTTCTGGAAAGGTCAGGAAGCTAAGAATAAACCAGGCTTTTTGTGAAGAGGAAAACAGAACTAGGGAAACTGGTGTGAAGAAGAGAGGACGAAGAGCTAAGAAACTACATGCTATTCTTCAGTTTCTTCAGAGACAGAATTTTGTACTGTACACATATTATAGCTTTGTTTGAAATGGTTCCCTGGAGGCTGGGTTGAAAAATGAAGACACAATGCAAAATGAATATGAAATATTATTGCTTTGTAATTGAAAGAAAATATATTAATTAGATTGCAAACAATCTAAAAAAAAAAAATTAAATTATTTAAACATTCTGTTTTTTGAGACATATGCGTAAAATACAGGTACAGAATAAACCGATTGCAAGCATTTTCAAATTATTGGGCTGAGCTGTTAGTGACATAGGATGCATAATTTTCATACTATAAAGGAGTGTTGTCACTGTGGTCTCCATCCTTTTACTTTAACGTCTCTTGTGTAATGATAAACAAATATCCAAAGACGACACCAGCACTGCTGAAATGTACAATATGGGTGTCTAATATAATTATAATTAACAGTTTCCATTCATTTGCAGGATATACCCTGATGGCATTGCTCAAGAGAGGGGAAGCATTAGTGGTAATTATGCTTTGACTTTATAATGTTGGATTGAAGTGGTGGTTTTTGACAAAACCAGAAATAAAGAATGGTTGCTTCGAATGGTGTATCAACAGTGCCATCTAACTGCTCCTACAGAGAATCACAAGTTGGCCCCGGAGAAAAACACCTCAGATTCAAGTCCTTGTATTTGTTACGGTGACTGAATAAAGGTAGTTCCTCTCTCTCTATTTTAAAAATCATAACTTACCTGTCTTTTCTTTTTTTTTTTCCCAAGGAGTAATATTAAGCCTTTGTACTTGTTCTGAATTTGATTGTAAGCAATGAAATTTAGTTTATCTTTGGATGACAGGGGCAATTAAAACTGTAGTGGAAATGTACTTGACTTCAGAAGTTCGGCTTTGCCCGGGGACAAGGTACAAAGCAGTGCATATGCTGGAGGGCAGTGAAAAGTTAAAGGAATATGCTGGAGGGCAGTGAAAAGTTAAAGGAGACAATAAACTGCGTGATCACAGGAATTTCTACATTAAATCACAAAATTGGACTACCAGTTTACTATCTTGCATTTTACAAATATTCCAGAAGTGTGTTGAAGACCGCTTAAAATAGGAAGCAGTAAATAACTAACTCAACAACAGTGTCATTCTATAAGGCTCTGTTTTATTTTTGCGCTACATGATGTAGAGTGAGATGGTCTTATTATTACTGTTTTTTCACATCCTGCTAACACTGCTGCTTCTGAAAGTGACCTTCAAAGAGTAAACATTACAGAATCACAGAATCACAGAATCCCAAGGGTTGGAAGGGACCTAAAAAGATCATCTAGTCCAACCCCCCTGCAAGAGCAGGGTAACCTACAGTACATCACACAGGAACTTGTCCAGGCGGGCCTTGAATATCTCCAGTGTAGGAGACTCCACAACCCCCCTGGGCAACCTGTTCCAGTGCTCTGTCACTCTTACAGTAAAGAAGTTCTTCCTGATGTTAACGTGGAACTTCCTATGTTCCAGTTTACACCCATTGCCCCTTGTCCTATCACTGGATATCACTGAAAAAAGCCTAGCTCCATCATCCTGACACCTACCCTTTACATATTTGTAAACATTGATGAGGTCACCCCTCAGTCTCTTACACTCTTACTTAAGTCTCTTACTTACACTGAGTACAAAAGTTTCTTATTTCCATGGTCTAAATCTGATGTTCTTTAAGCCCATTGGAGGTTTCCAACAATACTTACTCTGCTTTTTTTCTCTCTAAATTCTCTTATTTCCAATTATGTAACTTTTCTTTTACAGGTATCCTTATTGTATTTCTAGGGTTTTTTTTGCTAGTTGTTTTAAAATCTTTTTTGCTTTCTGCTACTTCTTTTCAAAAAAGTAATGTGGCATAATCAAAATACATAATTCTATCAGATTAGGTAAAATCAGCGTATCCTTTACAGCTCTGTTTTGCGGTCTTGTTTTCCACTTAGCTGAAATGGAACTAAGCATAAGACAGTTTCAAGGGAGTTCAAAGGGATGGGAGCTAAGAATGAAAGATCTATAGAAAAAGATCTAGATGCAGTAGACCTGCAAGAAAAACAAAATGAAATAAAAGTGGGCGAAGTTTTTCTTTTGGTCTGAAGAACTTCTGCTCCTAAGAGTCAGTGGGGATTAGGATCTTAAAGCACTTCTGGGGGGGGGGGGGGAATAAAAAAAAATCTACTAATTTTTAGCTGTATCTCAAAAAGAATGCTTCAAATTAAACACGTGTATAGACCAAAGCTTTCCATCTTTACTTTTCAGAGTGCTATGATGATGTTGAAAGCTGAGCTGCTATTACAGGGCTCTCAGTTCTTTAAAATCCAAGTGACACAAGAGGGAAAGTGTAGAACCTCTTTCTCTGCCTGCCTTAGCCCTGTAATGACTCACTTAAAGCCTTGATAGAAGACAGAGAAAAACAAGTACTTTAGGCAGAATTATTATTAAATTAGATGTTTTACTTGGATAGGAAAAGCAATTTGAAAACCCATATAAATGTTTTGCAGAAATGTTCACTATGGTAAGTGTCCAGAAGGCTGAAAATACCACATGGGTAATAAGCTATCTACAGGCTCTTTGTGAAACAAAGTACGTCTTCCAGTAGAACATATTTTTTCAAGGTTAGCTGCTCAGGACTTAATGAGATGAAATATGTAATTTAGAAACATGAACATGGTTTCATCTAGTTTCACCCGTGATAAACAACATAGTATAATAGTCACCATGGAGATACCTTTTTCTGCTTTATGCTTACAGCATATTCTCAGCCTGCAGTGTCTGCTTCAAAGGAGTTGATGGAGCAGGCTAAATTTATGATTGCCACCTGGTGGCTAGAAAAGAAAATAATTAAGTTTTGGAATCTCCAGGATTATTAAGAAATAGCAGTTATGAAGGTGCTTTAGCAGAAAAAGCATTTCTGGAGATTCAGGTGATATTCTGTAGAAAAGCCATCTGAAATTATGCAGAGAAATGTATGCAAAATTTTAATTCATTCTTTGCCTTACATTTCATTTTTTAAAAGACTATTTAGACGTTAAAAGAGAAAATGATACATTAAACACAGGAACTGAGATTTGGTCAATACGTCACTTTTGAGGGGCTCCCTGAACTATCTTCCATCAGCATACATGGGCAGATTTTTCTTAACAGTTGGAATTTGTTTGGAATGACACTTACTTATAAACAGTAGCACTGTTTAAAAACAGTCAAAACCAACAACAAACCCCCTGCTAAGTTCATTTCCTGCATTTGTTGTTTGTCCTACATTTACAATTAGATTCTAGGAGAATGAGAAAATAGCATGGAAATAACAATCAGAGCAAGCAAAGAGCATATGCTCTCAAGATTTAAAATGATGGGATACAAATTTCCCTTCTAGTTTATGACGGACTTAGTATCATTGACTGTTCAGACTTACTGTAATGAAAAAGTAAAGCAAATTGTATTATGAAGTCCCCAGCAAATGCTCAACTATTTCAAATAACAGGATAATGGTACTTTAAAATTAAATTCATGATTCTAGGATCACTATGCCATTTGAAAATAGAACTGGTTATAATTTTTTTCTCCCTGTGATTAAAAAAAAGAAACAAAACCAAACAGTATTTGAATAAAGAAAAGTCCTTGATGCAAAGTAAAATTTGGGGATTTGGAAATCCTGTGCCTCACAGTGCATGGAACATTTTACTTTGCCTTCCTCTTTTCTGGGTCAGGTGTCCTTAGCAGGCACATCCCTGGAGGATCTCCTTTTGGAAAGACGAGGTAATGAGTCATGAAGTAACTGGATATGATGGATAATGTGAAATGTATTACAGCAAGATGCTAAGACTTGGAGAAGGAAAAGGATATGAAGCAAGCAAACTTATCTGCCCTCTTGACTACGTCATTCTTGTTTCCAGGCTCTCTTTTTTTTGTCACCATTAATTTGGAACTGGAAACATGTCACATATGGTGGGAAAAGAACAAAAAAACAGGCAAACAGTGCCCACTAGCCTGAAAGGGAAGGCATTTACCAGAAGAATACAGATCTCAGCCACAGGAAGAATTTGAGCCACCATCACCAGCATGCTGAATACTTTTAAACCACTTTATTGAAAAAGTGTGAAAGTGTGCAGTAACGCAAGTAGAGCAAGAAGAAAGATGAGAAAGAAAAAGGAATTAACTTTTTCCTCAGTAATATCATAGTGACTGCTAAATCTACTCTCCCTCATTTCAGTTCAGTCCTTTGGCACTTGGAATAAAAAGCAGGGGTACCTCCCATAAACAAAGGATTTACATTTTACATTCTTGCATATATTTTTCCTGCAGTGTTGCATATGGTATACATATTCTGGAGAGAAAATTGTTTTAAGAATTTGGAATTATGGATATGGAGACTATGGAAGGCTTGTATTTCCTCTGATTATCTTGAACAGTTTTCTTAGTATTTTTGTATTCAATGAAGAACTTAATTTTCCACCATATTTTATAGAGCCTATTTACCTGACTCAGAGCTCTAGATCTGCTGTAGAGCTGGAGGAGATGTCAGCTAGGCACTGCAATTTACATTAAATTCATTTGTTTGTTTAATCCACTATGCTTATAATGGATTTATTCATGCATTTTATTTAGGGTAGAAATTTATTTATTCAGTTTTAAAATTTGACACTTCAGGGACATCTCTTAAGGAGTGAAATGAGATCTGAATTATAAATGAGACAGTATATCATCACTTAAATGGGAATTTTGATTACCAGAAGATCAGCAAAGAGGAGGTTGCTTAGCTCTAGGTCTTTAATTCAATCACACACAGTACAGGACCTGGCAGAGACATTCCGTGTTAAGTTTCTGAATGCTAAGCATTATTAAGAAAGAGAATGTTCAGGCCTATGAAACATTTGTTCCATTTCTATCTTTGCTTTAAACAAAATACTGTGTAAGTTCAAAGGCAGGATAGATTTGTGTTACTGCTCTGGCTGAAGACGAAGAAAAAATTCATAACTGCTTTCCTATGGGTAAATTTTGCACCAAATTCTGTTCTTCTGGAAAACATAGTATCAACATCCATGACACCTCAGGCAGTAAACAGAAAAAAACCTACCACAAACCCATGAAACTCATGCAATCTGTAAAGCCTCCATCAAACAGCTGTGAAAATACTTGACTGTAGAAGGATTCTTCTTGCTCACATTGCCAGCCCCTTAAGTAACCTAAAATTGCCTACACACAGGAGCAGAAATTCAGAGTATTACTGATGACAAGAACCAGATACTGAGATTAGGAGGGCAAAAAATTTCAGCATGGTTTATTGCAGACAAGTCCGAGTAACTGATACTATTTCGTTCTGTCAAAATTGGTGAGAGTATGTGTAACTGGGTTGGGGATTAGCAGCCACAATGCCCTTTATTTTACATTTCCCTAAAACATGAGATGAACTTCCAGTTTTCTTAAGTCACATGAGGCTACACTGACTGTGACATGGCTTCAATGTATCATTCGATATTTCAAAACACTTGGGGTTTTGATGCAGTTCTTAGTACACATTCTGTTGTTTTGCAAGACTGATTTTTACAGCTCCGTGTGGAAGCCGTGAATTTCTATAATGCAATCACAATCATAAGTGACCTTGAAGAAAACATATAATAGCATAATATTTTTATAAAATAGGAATACACAGTGCTCTAATAAATAATATAAAAGAAGACCTATTTGATTTGAAGTTGACACTGATCGTTCCCTGTATGAATATAATGGTATGTATAATAAAGTTAATATTGACAAGAAAGGTATATTTCTCATATTGTATAATTTGGATCATTCAAAGTTAAGTTTATTATGATTCCTTGGTACTGACTTCACCTAATTCTTACCATAGCACTATAACAGCTTTTCCAGAGTAGTCTGGAAACATAATTTTAGTAGCAGCAGAGGATGTCTTTAAAATAGTGAAGTAAAAAAGAGCAACAATGAAACAAACCAACCCTGAAAAAATAAACCCTTCATAATTGCAAATAATTTTTATAATGACAAAAACAAACAAACAAAAACCCCCAACAAAAAACAAAAAAAACAACCCCAAAACCTATATTCTTGAATCAGCTTCTGGTTTGTTTGGGAAATTTTGTCCATCACTGTTAATGTGCCAGACACAGACTTCCACTTGCCTTTTATTGCTACACAATGAAAGACAAATTGTATTACTAGATTTCATACAGCACTGTGTGGCTTTGCCTATGTCTAGTACTCCTTCTCCTGCTGTCTGACAGCATATCACTGTACTACATTCAGCTGTGCTTCCAGTTTCAGCTGTTTCTGAAATCTGTATGTTGTTCTGAATTTAAGCTTTCTTTAGAGTCCCTGATTAGTTTACTGGGAGGGGGGAAAGCCTCTACTCAAAAGCCTACAGAGAATAAGAGAAGAATTCTATCATAGGAGAGAATGTAAGTCATAAAATATTTGCCTGAGGATTTTTTCCCACCCTACCTCCTATGTGAGAAATCAAGATACAGATCATACAAACCCTGTAAAAAACAAACATGTTCTATGGATCTTTAATGGCAGGAAGAATCGAGTCTCTTCTTATCAGGACATGTAAGGTGGATGTCCCATCATTGGAAGTGTTCAAGGTAATGTTGGACATGACTTTGAGCAACATGACCTAGTGAGGTCACTTCCAACCTAAACCATTCTACGATTCTATGAAATGCTCAGGGGATATTAAGCAAGAAGCCATAGTAAGCAAGAAGTCATGGAAGAGGACTGGATAAGCTAAGTGAGTAGAATGATGAATGCATGCTTGAAAAACTCTTGCATGCTTGTTCTGGTAAATGTATTTACTTTGAAAGAACAGAGTCCCTCACTTTCAGTCTATACACTAGTATAGTCTTGTGAAGCTTTATTGAGAAAAGTGGAACAGCTCAACCTTAAACCTTAAACATAAAAGACGGAAAATATGTTATAAAGAAAAAAAAAAGTGTTCTTGAAATAATGTTACATATAGATCAAAAGCTTGATGAGTTTTACTTTGGTTTACACATATTCCATTTCCTTCTTCTTATTCCCATGTGAATAACGGCCAGCCAGAGAAAATATTTTGTTCTGTGTTCCAAATGGTTTTCTTATAATAGGAACCACACTTAACTGTCACTTGCTTTATGCCTGATGATGTTGCACACATAAAGTGAAATCTTGATCTTCTTGTAGTCAGCAAGAATTTGCCCACAGGTTTGAAACAAAATTGAAGCCTTATGTCTCCTCCTTGGAAGCCAGTGGACTAATGACAAACTGGCATTGCTGGTCCACTGGGCTTAAACTATTGAATCAGTGAAATTACTCTAATTCACAATGTCTGAAGCTCATGGCTGAGAAAATCTGGCTTCAGACTATTCTGATATGCAAAAGGAGTTTTTAGTAAATCTGTATGTTGAAATAGAGGTCATGGTGAACTTCATTCACCCATTACATGTACCTACCTGTGTGAGCAAGTGGTTAGGTCAAAAAGGCTAGTGGCTGTGAAGGGGTGAGTAGAAATATCATATAGGTTACAGGACTGTAAGGAAATGGTGAGACTTTTGGCTTATTTTCTCACTATATTTACAGCTCAGATGATTGTTACAAAAGAGTTTTTATTTTTGCCTGACCTTTGCCACAGTACCTTATGCCAGCTTCACTGTATTTTGGCCCATCTGATCAGGAGCCTGAGCACTTATTTCCACAGATGTGTTGCCATCATATACTGTCAACCAAAATAGTTCCTAAAACATTTGAAATCTGAATTGTAAATGTCCATCTACTTACCTCTTTGAACTGTTGTTTTCTTTATCAGTCCCTTTTGAGAATAAAATGCTTGCATGACCAGACAGACAAATATCTAATATCACTTATTAATTCAGATCCTTGTTATAAACTACTGAATATCCCATAGGTAATAAATAAACATGCATTTTTGTAGGTTCCACACCATTGAACTTTGATATACACATGATATAAAATTAAATGCTTTTCTTTTGTGGGTATTATTTTTCTTCTGATTTTTATTCCCTTCATAAGAAATCTTCAATGAACATCTGTAAAGTGCTGATGCTGTTATATGGTACAGTCTGGAAAACCAGTTGACTATGAGGTAATTACCTTGATCTTTATATTTTTTCAGAAGCATTTTTTTTTTAAATAGGTAGCTGCAGTCTAGGTCAGAACACATTATTTTCTTTTTTTGTTGTTTGTTTGCTTTTTTCTTGAGGAAGAAAAAGAAAGTTTATATTCTAAAAGAAATGTTTAAATATAATCTTTTTTAAAAAATAATTGCACCCCCCAAAAAAAGCCTTGGGTTTAATTTCATTCATAAATCCCTAGTACCAAAAAGTCAGACTCACTGTTTGCATCTTTAAATTTATTCTTAGTAGAGCATTATTTTTAGTATTTTTTTCACAATCTTCAACAGTTTCTCCTGTCATTTTGAAAACAAGTTTTTCTGTGAGTCATTGTAATAAATTATTTCATCAAAGTTCTCTGTAAAAAATTAAAGATAGTATTAGTTGCTTAACTAAAGTTGCTATAATAATACAATATTTAATATATTATTACAATTTACAGTAGTGTTTCTGTTTTTGTTTTTTTTTCTGACAGGACCATGTAGCCCTCTTTTCAATGCTAAGAATCATAGGACATTCCATATAGTTAAAAAACACTGATGCTAGTTTAGCCCATTTCAAATAACATCCAGTCCTTAACTCTGAAGAAAGAAGGAAAAGAAAAAGGAAACAAGATTAAACACAGTTAATTAAATTTGTTTCTAACATGAGCTTTCTGTTCATACAATTTGGGAATAACAGAAGACTAGTATAATTTTAATTGCAAATCTGTTAACATAAGCATGTAATTTGTAGCTGCACAGTTCAATATGAATTTCTAAGAGGCCAAAAATCTGGTTTTGAACAAAAGAAAAGAAAACAAACAGAAGAAACCAAGTAGCTTCTGAAGAACTACATAAGTTGTCATTAGGGGTTAATAATAAAAAATGCAATTAACAGAATGCTTAACTCAATTTTCACTGGTAGGGGTGAAAATTTTGTCAATTGTTTTAAATATTTTTTCTTGTATTTATAATCCTGTGTAATTTTTTGCATATTCAAACCCTGAATGAACCTTGTTAGGTTTCAGAAAAACAAAGGTCTATCAAATCAAAGCTCAAAGCTTTGGCTCAACATGGCTTTTGCATAGAGCTGCAGCTAATTATTTGACCTACCACTTGAACAAACTTTTGGAACATTTCATTCAGCTGTTCACATGCTTATTTATCTTATCCTTGTGAGTTTATATGTGCTGAAAGGGACCTTGGGCTTTTCAAATCCTCCCTGAACTCAGTGGAAGGACTTGCACTGCAACTGGCAGGTGTTGATCAATGGCATTAATCCTAGTACCATCTAAATGAAAACCATGAGTCCCATTGAATTCAGTGGACCTGTGGACTAGCGATAGGTAGGAAACTGATGGGAGAATATCCCTCTGTGAATGAAAAAATAAATCCTTTTGTTTTGTTTCTTCTTTTTTTTTTTTTTTGTGTTTCCTGCAGGTGTAGCAAATATAAAGTAGGAGAGCTTTACATCTTATCAAATGCATTTAATTTTTAAGAGGGTTAATAAGGCAAAAATATGTCCTGGGTCAGACTGGTGACTCACTCAGAGAAAGGGAAAGGTGGAAAGGTGGAGGGAAGGAAGGAATGGGAGAAAGAAAAGAAAATTTTTCTCTCTCATTTGTGTTTAGTGGTCTTCAAAACCCACAAAAACTAGTGACTATTTTTCCCATTGGTCATAGGCCTGATATCTTCCAACTCAAGCAGCTGCTCTGCTTTCTTTTCAGAGTTTTCCTAGAAAGCTCATTAGTAGCTGATAAATAGTTAAGTACCACTACCACATAGGAACCTGGTCCTGTAAAGTGCTAGGTGCTCTTCCCCATCAAATACAATAATTAGAACTGAGCTCACTTGGTTGAAATCCTGTATTCCCTGTGCAAATTATAATAAATGCCATCAAAATTAGGTAATGCTACCAAATTATTGACTGCTTAATACGTAATCTGTCAGCATTCCTCAGAGAAGGAAAAGAGCATCTCTCTCCCACATGTGTGCAGTAACCAGACCTTGCATATTCTTACTAGGCCAATTAATAGTTCATTCATTTGTGTCCACCGCAGCAACACCAGAAAAGAAATAAAGATACTTCTTTTTCTTTCTCATTCAGTAAAGAGTAGCCTGATGATCAGGGAGCGGACAGATGTACATTCACAGGAAACCTAGTCACTGCATTCTAGCTGGTATGGGGTTATCACTTCGTCTTCCATCCATGTTTCATGAAAAAAAGGTGATGTAGGAGTCTAAACCTATCAAAACCTCCAAAAATATGAATCCCAGGTGGAGATAGGTGGCTCTATGCTCAGAGATGCTCAGAGAACAATTCTGAGAGGGCAGAGCTAATGTAAGACTGTCTTGTTCAGTGTAGACCACTGGCTTATGTTGCATCTGCCTCATTAGGTTCTCTTTCTTGATCACCAGCTGCTATTGTCCAGCTTAATTGAGAGGTCTATATTTACCATTTATAAGACACATCAGGGTTTGGTGCTGCAATGATCAGTGTTGTCCTGACTTACGATACATTCAAATAAATCTTGCAGTGGCGTATGCAGACATTATTTCCCTCTGCTGCCTGCTTTATCCCTCTGACAGATGCTACCTCCCTTCTTTAATCCTCCCACTGCTAGAGACTCGATGGAAAGGTATGTGTGCCTGCTTTACAGATGCCCTGGTTGGCAGTCTAGTCTTCCCTCAGATGCCACTCTTTTTGCACTACAGTGGACGTCACATCCTCTTTTCTGCTTATCATACTCTGAGACAATACATTCCGGCAACGTCATACAGGGGTGCGGCTGGAAGGGTAATGTCCGGACTGCTGCAAGGAGAGTCTGACAGCGATTTGTTGTCAAACCTCTTGCCCCTTCTGCTGAGATAGTCCTTCATGTGATAAATGAAGATATACACAGCGTGTAAAATCTTCAACCTTACTCGGAGGGCTGATTAGAAAGCATGC
Organism: Lathamus discolor; assembly: GCF_037157495.1. Classification (NCBI taxonomy): domain Eukaryota; kingdom Metazoa; phylum Chordata; class Aves; order Psittaciformes; family Psittacidae; genus Lathamus; species Lathamus discolor. The sequence continues at coordinate 68,882,485 of NC_088887.1, read as the reverse complement.
CTATCATTTTAATCCTGCCTTAGTTTGGACAGTTCAGCGCATCTACTGCATTTAAAGCATACTAGTGTTCTTTCTGACCTTTGCAATGGGGCCTGAAGGTGTAAGCAGGGCAAGCGCAGTCCCCTCTCAAGAGGAAATTGAGTCACTTTGTGTATCCAAGAGACAAATGTAGCATTAGGAGAATGAGAGACTAGAGATTGTGCTGAAGTTCTGAAGCTTAGTCTGCACTTTGAACAGAGGCCCATAGGACCCATGGCTGAGACCTCCTGTACTACTGATGCTGGAACTGCCGGAATGGGGTCTGTGCTGGGAACTTACTCTGGAAATCAAAGATTTGAATGAAAAATTTAGAAGGACCATAACTAAGCTTATAGGAGACTGGATGGTGGAATGAATAATCAAATTACTCCTTTCTCCCAAATATGTTACTTTTCCTATTACAAAATATGTTTCTGTTGCTGAAATTCTATCTGGGAATCCACTTTCCATAGTAAGAAATATAAATACAATAATTTTGCCCTATTTATTTTATAGGTCTCATCCTTTGGTGTTTTTACTCTACAGTATGTTGTATTCGTAATAATTGTGGACAAAATATATATGTGTCTTTTAAAAAAGAACTATTTCTATCTACATCTACTTTTTTTTTCTTTTTTTTTTTTTTCATCTCTGATATATTTTGAAGAAGTATACCTTGTTTCTCAGATGGATTTTGGCCCAGATCTATTTTGGTTTTTTGTTTTAGTTTCATCACTCACAGTAGTTCCCTCTCTCTTACTCTCCCTCCAGGGACAGATCAAGTTTGCTAACATTTAAAAAATGCTGGAAAAACCTGGAAAACTTAGAGGTGTTCAGTAAACTGAATTGCTCTGAGTTGTTGCAAAACATGTTGACAAATTATATCCCTCAATTGAGATGGTATGGGCTTCAGTCCTCTTTGCCATCCAAAAAACTAGTTTTAATGAGGACTATCATATTAAGAACTGAACATATTATTTTCCCAGGCTTTTCTAAAATGTTTTTTTCCTGCCAGCTGCTGACAGACAGCAGAGCCTCTTTTTACCTCAGAAAGGCTACTGAATTTCACCTCTGCAATGACAAGGCTTCTGTTAATTTGTCCACTATGTTCTTAGCTAAAGTTTGAAACCACTCCTTCACCAAACTAATATAATAGTAGACAATAACAATAAAACAGAACTGTTCACCGTTAGTATGCCATCACCAGTCTCTTGTTAAGACTCAGTTGGCTAGGGCTGAACCCAGTGATCCTCTGCTGATGCACTATGCCCATAAGCAATTCCTGAGTAAAGACTATGGGACAACAAATTGAGACCTGCGTGCTACAGTGAATTTGTTGTGGGTGCGTGCCTGTACCTGTATCAAGGCCCACTGAAGTCAGCATGCACCTGAGCCCAGATTGAAGCCTGCCTGTGCAGGGCTCATCACAGGGTGATGGCACCAATGGTACAGTGAAAGCTGCAATAAGGAAAAATCCTGAAATTTCCTAAGACAAATTTATTTCTTTCCTTAAAGCTACCTCTATCCTGCAAGTGAGTTTTGCTTGTGCTTTGGATAGTCACTTGACAGGTTTCACTGTGTAAATTTGTGTGCATATACATAAGCTGTCTTCAGCTCTCACGATAAGCAGGTATCTTCTGTGCAGAGAGGCAACGCTTACAAAAAGGACATCCATTATCATAACAAATACAGAGAGAGCAGAAGACAATGTCCTTGTCCCTCACTTTTTAATAGAAGAGTGTAACTATATAAGCAGAGTGCCACATCGTGTACCAAATGAAACTTGACATCTCTGCTCTTTGACATACAGCTCTCATTCTTTCCTCTCTAATCACTTAGAACAACATTATTTTTAAACCTTGAGAAAGAATTTCTTGACAGTCTATGTTTGGTTTGTATCTATCGTTCCACAGATTCTTTGGCAGCTGATGGCTTGGTTTCACCATTTATAGAACTAAAACTTCATTCTAAAGTTTTGTTGGGTTTTGTCTTTAAATTATGACATGCAGAAGGACAGCCTTCACCTGCTATCGTTTAAAAAAAAAAGATACTGTCTCTTTAATGAAAGAAAAGCATCAATATAATGTATTACCGAATGCAAACGCAATAAGGTATAACATATAGCTCTGGTTATGTTATATGACATTTGGCTTAGCAGTATTAACATATTGCACAAAATCTGGATTTTCCCTATTGCAGAAAATAAGACATAAAAGACATGGGAAATTTCTCTCTTTCATATGATCATAAAATAAATACTCTATTTTTCCTTTTTCTTCTAATCAATCATTGGCAGAAATATTTTAGTATTACTCCTTTGTTAAGCCAGCTCTTTATCATGTATGTATTAGGCATACAGTACAAGGAGAAATGGAACAAGATGGCAGTTGCAAGTGGCAAGATGCAAATTTATTCTGGAAAAAAAAGTAGTATGTGCACAATATCAAGCATGCTCAGGTTTGTGCCAGGAAAACTATTATGAATAAGGAATGGATGGAATGGAATTTTGCATCATACATGATCGCATGTTGCTTAACTTCACAGAATAGTCCTTGTCTACTCCTGATGTCCCAGTTGCCACCAAGAGAAGCTGCACACCACACTGCTGGAGTGAAAATGGCAACAGATTCCCCAGCAGTAGCCACCTCTGCACCATGACTCTTTGTTTCAAAAAATTAAAGAAATAGACCTCAACAAGATGACAGAGAAAATTCACAGACCATTGAACTGCAGGCACTAACTCCAGGTGGGGAGAGGGAGAGGAGTTTATTACATCTTGTACTTGTGTAATAATTAAAAGTCTGTAATTGTTTTCTGCTTCTTTTTGCCTCAGTTTAATTTGGCTACTTTTGCATGTGATGATGTTGTCACTGTTTTTCCTTATGTCTCTCATATCGTATGACGCGCGACCGAATGTAGCCTAGCATTGGAGGAGTCATATTTTTCACTGACACGACTTGAAAACATTTTAATAGAAAAATAAGGGATGAAGGATGAAAAAGAGCAGGAGAGAAGAAAGAATATGTCTCAAAAGATAGCTCTCTATAGTTTACCATGAACCAAAACAGAAATAATAACTCTTCTTCCTGTGCCAATTCAATCGGGATGAACCAGACTTGCTACTCTATTGGTACAGTGTAAAAATAGATGACAGTGAGTGACGGTGTGAACAAAAAGATGGAAACATCACAAAAATGGATGTTGGATGGCCTTTGCACAGCAGAGGTAGATAAAGGTTATAACAAACTGTTTACTGACCACGTACACTTACTAGAATTAAGAGGTCAGTTGAACAAGAGCTCACCTAGTAAGAGCTTTCCCAGTAGTGTGACTCATCAGCTGTTGCACAGTACCAGAGCACTGCCCAGTTATTGCTCCATCACTTTTTAATAACATCTCTGTCCTTTCAAAAGTCTACATTCTACCATTAGTTAAGGCTTTTTCATTTGCATTTCTACATTTTTCCCCAATTTTGCATCAGTTCAATATAATTAATACATGTGCCTCTAACAGAAAATAAAATAAAATAAAAAGCACCATGTTTTATTGAACAAAATATAGCATGTGCAAGGAAGGGAAGGGAGGAATTATAGAAACAAACCAGTGTTGAAGAATTTTGCATTAGCTGGTGCTTTTCGTTGCCATGTTTGCACAGATCATTTTAGGCTCCTCAGTCCAGGTTGTAGTAAAACACTATCAAAACAAATACTTTTGCAAAATATTTGAGCTTTTGCAGCTTAACATGTGCATCTTGAACCGCTTAAGCAGCATGGTTATCTTTTTTTTTTTTTTTCTCCAGAATTTAACAGACCATAAAGTGTATACAAAAAAGCATTATGCACCAGTGATTAAATGTTCTTACAACATTAATATTTATCAAGGGGTATTTCATATCTAGAAAGTAGGTAACTATATTTTATTTCCTAAGAGAACATTTTCTATAGTTTTCCTTCATCTCCCAGCTACACAGCAAACATCTCTAAAGTGCACTTCCCAAGTGTAGTTAGAGAATAGGAAGGAATGTAAAGTTTTTAAAAACAGCCCTTATTAACTTTTCCTTCCATTGATTCTACTGTAAACTCTAAAAAGCCTTTTTAAAAAGCAAATTCTCGTACACTCAGCAGGTGAAATGTTCCCACAAAACTAAAAGTAAACAAATTAAAAATCACCCCAAACAATAAAAAATCAGCAATCATATTACAATCTTATCTCTTGACTACTCATATCCTAGAATATCCTTACTAGTTTTATTGCACATTTATGAAAACAGTTGTCTATATATTTAAAAAAAAATAGTTTCTTTATCTGTGCTAACACATTCTTGTGCACCCTTAATAACTAGATCAACTTTCCACAACACGTAGATACTAGAAAAACAATGGACTCAAAACCAAAAAGATACTTTGTATTGTAGATGCTCAAAGGCTTCTAGTGTAATTTTTTGAGACAAAAAGACTTGGATTTTGGAAGCTCTTTGCTCCCACTCTTCATGAAAGCTGCTGGTTATATGACAGCAGGAGAACTCAAAACGTAATTCACAATGAATGCCAATCCTTCACCTCCAATATGAAGGCTTCCCAACTACTCAACTTGCTGAGCATAACTGGTTTTACATAGCATACCTAAAAAAGGCTGCTCCTGTTCAACTGACCAGTGAGAAAGGACTGGACTTCTTCAAAACGGGTATTGGAGCAACAGTTTGTTATATATTTCTTTACATTTTTTAACTGTCCGATCCCACCTTGTAAGGAGAGCACTTGTTTGTTCAGCTAAAAGGAACCCCCTTCATGCTCCTTTTGGGTTTGCTCAGTCAACTGGTTTGTGCAAGTGGCAGAGGCACACTGGAATTGTGTACCCATTCATTGTGATTACACAGACAGAAGCAAATGTATGTTGTCTGTGACGGGAGATGGGAAGGGGAAAGGAGATGAATGGTTCCCATGGGTAAGAGGACAGTTAGGTTGTTTTGGGTTTTTTGTGGTTTTTTTTCTTTTTTTTTTTTTCTTTTTTCTTCTTTTTTATTTTTTGTTAAATTTTGTTTTGTTGTTCTTTTTGTGTTTTTTTTTCTTGTTTTGTAGGTTTTTAGGTTTTTTTTGTTGTTTTTAGTTGTTGTTGTTTTTTCTTTTGCTATGTCATGGAATCATAGCAGTCATTCCTCTAATAGAAACTGACAGGACATAAAAGACAGAACTATCAGATGAACACACACAATGACTAGAAATATATTGACAGAGAAAAGACTTAATTTAGCTTTGAGAAACCGTCCCAAAAAATAAAATCCTGTATTAACAAGTGCAAAAAACAAACAAAAAAAGAAACTCCAAACATTAAAACACAGTGTATAAAATGGTGTGAGAAATTTAAGTCACCATACAGCCTTTTAGTCAATAAAAAGCTGTGTTCATGTGTCCTTGTTGTTTGGGTAATGGCCCATTCTTTTCATTTTACCCAAAAGGTCAATCAAGAAGAGATCTGAGGGTAAAGCACTCAGTCCTTGCTATTTTTGACTGAAGACATTTGGGCCTGTTGTGTTTCTATCATATCAGATGAATCCTTTCTTTTATTCCTCATTGGTTGAATTATCTTCCAAAGTAGTTATACCTCCAAAGCCCAGTCCTGTTGAGTTCTGTGCTGCTGAGACTGTAAGTACTGTTTGTAAGAGCATTAATACGAGAACACACAGTTTAAGTCTGCTGTTACACAGTCTTGATGCTGATGAAACTGTGAGTGATGTCCTGTGACACATTGTTGAGCCACTTGTTTTTATAGTCCCTTTGGATTGATGATCTGATAATAGTCCCCATCTGACATCACAGCATTCTGGTTCTGCATTGGTTGGATAGTTTTCATAGAGCCCTGCAGGGTAAATACAAGAAAAAGCAACCATCAGGCATCAAAAGACTGGCAGAATCTGGTAGCACAAAGAAGCAGTGAATAAATTAGTCTAAGCAAAGAAATCCACATCTTTCAGGGAGCCTGAGGCCCTCAGAACACTGGCCATTTTGTATAATTAAAGTTGTTGAAGGGATATGCATTGTCTAACAGGAAGCAGCACCAAAAGATCATTTAACAGAAGTATGACATTGAGCATGGTTGTGTAAAGAAATGGCATTTAAAAGTAATTATTGATATTTGAACTATAAAGATATTTGAATTCTTCCTTTTTGGGAAGTAACAAGTAATCAAAGCAGACATTTCCATAAAACTTGAAACGATCTTGAAATTATTGCTCAGTCTGTAAGCACATACTAGCAATATTATTGCCCACACAAACATAGGCATTAAATAACAAATAATTGATACACCTACAATATTGATGATATTGATTGTCAAAATAATACAGATCAAACAGCTGTACAGGAACAGCTTCAAACAGAACTGTGCAGAGTGTACTTCTTTACCGTACCTCAACTGAGGTTCTTCAGCTAAAGTGTTCTTTTCAGCATATCCCAGAGGCAAGAACAATCTTTCCCTGCCATGCATCAATCAGATTCCTTGATACGTCTGACTATACATCTAAGCCCTTTCTGCCTTTGGAACTTTACTGAGTTACTCAGACTGATCTGATTATGAATTTTTGAACAGTTAGGAAATCTGTCATTTCCAAAAGATGCAACTGTCTTTTTGGAAATTGTCAATGCTGTCTGCATTACTATATAGGACAGTAACACAACCAGAGTATTCCATTTGTTTCTGACATATATTCTTTTCTACTATATTACAAGAACTTAATTATGCTGTTTAATTAATAGTCACATTCAAGAATCATAGAATTGTAGAACAGTTAGGGTTGGAAAGGACAAATACCTTTTCTCCATTAATCATTAACCATACTACAATTTTGGAGTAAATAATTACTCTATGGCAGTGCTAGGTTTCACTAGACAAGAGCCCTATATATACCGAAATATTAGGATAACAGTTTTGGAAGCAGACACATAATTGTTATCATTTATAAATTAACTTTGCCTCTTGGAACAAGAATTACATTTAATGTAAAGTATCACAGCAATGATATTACTTTCAAAAAGCAATGTCTACAAGTTTAGGCATAGCATCCTTAGGTCCAAGTATCAGACTGCTTGTATTTTGTGAATAACCCGTAAAAAAAAAGCAGCACACCTTTAAATAAGACAAAACTTAACTCTTTTGTTCCTACTTCTATATTATTGATTTACAACTAAAAAAGAAGTGCATTGGGTATGCTGAGCATGTTAAAATGGAAATTAAACCTAAACTCTTTTAGATAGCTGATATAATGGTCTACTATGTTACGTGTTATCTAAGTAAAGTTGCATTTACTTTTTGATTCAATCAAGTTTTTAAAGATACAGGAATGACAACAGCTTGTCTGATTTTCTGCAAAGTCAGTGTTTACTTTGCAGGAAATAAGGCTATTGTTTTGCACCTATGCAGTCAGACACTTAAGGCAGAGCACGAGCACTTGAAAATTCTTTATTCTCTATCAGATCTTCACTGAATGTACTTCATGCTTTTTAAGAGATTGTTTTGCATTTTGGAACTTGTAGACAGTTGTTTATTACAAGTATAATAAAGCACTTACTCCTAACATCATATTTTCTGAGATACATCTTTTGGTGTTTGCGTGCATAAGTGTGTTTTTAAACATGGTAACATACAAGAAGTGCCTCCTAAAGCAGGTAATTATATGATCGGTTCTATGACTGCAGTAGCTCAAACTGTTAGTGGTAATTGAAGAGACACAGAGAATGGTTAATGCTTTGATCCCACTGAGGTTTGTTTACTATTCAGACTATATTTCCTGTCTTGTTATAGGAAAACCCAGACTTCCCTTGAAAATCAAAGCCTATATATACAAGCTGGCAATCAAAAGGTATTTAAATAGTTCATATGCACTTACTGAATTATAAATAAATTGAAGACAACTCCACATTCAAAGCTGCATTGAACTTGTTCCTTGATGCAAAATTACATTTCCTCTTTATTTCAATTCAGCAATTGAATTCAGGTTTTGAAATTGCAGTTACATATTTAATAATCAATTAACTGCGGAACCACTATTCATATGACAGTTGCAGAACATTTATATAAATTCAGTCAGAGCTTTTGCACTGAGATAATAAAACATCATAATTGTGCTTCATCACATAGTTGTTTGAAGCCATAATTATCAGTTTTGGCTCCTTGGATCTAATCAGTCTACTCAGTCAAAGAGTTACAAACCTGTGACTTACCAGAAACCCTGGAAAGCTGGCTACATCAGCCTTGGAAAAACAAGGAGAAAAAAACCTAGTTTGTTCTTTTATAAAAACATTTTATATGGATACAGAGTTTGGGGTAAGAAATCAAAAGGGTATCGTCTTTACCCATCAAACCACCAAGGCTTCTTTCTTCCTCTTCTGTCTTTGTAGTTCAGTTTCTAGATATTATCACTCTGTATTACTTGGATGTTCAGAAATTGTATTTTTGAGACTTACTTACCAACTGTTACTGGCTCAAAACCTAATTTGCTTTTCCCTTTTCACTTAAAACTCTCTGCTCTGGATCTCAATTTCTCAACTTTTCTCAGCACTCACCCATATTGCACCAGTAAAAATCTTGGTCCAGGTGGAGGTTCTTGGATGTTGATCTCTATCAAAGATCTAGAATTTGCCAGGATACTTTCTGGTATCAAACCATTCTCCAGGCAGATATGCTGTCACTCATGGAGGTCACGTAAAAGCGATCTCTTTGCTTTTTAACCAGATAGTTTTTTCACATGCAGATAACATTTTGATGATCAGCACAGCAGTTATATCTGTAGGGAATGTGTGTTACTAATGCTGATGAAAGAATTAGGGCTACTCATTTACTTAGATTATGTTAATGGAGACATGACTGTGGATAAAACCCATGTTTTCTGCTCAGCTGACTCATACTGGAAGAAAAAGGAGAGACAGCATGATCATCATGTTCACTTTGTGCAGAAACAGCTTTGGGGGAAAATCAGCAAACTGCAAATAAGCTTTATACAAGAATTAAAAACAAAAGACTGTCTATGCACGCATTGTCTGCTGAACAGCTAGATCACCAGCTAACTCAGGGAACACTGTGGTTTCTGCCTGAGCACTTTAATTTCGTTTGCACAGGTAGCAGCATACAAACAGGTGGTTGCATTTCCACATCTCACCCCAACACCATTGGGATGTGTCATGCTCATAGCTGGATCTGTATCTGTAGCAGTTGGTCGACTTTGGCCTGCTTCTTGATTTCTTTGCTACAGAAAGAGCTATGGAGCCATAGTATTCTGCATCAAAGAAAACTGGTCTGAAAACTGGTCTGGTTGATATATTTGTTGTCATTGATGGGTAAGTATTTTGGAAAGCCACAGAAATAAAACAGATCTTATGGTATGTTATGGTTCTTCCCCATTTTCTTTCTGTACAACTCTAAACTGTAGTCCTTTTTAGCATAGATTTCAGATTATTTTGAGAGGCGTACCAAGCTTGTGCTTGAAGAAAATATCATGAACTAGAAGAAACCAGATAAGCAGATGTGGTATACCTGAAGTTTTTAATACTTCATTTTATTGTGAAGGCCAAAGTAAATAATGTCTGCCAAGACTGATCCATCCAGCAGTGACATCATTGTATCAGTGACAGCAAATACTCTGCATGACATTTCTCCTTCTGGGGAATTATTTTAGAGATTTCAATATTAACATTTTCCAACTATAGAAGGCAAAAGAACACATTAGATACTATACGACTAGATTTCACTGCTTGTTTACATCTGATCTGGAAGTCATCACTCTTCGGTCTTATCCAGATGGTCCTCTCAACTTCTAAGTGACACATTATGATGCTTCTTTTTAGGCATGTATTTTATACGCTTCATATTATGAAAAGTAATAAAATGAAATATAGACGAAGGTTTAAAAATAAACAAATTACTCTTTAGTCAAGCAGATTATTCTTAAACTGGTGAATAAGGCTGTTCAGCTCTTTTGAAAAGGCTAATTTAAATTTCAGACTCTACTCCAATTGTTGAAGAAGATCTGGGTTGCTGTAGGTTGGTTGGTTGATTATTTTTTTAACACTGTATGTTGGTTATTTCAGACAGTTGCCCCTGGAACATTTCCCTGTCTGCTTGTGTCCACATTTAAGAAAAATACATTGTGCTTCCTCAGCATGAATGGATTTTTTTTTCCCCCCTGAAATATGTAGAGGACCAAATTCCTCCTGCAGTTCTAAATCAGTATTATCACTACAAAACTGACTGAGCTGCTGCAAGTCAGAAAAATAAATGAGTAGCTGACTCTCAAGGCTATATAATGAACCTTTCTAGATCTGCTAACATACAGGATAAGGGTGAGATAACTTGATGCTTGCAAGCATTTGGCTTTCCCTACCCACACCCCTTTCCAGTTTTGCTTCTATTATGTACATTTTTTTATCAAAAAAGATTTACTACTATGATATGATAGGAGTCATACATATATAAGTACTGTGTTATCATAGAAAGCTCAAGGATATCAATAGGTTAATTGTCTGCGCTGTTTTTATAGGAGAAGAACATTTGCAGCTAATAAACTTACTATGATATTCATGGAAAAGCCCCAAAATTCAAGACTAGAAAAGCACTAAACTCAAAAGGATGATCTATTAGATTGACAGGTTCAGCTTGTAAAACCATGTCAAATTTTCCTTGCAGGCAGATCCATAGTAACGATTTAAACCATGCTTGTCAAACATAAATAGGATTTGTCCTGCTGTCTGTGTTAACTAAGTATTTTGATATTTTAGGACCTACTAAGAGGTGTGGGCAGGAGGCAAATGACACATAACTATGAGTTATTTTTAGAGTAAGATTTTGGATCAAGTATATACTTTTTTGTCTGAGTTTCCCAGAACAACATAAAGCGAATAGCATTCAGAGATTTTCTCTTCTTGAACTGTTCTGCAAATAAAAGATAGATTGCGCAGCATTCCATATATCACATTTTCTTGAGGAAATTGCTTTTCAAATTGCACTAGAATCAGGGCATCTGTTTTGAAAGAGACACTCTATAGCTAAACCTGCTAGTGAAACCCAGACACACATCTGCCTCTTGAGAGGAAGCTGCACTTTAAAGAATTGTTCCCAATACCTTTGCTGAGCTTTGTTAAACAACAAACCTCCCCTACAGTTTGTTGAGAATTCTCTGTAATAATTCTCACTACGCCCTTAGAAACATTAGTGTTTGCTAGAAGCATGACTGACAGTTTTATTTCTGGTGAATATTCTTTACTCTGAAGGAAGAGGAGTTTCTGAGGAAGTGTTACTTTGCATGGATCACATAAGCATATGTTACTGATATTTGCCAAAAAACGATGCATGGGAGAATATTTACATTATGCATTCCAAGCCACCAAGACGTTAATCAGAACACATGAAATTAGGACCCTAAATTAATATGAACTGAAGGGAAACATGAGTGAGTCAAAGCACCTGAATCACCTGCCTGCTCAGCTCCTCTGTCACTTTGCTTTCTCCTTTCACAACGAAAACTATCAGAAGCCTGCTCAGCACAGGAGAGGAGACAAATTTGATTTTCCTCCTGGTGGCAGAAGACCCATTCTGATGACACTGCTTTTAGGAAGTACCAGAGTGCTGTGCTGGTTTTGGAACAAGCTAATGCAACACATCTCTGCCTTACTGCTGCTCACTACATTTCCTTCATTTCCTTCACAGAGAAACTTAGGTGCTCTGTTAAATTCCATGACAAAAACAGTAAAGAGTTTGAGCATGTGGCTGGAATTTCCTGCCTGATACTTGCTGCTGGGTGATGGCCCTGTTGTGCCAGAAGGCACAAGAGGCCATAAATCTTGGTCAATACAAAGAAAGACCGTAGCAACACAGCTAGCTCTAATTCACCATTCTAAAGTGGTCCAGACTCGGCACATGGACAGCAGTTTTGGGATTGTTCTCCCAGTAGCCAGAATAGGCTATGTCTGTATTAAGTAGTCTGGGGCAAGAGAAGATATGTAGGATGAAACAGCTGGTGCTGAATATCTTGCGTCAACTCTAAATGCATTTTAAGGGTTTTTAACTCACTCTAGCTCTAGTCTAATTCTGCAGATCAAAATAAGCATTAGCATTTGGGACATGCTAGGTATGTCCCAGTAGCACATCTCCTGGCTTAGTTTAATCCAAAGGAACCCAGTTCAAATCCTCCAAGGCCTCTCCGCAGTGAGTATGAACAGGAGATTTGCTTCAAAAGTACATTCCTGAACTAGATCACTAATGTGGATGCAATTGCAGTGTTGGTGTTAATGTCATATCCTGGAAGGGGCATGCGTGGGGAGAGGTCATCTTTTTGGGTATCTCTGCTGCTCATTTGGTGGAAACTGAGCTCTCATGTTTTTTTGGGTTTAGCAAACTGCAGGCCTAAATGCATAGTTTGGTTGTGAAGAAAGCATTTATGCCTCCTGTATCCTGTCTCTGTCTCCACTGGGAGGTGGCAGCAAGCCAAACAAACAGTTCATGAGCTGGACCAGTAGCCAAGCCAGCTGCTGGACCACATTACTTTGGAAGGCAAGGGAAAAGAAGGAGTTGTGAATTATTACCAGTCTCTTTCCAGTGCTTTGTACATAGAGTCATACATCTTTCATCTCTCTTTTCACACTCAATAAGCATGTGTGAAAGAAATCTTCCACTTGTTTCATTCACACTGGGGGAAAAGAAGAAAAGATGACTACATCTATGAAAGAAAATCTCTCTGGTATGATGCTATTTTCATAGGAATCACAATTAAAAACTTTGACTTAGAACTTTGCATGGGACTCATTCATTGCAATCTGACATGTTTGGGTATGTATGCCTGAACACTATTATTATCTCCCTTAAATAAGATTCTGTTTTGCATGGGCAATTCTAGACATCTGAGCTGCAGAAAGAAACATTAGATGAAACTTAACTCATATGGATATAAACTCCAAAGGTCTAAACTGAAAGCAACCATTCAATTTTAACGAATATGAAAAACAGTGTGCTCCAGAACACTGTCTGATGGAAAGACCAACATTTTTCTTCTATTCCTAGAAGAAAGGGGGGAGAGTGGAACACAAAATCTTTTTAGCTAATCGCATATTTCCGTAATCAGAACAAAACTGTGATTCTGATTGTTTTGATTAATCTCCCAAGTACTTTCTTTTGTGATGCAGTTGAGCCACATCCTTACATGCATTTCTACACAAGATTAAGTTCCGGTGATCCACAACTAGTGTCGCATTCCCTCTCCCTTTCCCACTATCTACTTTCGTTGCAGGTAATCAAGTAAGACATTCTCAGGCTAGAATATGTCTTCTTATACCAGTCCTCAAGAATTTCCAAGAAGTCTTTATTGATCCATAGTATAAACTACTTTTTTAATGTCGTCAAAGAAAACAACTGAAAAATTTCTTGGCTAAAATTAGACAGTTCCATGCTGTGTTCTCATCATGTGAGCCTTCCAAGAAAGGTCCTTGTTATTATTTTTGTTCTTATTCCTTTTTACAACCTCCAGTCCTTTTTTGTTTTGCTTTGTTCTTATAGCATCCAACCTTGAGAAAATTCTACTCTGAAAGCAAAAACCCCAAGTCTGTGGGTTCTCTGCCCACTGATGCCACCATCGACCTGCCTACTGCTGTGGTGGAAGAGGGCTGGTGAGGGAAGGCAGTGGCTTGGTACTGCTGCAGCAGCTCCTAATGCCACCAGTGACATGGAGCCACACCAGTCTCTTACTCAGCTGCAACTGAAAAATGACATGTAGCGTTCACACATCCTGCACTCTGTGCTGTAGTCAACATCAAATAAATCCAGTTATCACCAGTACCCTTTTTCCTATTACTTGCCTTCCACAGTATATTGAAATGTTTTATAGAAGTCAATCTTCTGTCTTTTCATTAGCCTCAGCCTCTACTGGACCTTAGAGGAAATAATCTGTTACCATGGAATGGAGGAAGCAAAGCCCTTATTATAAAATTGTTGCTTCTGAAACATTATTAAAGAAAATCAGAATCCACAAATTCTTGATGTTTCTCAGATAAGTCATCCTGTTTAGGGGGGCTCCTTTATTTTCTCCAGAAACTATTTTCTAATTAATTGTTTTTCTTAGCTACCTAGATAGTCTTTCATTAGTTTAATGGAGGAAAAGACTATCGCACCAACATAACCCAGTTCAGTTCTTGCTGGGTTTCTCTGAAAATGTAAGTGAAAATTTCAGAAAAAGGACCTGTAGCTTTTCTCTCCATGGGATACCATCAGAGTCAGGAGCAGCAGGGATATTCAAGAGTAATTTCAATGAGTGACAGGCTGTGGCAAAATGTCATTCATGAGGAATCCCTGAACATAAAGTTTGCTCCTGCTTTGTTTCCTGTAGCAGAGCTCAATGGTGACCAGCTTCACAGTGAAGTTAGATCAATTGGAGACAGCAGACAACCAGCTGTAAGACTTAAATATCAAACAGATATATCTTTGATCTGACTCTTCTGGGTTTTGCCAATGAATTTCACAAATGACAGGAAGAGCAGAAATCCTAGAACATGTCTGCCAAACAGGAGCTCACAGAGAGAGCAGCAGAAGAGGTTCCTCAAGACAAGGGTGACCTGCTTTCAGTTGCTTTTCTGCAAAAGAAATTCAAGTTAACTGTCAAACCACAAGCTCTGTTAAGGTATTTTTTCTGTTGTTGAACTCACTGTAGTTTTCACTAAGCTGCAGAGAAATTTAATTCTTTAGTCCCACAGCAGCTATTAGTCTAATACCTTATTTAGCAGAAGTAAGTCCTCTTATAGAGAGCTGCAGAGGTTGACCATGGGCCTGTTTTCTGGACAAAGTTTGAATTGCAGCCTTGTACTTCTCAGCATCATCTCTTGCTCACAGCTGCCTAGCGTCAGCATGCTGACTCCTATGGATCCAGGAATACAAGCTTTGCTCTGCTGATGCTGAGGGTCTTGATTTGAGAGGACAAAAAGTTCAACCAAATATTAGTGGACTGCTGAGATGAGACTGAGGTTTCCCTGACTTTAAATGTCTGCAATAAGACTTTGGTGACTAATAGGAGCTACAGCAAACAAGAGAGCAGCCAGCACTGTTAACAGAGCATAGAGAGCTAGTCAGCTCACCAGGTGCAGATGCCTACTTAGACTGAATTAAATAGCTCTACCCACTACACCAGATCTTCAGTGACTCTAGTGAGAACTTAATCACAGAGTTTATGCATGGATACCCATGCTACTAATACCTGCAGTAAAATAAGTTTAATCCTTTGCTAAATCTGCATTTCATCCCAAACTGAGATGTTAAATAAGTAATCTTTGCAAGGTCATGTATTTTGTGTGTCTTAGGAATGAATTTGGACTTGGAGATAAAATAGGAAAAAATGAAGATGTGGATATGTATTTACTAAGAGATTTTCTGAAATAATTACAAATATGGTTTTGTTTATTGTTTGCTTATTCTTTGCCATTGTGTATGTATCTGTATACACACACGTATATACATGCACACCCCCCCCATATATATTGTATACATGTTGTAAATAAAAATGTCCTAAGCTTCTCACTTCAGCTTTTATTGTTCTATCTTAAACTGGAAAATATCACTCATTTGCTTATGGCGTATGCACATTGGAAGGCCTATTTATGAAATGCACTGAAGTGCTAAGTACATCACGTTACTGATGACTACCAAATTGTAACTCAGGTTACAATTCGTTATATTGTCTTTTGCATACGGATGAATATTGCTCATTCGTGAGCAATAGACTACCAGAACCTCCCTAAATCCAAACACTGTTATAAGGTGAAGTGAGTTGCCACAAACATTATGCCTGATTCTAAGATGTTATAGAACATTTATGGGGTTTTATATTTTACTCTGCTTTTAAGTAGCTTACCATGGGCAACTGATTTTGTATCAAGGTTTACAGTGCACCCCTAATTTAATGTTGAGGAAGTCTAATTTCAGATATTTGGATCAGGATGTCAAAATATCTAAGTGTTGAAGTGCCTTTTCACTGATTCAGTGGGAATGAGTTGCCTAAACATCGCCAAAATTCTCAGGTGATACTCTAGACATCAGAAAGATGCAGATAGCATTGATATGAGCTGAAGTTTTGTGAGGATGTCTCCCAGCCAGTCCTGAAAAGTGTGTGAGGCACCTGGGATGTACTAAAGCTACTTCTTGCCTACTATGTCCTCCCTGGTTGGATCTTTCTGAGATAGTGTTTGAGCAGAATGGAAAGTAAAATGAACCAAACCATTTTATAAATGTGTAGACCTATATTAGTAGTACATTTAAAAATTAAAATACAGAATGCAAAAAGACTCAAGAAGAGACCAAAAGATCAGCTCTTTATAGGTGAAGAACTAATCCTTAAAATTCTTTGCTAGTGACAGACCTTTTCCCTAGATATTTACTTTCAAAGAGCTGCACAGTTTTGATTGTTACACCTCAGAATCTTCGTTTATTTAACTTGAGAAGGCAGAGGAACAAAGGTGAATATACTAAAAACTGGACTTGCCTTTTTCTTTTTTTTTTTTTTAATATTGCATGACACAGAGCTTCTTTTCTCAGAGCATTGCATGATACAGAGCAATAAAACTCTTCCCCCAAATTATTAAGCATAAAAAAACCCAAACCAGAACCAATTTAATCTAGTAATTTTGTTTTGTAAAGTTAATGACTATGGCAAGCTGTAGTATAAATGTGCATTACTAAATCTGGGCTCAAATCCTAGCACCTCTGATAGGTGAGGTGTGCTCACCTGTATTTGTGACAGAGAATACCTTCAGGTTGTCATAGTTAGTGCTGATAGAAGAAATATTATTCACACTCTCCTATACATATAGACTTATGAAAACAAGGGAAATTAGCTTTTCTATACTATACCTGTACAGATGAAACTTGATAGTCCTCCATAGATGACATCATCATTGTCTGGTAATATAAAGGGACACCTCGTCTGAACCTCCAAACAGTATTGCTTGCAAGGAATTCTGTTGCTGCAGTGAAACTGTGTGACTTCAAAATACTGGGAACAGAGCCAGGCTTTGTAGACAGTCTAGAAAAAGAGAAGAACCAGAGGTACAGATGGATGACAATAGCACTATCATTATTAGAAGAACATACTGTACTGTACACCTACATTAATGTTGCTTTTAAGTAAATTTTGAGAGAATATCACCTGAGTAAAACATGCTCTTAAATTTTTAGTATCTTCCCACTTCAGGAATGAAAATTTCAGCCAAGTCATTCAAAAGAAGTAGTCAAGACTAAGCTTATGCTGTCATTTTATCTTTGTAAACAAGTATGCCTCTTAGATGCACTTTTTTACTAGACACATGCACACATGCCACAACCCCCTCTCCCTTTATCATATAAAAACTGAGATCCTAACCTCATCCGAAGCAGGTCTGAGAAAAAATTCTGAAAGTGCAAGTAAGAGCTTAAAACTGGGCTCAGGCCAGCTCTGCTCTTATATCATTTAGAGCTAAGCTGTCAGGTTGCAATAGATGGTGCTGCTTCCCTTCAAATAAAACCTTATCCAGTCAGCACAAACACGTTTCCTGATCACCGACAGCTGTAGACTAGGCAAAAAACCTGCAACAGTGAGGACCACTGTCTAGCTTTGGAAACTAAAAGGTACACATTAAAGATGCTGTCATCTGATGCTGTGCAGCCATGGCTGCAGGATCTATGATTATTACAATGATTATCATCATTTAAACAGAAAAGCAAAATAAACATGTAAATTTCAGTTTATTTTGCTTATTTTCTTCTGATCAGTGGTCTCTGTCATAAGGATTAAACTAGCCTTTCAGACACAAAAGTTTTGCATGTGATCATACAAAAATAGATTTTACACTAGGCTACAAAGGTGATGAAAAATCTTTGAGGCTGGCTACAGAGAGAGTTTTGTTTGCTTCTCATTTTTTTTTCCACTTATCTGTTTTGAAGTACATTATTTACTGGCTAGATACTTGCTATTTAAGTTATTATACAAGAAAAACTTCCTTTTTTTATTCATTCAGAATATCTGAAAATCTTAGTATCTACCTTTCCTTTTATCACAAGCTGAAAAGCAATACAGTCAGCTGATTATTTGCCTTCTTCGTAGACCTGTTTTCAATAAAAAAGGGAGCAGACTGCATTTTTTTAAGCACTGAAACTCCAAAACCTGACACCTGAAAAGAGCAATCTAGCTGAGAGTTTGGTTTCATTTCAGCATGTTTCATCTCATCAGTTATAATTTCACTCACGTAAACAGCAGCTTAAATTGCATAATTAATTTAAATGCATTAGTCCCAGAATCACAAAATTTTTATCTTTCCTTGCTTGCAATGGTGACAGGAATGGTTAAGGTTGTCAGGTGATGAAGTGAAGCCTTTATCACTAATCTATGTTTTGTGAGTATCTCTTTATAATAGTTTTTGCTTACTGCATTCTGTAGAACATGATTTTTTTTTTTTTAATTACAAATTCAATTTTAGTTGCTTACAAAGCTTTCTTATCCACAATAAATGATTAATGAGAAGGAAGACTAGGTGATGTGTGTACTTTTTGCTTTTGAATAAACTTCTAAAGAGCAAGTGGTTTTCCCAGTGTTGACTAGATCTCCCACTACACTTTTAAAGCTTCAGCTCCTATGTTGACAAATGCAAAAATAAAATAAATAAAGTAATTGGTTTTTCTATTTTTAGTTAGTGAGCATAGTCTGCCCGTCTGACACAAATGTTGTGCCTGGTAACAGAACAATATTCACAGGTGTTCCTGCCTGATGACTAGTGCTGTACACCTGTTTAGTATGAACACAGCTGCTTAGTATGAACATGTTCTCTTCATAGACTGGATCTAAGAGTAGTAAGGTGGTTTATGAATATATTTGAAAATGTACATCAGTTATAGGAAGTGTACTGAACAGCAACCATGCCTGTAATAAGGAAATGAGCAAACCCATGTATTTACTTAAGCAAGACAGAAAATAAATGTTTATTGAAAAGCAATAAATAATGCAATCATAGGTTTAATTTCAGTATGTTTTCTTCTGTGAACATTTTTATGTATCCAGTCTCAGTTCGTACCCGTCATCTTCAAGAGTTTTCAACTTTGGCTCAAAACTGCATTTGAACTCATGAGTATACCTGCTCCTGAAATTTGTTTATCAGATTACTGTCTTTGACTCTGTAGATGTGTAGATGTGCTACCCAAGAGGGAGTACAGAAGCGTAAGAACTGATCTCATATTTGTGCGTACCACTAACTGACTGCTCAGCAGCCTTTCCATGAGACCCATAGCTGACCCAACTGAGTAAGTACAGAGCAGGTTTATTTTATTTTAGAGATAGTGAAAGGTGACTTCTTTAGCTTAAATATTAGAAGTCCATGATTTGGAAATGAAATGTATTGAAATTTCTAAGAAAATTTAATAGAAAAGTAGTAAAGAAGTTCTTCCTGATGTTAACGTGGAACTTCCTATGCTCCAGTTTACACCCATTGCCCCTTGTCCTATCACTGGATATCACTGAAAAAAGCCTAGCTCCATCATCCTGACACCTACCCTTCACATATTTGTAAACATTGATGAGGTCACCCCTCAGTCTCCTCTTCTCCAAGCTAAAGAGACCCAGCTCCCTCAGCCTCTCCTCATAAGGGAGATGTTCCACTCCCTTAATCATCTTTGTGGCTCTGCGCTGGACTCCTTCAAGCAATTCCCTGTCCTTCTTGAACAGAGGGGCCCAGAACTGGACGCAATATTCCAGATGCGGCCTCACCAAGGCTGAGTAGAGGGGGAGGAGAACCTCTCTTGACCTACTAACCACTCCCTTTCTAATGCACCCTAAGATGCCATTTGCCTTCTTGGCCACAAGAGCACATTGCTGGCTCATGGTCATCCTCCTATCCACCAGGACCCCCAGGTCCCTTTCCCCTTCACTACTTTCCAGCAGGTCAACCCCCAACCTGTACTGGTACATGGGGTTGTTCTTCCCCAGATGCAAGACTCTACACTTGCCCTTGTTAAATTTCATCAAGTTTCTCCCCGCCCAACTCTTCAGCCTGTCCAGGTCTCGCTGAATGGCAGCACAGTCCTCTGGTGTGTCAGCCACTCCTCCCAGTTTTGTGTCATCAGCAAACTTGCTGAGGGTGCACTCAGTTCCCTCATCCAGGTCATTGATGAAAATATTAAACAGCACCGGTCCCAGCACCGACCCCTGAGGAACTCCACTAGTCACAGACCTCCAGCTAGATTCTGCGCCATTGACCACAACTCTCTGCCTTCTTCCTTTCAACCAGTTCTCGATCCACCTCACTACTTGATCGTCAAGCCCACACTTCCTCAGCTTATCTATGAGGATGCTGTGGGAGACAGTATCAAATGCCTTACTGAAATCAAGAAAAACCACATCTACCGCTCTACCATCATCCCTCCACCTAGTCACTTCCTCATAGAAGGCTATAAGGTTGGTCATACATGACTTCCCCCTCATAAAACCATGTTGGCTGTTCTTAATGACCCCCTCATCCTTGATATGCCTAGTGATGGAGTCAAGAATAAGTTGTTCCATCACCTTTCCAGGGATGGAGGTAAGGCTGACCGGTCTATAATTACCCGGGTCCTCCTTCTTGCCCTTCTTATAGATTGGTGTGACCTTTGCCATCCGCCAATCCTCAGGCACCTCGCCCGTTTCCCACGACTTACCAAAGATGATGGAAAGTGGCCTAGCAATGACCTCCGCCAGCTCCCTCAGCACCCGTGGGTGCATTCCATCCGGACCCATCGATTTACAGATGTCCAGTTTGCATAGCTGATCCCTAACCCAATCCTCATCTACCAAAGCAAACTCCTCCTTTGTCCTGACTCCTTCTGGGGCTATAGAAATCCGGGGCCCTCGGGGAGAGTCTGCAGGAGTAAAGACAGAGGCAAAGAAGGCATTCAGCACCTCTGCCTTCTTTATATCCTCTGTCTCCAGGGTACCCACTTCGTTCAGCAGTGGGCCTATATTGCCTCTTGTTTTAGTTTTATTTGCTATGTATTTGAAGAAGCCCTTTCTATTGTCTTTAACCCGACTAGCAAGATTGAGTTCCAAGGAGGCCTTAGCTGTCCTAATTGCCTCCCTACATCCTCTAACAACTGTCCTATATTCCTCCCAAGCGGCCAGCCCCTCCTTCCATAATCCATAGATTCTCCTTTTCCACTTGAGTTTGCCCAGCAGCTCCTTGTTTAACCACGCCGGTCTCCTAGATCCCTTACTTGACTTCCTACTCATTGGGACGCTCCGATCCTGAGCTTGGAAGAAGCGGTCCTTGAATGCTAACCAACTATCTTGAGCCCCTTTACCGCCTAGTACACTTTCCCATGAGACTTCCCTTAGCAGTTGACTGAAGAGGCCAAAGTTGGCCCTTCGGAAATCCAGAACTGTGGCTTTGCTAGGTATTCTATTCCTCCCACACAGGATCCTAAACTCCACCATCTCATGGTCACTGCAGCCAAGGCTGCCATTGACCGTCACCACTTCGACCAAACCCTCCTTGTTGGCGAGTACTAAATCTAGCAGCGCTGCTCCCCTAGTTGGTACGTCCACCATTTGCATTAAGAAATTATCATCAATGCACTCGAGGAACCTCCTAGACTGTGAATGACTGGCTGTGTGAGTCTTCCAGCAAATATCGGGGTAATTAAAGTCCCCCACGACGACTAAGGCATGTAGTCGCGAGGCTACTTCCAGTTGCCTGTAGAAAGCCTCATCAACTCCTTCGTGCTGATCAGGAGGTCTGTAATAGACCCCCACAACTGTATCACCCGTGCCAGTCAGCCCCTTGATTCGTACCCACAGACATTCCACTTGCTCCTCATCCGACCCCGGACAGAACTCAATACATTCTAGTTGCTCTCTCACGTAAAGAGCAACTCCACCACCTCGCTTCGCTGACCTATCTTTCCTAAAAAGGACATAGCCATCCATGACCACATTCCAGTCATGTGAACTGTCCCACCATGTCTCTGTAATCGCCACTAGATCATAACCTTTAGCCCGCACACAGACTTCTAACTCCTCCTGTTTATTCCCCATGCTGCGTGCATTGGTGTACAGGCATTTCAGGGAGCCAGTCCTAGTACTCTTTTTCCCCTGCGGGACGGGGTCTAAAGAGCTATCCTTTCCCACAAGTGAAACAAGAGATTGATAGTCCTCCTTAGCCCGCCATCCTTCAATCCCTAGCATGTTCCTCTTGGGCTTGTCCCCAACAGGCCCAGTTAAATCCCCTCCCCCCTTCCTAACTAGTTTAAAGCCCTGTCAATAAGCCCTGCTAACTCCTGCCCCAAAACCCTTTTTTTTCTCTGGGACTGGTGTATCCCGCCTGTCACCAGCAAACCAGGTGTCCCATACAGCAGCCCGTGACTGAAAAACCCAAACCCCTGCCTTTGGCACCAGTCACGTAGCCATACATTAACCTGCAGAGTCTTCTTATATATCCCTTCACCCTCGCTTGCAACAGGTATGGAGGCAAACACCACTTGCGCTCCAGACCCTTTAACCAGCCGTCCCAGGGCCCTGTAGTCTCTCTTCATTGCCCTTACGTTCCTCGTAATAATTTCGTCACTGCCAACCTGAAAAACCAGCAGTGGGTAGTAGTCAGACGGCTGCACCAGTTCAGAGAGCTTCTTTTTAACATCTCTAATCCGAGCCCCAGGCAGGCAGCAGACCTCCCTGTGGGGTGGATCCGGTCGACAAATGGGCCCTTCTGTTCCCCTCAGAAGGGAGTCACCCACCACAATTACTCTTCTTTTCTTCTTGGTTGGGGAAGTTCTGAGGCATGTGGGTGAGTGACTAGCCCTGGGTGACTCACTAGATAGATTTGCCTCACCATCTCCATTCACCTGGCCCTGAATTTCCAAGACCTCATACCTGTTATTCAAGGGCAACTGGGAGGGAGGAAGGGATTGTGAGGGTTTTCGCTTACCTCTCCGAGGAGGAACCTCCCTCCATCCATCCTTGTCCATTAAGCTCTCTCCTTCTGTCTGATGGTAGGAGGGAAGGGGATCCATATCTTGTTGAACCACTTCCCTCTGCCCTTGCCTTAGGGTGTGGTTCCACCAATCTATTTCACTTTCACACTCTCTAATGGCTCTCAACCTTTCTACCTCCTCCCTCAGTTCAGCCACCTGCCTGAGCAGGTCATTTATTTGCTCACAGCGAACACAAGCAGTGTCACTGTGACAGAGCACTGGAACAGGCTGCCCAGGGGGGTTGTGGAGTCTCCTACACTGGAGATATTCAAGGCCCGCCTGGACAAGTTCCTGTGTGATGTACTGTAGGTTACCCTGCTCTTGCAGGGGGGTTGGACTAGATGATCTTTTTAGGTCCCTTCCAACCCTTGGGATTCTGTGATTCTGTGATATTATGGCCTTCTTATACCCCAGAAAATAGAAGGTTTGGTACGGAATTCTTCTGTATCTCCTAGCAAATTCCAAATACTGATTTCCAGAATCTTAAAACATGCACTGTACAACAAAGACTGAAAATATAAATGAAAATATATATAGGCTTGTATTTTCAGTACAACTTCTGCTACATATTATAGTCTTTTGTATGTGTTCATAGAAACGTAAAATCATAGAATGGTTTGGGTTGGAAGGGACCTTAAAGATCACCTAGTTCCAATACCCTGATGTGGGCATGACACCTTCCAGGTTGGTTAAAATCTCATCCAACCTGGCCTTGAACACTGCCAGGGTTGGGGAATCTACAACTTCTCTGGGCAACCTGTGTCAGTGTCTCATCACCTTCACAATAAAGAATTTGCTCCTTATATCTAAACCTACTCTTTCTTAGATTAAAGCCATTACCTTCTCCCATTACTACTTGCTCTTGTAAAAAGCCCCTTCCCAGTCTTCTTGTAGGTCCCATTTAAATACTGGAAGGCTGCTTTAAGGTCTCCCTGGAGCCTTCTCTTCTCCAGGCTGAGCAACCCAACTCTCTCAGCCTGTCATCATAGAAGAGGTGCTCCAGCCCCCTGATCACCTTTGTATCTCTTATCTACTGCATGCATACAATGCAGAAAAATAATTAAAATGGTATTCTGTTTTCAGCTGGTCCAGGAGATGACAAACCTTTGAAAAATCACAGTTGCTAATAGAATTCCGACAGACAGATCTCAAAGAATGTAAAAACACGTTTTTCTGTTGGTTTTGGTTTTACACTTTTTTGATAACAGAAAAAAAACCCAGATAAATTGTATTATTGATGCATTATGGCAACCACATACAGTAAATAACTGTATATATCTAAATATCTCATCTTTTTATCATCAATAGAACTTTAGGCATTTTATATTTGAAAGAGATATGGTCCTGGCTATTAGATATGACACTATGTTGGAAAGATATTATTATATAAGAATAAGCACATCTTTCATGTGCAGAAGCATATCTACAAAGTCTCAGCAGGGTTTAGTGGCAATTTTGCTCACCTAAATAAATTAAAAATACACTACCTTGTTCCTGTAGGGAAACAAAAAAACCCTAAAACAAACCATTGTTGAAAATGTGCACCAACCAATGCTGGTGTCACATACCTGTATTCACATACATGAGTGCCTTCCAGAATGATCATGTTAAAAATCTTCTTGGTATTTGTAAATGATTAATAATATCATGACAAAATATATTATTAATTTGGCAGATGAATTCATTATTTGGCATTCATTTTATGTCTACAAGTTTCAAGTCAATGTCTGGAAGCAGAAAAATATTTTATGATTTCAGCGGCTAAGCACCCAACACAAATAACCAGCTTCAGCAGTTTAAGGACTCTGAATTAACGCTTCATAAACAAACCATACACTAAACTGCATTTGCCTGTCAAATCCTACAGATAATAATGGATTCAGAGTTAAAGGGACGAAAGCAAGGTTGCGTATGGAGAATTTTGAGAAAATAAAAGAGCACAGTGTGTTCTTTTTCTCTCAGGACATTAAGAAGAGCACCTATTTTTGTCTCTTTGTGGGGAATAGCAGTCCAGATATTGTTGCTTTTTAGGGTACTTTGTGTCTCATATCACACATGAGGTTAGACAGTGTCTCAGAGTTTTTCTTTCTGGTCTTGAAAGGCAATCAGACAGAAGTATTAGGCAATATGGTTACATTATTTGCCTAGATAGGGGCCAGTGGCTGCTGCCAGCAATGTGTACAGTATCACCAGGTAGAATAGTATGAGACCACAGCCAGGGTCATTCCCCGAGATCACTCGTAACTGGTTGTGCAAGTGCATAAAACTAATTTTAATTGTATGACCAGGATTTACTAAGGCTGCAAAAATGATGGGAAGATAAAGTTGTATTTACTATGCATACACGCCCACAGTCTTTCTCCCTCCTCCTCTTATTCTCACTCACTCATACAAGCACAATATATGATTCTAAATAACCTGATTTCTGTCAAGACAGATCGAGTATGTAGCCGGAATCATATGAGTCATACTGCATGAGATGTATCAGTAGAGCAGAATGGAAAAGCTCAATCAGTTTCATTCTCTACAGCTGTCAATTCCTCATAGTTTTCAAGAAATAGATTCATCTCTCTTCTCCCCCTTTCCCTGTTGTTCCTGGCTGCCATTGCCATCACAATTCTTGATGAACACTGAAATTTCCAGGAAGTACTTACTTTAATTATTCTACCTGAAAATGACTTTCTTTTTCCCCCCTCACTGAACAAAAAAATTGGTGTTATTGTCTGGATTGTCAAAATAATAACACAAAAGGAAACCAAGAAATCATTAAATACTGTGTAGATGTGGAGGATGTTGGGAGGGAAAGAAAGTAGGAAGAAAGAAATCACAACAGAAGCTCTCTCTTCCAAAATGGTAAATCTTCTGAAACAAAAGAAATTTTAACTCTTTGCACAGATGCTTTAAAACCATATGCATTCCTCAGCATGAAAAGGAAGTCTTCAAACAGAGAAAAACTTAATAGTTTAACCTACCAGATGAAACAGCAGAGGCCCCTCATGAACTTCAGAGGCATTCTTTCATTGACATTTTCAGTCATCCAGGAAATTGTAACTTATTGGGATAAAGGAATTAACAATATTGCCTTGACAGTCTGATATGATTCCTGCTCAACTTCTCCTAAAGCTTGTGAGTATCTTGAGCTAAATTCTGCAGTCTTTATGTATACTGAGGAATACTTAAGGCTGTGACTGATTAATCAATGATTCTCCAAGAATATTCATGGAATAACTTATTATATAAACTGAGCTTTTTCAGCAGAACTGAAAACAGAAATGCTCACTAAAAAGCATTCATTAAAAAAACACCCAAACATCTGGGTTGCAGAGTAGTGTTGTGGCCTTCAAGTTTTGCTCTGTTCTAAACTAGTGGTCCTCAGCCCATGCTATTTCTTTGACAATAGTGAATAAGCTGTGTATGGAGAGCAAAATCTCCTGTCAGTCTGTTTAACATGTAATTTTCTGTAAGCAAAAGTAACCTTAAAGATTCTAGTGTGCAGCAGACTGTCTATATGCAGCAGGTGATGTCTAATTTCTGCCTGATTCATAGAGTTAGAATGTATGAACTATTTAAAGCCATTACATGTACATTTAAAGTTAGAGCATATGTTTAAATCCCATAGTTTGGCTTTTTTTTTTAGTTTGGGTGAATTGTTGTCTCTGGTATTCTATGACATTATCACAATCATAATGTTGTCTCTTCTAAGGTTTCCATCACATTTTTAAAGTATCTAATTTAGTAAACTTCTTTTACTTCATTTTAGTTCATTTTAGTGTCCCATAACCTTAAACGGCATGGTCACCAGGAGTAAGGGAGTTTAAAATAGTATTAGTTCTTTTCATGAGCTGAGATGCTGTCAATAATAGAGTTGGAGAAAAGCTACTGGCAAAGCCTGGAAAGCCTTCTCAGCCTTCACTTACCCAAATAAAGATATCCATTAATTCATTCAAAACTGCGCTTGAACATTGTCTGAATATATCAGACAATATAGATAGAAAATAAGGGGACAAGATCTTGCAATTATGAGTTTCAGGCCAGCAATGAGGGACCTCAGAAGAGCATGCCTATTTCTTCCCGTGATAAAACTTTTGCTGTAAAATTCACTCTAAATCTTATGCATACTGTACAGCAGAGAAGTAATAGCTACTGTCTGTGCAGTGCAACCTCTAAAAGGCTTTTTTTTATTTGGATCACCAGGGTATTATGAGTTGGTTTGAGTGACAGTGCATCTTCTTTAGGAAACACTTGGGTCAATCTCAGTGTGCATCAGGACCTGCGATATCATGCTGTACAAGCAAAGATGCCTTTTAGATAGCTTACAAGTGTATTTTATATAGACTACAGAACCAAAATATAGATTGCTAACTGGTACAAGACCTGATTAAGTCTGACAAGGCTAGTGTTACAAATGTGAACTCCCCCAGGAACTTTGTCAGTTTTGAGCAGTAAAGGCTGTCGGACTTGAGGAAAACTGCCTTTTGCATGTGTACTATCAAAATAAAAGTCAGTTCTTACAGGAAGCCTTCTGCCCATGAGAGCTGTGGGACTTATGCTGGCATTTCTCTTCTACTGGCCTTCATTACCAGTCTTATTCAGAGACTGTGAACAACCTCAGGATAGGGCTAACTAAGCATATAAATAGCGACTGGATAGGAGGGATCAATCCTCCATAAGGCATCTTTGCCAATGAGAATCAGTGGCATAATCAGGTGATAAAATTCTTCATTACATGAAGTAGAAAATATGTAATAAGTGGCTTTGAAGTATGTGGGTTGCTGAAAATAAGACATTTCACAGGAACAGGTTTTCAATAAATAGATGTTGTTTTGTTTTTTTTTTTTTTTTAAAGTTATTAATTTTATTTAAACGCTATCAAAATACAATATTTTTGACTGAGGGAATATTTCTCAATAAGGTTCAAACACTTCTTTCCAAATAAAGTATTTTCATTCTATTTATACAGCCAAACACTGCTCAAACTATTCACTTAAATATACATCACACTTTAGTACTCTACTACATTAATATTGACTCAAAGCTGTTCTTCTTTTTCGAAAAGCTGCTTTGTACATGCACAGACCCCCACACTCATCCCTGCCCCCTTTCTTTTTTTTTTTTTTTTTTTTTTTTTTTTTGTCTGGGGAATTATAATTTTGGTTTTGATTTATTCTTTTTCATTTGATCCCAAATGAACACAGATTAACAATTTCAGTTTTCTGTAGAACAGACATTATATTTTCCAGTTATTCCATTCTCTGTGCAATTTTTAAATTCTTTGTGTTAAAATATTGCATTAGGAAATGAGAACGTCTGTTTCACATTATGGAAACTTATGCCTGAAATTTACAGTAATTTGGGAACAAGCACATCTGTCTGATGGTTATTGTAACCTTTGATTTAATTTATATTTTATTATAATTAATATTGTCTGTATTGCATGTATCTGCATGGATGGAATATCATATGATAAATATTTCAATATTTATCCAGAATATGTGGATGCCAGTGAATGCAAAATATTGCATTAAGACACAAAAACTTTTAGTGTTTCCTAAATGATGGTAAATTAAATAGAGAAACCTGTTTCTTTCCTGATTTTACTCATTAAATAAATAATTCCATTTGAAAGACACATATGCTATATTATTTGAAGATGGATAAAAGGTAAACGAAGGTTGAAATTTATTTGCCAGAACATTGTTGATTTTAGCTTCAGTTAATATTCTACATAACAAGATTTCTTTTAACCAAATACAAATGACAGCAATGACAAGCTGTTCTGCTCACATCTTTGTTTATATTGGAAACAACAACCAGAAAGATGCAAATAAGCCAGCTCCTAATACGAATATGTGTCTTTGATTATGGAGAAATTACTGCAGAGGAGATTGCATCAATGTCTCACTGTCACTTTGGTAATCTCACAGAGATCAGATATAGAAAAGATCTATAATATTCCTATCTGCCAAAATAAATTACACTTCTGCAAGAACAGATGTGAAAAAAAACCCAGATCCACCAGTCTTATCTTTCTGGTGATTAGCCGTCCAATCAACTGGGGTTATCATAATGATTAACTTCCCTGTTGTTTTATAATACCCTAAAACCTGAACTCATCATCTGTATCAGAATTCAGTCTTAGCTCTTAATATTGCAAAGAAACTTCTAAAGAACATAAACATCCCTTTGGGTGAGCTTAAAGGAAATTGAAGATTAAATAACTCATTATAGAAAGAAGTAGTCTGGCAAAAAGTAAAAAGGGGGCATTAACTAGCCTTTGAATTTCTGAGCTTAATAGTACTGCATCTAATGAGATACCATATTAAAAATGTTCAAATTATTAAAATAAAACAAATTAATAATCTTTAAAATGTCTGATGAGTTTCCCTGGAAGATCTTAGGACAACTGACTTCAAGTCACTTTGCAATGAGCAGGAGCCTGTTTTAAACTTTTACAGTCTGTTCTAAAAATACATCTAAATTCATGAACTAAACGACCTGTCAAGGCTGGAAAGTCTTTGTGTTCAACAGCGCTTTCAATCAGTTTTAAAGTGATGGTAGTCTATATAAATGAGCTCAACATGACATTATTCAGAAGACTGATACTGCTGGCTATGAGTGTATGCAGCGGACCAGGGCACTCTCTTTATATCCTCTGCTTCCTCAAATTAAGGACCTGATTTTTTCCTGCTTACAAAGCTCCAGTCTTGTTCAGAAGAGACAATCCCTTATGGGCCCAAAGGGCCTCCATCAACTTGCAACAGCTGCTGAAGATTCCTGGCAGATGAGGAGACTTGTCACAGGCTGGTATAAACATACATAAAAAAATAGTTTTCTGTGCCTTGAAATTCTCTTTGCATTTGGAATTATAACTTCTCTAAGCATAAGATTTATTCAGTTTCAATGTTGAATTTTCATCTTGATCATGCAGGCTGAAAAATTCTCTTGTCTTAATCCAAACAAGCATCTGAAAATTCTATAAATAAGATGACCAAGTAGCCAATGAATCCATGAGAAATAAGAAAATTGAGGCACCAGAGATAAATGCTTTAGAACCTGAAATCTATGCAAAAAGCTACCCCCCCCTGAACTTCAAATAATGGAAGAAGCCTGTCATAGTGTAGACTCTATTAATGATACAATCTGTATCACTGACAAAAAATTATTTTGATTGTGGTCATTTGAAATTGATTAGAAAAACTTTATTGTGTTGCAAACTATCAAAAGACAAAGCAGATTGGCCTTTCTTTTTTCTCTAGATATTTTTGAATGCACAAAAAGGGTTGGAAATACTACTGCACTATTCTACATTGCTATACTCAATGTCCTCAAGTTGTTCTACCTCTTGCCATTATATCTAATGTATAGGCTGACAAGTCCCCTTTCTCAAAGTTACTGTCGCGCACAACTCTGGTTTGAGGACACACACCTGCACCAAAAGCTGGCTTGAGCCCAGGTAGCCAAACCTGGCCTGAATGGGAATATAATGGGGAACATATATGACATTGCTTTCAACGTCATGACGGCTTGTAATCATTCATTTGATAAATCCTGTTTTCTGGGAAAGCAAAATAAGCTTTCCGAATTGTTCAACAATAAGCTCAACAATAAGCTCAACAATAAGCTCACCCAAGAGCAAGTATCCCAAGTGATGAATTTCCCCAGTCTGACAAGGAACTAGACATTTTCCACAACAGAATTAAGCTTGTTATTACAAGAGATTACATAGCAACAGAACAACCTGCACATACCTTTTGCCATTTCACAGGCTGAACTGGTGATCACCAGCACAGGGATTGTAACACAGTCTTCTCACCTCTGATTTCCAGAGGGACCTTGACATGCTTGAGAGATAGGCTAATGCAAACCTCATGAAGTTCAACCAAGCTAAGTACAAGGTCCTACCCCTGGGTTGGGGCAATCCCAGGAACAGCTAAAGGTTGGGCAGAGAAGAGATCCAGAGCAGCCCTGTGGAGAAGGACTTGGGAGTGTTGATTGATGAGAAACTGAACATAAGCCGGCTTCAGTGTGTGCTCACAGCCCAGAAAGCCAACCGTATCCTGGACTGCATCAAGAGCAGCATGACCAGCAGGTCGAAGGAGGTGATCCTGCCCCTCTACTCTGCTCTCGTGAGACTTCACTTGGAGTATTGTGTGCAGTTCTGGTGTCCTCAACATAAAAAGGACATGGAACTGTTGGAACGAGTGCAGAGGAGGGCCTCTTCATTAAGGACTGTAGTGACAGGACAAGGGGTAATGAGTTCAAACTTAAACAGGGGAATTTTAGGTTAGATATAAGGGGTCAAGTTCTTTGCTGTGAGGGTGGTGAGGCACTGGAATGGGTTGCCCAGGGAGGTTGCAAATGCTCCATCCCTGTCAGTGCTCAAGGCCAAGTTGGAACAGAGCCATGGGTGACATGGTCTAGGCTAAGGCATTCCTGCCCACAGTAAGGGTTTGGAACTTGATGATCTTAAAGTCCTTTCCAACCCTAACCATTCTATGATTTCCCAGAAGAGCTGGAAGCATCAAGTGTCTATCTATGGATCTGAGCAAGCTGTCTGCAGTTTGATCCACAGTGACAGCTCATGACTCTGAGTTCAGCATTCTGAGCTCTTATACCATATAAACACAGTATTCCTGAGACTTCAACCTTTTATCCACCTTTGGAAGGCTGTGTTACTTTTGTTTGTTTGTTTGTTTGTGGTTCTCTATGTATAATCTCACCATAATATATTTTGAGAAATTCCTTGAAATCTAATTTACATGTTCTTTACCAGCATACAAAACCCATAATGCCTCTGAGGTTTATACTTCATGAGCAGGCTCATAGTTCATTGGCTGTCTTTGAACTTTTCTTTTTATATTTTAACTCTCCCACTGCTGGGTTTACCTTGGAGAGAATTCGAGGTGTATAGGTGTATTGTGCATCACTTGTGTTTTTTGATTTTTATTCCTCTCTCTCTTTTTTCTATTATTGTCATTCTATTTTATTTTATTTCGATTACACTCTGATTTTCAAATATTTACTTCACTGCAGTTTTTCCTAGAAGATTTCATGTTCTCCATGGGGTCAAGTTGGAATGAAACTATCTGCTGACACATCTAACAATTTGCATAGGTCAGGTACATCAGGGAAAATATTGAGATGCAGTTTTGCCCTTCAAATTTACTTTCATTTGTTGTTGCTATAGCTTGTTCAGCAAATAGGAGACAACATTGGAAGACTACCAAGGAGCTTGTGAATGAAACACTAGACCTGCTACCAAAAATTGTACATTCTGTCATTAAAAAAAGTTAATAGATGTGTTGAGAGGAGAAAATATTTTACTTTATACTCCAGAATGATTCCCTGAGTCATCCAAAGACTCTCTGACAAATAAGCCACAGACATATTTGGAAGCTGACAAGTTAGTTAAAACAGTATTTCAAAGGGGAATAATAAAACAAAGTGTAAACTGTGATACAAGAAAGGCTAATCAGCCTGACTTCTGCAAAGGTATATTCTCTCTCTAATGAATTATAATTCTTCCAAAGCACAAAAACAAAGATGTGATCCTGGCGACAATTTATTTAGCTCTTCAAAAATCCATTAACAAGGTCTCTAAAATAGGTAGCAACAAATTAGATTATTATTGCCTGAGAATAGTATACAGTCACATATATGAACTGGGTAAGGGGAAACAAAGGAAAGAAAAAAACCCAAACAGTTTTCATCAGTACAAAAGGTTAAAAGCAGGGTGTCTCAGGGTTTCACATATGCTATGTTTCACTTAGTAATGTATTAATGCATTACAAAGTGGGCTTTGTAACAACAAATAACAAGGCAGTAAAAGGTACAGAAAGAAAAAAGTTGAAGTGCAAAAAAAGAAATCAAAGTTCAGCTGAACTGAAAACATTCTGAATAAAGAGTGAAGTGCAGTGCTGAAGAATTGAAAGAAATTAAACTTTGCAAAGAGAATTTCAACTATGTATATACCATAAGGGATTATATGTTTAGCATGTAAATCCACGGAAATAATCTGGGTCTTGCTCTTCAGTGAACCTAGGCAGTTACAGCCAGATAAAACAACTATTGGCTGTACAAATGCTGGGAAATCAGATAGAAACAATACCCTGAACAGCCAATACCACACACTTCCCTGGAATACTGTACACAAAACCAGATAATTCCACCTTGAAAGGAAGGCACAAAAATTAAAGAAAAGTGGTCAGTATTTCTGTCACTGGGACCTCTGAAGAAACACTGAAGGATGAGTTATGAAACTTCAGAAAGGAGAAGGTGGCAGGGAAAAAATCTGCGGAATTATGAGTGTTGTAAAGAAGAGGGACAATTTTCTGATCTCCTTGGTTTATGTCCCAGAACCAGGGGGCAAAGAAATAATAAAACTATAATCTCACTCTTGAAATAATTAAGGGAAACATTTTTCCACATAGTGCATACACTTGGCAGCCATACAATAGCATTTTCTTGAGAACAAGAAACTGAGATTCAGAAAATTATCTTTCTAAAGTAAGGTATATGTTCCTTTGTATAGTTAGTAGAGGAAAAATTATTTTTTAAGACCTTAAGGGTGCCCACCTTAGATGCTATGCATAAGTGCAGTGTCTCTCTGAAGAACTTGCAGGCATTTCTCACTGTTGCATTTATAAAGGCATTCATATTTACCTTAGGAGAGCTACCGCACTAGATTGTTAAATTATAATTATATTATATAATGCCAGCTTATAACTATAATAATTTTATTAATATTATTTATATTATATATTTTTATATTGATAACATATTATATATAATTTAATATCATATCATAATATATTATAATGCTTATAATGCTGGCAGAAAGAGTACTGGTATAAATATAAAAACAAAGTCCATAACAAAAATCTCCCATGTTAAGACTAAACGATTAGGGAGGATCTGTACCATTGTTTATTCAGAAATTTCTGTCTTCTTCCTACGGAAGGTCTATTGCTAACTACTGTGGGAACAAGACTGTGGATGGGATGACATATTCATAAAGTCCTGCAAGTGGCAGTTGTCCTTCTAGGGAATTACTCCTAATTTCAGCGAGTGACAACAGTAAATAAATCATGTGCCTGTTTCACTGATATGTGCCCAAAGCACATGACAGGTTCAGAAGGATTCATGAGCTTCTAATCCTTATTGACCAAGCACTGGACACTCGTATTTGTCTCTAAAGCCAATGAAAACCCTACAAACAGTCAATGGAAATGCATGGTACAATTTGCACACATTGTTTAATAAAATGATAAAAAGTAAAAAGATATGTTTCTACTATACTGAAAGGAGAATTTAAATGTTTAGTAAAAAAAATCCCGATGGACAGATTACAAATGAAAACAGATTAGCTTTTTTTATGATGCAAGTCCATAGTTAAGACCCAAGTTCTCTAATTGCTTGTTGTTTCTGTGATGACTGCAAGTCAATGTAAATAAAGGCTGTTAAAACAGCTGAACTTCCTCACATCTTTATACTAGATGCACATTCTTACTACCACTCTTATACTGGCAATAATATTAGAGTAGCTGTATGTTACATCATATCAGATCTTCTTGACCTAATTTTTAGCTGAATCAGATCTGTGATTTGAGCTCTGTGAATTGCAACTGTGGGAGAAAAGACTAATTGGAAATGAGGAACAAAGTAGTAAGGAAGCCCTTTGTCCTTTTATGTAGTCCTGTTCATTTATGGGCTTAAGGTGACTGTGGAGTCTAAACCTTCACCTTGATCGCTCATGATCAGCTAGAGCAGCAGAAGTATAGAACATGTTTCCAATGCGACAATACCCCAGCAAAGACTGAAGAAAAATGCAGAAAAGCATAGAAAATGTAATCAAAAGAGTTTAATATCTTTTTTTTTTTAACAAGAGGCATTAACATTTCTTTAGTTAAAATTAGGTTATTCTTGATCTCTAAATTTCTGTTCGTAACTTTAGATGCTTTAAAACTCTTGAACATATAGCTATTTTTAAGTTTTCACTGTCATTTTGCAGTGATTTTTGTTCCTTAATCAAACCCTGTTATGTCTGGAAGCTCTGCTGTGACTGTCAAAATCCCTCTTTCCTAAATGCACTCAACATAATAATTGCAGATCTTTCTTTGCTAGCCTGTGACCTAGTTATTTATTCTTTTATGAAGCTGTATTTCTTCTCATATTGACAGATTATATTCTCTCTTTTTTTTAAATTAAGATTATGTCTTTGTGAATATCAAAGACGTCTTGGAAAGTCAGCACTAGCAGCTTAGTCTGGCAACCTGCGCTGTATGCAATGGTATTTTGTGGAATACAGAATGGGTAAAAGGCACAGAACCAAATAAATTTTTTACTGTGACCAGCTGTTCTTCTCCCTACTGGGAATCTCACCCTTACTAATAGCCATCTATCTTTACAATGGCAAGCCTGCGTACCTTCTTTAAAAGTTCTCCTTTTCAGCAGAATGAGGAAATAATACATTAAGCTCCTGTGCTTCTTTGCCTTTAAAGTTCTAAATTCCTTCATAGTTGGTTAATCTCAGAAACCAGCCACAGACATCCCTTTTTTTGGGTGATTACTTTTCCACTGATTGACATACAGAATCCTTCATCTAGGCCATGAACTAGCTGTGTGACATGGTAATTCCTAAAGATCTACTCTCATGAATGCTAACAAGCTGCCTGGAAACTTAGCAAATCTCCCCTGTCTACTTTTTCCCTTCTTAATGACTTATTTATACTAAATTAGTTCCCTACCAGGCTGTTAGCTGATTTTTTTTTCCTGTATAATTTCATTTAATTTCTTTCTTTTGTTTTAAAAATACAATCTGTTTTCAGTCACCTAGTCTTCATGGGTTTGAAACATCACAGACTTCATTGGCTGCAATTGAATTGATGATTTCTGCTTTTTTTTTGGCTAGTAAACAGCCTTTACTTAGTTAAAATTATGCAGGTAAACTGGTCACAAAGGCAGAAGCCCCAGAGATACCGAATTCACACAAGCTCGTAAAAATAGATGACTGAATATAATTAACACAACTGAGAGGTTACAAGCTTAATCCTTATTAAACAAAAAAGATGCCATCTAGGAGTTTAACATAAGACATGATGTTAAGGTTCTGTTGGGTTCTGTTGCTCATGAATATACCTGTTTTGTTGCTACTGCTGCGGTCTCAACATTGTAATAAAAAAAACACACTTATGTTGCTAAATAAAAATTATTTCCACTGTAATTGCTTCCAGAGCAGTTACTCTTCAAATAAACAAGTGGTTCCACCATATGTTCCCATGTTAGGCAATGATTCGGGATATTACATTGTTCTTTAATCAGAGTTGACTGTGAAGAGAGTTGTGTGGCTCAGCCTCATTTGGAGACTTATGATAATCTATTTGGAAAAGATTTCTCAGTAAACAATTCTGTTGGAGATTACCAGAACAGGAACTGCACCTTTCCGTGCCACATCTGATTTAAAGCTATTTATGCACTATTTTATCATGTCTTTCATAGAGCACTTCTGTCCCATGTTGTATCTCCATGCTTTTTGGACCAGCAATAACAAGAACAATATTTAAGGAAATAGTTTCTGCGTTAGTCATCCTTCCTGAAAATCCTGTTTGTAGGAAATTTTGTGTTGGAATATCAAAGGGTGATAAAGGGCTGGAAGATCCATGTGTTTTTGAAAGAGGAAAAGCTCAGAATATAAGCAAAGTGGAGGGAGAATCATGGTTCAAACCAGCTTGAAGTGACAGGCATATATCTCCGTGGGACACTCCCAAGTCTGCAAAAGTGATGGGCCCTGGGACCTGGTCACTCAAGGTTAAACACTCCATATGTCCTTCTATCTGGCCTTCTGTCAGGTATGAATACAGAAATACCGTACCTTTGCCACTCAGTGGAATATGAGATGGAAAGTTCTGAAGCCTACAACCATCTCAGCTGTGTAAGTGTACATTAAGGATCCCAGGACACACTTCAGAAAGAAAACTTGTTAACCCCACTGTTCTGACCAATGTTTTCTATATCAGTAAAACAGTCCCTGGTGCCAGGACTTTGTATGTGCTATTGCAAATTGAATAAGTAGCATTTGCAAATCCTGTAGGGGATGGCTTGTGAAGGGTCTTTCATGAACTGAATCCAAACATGTAGTTGTCAAGACCAAGAGGTTTTTTTTTTTTTTTTAAGGTATATTCTGTTAGCAGATTTGGAGGGGTACAAGAGAGGAGAATGAAAGGGCTGACAAAAACTAAGAACTACAGCAGCATATGTGACAACCTCTCTTTCCCTGCAGCTATATTCATCTCCTTGCAGGCATAACTCAAGATATAGAGATGTATCTTCCTACCTCCATTCAATCCAGTTTGATGTCACCTCACTTCTCTTGTCTAAAATACTCCAACCAGAAATAAAGAACAACAAAACGGACTGTTCCTTTTGGCACGCTAATTTAAAGCTTTTGTTATTTAAGCCTCTACAGAACTTTTTACTTTCTCATTTTGGATTTGCATCAATCATATTTGTCAAATATGATTGAACTATTTTTTCATTAATCCCTTGCTAAGTTTTGTGAAAGGTCACACTCTCAAACACCTATCAGCACCAAATACCTTGGCAGCAATTTAGCTATAGGAAGGGAAGTATAGGTGGCATTTATGCCTTCAGTTTCTAAAACAAAGTCTTATTCTCAGCTCATGTATTGCATGGATGAAGGTTTTATCTGTTTAAAATAATCATTACTAACTGGGCACTCCAGGTGCCAGCGTCATCTTTTTCTGTGGTTTCTGTATAATCAATGGAGACACACTGACTCCTACTAAGACTCACAGAAACAGCCTGCCTATGTATGCTAGGGATGCAGAGATTTAGAGAGATTATCTGTCCCTACTCTAAACTCCTGTATCAGGGGATATAAGTAATTCACATTCTATTGATAAACTGCTACTAATTCTAAATATAGTAAATAGACCCAAATAAGTCAAGGAAGTTTATTAACACTGATTTTACTGGTGAGTCTTGCCTTACATCCACAGATCATGGAGTGAATGAATCACAGAATGTAATGAGATGTCTGTATTTGGGAAATGTGGCGTTTCCCTACACAAAGAAGCTTATGATAGGGAGAAATAGCTATTGTAGTTTATTGTAGTTTAAAACCAGCCAACATGGTTTTATGAGGGGGAAGTCATGTTTGACCAACCTTATAGCCTTCTATGAGGAAGTGACTAGGTGGAGGGATGATGGTAGAGCGGTAGATGTGGTTTTTCTAGATTTCAGTAAGGCATTTGATACTGTCTCTCACAGCATCCTCATAGATAAGCTAAAGAAGTGTGGGCTTGACAATCAAGTAGTGAGGTGGATCAAGAACTGGTTGAAAGAAAGAAGGCAGAGAGTTGTGGTCAATGGCACAGAATCTAGCTGGAGGTCTGTGACTAGTGGAGTTCCTCAGGGGTCGGTGCTGGGACCGGTGCTGTTTAATATTTTCATCAACGACCTGGATGAGGGAACTGAGTGCACCCTCAGCAAGTTTGCTGATGACACAAAACTGGGAGGAGTGGCTGACACACCAGAGGACTGTGCTGCCATTCAGCGAGACCTGGACAGGCTGGAGAGTTGGGCGGGGAGAAACTTGATGAAATTCAACAAGGGCAAGTGTAGAGTCTTGCATCTGGGGAAGAACAACCCCATGTACCAGTACAGGTTGGGGGTTGACCTGCTGGAAAGTAGGGAAGGGGAAAGGGACCTGGGGGTCCTGGTGGATAGGAGGATGACCATGAGCCAGCAATGTGCTCTTGTGGCCAAGAAGGCAAATGGCATCTTAGGGTGCATTAGAAAGGGAGTGGTTAGTAGGTCAAGAGAGGTTCTCCTCCCCCTCTACTCAGCCTTGGTGAGGCCGCATCTGGAATATTGCATCCAGTTCTGGGCCCCTCTGTTCAAGAAGGACAGGGAATTGCTTGAAAGAGTCCAGCGCAGAGCCACAAAGATGATTAAGGGAGTGGAACACCTCCCTTATGAGGAGAGGCTGAGGGATATGGGTCTCTTTAGCTTGGAGAAGAGGAGACTGAGGGGTGACCTTATCTGTGTTTACAAATATGTAAAGGGTGGGTGTCAGGATGATGGAGCTAGGCTTTTTTCAGTGATATCCAGTGATAGGACAAGGGGCAATGGGTGTAAACTGGAGCATAGGAAGTTCCACGTTAACATCAGGAAGAACTTCTGTGATACTCTGTGATTGTTAACTTTTGAACGTTAGAACGTTAGCCGATGGCATTGCTGTTGCTAGGCTTGTGATGTAAGTTAGCCTTTGCATGTTAGCCAATGGAATTGCTGTATCTAGGGTCATAACGCAAGCTGGAAGAACGCGATCGGTATATAACCCAATGTGTGCGCAATAAACTTTGACAATTGCTTGATCACATTGATCGTCTCTGCATTGTCCGCGACTCCCGCGTCAGCATGTATTCATCAACTGTTTGCTAATTTTAAATTGTTTTACAGTTCTAGAAGGTTCTACAGATATTATTATTTAATTGCTTGGTTTTCAGATTCTTTTTTTTATAATGATTTTTCTTCCTTAGATACTGATAAAAAAAGGACTTAATTCATATGAGGTAATTTCTGAAAAACAGTTTGAGGTGATGGAGTGCAAATTTAAGTAAATTCACTAGTCTTTTGTAACTTATAAACAGGCTGATTTTTAACAAAAGAGATTCTTCCGTGATCAAAAGATTTGATTAATTTTACACCAGTATAATTTATGATTTCAAATAAAGCATTATATTTTGTGAATTTTGTAAGGAATTTTAAAATACAGTAGCTGTTGCAAGAGTGACAGGACAAGGGGTAACGGGTTAAAACTTAAACAGGGGAAGTTTAGATTGGATATAAGGAGGAAATTCTTTCCTGTTAGGGTGGTGAGGCACTGGAATCGGTTGCCCAGGGAGGTTGTGAGTGCTACATCCCTGGCAGTGTTCAAGGCCAGGTTGGATGAAGCCTTGGGTGGGATGGTTTAGTGTGAGGTGTCCCTGCCTATGGCAGGGGGGTTGGAACTAGATGATCTTGAGGTCCTTTCCAACCCTAACTATTCTATGATTCTATGATTCTATGTGCTAGACTTTTATGGTCTTTTGCTAAAGTTGTTACTCATCTGTTTCTGTAGAAAAGATAAAGGAAAATTTTCAAGGTGGGAAAGTTTCTAAAGAGCAGAGATAGCAGCAACAGCAAAAGACAAGCAAGCGTAAAGAGTTTGCTACTAACAATAATAGGTCATAGCATGCTGTTACTTTATAATTACATCACAGAAATTAATGATAACTGTTTCAGGTTATTAATTTACAACACAGTACAGTTCAGTATAGAGACTTTATACTTCTAAGTTCACAGTTCTCAGAGGCACTGTCAACACTGGCTAAGTCTCACTACGCTCAGGGAGACAAGAAAAATGTTTGACAAATATGTAAACAGTAGTAAAGATTAAAAGGTCAACAAATGTGAATATGGGAGCCTAATATTAATCCATTAAAGTAACATATATACACACAAAAAAGGGACTGAGCTGCTCGACATCTGCTCACAAAAGCTTTTCCATAAAAAAGCATATATGTGATAAGAAAAGATTTTAAAGCAGAATCTTTTTCTGCTGTATTCTAATTAAAGACGAAAGTGCTGAGGGCATGAAATGTAATTAATTAAAACGAGCAGAAGCTGATTGAAAGCAAATTTAGAGAAATTCACTAGATCCTTTTGGAGCTTAGATCAATAATGTATGTTAATGCTTAATAATAAAATATTCTTGTGGTAAAATATGGGTTTGCTTTAAATAAGGAATGAGGCATCCCAAGAAATAAACCAGCACTGAGGACTACATTTTATTCTGGCCATTATCAGTCATGGGATTGCAACACATGTCCAGGTGCTGACTAATATCTTTTCACTGAAGAGGCCTAAAAGGGATGATTCCCATGATTCTAGAGGAGCTTTTATGATCTTACAAGAAATATGCAGTGTGACTGCGCAATATATTCAAATAATTTTTCTGAGTATGCAAACAGACATTTGTGCAAATGCTTTCA
Source organism: Lathamus discolor (assembly GCF_037157495.1). NCBI lineage: Eukaryota > Metazoa > Chordata > Aves > Psittaciformes > Psittacidae > Lathamus > Lathamus discolor. The sequence continues at coordinate 68,841,425 of NC_088887.1, read as the reverse complement.
GGATATTTATGCAGTTACTGAGTGTTTTACTTTGCCCCTTGTGCTGTCTCCATTCTGAAGGTCATGTTCATTTTTTCTCCTAAAGTGGCCTGTATTTTGGCTTATCTCAGCCCTAAAGGATAAGCGATAAAGCTGAGAGTTAAATCTTCTTTTGTAGTACAGCTTCGAAGTATGGAACAGGAACTCGGGAAACGAAGTTAATCTTTGTCATATATGCCATCTATACCAATTTTTTTTCACACTGGTTTCTTAATTTGACCACAACAGATTACTTTCAACTCCCAGTACTGTTAGGAACTTCAAAACATTTACTTTTTTAATATATTATTATTTCTCTGCAGAGTCCTTCTGTTTGCACTGCAGCCTGTTTTTTCTTTCAACTACATTTTCTATGCAAGTGCATCTTGTACCTGGACATGACCTCTGGTCAGTCAAAGTTTTATGTATTCTGTATTTATTATCTGTGCTTTCAAGTAAAACTGGACAACTCCCATAGTTTCAGAGTTTAAAAAAAAATATAAACGCTACAAAAATATCAGGAAGCATGGGAAGAGCTGTTCAGGGATATCACTATTCACCTAGGTTCAGCAGCTATTTATATCTAAATGGGCCAATGCAATAAAAGTTAGGACTAGTCACATCAGCCCAAGCAGCAGGATCCTGGAGGTGTTCCTGCATGCCTGGCTTATGGTAAGAGGAAGAAACTAGGGGAAGAAAAGTTTTCTTTTTTCTCCTTGCCCATCTGAGGATGACAGCCTTGCAGGTTTGTCCAGTCCCACCCTAGCCATGGATGCTATCAGAGGGCTGCAAACCCTGCTGTTATTTGGTGGCACTGCTCCCCTTAACCCCCTCCCTACTCCCCACCAGAGATAAATTGCATGCCCCCAGGCAGCCCAGAGCACTAACACTCTCAGTTCGGTAATGTGGCAGTTTTCACTGAGTTGTATATCCCCGAACCCTGTTTAGCCTATCTTCTGATCAAACTGAAGGGTGATGAAGCAACAAATGCAACAGGGCACCTGAGTATCCCCTCGCAGGTGGCACATGGTCACACTCTGGCAACTGCAGGCCTCTGGCTTTTCCTCTGCAAGTTTTACCATTTCACAGGAGGAGCAGGCCACCCATTTCTGTCAAAAATAGCTCTGTCCATTTTAAAGCAGGTGTCTCTATTCCTGTCAGCTTCACTGGGATTTATGCTCTGTGATCTGCATGACTAGCAGTGCTTCTTTCATCACTGTTTCACAAGGACCTGATTTGTAAACCATGTTTTCCACTGATTAAAGAGGAAGCTTGTTGAAATAGTAGGATATTTCAGTGTAACCCAGAACAAGTCCTAAATCACTCAGTATTCATGTGTAAAGTAACTCTACTGTCACAATGGGAAAGTAAGTTTCTTGCAGATGCTTAGACTCACTAGATTTCCTGTGTGTCAATCATCCGGGTACAGATAGATTGCTTAAAGAAATCTTATAAAATCTGAAGAGAAACTACTTGTTATTTATACCATAAAGTGCTTTTGCAGCTCCAAGGAACTGAAATGAGACCTGTTTGTTTCACTGCAGGGCATAGCAGCATGCATGAGAAATCAGGCAAGAGAAACTTAAAAGGAAATACTGAGATGCTCTCTTTTTAAGCACTCTAATCTCTAAGTAAGAGTTAGCAGGTGCTAACATTTTGCACTGATTTCTTTCTCTATTTTCAGTTATCTCGGTTCTGTGGAGGTAGATTCATTTTCTGGGTTCAATAAGTATTCCTTCATCTTCCTTGAAATGGAACTGGGGGCCCTTTGATAAATAGATTAAAAGGTTATCAAATTTCACTGTTGCTTCTACAAGTATCTTTGTTTTCTCTGATGAAATGCTCTTTTGCTGCTTTCTGGAGCAGTAACCTCCATGGATCACAATAAATGTCCCTACTCTTCCCACAGCAGGAAAGAAGGAAAGAAAGCCTTTGCCTTAATTCTTCAGTAAAGACATTGAAAGCAGCACTAAACAACAGGACTCTCTCATGTGCTGCTTTCAACAGGTCCCCAGTGAAAATTACAATGCCAAATTAGCCCCTTACTAATGCCATTAACAGAGATTCACCTTGTGTAATTTCCTCCTGTTACTAATAAGAGCAGTTTACATATTGAAGAGTGAAGGAATATAAAGTCGCAGGAAGCTCCAGTGCCTTTACCATACACTCACACAACCATGTCAAAGACAAGCACGAAGTAAGTGGAAAGATGTGATAAAATGAAGTCTCTAACTTGATCTTTAACAGGTTTTAGGTGATTTAATCACTGGATACAAAAAAATAAGTTATCTCATTAGAGCACCCCTAAAGCAAAACACTTCAGGAAAAATATAGCTCTTGAGGTAGGGACTACTGAGGGGGATGCAGAGGCTGCAGCATGCCATGCCTGAAAAACCATGAGCTCCATGAAGAGCAGTGGGAAATAAATGGTGCTGCTGCATCCACCTCCTTACACGGAACTATGCTTTGAAGCACACAACTGGGGATACAATTTTGCCATAGCATGAATTTTTCCTGGGAGATGCCACTCAGGCTCACACTGCAGCCTCTGGGAGAGAACAGGGACATTAGTCCTCTAAGCAATAAAGCCTAGGAGACAACATGTGCTGTCCGTGAATGCATTCTGTGCTGTGTTGCTCTTGTTGGTCTGAGACAGGCATGACTGGCAATACTTCTTTAGATACCGCTCTGCTTTTTCCTAGCATACCTCCTTCAGATGCACTAAAAGAACACTTGGCCAAATAACAGGCACAGGCAAATATACTGACTTCACAGGGGTTCAAGTTAAGCATGTACCTGAGGGCCTTTCTAAATTAAGGCTGAAGCGTGTTCTGTGAATGGGAATAGTGTCTCACACAACTTTCCTTGTGCTTTGCATAAAATAGACTTATTCCCTATAGTTTTGAAGATTTTTTTTTCTTCATTGATTTACTGTTTGAAAAGACTGTTAAGCGAAAGAGCAAGCTTGATGACAATATAAATGACAATATTTTTAATAAAATGATCAAGACCAAAGGACACCGACTGGCTTATATCCATGCTGCTCAGAGATTATTTAACCCTGGTGGTATATTTAAGTTTTTGCAGCAGCTCAAAGACAGAGACAACTGACCAGTAAGGAGTATGAATATTAGGACCCACAGATTTCTCACTTTTCTTTTATAGGTATCAAATATTCTTCAGATTTCTTATGACCTTAAGAAACATCTGTGACCCTTGTAACCCCCACTGTAGATTCAGCTGCAAAATAAAACACAGTAGTCTTTGGCTTCTGCAGTACTTACTGAGTTAAGATATGAGATACTCAGAGAAACAACAAAAAATCAAGGATATCTTCATATAATGTTGCAGAAGCTCAGGACAATATGAACATCACAGCACTTGTAAGCAATGAAAGCAAGCATTCTGAATATATGTAGGTATTCGGAAAGGTACTTCAGTAAACAGCCATTAAAAAAATACAACAGGAAAACAAAAAAAGGTGTTACAAATTCAGGGACATTTATGGGACAGTCACTTCTTGAGGTCAGGAATGCAATCAAAGCCTATTACCATGTCAGCAAAGAATTTGCACAAGTACTTTTTACAGCATCATTTTTTTTGTATAATGTGAAGGAAAAGCCATTTAAGATCACGAACTAAAAAAATAAATATCCAAATTCTACAAGGACAAGGACAATGACAATAGGACACATTGTTCTTGTAGTGAATCTTACGCTAAAATGTTTTTCTGACAATAGTGATTTCTTGCTATTCTGCAACTTTTGCTATTTTCTATTTTTACAAAAGCATCCATTTTTTTCATATTAAGTAAATAATACACAATGACCAAAGTCTACTTAACCAATGACCTACTTGTGGGGATTTAAAAGAGATAAGGTAGATCTTCCCTCCTCCGTACTTGCATACGTGATGACATCTTACATCACACAGACTTAAGGAAGGCTGAATGGAAAATCGGTACTCTTCAAGCCCCAACAAAGCTCTAAAAATGTTTAGTCATGGAAATAGTTGATATTTTTTCTTCTGAAATAGCCTACAGCTTTGATAAAGAAAAAAAAAAACAGGAAAAATGGGAATAGTTTTGAAACTAAAATGTAAGTATAGAACTATAACATATGATAGAACTTGAGTATCTCTGTTATGGTTTTGGGGAACTTATATGTGTAGGGGAAAATAATAATGGGAAAAAACAAGCACTCGCTATGACTGATATCTAAATAAATTTTAAATGGAAAAATATTTCTAGAGTTTTGTGAAAGCTAATAATTTTTGTAATCCTAGCAAAGCAATGTTCTCTTTTCAAATGCATGCTTTAAGGAAGTTCTGTTGAAAGCTCTATGGAGAGGAGGAGAACCACGTGGAAATTGCTTCTAACTATTTCAACTGTTTCTGTGCACTCTGGGACACCCACTGACTTTCATTAATGTAAAACATCAGGAAGTATGGATTTGCTTGTCAGTTGAAGTAGTAGAACAATAAATCAGCTAAGGCTCTAGTAGTATAATTTATCTAGACATCTTAAGAAAAAAAAGCCTTCTTAATGTGGTATGACTTTGGGACTTAAGTGAAACTAGAATTCAGAGCAGGAAAGATATTATGGAATTGGAATATCAATGTATCCAAAAGCACTGATGTTTCCAAAAGATGCTACATTGATGTTGTGGTCTGGCACAAGATAGCCCAGATCCACACTCTTGCTGAATAATGAAGCATCCAAGTCAGAGAGAATTTAGCCTATGCTGGGGCTCCTAAGAACCTGTTCACATATTTTCTGCTTAAGTTTTTTCTTTGTTTGTTTGTTAGTTTTAGTGTTTTAGCACTGCCATAATCAGTAGGTTACTTCATGTAATTCCGAACAACTAGAATATTTTGATACTGGTCTTAAAATACATTAAATATATTAAATATATATACATATTCATAAGAATTTCATGTGATGTAATACCTTTTATCATGCCATCACATACTGATATACTTTTAATGTGTTTTCTTATGTCATTATTTCCTTATAAAGTTAAGGGTTAATGTATCTCTGCTCATCTTTGTGTGAGACTAGTTAACTAAAATTAATAGTAAAAAGGAATAGCAAATTCACAGTTCAGGGTGTATTAAATTAATTTGCTGAAACTTTAAATAGGCTAGAATGTCAATAGGTCAATAGGCAAATGCTCAGAATCAGGTGAGAATCAGTTTATTTATTTTCATATGTGATGTGTAAGAGAAGAAAAACAGAAAGCAGCCATGAAAGAATATTGTTCTTGAACTGATTATGGAATCCAAAGAAAGTAAACTACCCAGTAAAAAGACAACAGAAGCAAAAGATTTTCACATTTGAGTCTACAAACTGACTTGTACAGAAGGACCACTGAGGGAAAAAGCATCTCTAGAATTTCCGACTCACATAATTATCTTGAAACATTATCCCACTGAAGTGTTACCCTAAATAAGTCAAATATAAGGAAAGTCCTCCAAATAAAATGAAAGCAAAGGATTTTATATGCTTTGAAATTTGAAAAATATAGCAACAGAATCTCTGATCAGTATGTAGCATCATATAACAGAAGAAAACCAAAGTAAATAATTTATTCTTAAATAAATAATCCAGGAGACACTGATATGATGCTATACTAAAACCAAGAAAATAGAAATTTAATCAAGGAAAATATCAGCAAATAGATATTGATCAAAATTCTAGGACTAGGCAAAAAAATTATTTTCTATTTAGTAGGGAAAAAAGTCGCTTGAGTGAACACCAGCAAAAGTTTAATGACCAATGCTGCCAGACGGCATCCTAAACTAAAATTCTTCTGTCATTGCAAACACCGATATATAAGGAGGTCATGCTAAGCTTCTTGTTACAGCTAATGAAAAGAAATATGTACTTGCAAAACATGAATTATCCTCTATTATGTAAGAAGTATGAAAAAGGTAGTCCTTGAAAAAGGGAAGTCCTTGGCCTGGTATCTTTCCTGAATGAGTTCCTCTAATTCACAATTACTTTATCAGCCAATGTGCCCAAGCACAAACTTGAAGTTCAGATGTGTAACAGCGGACCTTCAGGTTTGTCAAAGACGTCATTAGTCTTTTGCATTTGATGGATACAATACAACAGGACCTAGAGCAGCCAGAAATACAGTCAATGAAAAGATTTTCCATTATGCTGAAGGTAAACAATGTGTTATTCTGACATTATTAATATTATATACATTTATTTACTTCTATGCACATGGTTCTTTAGCTGTCTGCAGAGTCTGTGACAAAGGTGTTTCCAGTATAGCCATCTCTCTGCTAGTCCATGTGAGAACAAGTCTTTCAAATACCATTTCAATTGAAGATTATATCTAAAAACACAGGTTCAGAAACTTTTCTGGATTCAGTATTCACCAAACACTGAAATTATGTCCTGACTTCATATTGCACTAGGATTTGGACATACTCAATGAGAAATTTCCACTTTCTTTTCTAAGCCATTCTGGCTTTCCCCGCAAAAAACCTTGTGCAAATGGGGTGTGTTACAGTGTGCTCCTACTGGTCCCTAATTTGGCAGATGTTGCATTCCTCAGGAGATAAACCTGGAAAGCAATGTCTACTTGTTCTTCTACTTCAAAAAGCAAGTAGTTGCAAACACTAGTAGCCTCTGTTTTTTCCTGGGATGCGCTGTCTAAAAGGAAGTAATGTTTCCTGGAAGACAAATTTTCAACACAACAACTTCTTATAGCCGTTAACAAGTCGGACAATTTGGAACACATTATGATATAATATCTATGCTGCTAAAATGAATGTTAATGTAAAGAGCAATAAAAAGAGATTCCTTAGCATCCCCAATGCTGTTGTGCTTCTGAATGATACGATTTTTACAGTCTTCTTCATTAGATTCGACATTTCTCAAAGTCAAACATATAATTTTATTATTTCCATAAACAAGACTTAAGATAGGTCACTGCATTACATAAATGAATGAAAATGACATATTAAAGCACTTAGCTATGCTCATACTTGTATGTATGAATTTAAAAACATCTGCAGTTATGCCTGTAGATGTCTTACATGGTTTTGCTTCATGATTATGTTCAGCCATGTGCTACTATTCAACTGTGGGAAAACAGATGTTCTCTATTAATTCTAAGTTCAGCAAAACTGATTCAATTTATGCCTTAAAATGAATTTATATGCTGCCTTAGGGGTAATCTTTATGTAATACAGGCCATTTTGTTCAGTTTGGCCAAGATTGAATAATTCTGTTTTGTTCTATAGCTTTATCCTAGAGGTAGCACAAAACCTTCTAGATCATAAAAGATTTTAATTATCAGCGTGCTAAACAGTATTATTGCCATAATTCTCTGCAAACAGATAAGGTCAGTGCCATAGAGTGAGTATATTAATACCATCATTATCTCATTCTCATCTTAAGCAATCCCTAAAAATCTCCCTAAAATGTTGCACTCAGAATTTATGACTGGATATGCCAAAAAACTCAATTATCACAGCAAAATCCAAAATTTAGGCTCCTAGTACAGACATCTGGCTTAGGACCCCCTTATGATTGGCAGAGACAGGTATATTGATCAGAAGGACAGTTCAGATACTTCATGGGCTAAAAATCCTGCTTCAGATATTTTAAGCATTTCAGTTTGGTAGATAATCCTTCATAAGATTTTCTTCCATAATCCAAGACCCAAATTTAAATCTGCTGTAAATACAGCGACATGATATTATTTAATAAAAGAAACTGAAGCATAAGATGAAATCTTACATCTGTCAAAACAAAATAGTTCATAACGTAGAAAATTTCAAAAGTTGTATTAGAAAGCCTTATCTGTAAGAATTTGTTTCCTCTTCAGAATTCTTCAGTCCAAGCCCAGAACTGGAATTTTCACTTTTACTTTTGAGAATATAGGAGATTACAAAAGTCATCTAGTTGACATTTTAGGAAGAAAATATTTTTTAAATTACAGTCTGCCAACAGAGTGCAGTATGTTCTCATATGTGTGGTCTCCCATATTTCTGCCACCTAAACCCAGCATTAAATAACTGCTGCTACTGAGTAGTTTCTGCTGCTACCATCAGACTTTCTATGGAGACATAAGTACAATAGACTATCTCAAATGAAAACTGTTACTACCTTTACTTATTTTTATCATTAAATACTTCTGTTTGGTTGGTTTTGCTTGTTTGTTTATAACAGATTTAACTATACAGGCATTTTGAAGGGCTAGTAATGATCTATTTACGTGTTCTATAGGAATACAAAGAAGTTTTAAAAAAGGGAATATTTCAAAAGAGTATGTTTTAAACATATAATTGGAAAAGGAAAACGGAGAAACAAACATGATGTTCTCCAAGGTATGGAAAAAAGTTCCACATAGCATTAACTTTTACAAAAGATAAAACAATTTTAAGGTTAAACTAAACCCAAAAGGCTGAAAGAGGAATTTACTGAGAAGTACGTTAGCAATCATTGATCCAGGAAGGTTCATTTGTTCTGCAATATTACAAGTAAACTCCCAGCAGAAATTTGCTGAAGCCAATACAATCTGTCTCCGACACGCGGTACTTTAATTCATTATGTTTATGTGTTAAAAGTTTTAAAAAAAACAAACAGCAGATTTGTTTTCCATAAGCCACACTTTACGCTTGTAAAGGAGCCTAAGATTATACCTTGCATACTTTTATTATTTATGTTTCCAATTTCTGTCCCAAACTCTCCACATAATATACTTTGTTCCCATTCTTTGATCTAATTTCTTGTCATTTGCTTACTTAACTTTTTTGTTGTTATTTTGTTATAACAGATGTTGGGGTTGTTTACAAGTAAAACTTTTCAATTAATGCAAAGCACTTTTCAAGGCTGTCACATAAAAATTCGTGTTTCTGCAATTAAAAATTGTTTTAGATCAGGTTTTCTATCAGCTCAACATATTTACAGGAAGCCACTGCCTTTGAAGCACCATCTAGGAAACAAAATGGTCTTTTACGTAAATTAAGCATGCTATGCCATTTTGATCGTTAGTGTGATCTCTGAAGCTGGTCTATTGAGATGCATAACTTTTCTCAGTATATCTTTATTCATTCTTCATCAGCTCATGCTTCAATCCTCATTCAAATACAATTAATTCATGACTGTACAATAAAAAAAAAAATAAAATGTCTGGTCTGCAAATCAGGTTCCTGGGTTGTAAAGGCTATTGATGACAGGATACTAAATAAACTGTTACCTGCTTAATCTTTCTTTCCTGAAGCAGATAAAGTGTGCCCAAATTAAACATGGTTTCCCATATTGAAAATTCACTGCTAAACAGCAGGAAGTGTTACCACCTGGTGGTATGGACCAGCAGAAATGTACCACCATACTGTAAATGAGCGAGCTATTATGGAAGGAATGAAATGTTTCCTGTGGCTATTTCAGGTGTATTTCATCTTTTTTGCCTTGATCGTTTGAACTCTCAGTGTGAGTGATTAAATATAATGCCTGACTGTTAGGACTGATTAAATGCATTGCATGACTATTAGGCCAAAGCTAAAGATAATAATGAAAAATAAAATCAAAAGTGGGGAAGAGCTAGAAAGAAACAAGACAGAGATAAATAAGTACTTGGGTGTTGCAAGGTGCCAGACTTCATGATTTATATAATTAGAAAGTTATTCCTTGCAGTAATTCTTATACCTCTTAAGATTACTGATATTTAACCTTCCTTAAGTCCCAGTTAATTCAATTAAGCAGAATTTCCTTTTTCTGGGTATTACCCCCTGCTTTCCATTTGGTTTTGTATAAGGCTAAAGAGGTCACCTCCTTCAATGAAAGAATTGGTAAAAGAAACAGCCATTCAGAAAGATAAGAAAATGCATGACCTATACTTCTATACAACTCTTATCTTACATGATTGAATCATGTTCTGCTGTCACATCCTATTAGTATTTTAAACGTATACATGTGTTTTCATTTGTGCTTACTTCCCAAAGGCAAACTTGGACTAGGAAAAACAAAGTTTACAGCAGGTCATGTAATGGAGCTGAAGCTAAAATTTTAAGGCAGAAGAACCAGGAAAGCAACAATTCTTAAAAAAATTTCTTAGTATTTTTTGATATGGATGTAAAACTAACATACCAATTAAAGTTGGTGTTTTAAGACAGATTTTTCAGTATAATAAAGATTCTGCAGGAAGTCCAAATAATTATTAATAAAACCAGCCCTTAATAATCAAAAGGAACCTCTCATAGGAGTCTTGTTTCATACAAGGACCTATGTTATTCGTCAAAAATCTAGTTAACTCTCTTCTCACCGACCCCTGATCCTCTACCAAATATTTCTTTGACTGTTTTCTGAAATAAAGTTATTTGTCTGCTTGTCCACCTCATTGAACAAAACAACAATAATTCATTGTGCTTGTCACCAGATTATCCTCCTGGCCAATTTTTAGTCTAACTCAGAAAAAACTACCCAGCCTCGCAAACTGGTTGGGACTGGAAAACAAGTGTGGAGTTGTGCCAACACCTACAAGTAGTACTGAATGCAGTGACTGAAAAATATAATGGATAATATATTTGGAAAGTGATTAAGTTTTTATAAAAAATATTTTGTATTAACTGAAAACATTCACAGTTGGATAATTTCAATTAGTAAATAATATCAGCTGGGAAAAAGTGGGGTTATTAAATTCAAAAGTCTTGTATGGAAGTTGTATTGAAAAAGTGTTATGATTTTCCCTTTCAAAGTGGTATTTTTATTTAGAATATTGAATACATTTACTATTGGATACAAATGTAAAGTAGAAATGAAATAAAAATCTAGCAACAATATTCTGCTTGCACTTGGCCAAAATATTTTCATTGATTCAAAATGAATTTTTCTCCACTTCGCAGGTTGTGTAGTTCTAAGTCAATACAGGTACATCAAAAGTTAAAATGATTCATTATCTAATACCTAATTTGTTATAAACAATAGTTTTAAAAAAGTAAAGTTCTAAAAGTAAGCATTATACACATATTCTACCACATGAAATTAAAGCTTTCCAAAAGGTTTGTATATATATATATGTTTTTGATCCCACCCTCTTTCTTGGGGACCACAACCAAACTGTCTCTCTAGATCAGTGCCTTCTGCCACAGCTTTCTTTCATGTTTAACTCTTTCTACTACAAAAGATAATTTAAAATATTATGGAGCTTTGCTGTTTGTTTTCAAACCTGGCATGTTAAGTGCCACCCAACTGATAGGGACCCACAGATGTCTACAGAATCATTATTTTCTTAAACAAATCTTAATTTCTATTAATTAGTTTTCTATCTAATTTTTAAAGAAAGCCTTCTGAAATATTAACCTATGGTTCTTCTAAGTTGCATGTAAGGTCTCTATATATTAATGTAGAACATTCTTATTCTGCAATGTCTATAAAGAAGTTTCCAATAATTGATTTGCTTCATTTACTTGCAAAAATCTTGAATCTCTTTCCATTTAGAATTAGTATACTTGTTTAAAAAATGTACACTTCTAAGATGTTAAAATAAAAGTTTTAAAGAAAAAAAAAGTATCTGATACCAATGGGTTTTCATCCCCAGATTTCCCACCCCTCACCCCCAATTTTAAGGTAGTCAAATCAGAACAGCTGCTTTTGGCAGAAGTCTAGGCAGAATAGAAAATAATACATTGATTTGTATATACCATATCTACTTTGCATTAAATGACTTTTAAAAAAGAAAAGTAAAACTTTAATGTCAAATGTGTATGATTCCATTCCTCATCTTTAAATAATCTTGCAATTTTAATGACCTATTCATTCCTACTAACACTACCTTTTTAAATTGACAGAGGCATACATAGGAGGTAGTATACATGAGAGGCAACAAGTATGGTGAGTGCGTATGTGTGCATATATATGCGTGTAAGAGAGTACTTTCGTGCCATGCTTGTGTCTTTTATTCTTCCCTTATATATATCCAAACCTTTGCTTTTTACAAAGACACTGAATAAACATGAAGAACTAATAGAAAGGATAGTGTAATAAGCACCTGTCTTTCAAAAACTTACTTCCTTTGCAGCAAATAATTCTACAGCATGAAGTGTTCCATGTGTTCAGAAGAGGCTCAGGTTTTCATTGTGGGTTTTTTTCCTGCTGTGTCTGGGAATTAAAACTTTGCTGTAATCCAATGGATAATGTTATATATCTCAGAATATGAAAATATTACTATAAACACCTTTCAAAGTTATTCCAGGTGAAATCCATTGGTTTATAAGCTTTAATTTTAATACTTTGCCAGCCTGACAGTCTTGAAATATGTGCCTAAGAAAAAAAAAGAAAAATGATTTCATACGAATACTTATTGCTTTAAAAATTTCTCTTAAATTAGAGGGAAAAACACTAGGGAAAGGTCTTAATAATTTAATAACAGAACTTAATCAGGACTTAGAGGGATCACTGAAGTCAATTAGCAAGAAAGAGTGCTTGTAATACGCAGTCAGGCCTAGACAAACATAAATAAAATGAAGCAGTGCTCTATGCCCTAAAGATATATTATGTGTAATCACAGACACCATATACTGTACCAGTTCAATAGCAGAAAGATTAATTATCACTAGAACCTATTGCCATATATTCCTTCTGTAACAAAATATTTTAATAAAATTTATTTCAATATATATCTGTATGTTCCTTCAGGAGGAAGGCAGAATAATCAGTACTGTATAAGTTGTTTGCATAAACATAGAAGAAAAAGAGAATCAGATACAGTGATTAACACCAAAGTTATTTCAGAAATAAATTACAAGGAAGACTCATGCATGAGCTAAGCTTTCATAGCTTGTTCTAAGTCATGACAAAAACCCTTTATTTCAAAATAATCCTAGATATATGATAACCATGTTCAGCAGGACAGCATAATGACTATGCTTTTTTCTCCAACTACATAGCTGCTATACAAATGTCCTGAAAGCAAGAAGATAAGCTAATCAGAATCATCCCCTGCCAACTCCTGCAATAGCCAGCTTGAGATGGAGAAAAGCACTAGGGCTGAATGGTGAGAATGTATGGGATGTAACTCCTTGTTTGGACTCCTTTTTAGGTTTCTTCAAATACTCTGTGTCTCCTTCTGAGTATTCCTGCTAATTCTCTCTCTATATAGCCACATTTGCTTTAAATGACCAGATGCATTAACGTATAGAGGAGTATAATGCATAGATTTACCCCTACGTGTCTGGTATAGAACTGCTGCATAAGCTGGACTTGAAGCCTTCTGATTTAATTATGGACAACCTGCCACTCAAGCAAGTTTCTCAAATACCAATATAACCACTTCGTGCTGTTTTAACAAAAAGTGTTGACTGATGTTAAAGCTAAGCCAATCTACCAACTAGCTACTCTGAACCCGATGCTGTGAGTGAGTGGCTGGAGTAGATGATGGGCAATGGTCTTGTCCATTTTTTCTGTTTCTACTATTGAAAAAGATAGCTTCCACCCTTCCTTTACCTACTACTTAATTCCTCTCTCTGGTCTGACTTTTCCGTGAGTCAGTTTAGGGAGCTAAGCTGGTACAAAATTACTATGACCCCAAAAAAGATAAATAACCTCTTCGTATCATTTAAATCCCTGAAACAGTTCATGAACCATTCAGGCAAATTTTTCTTCATGTACAAAATATAAGCGAGAGGGGGAAATGTGTTGCATGCATGAAGAGTGCACAGTGCCCTTTTTGGCCGCAGCTAGCCTTTAGGGTGCAAAGCTGTAGCATCAAATTACATGCTAAGGGTTTTTTGATATCCCAGCAATTCAGGAAAAAGACCAAAAGGTGAAAATTTCCACTGATCTGCTATAACAGCTTAATAAATTTGCAGTAGTGTAGTCACTATTCTGATAACAATATTAATTAAAATAAAATAAATATCTCCTACTGACCATTAAATTTCATTAAACACTCATGCCATTGTTTTTCCTGGACTGCTGTATTCAATAAAAATAAAATAAACATTTAATAGACAAAGTGTGCTTGCAAAGATGCTTTATATATTTCAGTGAGAATTAGATGTTTCATTAATGAAGGACACAGACATATTTTTTCATTTTCTTTACTTTCAAAAAATGTTAATCCTTCTGCTTGTAATTGTTTATGTAACTATGAATATTCTGCTTTCATACCAGGAGCACTTCTAATTGTTGGTCTGTTCAGTTTGTAGAAGAATATGGGAAGATACTATTTCTGAAATGTTTAACTATAATATGGATTTATTTAAATCTCCTTAACACTTCAGTTTAGTACTTAAGATTTCATTTCTAGTAGGCATAAGAAAATGGAAAATTAAAATTTGCAAGTTTACTAATACTCTGTGATTTGAAAACAAAACATTATTTTAGTTACTTTTCAACTGGGTATCAAAAAATTATTTTTAAAACTCTCTGCTACTCACTGATACTGAATGTCAAGATAGTAGTACTATCACCTGGCCCTTGATTTCAGTAATTTCTATGACAGTTTACAGCCTACCTACTATATGTCAGAGCTCATAGTTGATCCATATGTTCACTAAGGTAAGGTTCAGACATGGCACTGGAATTCTTTCATTTCTCTAAAACACCCTCCATAATTTACCTGCCAGAAATCTGAATGCCTTTGCAAAAGAACCCAAGACAGCAAAGCCCTCACCCTTCTGTTTAACAATATGCACAAAGATATTCATTTAGGAACAAAGTAGAAGCAATTTTAAAGAAGTGCATAATTAAAATTCTGTGAGTAGCATATCTACTTGAGTGGCACTCATCATTTTCTTAAGGTAGGTTCATGTTCAGCAGAAGACTGAAGGAGTGCTGCATCCCAACTAGAAGGAAGTGCGGCAGGAGGGCCAGGAGACCTCCTTGGATGGATAAGGAGCTGCTGAGGAAAACTCAAAGGAAAAAAGAGGCTTATAAAAAGTGGAAGCAAGGACAGGCGGCCTGGGTAGAGTACAGGGATGCTGTCCGGGAAGCTAGGGACCAGGTTAGGAAGGCTAAGGCCCAGTTAGGATTAAACTTGGCCAGGGATGTTAAGGATAACAGGAAGGGATTCTACAGGTACGCAGCAAACAAAAAACAGACTAGGGATAAAATAGGCCCCCTGAGGAAGCTTTTGGGAGAACTGGCTACACAGGATTTGGAGAAGGCTGAGGTTCTGAATGACTTCTTTGCCTCGGTCTTCACTGGCAAAGGCTCTGACTGCACCACCCAGGTCTTAGAAGGTAGACGCAGGGACTGTGAGAATGAAGACCTTGGGCCCACTGTAGGAGAGGATCTGGTTCGAGACCATCTTAAGAACCTGAACCTACACAAGTCCATGGGACCTGACGAAATCCATCCATGGGTCCTGAAGGAGCTGGCAAATGAAGTTGCTAAGCCACTGGCCACCATATTTGAAAAATCATGGCAGTCAGGTGAAGCTCCCGATGACTGGAAAAAGGGAAATATAACCCCCATTTTCAAGAAGGGGAAAATGGAAGACCCAGGGAATTACAGACCAGTCAGTCTCACCTCTGTGCCTGGCAAAATCTTGGAGCAGATTCTCCTGGAAGGCATGCTAAGGCACATGAAAAAACAACAAGGTGCTTGGTGACAGCCAGCATGGCTTCACTAAGGGGAAATCCTGCCTGACCAGTGTTTGACACTGTTCCACACGACATCCTTCTCTCTAAATTGGAGAGATATCAATTTGATGGATGGACCACTTGCTGGATAAAGAACTGACTGGATGGCTGCACACAAAGAGTTGTGGTCAATGGCTCAATGTCTGGCTGGAGACCGGTGACGAGTGGTGCCCCTCAGGGATCGGTGTTGGGACCGGTCTTGTTTAACATCTTCATCGCTGACATGGACAGTGGGATTGAGTGCGCCCTCAGCAAGTTTGCCAATGACACCAAGCTGTGTGGTCCGGTTGATACGCTGGAGGGAAGGGATGCCATCCAGAGGGACCTTGACACACTTGTGAGGTGGGCTGATGCCAGCCTCATGAAGTTCAACCATGACAAGTGCAAGGTCCTACACCTGAGTCAGAGGAATCCCAGGCACAGCTACAGGCTGGGCAGAGAAGAGATTCAGAGCAGCCCTGTGGAGAAGGACTTGGGGCTGCTGGTCGATGAGAAAATGAACATGGGCCGGCAGTGTGCGCTCGCAGCCCAGAAAGCCAACCGTATCCTGGGCTGCATCAAAAAGAACATGACTAGCAGGTCGAAGGAGGTGATCCTGCCCCTCTACTCTGCTCTTGTGAGACCTCACCTGGAGTATTGTGTGCAGTTCTGGTGTCCTCAACATAAAAAGGACATGGAACTGCTGGAACAAGTCCAGAGGAGGGCCACGAGGATGATCAGGGGACTGGAGCACCTCCCTTAGGAAGATAGGCTGAGAAAGTTGGGGCTGTTCAGCCTGGAGAAGAGAAGGCTGCGTGGGGACCTCATAGCAGCTTTCCTGTATCTGAAGGGGGCCTACAGGGATGCTGGGGAGGGACTCTTCATCAGGGACTGTAGTGACAGGACAAGGGGTAACGGGTCAAAACTTAAACAGGGGAAGTTTAGATTCGAGATAAGGAGGAAATTCTTTCCTGTTAGGGTGGTGAGGCACTGGAATCGGTTGCCCAGGGAGGTTGTGAGTGCTACATCCCTGGCACTGTTCAAGGCCAGGTTGGATGAAGCCTTGTGTGGGATGGTTTAGTGTGAGGTGTCCCTGCCCATGGCAGGGGGGTTGGAACTAGATGATCTTGATGTCCTTTCCAACCCTAACTATTCTATGATTCTAAGAGATATATAACAAAGGACTTTCCACTGATGATAAAATGTAGAACTACGCATTTCTGTATTTGAAATAATTCTGATGTATGAGAAATATGCATAATATATACACGCTAATATATGTCTATAAATAGGAATTATACATACTTTACAATGCTGGATTTACTATTACAAACTCTAGATTTGTATAGGTCTATGTCCATATAAAGGTCCAATGAATGTTTTAATCTGTAATGGACTGAGGCTAGATATAAAATTCAACTCCAAACAAAAGAAATTAAACTTTCATCTTTAAGAAATAAAACTATGTTCATCTAGAGTAATAATTTTCCAAGGTTATATGCTACAGCTTTAAAATATTAAGGAGCAATTGCACAAAGTATATGATGTTGTCTTATAGTATAAACATAAGAAAACTTATTTTGTGTATAAATTTTATTCGAATTTGAGATGCACAACTGACAATGTTATGGACACGTTGAACCTAATAATCAGAACTTTAGTCCAGTCTTACTACCATAGATGTAGATAGATTATGTATAAACTAAATAAATCCTTGTTACCTATAGAAGTATTAAATTAAAAGTTAGCTACTTTCTTTTTCCATTATACTAACATGGGTTCAAATTAAGATTTAATTTCATAGGTACCTAAATACTTCTTCATGTGTGAAATACCAACTTTCATGATCTCTAAAAAAGAAAAGAGTATGGATTAGGTGGATGAATTTGTTGAAAGCAATTGTTCTTTCATCATGATTACTTGCATCTAGTCTATACTTTGTTCAGGAAGCTTCATTCATCCAAGGTGAAGTTAAGAAAAGATTTTATTGTAATTTTTTTTTTTTTGTAATTCATGTACCTATATATGTATTTTCTATAAAAAAACAAACAACAAAAAACCTAGGGAAAGATTTCCCAGTAGCCCTATCTGAAAATTAATATGCTGAAACAGTTTATAGGGTATAGGTCCAGTTAATATCTCATATGAAACAGATTAGGTAACCACAGAAAAAAAATGTAATAGATATTAGTAATCATCATCATAATAAAAATATATTGTCTTAAAATGTAGTGGGAATATACTGCCCTTGCTGTAGAGCGGACATTATTTCATTTATTGTTATTATTCTTACAATCTCCTATTAAATGAAAAAGTTTATGTCAGACTTTAGAAATACTGGGTACTTTCTTTACAAACAAAATAGTCATCAAAACAGAAGGGAACACAACAGTAAGGAAACTGGGAAAACTTATTTCAAGAGCAAACCTTTTCTGTCAGCTCCCTGGTGCCATACTTTTTCTTAATACAATTTGCTGAAGGAGACTTAGTGCGTTGGCTTAACTCTGTTTTCTAGTTTTAATTCTTTCCACAGTTATTTGAAAAAGCACAAACAGAACTCTCCCTGTAATTTCCAAGCTCTTGAGGAGTGAGATACAAAACAGAAAAAATTCCTTCTACCTTTTCCTGCCTCAGAAGACACAAGAGTTTGGAACAATCTAAAAGTGACAGAGTATTATATATTGTACTCCAATGACTCGGGAGAAAGTATCAAACATGTCTGATTACTAATATTTCTTTCAAAAGAAGATGAAAAAAAAAAGGGCATATTGCAAGTCTGCTGCCCCTGAAATTTCAGGATAATATGACACATCATTTTATTTACTGTTTACAGAGCTGCTAAGTAATTCACAGGCTTACCTAGAGCATTCATGTCCTGTTGTCTACTTGGCCAAAACTGACATGTGAAAGACAGGTTTACTACTCAGCCGTCAGGGAGAAAACTGCTGCACATGGAGAGCAACCACTGCTCTAGTAGTAGGACCTACTCAGGAAGCTATGAACACAACGTTCAACTTTTCCCTGAAGGACAGTGAAAGTGCCAAATCCAACCAGTCCTCCAGTTTCTTTATTCCATATCAGATTTCAGGCTCCTCTCCTCATGTTTGTAATTCAGCAGAGTGTATTCTGAGAAGCCTGAGTTGACTGATTATTTATAATAGCAGTCATGGTTTGGAGGCTCTAAATGCTAAGCACAGCAGAAAGATACATACAGAGAGCAGAAAACCCTGCCCCAAGGAGCTTGCCCACTAAAAAGCAAATCCACTAATTAGACAAGTAAGCAAGATAAAACCAATAACTAACACAATGTTTTAGTAAATCCAAAAGTATTGATGGTAAATTAACCAACTCACAGTATCAAGCACAGCTCCTGTCCTGCCTTCCTTATCTTACAAAATACCAGCTTTCTGTATGCATTTTACAAAATTCAGTGTTTATATTTCTTCTATTTCTGTTATGTCATTAATTCCCAGTAGAGCTGCAGACTTCTCTGAAGGAAAAGATTATTCAGTAAATACATAGGACATTCTGTTTCTGTGCTATTGATATAGTCTGATCAGCTTCTTTGATCATTAATACAAACTGTGGAAAGACAAATAAAGCTGGGGTGACATTTCCTAAGAACAAATGAATAGTTCAGATTAAAACGAAGAAGACTGGAGTGCTTTCTTTCACTAGACATAAAATGCAATGGGAAAACACCTCTGATTGTGTCTCATTTTGTTTCTGAAAGTTGCTGAGGGAACTTCATGCAGTGAATCCTATATATGAAATATTCTTATAACTCCAAGAATCATGTACAAAGTCTAGAAAAGTAAGACTTATCTCCACAATGATTGAGACTAATGGAAATGTTTAATAGTTTTTAATGTAATTCTTCATTCTTTGACACTTAGTGAGCTATTCTTCTGCCAAGCAAATGCATAAAATGCTTTAAAATTACCTCAAAATGAAGAATTTTATCTTTGTACAAAAGTTAATGACTGTATATGTCCAGAACAAGATGGAGAATCATGATGATTATATCAAAATGAGACTGTTTTGTGGAGGTCATTTATATTGAAAGGCAGTTATCTCTGGAATATGCTGTCCTCAGAGCCTGATAAGCACTAATCCTATTGCTGTTTAGGGTATGCCGTTTGAAGCGCACCTGTTTGTAAATGTGTGTTCATAAAGCCAAATCCTGTTTAATGCTATAGTGATCAACTGGTATTTTTATAAACTAAAAAGACATAATATGAACCAAAATACACATAAAAAAAGATACATGTATATATATGTTTGCACATTTATATTTCAACAGTGACGTCTAAGGCTATTATTTTAACATATATGAGGAGACCTGCAGAATAGTTTTGAGATACTGGAGTTCATTGCTTTATTCTGTGCATTGCAGAATAATATAACCAAGGAGAATCTCCTTCTCCAGCCAAAATTTCTCCACTGAAATATGTGATACGAAAACTGAAGCTCATTCATGAAATTTGTGTTGATTCTTGTCAAACTGAGCTTAAGGAGCTCAGCACCAGCTACACAAGATCCAATGCATTCAGGAAAGAAAATTGCTCAAGGGTCTTAAAATGACTGTAAGACCTCAGTGCAGAGACATGAACATTTTGACCCAAACCAAATAATGCAGTTGCTGCAGCTAGTAGGAGGTAAACCTTTAGCTGTGCCCAGCTAGTCAAACAGTTCTCTCAAACTGGAAAGACAGCAGAAGAAACTGAATAAAGAGGTGGTAAAAAGGGGGGTGAAAAATCCTTTTTTTTCAGTCAGAGTGCCTATAAAGGTAGCTAGGCTTTGTTGATGGTGGTGCTGTTTGATTTTTCCCTGGCAATAGGGTTTTTTAGTCCTTAATTTTCCCTTAATTCAGTCAAGGTACTTTAAAGACAGATAATTGAAACACTAGTCCTTTATTCCTTGCAAATGATGATGACTGGGACAGAAACCAGGTCAAGAGTTTTACGTTACGAGAACTGAGAAGTTTCAGCTTACCTCAGTGGCAGCTAATAAACAGTCTGTTTTAGAAAATTGATCACTTACTTAAGAGTTTAGTACAAGATCTAATTTCATGTTTTGTTTGAAAATTTAAGGAAGTGGTGATCAACTCCTTGAACTTCAGTAATTCTACACAGTATTACATTAAATGTAATATTTTCCAAGTCCAAGTCTGAATTATTTTTTCTGTTTTAAGTACCAACCCCTCCAGAGTTAAGAGGAAATTATATTTAAAAGCACTTCACTGGTATATATTAATTCTTATCTCTACTGATGAACGCAAAAAAAAAAAAAAAAAAAAAAAGTCATTTTCAGATAAGAAATAACCAGAAAAGAATAATAAAGTCTTGAGCAGAAATATGAGATCTCCTTGCCAAGGCTCTGTTCTGCTTCATTTCCTTAGCTCCACTGCACTACTTGTGCAATTGCATATCCGCTAATACAATGTTGAGATCCCGTACTTCATATCTGGGTAGCAAAGGATTTTAATGTCACAATATGTTTTCATTGTACGTCTTACTCCTTAGAAATAGTTTCTGGCTCTTAAACGCAGTCTAGAATTTATTTCCTCTCACTTCAAACCTTATGGAGCTTAGCATATTTAAAAGAAAAAAAAAACTATTTAGCTTTATATATCTCTGATCCTTCTCTGTTGGGCCTCAGCAATGACATGTATGTCTTTGAGACACCAATATTAATTCACTTAAGTCACTGTTGAACCTCTGCTGTAGTATCATGTGTCATTCATAAAAACATTTAAATTTTTATGTTCTGTGACTATTTAGGCCACTTTTTTCCTTGAATAGTCTGCTTCCATTTGTCATTACAATCATGACTGTCTATGAAGGTATAAAATTTTTACTTGTTTTATTCTGCATTTCTCTTTTTGAATAGAGACCAGTGGAAAAGACATTAGTATTTGTATTAATGAGAATAAATCTTACACAAAACAATCCTCTGCTCCTCAGAAGAATGAAAATAAAAGCCTTTCAATGCTGTTTTGGAGACAACTTTGAACTTCAAGGATTTATTCTCTTCCATATAACTTTAATTACTGTTCATCACTGAAGTGATGATATTAGAAGTGTAATCTTTATGTTCCCATTATACTCAATAGAAAAAGAGAAAATGAGAGACTGTGACAGATGACAGTAGAGAACCAAGTTAGGATTTCCCCCTTCCCCATCTCTCTTTGCTATTTGCTGCATGTGTGTCTAGCTTCTTAATCTAGAACTTAGTCACCTAAATTAGTGTTCTGGATACCACTGTAAATGTTTATTTTTAGCTTTTTTCACCATAATATGGCAAAACATTTATTAGCATGTTTTTATTAAAATTTATGTGGGTTTTTTTTTTCCTAAGATTCTAATTTTAAAGCACAAAAGATACGCTGTTTCCAACTAGCACCAGAATCTGTTCTTTCATCCAAACCCATTAGTCTGCTTCTTGTCTCATTCCCTTAAGTATGTAAAACCTTTCTTTTATAATATCCTCAGTGTGGGGTCATATTCTCACAGTGATTTGCAACACATCATTATTTATTTTCTATACTTCTAATTAAATAACTAGTTATTTCCTCTTCCAACTAATACATAAAATACTATTGTTATTATATTTTACTTAAACATATAGTTATTTTTGTATTTAGTTTCATATTTATTCATATATACATTATATTATATAGTATTATATCAGAGATAATTATATGATCCAACACAGGCAATCCACTAATGCATTGTGCCATTATTCAGTTCACCTCTATACAGTGTGCATGGAAAACTATTTGCAAACATTCTGACAAATTAGAAAAGGAGCTAAATGTTGCAGCATCTTTGCCTTTCTGTGTTAATTTTTCACGAATATAAACTTCTCCTGTGAGACTTCAATGAATTTCAAGTTCATCCAAGCTTGCTTTGTGAAAAATTACAACTATTTTCAGATGGAAATGAAACTGGACAACATTATCTTACAGTAGGAGCATTGATAGATTGTGGTGATAAAGCCACTCATGTTTTTTATGGAACTTGAATATATCTTTGGCAACCCTGGCCTCTCTTAACTGCTAGTACTTTTACTCTCCTTAGGCATATGATAATGTCAAGCAGTAGCAGCAGCCCATCATAGAAAAAAGGTTAATTAACACACCAGATGGAGATGGAGACCTGTTGAAATGTTCTACAGATTCCTGGCCAAAGTCCAGCCATGGAGGTTATTACAAGGTCCAGCCAGAGTCACAGCTGACACTGGACTCTTGACACCTACAGCACAAGTGAATATATATACAGCCTGTAATTGTGCTGGGATACATGACACATTATACCAGGACATGTTATTGTGCAGGAGCTGGAGCACAAAGGTGGACTAGAGGCGGTCTTGATGCCCCTGCTGAGGAGCCTTCATCTGATTTGCATGATTAAATGAAAATGCCCTCTGCTGTGATTTTCTTCATCCCTTCCAAAACCATTAGAATAGTGACAGGCCGAGGCTTCTAGGCTAACCTAGTCATCTAGGCTCCCTCAGAAGCCAACAGAGACAGAAAGATACCTTCCAAAAAAAAATCATCCCTCTTGTTATAGACACTTACTAATTATATAAGATGAGATCCTAGTTGATTTTATTCCAAGCCCTCTCACTGAGCTATAGAACCACAGGCATAAACATTCATATGGAAGAAAGGTTCATTAACTGCCAATAAATTTAGATACTATATTTATTTTTTATATTTTTTTAACTGCTATTGAAAATACTGATACAGTCTTCTAACATGAAAGAGATTAATTTTTTTTTAGCCAGTTTTAAGCCATCATATAAAAGCTTAGAAGGAATGGCCAGGTTAATAAATGGCTTGGCCAGGTTAATAAATGGTTAGAATGGTGGTGCCATAGTCAGGGGTTTGGGTATCTGTGGAGGATTAGCTTGTCGAAAAAAGGTCAAAGGTCACGCTCCCATCAACGAGCTGAAACAAGACATCTGTGTGGAACATGATGCAAACCTCTCACGCCAGATAATGAGGAAATGAAGGACACCGGCAAACAGCAACATACTATGACCAATCACAGCCAAGGCCACTAAGTGATAAGTGCATGAGAAGGAGGATGGTGGGGGGGTGTACGGTGTAGCTGCAAAAATGTAGAAGCTACAAACCAATGATCTTGTAACATGCAAAAGCTGTAAGCCAATGATCTCTCTGAAACCAAACTATAAACATGCAAGCAAGGTATATAAGGATCCATCTGCTTAGCAATAAATGAGACTTGTTGGTCATCATCTGATGAGCTCGTCTCCCGGCGATTCCCACAGGTATCTTGAACATGGGACCCAAGTTAGTAAGGTCTACTGGGGGCTGGTGGAGCTGGTCTGAAGAAGGGGAAGAGCAGTTTTGGTAGGAGGCTTGCAAGGAGGCTTTAAACTAGATGTGTTGGGGGAGGGGGGCATTATTCCATCCCAACACATCCAGTCAGTTGCCAACACCTATAATAAATGCTTGGAGCAATGTAGAGGTATTCCAGCAGCTCCAGCCAATGAGCCAGCTTCATTTGGAGCTTGGCTCAGATGCCTCTGTACAAACGCCTGTGGCATAGGGAACAAACAAGAGGAATTAGAGTTGTGTGCATGCCTATGGGGGTATGGTATAATACGCATCACAGAAACATGGTGGGATGGTTCCTATGACTGGAGTGTTGGAATGGAAGGTTACAGGCTCTTCAGAAAGGACAGGCCTGTTAGGTGGGGAGGGGGAGTTGCTATTTATGTTAGGTATAGGCTGGAGAGTATGGAACTCTGTCTGGGGGCAGGTGAGCAGTTGATAGAGAGTTTGTGAGTCAGGGTTAAAGGGAGAACAGCTATGGGGGACATTACTGTAGGGATCTGTTACAGACCACCTGATCAAGAGGAATCTGTGGATGAAGAATTCTACAGACAGATAGGAACAGCCTCACGCTCTCAGGCCCTTGTTCTCAAGAGAGACTTCAACCACCCTGACATCTGTTGGAGCGATGGTACGGACTGGCACAAACAGTCCAGGAATTTCCTTGATTGTGTGGAAGAAAAATTCCTTCTGCAAGTAATAAAGGAGACAAGGACAGCTGCCATTCTTGACCTCGTGCTCACTAACAGGGAAGGGCTCGTTGGAAATGAGCATGAGTTGGAAATGAACATGAGCCGGCAGTGTGCACTCAAAGCCCAGAAAGCCAACCGTATCCTGGGCTGCATCAAAAGGAGCATGACCAGCAGGTCCAAGGAGGTGATCCTGCCCCTCTACTCTGCTCTCGTGAGACCTCACCTGGAGTATTGTGTGCAGTTCTGGTGTCCTCAACATAAAAAGGACATGCAACTGCTGGAACAAGTCCAGAGGAGGGCCACAAGGATGATCAGGCCGCATCTGGAATATTGCGTCCAGTTCTGGGCCCCTCTGTTCAAGAAGGACAGGGAATTGCTTGAAGGAGTCCAGCGCAGAGCCACAAAGATGATTAAGGGAGTGGAACATCTCCCTTATGAGGAGAGGCTGAGGGAGCTGGGTCTCTTTAGCTTGCAAAAGAGGAGACTGAGGGGTGACCTCATCAATGTTTACAAATATGTGAAGGGTAGGTGTCAGGATGATGGAGCTAGGCTTTTTTCAGTGATATCCAGTGATAGGACAAGGGGCAATGGGTGTAAACTGGAACATAGGAAGTTCCACGTTAACATCAGGAAGAACTTCTTTACTGTAAGAGTGACAGAGCACTGGAACAGGTTGCCCAGGGGGGTTGTGGAGTCTCCTACACTGGAGATATTCAAGGCCCGCCTGGACAAGTTCCTGTGTGATGTACTGTAGGTTACCCTGCTCTTGCAGGGGGGTTGGACTAGATGATCTTTTTAGGTCCCTTCCAACCCTTGGGATTCTGTGATTCTGTGATTCTGTGATCAGGGGACTGGAGCACCTCCCGTATGAAGACAGGCTGAGGAAGTTGGGGCTGTTCAGCCTGGAGAAGAGAAGCTGTGTGGAGACCTCATAGCAGCCTTCCTGTATCTGAAGGGGGCCTATAGAGATGCTGGGGAGGGACTCTTCATCAGGGACTGTAGTGATAGGACAAGGGATAATGGGTTAAAACTTAAACAGGGGAAGTTTAGATTGGATATAAGGAGGAAATTCTTTACTGTGAGGGTAGTGAGGCACTGGAACGGGTTGCCCAGGAAGTTGTGAATGCTCCATCCCTGGCAGTGTTCAAGGCCAGGTTGAATGAAGCCTTATGTGGGATGGTTTAGTGTGAGGTGTCCCTGCCCATGGCAGGGGGTTTGGAACTAGATGATCTTAAGGTCCTTTCCAACCCTAACTATGCTATGATTCTATGATTTTATGAAACAGTTTTGTGTAGCTATTGCAAATGCCTATGTAAGAATGCTTAAGCAAAATATATCTGAGAAAGTAAAATACTTAGACTCATGTTAAAATATGCAAAATTATTTAAATTTATGTGCAATTCAATCTTAATTTAAATTAAACTGTCTTATAACTTCCTTATTCTGCTTTGTCTCTTACTGCT
Source organism: Lathamus discolor (assembly GCF_037157495.1). NCBI lineage: Eukaryota > Metazoa > Chordata > Aves > Psittaciformes > Psittacidae > Lathamus > Lathamus discolor. Next base: position 68,815,305 of record NC_088887.1, on the reverse strand, counting down.
CCAGGGGTTTTTTTCCTAATGTTTCCTGTGCTAACTAGAAAACAAACCCACACTTAGACGTCCTTTTTTTTTTGCCTGAGTGCAAGTAAAGGAACTGAGAAAACAATGCAGAAAAAAGGAGGGAATATTTCTAAAGAGCACCTTAAAATTCAGAAAATTTGTCATTTGAAACGCTTGTTCCAGATAGTCTAAAATAAAATATTTTGTATAATAAGTACAGTATTGTAGCAATCTCAGTTTTCAGCAGCAATGTAAAGCATTCCCCCCCCTTCTCTCTTTTTTTGAGAGTGTATGATATTTTTCCTTAAATCTCTTCCTATTTAGCTGAAAGGAAACTGAAGTAAGCTTTGTAAAACAGAAATGCATTCAGTGCATGAATCTTGTGCTGAGTAGAAAAGCCAGGAGACTTTACAGCGGTAAGTCTGATCTGTGCCCTTTTCTCTTATTTAAACCTTAACCTGAGGGGTATTTGAGTAACTGCCTACTAAACCTCTGCTTCCCCTTTATAATCACTTCCATAAAAGGACAATTGGTAATATGTATATTTCCAGAACTAAGTGAATTAGAGCCATACAGTATGTCCAAACCAAACACCACATATTTAAAAAATGCCTTGGACTGAGAGTATTATGCAATCATTTTAAAATCTATTGCAGATAAAAATGCAACAAACTCAGTTACTTGGTTCTTTAATCTTTGTATTATTTTGAAGGACTATCTCCCCTCCTTCTCACCCCATTTTTACTGGTTACACAACAAAAAGTGACAATTAACAGTTCAGTATGGGGTCCCCTGTTTTCTGAATTCTATTATGCAATCATGGAGAGATGTCACCACTAATGGCAATAAAGCTTTGCAGCACTTGATCATCTTGCTTATTTTCCCCCATGAGATTGCCATAAGATTAGACATACTAAAATGATTTCACCAGAAATATCGATAAATGAAGTTCAAATTAAATAAAATTTGTTTAAATGTTGGTTATTCTCCATCTTGTATGACAGAAGTTGTAATGAACTTCTGACCTGACTATTTTCTGTTTATTTGTTTAAAATTGTTTAAAGTTTAGAAAGATACCTTAAATATACTTTTGGCTACTTTCTTTGGCATGTACTGGTGGCAGGCTAAGGTGTGGGAGAAATCTCATTTTAGTAAGTACAGAATTTTTGTGTCCCTCTCCCTCTGAATTGCTATAACTCTTTTACACTTCTTTTTAATTGACTTTCATCATACTGTTTTCAAAATTTTAATATGCTAAAATAACAAGAATATCTTATTTTAAATAGGTATTAAGTATTTAAAATCATTCTCAACACAAAGCAAAACATCAGTTATTTTTATAACAGCTTTGTTTGTCCCTTTCTGTTAGAAACTATATTAACATTTCAAGTTATTTATGGTCATTGATTATCTCTTGCAAAGACTGCTACTCAGACACTTGAATTTATGAACTTACACATAGTTTTGACAAAAATGATTTGAATTACCAAAAGTAATGTTTGCTAGGAAAAACAACAACAACAACAATAAAAAAAAACAAACAACCCAAACAACCCCAAATTTCACATTTCAGAGAAATAATTGTTTGAAATCCAAATTTCTTTTTTAATGTTGTTTAACATCATAGTCTGCAAATTCAAAATACTTTTTATTGCTTAATGGTACAATTTGTTTGCTCTTGTAATTTATACTGCAGCTTTGATAACAGGAAAGTTAAGAGACTGTTGAAAGTTTTGAGGTGGAGTCCAAGTAAAAACATTTCACATCTGAATATGTTCAGAATTTTTTCTTCATCTCTTAGTCCATAGCAAGGTCATACTTTATTTCATTTTATTATCTATCAGTTATTTCACACAATGGACAGGCTCTAGATTTATGCACAGAACATAGTATGAAAGAAACATATTTTTCCACTGTTAAATGATAACTGATGTTCTTATCATCTCCCACTGCTATCATCAGGTGCTTTTCCTGTGTAATCTAGAATGAACACAACTGGAAGCCACAAGGCTTGTGATCCACTGTTCCCCTGGCTTACCATTCCTGTTCCAGGAAGTTCCTGAGCGAAAAATAGTAGGACTGTTTAATTCTAGTATTAGCAAGAATTATTGCTTATTCTCACACTTTTCGGACTTTTTCCTAGGCATGTGCTAATAGCCACTTCTGAGTACTAAGCTAAATGGGTATTTGATCCTACCTGTGCATTCTTTACTTTCCTAAACACTACTAAGATATGTCTATTGCCTTTCATTGTCAATGGTAATTATATTTTTAGGTGGGAAAAGTGAATCAGGATGGCACTATAGAACATGGAATGGGTCACTAATGAATTAATCACATTTTAAATTCTCAAAGCACATCCTGTTGGCCACCAGAGACTCAATAAAACTTTGAACAGGCTTCTCTAAGTGTGATATCTGGAATCACGCTGGATGGAGCTCAATTTAAGTAGCTCCACCTTGCTGTTCTGCACGCTAAATAGTCCACTGAAGGCAAAAGCTTGACAATAGTCGCTCCACATAGCTGGAGGTAACTTGGCCATTTATTTACTTTCTGCTTCCTTTTCTGTGTCTTTGGTTAGACTTGGGTCTTGTTTTCCTAAACCACTCAGCTTCAGAATGAAATGGAGGTGGTTGATTGGCATAAATGAGATAGACTGGGCTCATTTCAGCTGTGAATTAAAATATAACAAGACTGAGGCAATGGCAGTTCATTTTCTATATTTCATAGAATTATGTAACTTACTAAAATTATAATCTTTTTTCCCCCTTCCATTTTACAGGCAGAAAATTCTTAAACAGCTTCATCTATACTACCTATCTGACAGCTTTGCCTGGGAAAGTGTATGAATTTCCAATTAAGTCAGACTAGCTTAATTTGTTTCTGTTCATCATCAAAATGTGAAAATCAAATCAAGTATTCAACATATTGCAGCCTAGTGGCACAGTATAAGAGAAAGCTGGTATGTAGCAGAGTTATTTGTTATCTAATAGGCAGCTAAAGATTATAGGTAATAACACAGGTTACTAGGCAGGACCTCTTTTCCATTCCTCCCTGCTTCTTTGGCCTGGAACAGCAGAACAATATACCTTTGAAGGTGGTCTGTAAAACACCTTTTGAAAATGATATAACTAAATGAGATGCCTGCTTTATGCTAGGGCACAGAACCTGTTATTTTTACAGCCCTCAGGGTTTTGAGGGACTATTGTCATTATCTAAATTTGGTTTTCTATCGCTCAATTCCTATCAGAATTCAGTTGATAAAGCCTTCAAAAAGTCAGATACCTACGAGCAAAATAGGTACTCCAGCTAGCATCAGTAGAATTGAAGCACTTTAGGGATAAAACAGCTTTTCCCTGCTTCTGCAGTTTAAATGCACAAGAAATAAAAAACTGTCGGGATTTTAGAAGTGGAATTAAAAGGCATTATTAACCTCCATGAGGTATCATGCAGAGACATAATTTTTACTTGCTATCTTTGCTTGACGTATAGCAACCAGCTTCTTTGAACTACTGGCTAGGTTACTTACATGTTCTATTTCTACTCTATTTTAGTCAAAGTTAGTTAGATTTGCCAATAAATATGAATTATATTCTTTCTGTAACTGAATCTATTTTGACATGAAGTGATCACAGAAGCAGCGCATCTCTGTGCAAAGCTGACAGGGTGGAAGACGCTGACACTTCAGCTAGTGTTTGGGGATAATAGATAATAGATACAAGAGAGGACATACGTGTTATCTTACTATAAAAAAGACATGGATAAAGACAATCACATGTTCAGGACTGCTTGCAATAATTGTCATAAGATGTCAAGGGAGTTCCTCCATAACCTCAAATTAATTATTTCTCCGAAGTTCCTCTGGAGTTCAGCAGGAAGCAATTACAAATGTTCTAATTTAGATGCTAGATGCAGAGGAGCACCTCCACTTCAGAGGTTCTCATACAACAGTTCTGTTTATGGAATAATTCAAGTGTATATACAAGGGTGTTAAATTAAAGACTAGAGATAACTCATACTCACTTCCAGAAAAAAACCCACAACTGGATTCTAGCTCACTTCTTCCCTGTTGCATGAAAGGAGAATATTTTTTTGTGCTTTCACTAGCTGTGCTGTGCAACTCACAAGTTCTCATTACAAATAGTACTAACTCTATGTCACAAAAAGTTTTCCAGAGAAAACTAACTGATGGTATCTCTGGATGAACAAATTTGTCACTGAAAACCCATCAGTGGATCAAATGTCAGAAAAAATTATGCATATTTTATAACAGCTAACATGGAAAAAGGAAGAAAAGGATCTGGAAATTCAAAAAAACTTTGGGTAATGTGACAAAAACTGCAGTACATATATTACGTGGCCATGTTGGCACCTGTCATTTATGCGCACATGCAGACTGAAAGAAAGATGAACTTAAACTCCCAAAGAGAAAGTGTTTCCTTTGGCTGCAGGTCAGAGATGAAAGCAGGCTTAAGTTAAGAGCATTTCAAATAATCTCTTAGTCCACAAGGTACTCCAGACAACAGTTTGGAATTTTCAAAGACAGAAGTAAAAGGCATTTTTTAAAAACTGCCATGAAAGGGAAAGAATCAGAGTAAAGCTAAGCCAGGCAAAAGGCTTTAAGACGTGTCATTAGAGAAGGGTTTTCACTGAGTAAGGACTTATTCTAAGTAAATGTATAGAAGGCCGCTTCAAAAGACACTGCAGTAGCAGATAGTGATTTCAAGCAGAATCTAGGCACACTTTAACCATAGGCTTTGGCTGCAGATACCCATATGTTAGCAAGAGTGACTGCTGGACATCCTGAGTGCATACTGTGACATGAGCCTTTAGTAACACCACCTATACGCAGTTCTTGTAAGGGTTATTGCTGTGGAGCTGTGTAAGAACATAATGCTCCCTGTGACCTTTGGTGTGCCATCTAGAAAGTTCAGCATTGTACAAGTGAAGATGATCCTCTGTTCACTTGTCAGAATACTATAAAGATGGGAAGAACATTGAGGCTTGAGAACCTCAACACAGATGGGATCTAAGAAGCATAGTGTTATCTATGAGGAGTGGATCACTTGATCTTACACCGGGCCAGAGTTCCCAGCACAAGAAGGGATGTAAGGTTGCTAACACTGTTTCTATAATTTCCATTCTTTACACAATAAACCTGTTAACCAACCCTGAATGCCAGTGCCTTTCTCATAGAGATCCAAAAGAATTATCATCTCCCCTGTGCAAAACAAAATGTCAGCACTCCAAGACCAGGACTGCAACAAAACTGAAAACAGACAGTTCTGGTCTGGAAAAGGAATTTCAGTAAATTAAAAGTAACTGAAGTTGGTAACAAACTCACTAAGTAAATGTCTAATTATTACTTTTCATATTTAAGCTCAGACTTGTTGCAAGATAACTGAATTAAATTGTTGTCTTATTCTGTTATATTGTTATATACTTATAGACAAAGCCCTGAAGCTAGTCTTAAGGTTCCAGTTTCTGTTAACTTTATCGCTATTATCGGCTATGTAGTGGAGTAGTGAAATAAATTAAAAGTGTCAAGTCCATCTATTTATTTAGCCAATGCATGTTTTACAATGAAAACTATCACAAACTTTGGGGGGATAGGGAAGGGAAATCTTATCTGGTCTTTATGTGATTGTGGAAAGATGCTCCCTTTCTTCGTAAGAGAACAGAATAAAGTATTTTTTCCGGAAGATTCTACATTATTATTCCATACTAGCTAGTTCATTTTCTGTGTTTTGCTCCCTTGCCCAATTTTTTTGTTGTTGTTATCTTCCACCCTGAATTAAATTTTTTTTTCTATTTCTCTACTTTTTTTTCTAAGAAAAATAACTTTTTAAAATATGGCATTCTGTAAAGGATAATTCAGAGCATGATTTCCTTAAGAAAGTTAACAAGAATTTACTTAGGAAAAAAATTCCTATTCTATAATTCAGATTATTCCTGCAAATAATTTAAAGTACACAGTTTTAGTAAGTAATCATGTTGACATTAAGAATATAGCCATTATAAACCAATCATTATTACACATTAATTTTCATAGATCTGTAGAATTTCAGAAATTAAGAAAGAGCTGGAAAACCAACTCTCCCTCTCTACAAGCAAGCAAACAAATAATTTTTTCTTCTCCTGTACCTATGGAATGAGTAGCAAAAATATTATTTATTTCTCCTTTTTGCATGCTCTCAGTCAATTTTTGTGGGCCAGGCCAACCTACTCCATGGCCGCTGACAACCTGCTCTAATTCCTGGAAAAGAGGGTTTTGGTTTACAACGTTCTGATGACAGGAAAGTAAAGGTCCTCCACCACAGCTGCTTTCAACAAACTATGTATTGGGTAAAAAAAGAAAAGTCTGAAGGAAAATGCTCTGCAAAAATATTTGAACTTAATTACTCCTTTTCAGGACTTTATTAAAATACATTTTAAGCTTTAATTATCTTCTTTCATCTGCTCAAAAATTAGCAGTTTTAAATTAAAAAAGAAATATCCTAGTAATTTGTAAAGTATTTTCGATATAGTAATTTATGTCCTCTGGTTTTAGTCTAGGGAATTAACAAATAAAGGAAGAAATAGAAAAATAAATAAATAAAATAACACTGTTTGTGTTAATCATACAAACTATATCACAGTATTATAACTGCAATAATTGGTCAGCTTTAGCACAGAGATCTTACAATGTCCTCCTAAACATTCTTCATCCAGTAGTGTGAATTTATCAAAGAATTAACAATATTAGAAGTTATTTAATTATTTTCAAAGTTGAATGCAAAATTTCAACATCTGTTAGCTTTCCAAACTAGATGTGCATGTTTAAGCTTGTGAATTTTATGTACCTCCTAAAACTTTAAATCATAGTATCAAAACCTTATGTAACCTACAATCCTTTTTTTCTATTTTAAAAATTATTAGATGAAGTAGGGAAGTATCACAAGTTCTATTTTTCAGTGGAGAATGAAAATCCTTTTCAAAGTAAAAGAATGCCTTGATAATCCACAGAAATGCACTCAACTCCTCTGAAACTTTAATCCTTATAATTAATGACACACTCTTTTCCTTACCCTTTTTAATATGTTTTGTGTAGTCATCCAAGCAATTAATTCGATACATAAGAAGGGCCAGCCTGCTTCTCAGAAGTCTCTGGCAGTCAAGGGGAAAAGTACACAAACTGAACGCAAGGAAAACATCATGACTAAATGATTTCTATATGCATAAATATTATCGAAATCAGATTTCCTGACTCTGGATGTTCAGCTGAAAAGCTCCTCTACATAAGGTTCTCCAGAAGACTTTACATTATAAAATCATTTGCAGAAGGCCAGCATGTGTTTTGGATATAGAAGTCCTGTCCAATAGAACTTAACATTTTAAAAGGCAGAGGTTTCTTAATGTCCAGAGTGACCAGACATCCATAAATTAAAAAATAAAAATAAGAACACAAAAACATGAAGCCCTGAAACTGGACTACTGTATGTACACAGACAACTGTGTCTGTTCACACTGTAGTTCACCTACATGGGCTCTCCAGTGCTCACAGGTATACTAGGTCCATTGTGCCTATTCGTTAGAAGATACATACGCATTATATGAACAAATAGTCCCTAAATGTTCATATTAATCCAATTTATTACTGCAAATGACAGATTTTTCATATTTTTGTGCATAAGCTTCAGGCTGACAATTTTGTTGCAAAAAATCTTTTGTTAGTTTGTATTTTGTCTAAAATCAGGTTCACCAACATAAGATTTAATATAAACTGGATTTCTGAAGAGTATTTGCAGATCCCATACTTAACAAAAAAACTGAGAAAGAGTGATGACCATCATATGAAACACAGTTCTAATTCTTTTCATGATGCTACATGGAATAGTGTAATATTTTTTTACTTGCTAAAGAAGTTACCAACTCAAACCTTATGGTTTTTGACATTTTTGAACCAAGTCATTTTAAGACATGGGCCAACTTACCACAGACAGTGCAGCTTATTGAGCCAGTTAATACACTTCACTAGCAATTTTTTTGTTTTCTGTATTAAGTATTCCACTATGTGGTTTGTGATAGTATATAGAAATATGTAAAAAAAAAAAATAATTATAAAGAAGGTCAAGAGGTACAGCGAGAAGTTAGGAAAAGGATTCTAATTTTTCATTGAACAGAAAAAAATAACCTAATAGTGTTGGTTGGGCCCCACTTCCACCATTTCATTTTCCCATGGGGACCAGGCTTTCACTTTCACAGAGGATCAAGTCATCCTTCCTGGGTGGAACAGAGGGGATATAAGCCGTGTGCCCTATACCTATTACAGGCTGCTGTGGTTGTGTTGCCAAATCAAAATATTGGGTGTGAGACCAATTCCCAGTTGATTCTAGGATGCTGTGGGTTGGGTTTTTTTTGGTGAAAAGCAAGGGCAATTTGGCTCCAGAACCTTATGTCCTATTCATAAAAATGCAATAAAATGTAAACTAGAAAATTCTAACCAACCTTTGACACCAACGTTTAATCCTTTCAACTTTTCACACCGGAAATGCTTTGCAAAGCACCAAAAAGTGTGAAGAAATTAAGCTGCAGTTTTTCTAACTGATACAAAACAACACTAGAGAATGAAATGTTTTTATGAATTACAGAGACAAAATGCATAGCAGTTAAACATATGTTAACTTAATGAATGTCATAATCCATGACTGGAAATAATCAGTATTAATTTTGATGAAATATAAGAAATTAATGAATGAGATCATATCTGTGAGAGCACGTTCAGTAATAAAAATGTGAAAGGAAGCAGAATATTTTCACCTTTTTTCCTCTGGCTTTCTGCTTAATTTCTTTTCCCAGAAATGTTTTGTTACCACACTACAAACAGACTTAAACTCAGCTGTACACCCCTGAGATTGTATCTGTGTTTTCTTTTTTCTAGGACCATTTCCTTAAAGTACAAGTTTAATATCAGCAGAAAAGAGGAATGAGAATATGCGAGAGAACCAGCCCTGCAGGTACGAAGGTCAGTGAAGGAGGGCAAGAGGTGCTCAAGGTGCTGGAGTGGAGTTCACCTGCAGCCCATGGTGAGGCAGGCTGTGTCCCTGCAGACCATGGAGGTCCATGGTGGAGCAGATCTCTACCTGCAGCCCAGGCAGGACCCCACACCAGAGCAGGGGGATGCCCAAAAGGAGGCTGTGACCCCAAGTGAAGCCCACACTAGAGCCAGAGCAGGTTCCTAGCAGGACCTGTGGACCCGCGGAGAGAGGAGCCCACACTGGAGCAGGTTTGCTGCAGGACTGGTGACCTCATAGAGGACCACGCTGGAGCAGCCTGTTCCTGAAGGACTGCACCTTGTGGGAAAGACTCACATTGGAAAAGTTCATGGGGGACTGTCTCCCATGGGAGGGACCCCACACTGGAGCAGGTGAAAAGTGAGGAGTCATCTCCCTGAGGAGGAAGGCGTGGCAGAGAATATATGTGATGAACAGACCTCAACCCACATTCCCTGCAAAGTCTTTTTCTCACATTCTGATGTAAACCTCAGAAGACAAAAAATTCTGATTGTTTGGTATTGCCTGATACATTACCACTGTTTACCATAACATACCTTTGCTTTTCATGCAGACTAACACAAATTACTTTGCTTTCAAAGCCTTTATTTTGATTTTATATTGAGCTTGTTATTAACCACAATCAAATATGCAAAATCATATTCTAAATTTGTACCTTTTTTCCTCAATGACTCTAATTTTCCCATTAGTCATATTGGTATAATCAAGAATTTGACAAATTATGTTTTGATTAATGATTTTTTTTCTGCTTTACTTAATAAGCACACAATGGCAATCACCACTGACAGAAACCTTCTCCCATCTGGGTTTTTATATTATAAGGAATGAATTTGTTATTAACTGGCTATAATTTTCTCCACAAACCAAAAAACAGTATGAACCACAGTCAGAAAGTATGTGTAATGCCTGTTTGCATGTTTAAATACAAGTGGGTACTTTGCAGCATCATTTTATGATTGTTAACATAACCCTGAAGACAGTGTTCCAGTATTCTCAAAACATATGTTTGAGGAACCGGCAGGGATAGTAGCATTTCTTGAAACAGTTCCCTTAGAAAAGAGCAAGCTCAATTTTAAAGATATGGATTCCTTTTATGTTCTTATCCAGTATATTTACAGGAAATAAAGTGGAAATGAAAAATGCAATTAGAATGTCCTTTCACACCCTTCTTTACTTCATTTGCTTAACAAAGAAGGAAATTCATAATGGTCAAATAATGGCTCGAATAGCTTCTTCTGAAGGTTTAGTTTCAAGTTACCTTCCACAATACTGAGAATGTTCATTCAGTCAAATTCTGCTGGTTTTTGGGGGTTTTGGTTTTCTTGGTTGGTTTTGTGTACGTTTGGTTTGGTTTTGGTTTTGTTTGTTAGTTTGTTTTCTTTTCTGGTGGTTTGTTGTTTTTGGTTTTTTTTTTTTCGGGGGGGGGGTGAGGGGGTGGGGTGGGGGGTGGTGCTGTGTGTCTGTTGATTTGGTTTGGTTTTGATTTTTCCCCAGAATTGAAATTGACAAAATTGTATTGGTAAGAGCAAATATCTGTGGATCATATGCAAAGCCAATTTTAACCCAACCCCCCTAAAGACCGAAATTGCTGAATTTTATATTGGTATGTTCATTTTCTCCTAATAGAATTATTGCTACAGTTCTGTCTCTGCTTTACCTGAAACTTACTTGCCCTATTAAAAGTTCAACCAAACCTGACAATTTCCCATGAAAAGTTCAGGTTCTGATACGCTAATCCCAGCAAAACACATTTCATCAGAAAGTCCTCTACCAGATGTAGAAGTAAGACCCTTGAATTTTAATGTAATGTCAGCAAAGCAGCTCTGGGTAACTGACATGAAATATTTAGATGTGCCTAGTTTTACATGCCCATGAAGAGCTGGTGTGCTGTTTACCATTGATTTTTCTGAAACAGACACCTTAATCTCATGTATATTGCTATAAGGCTTAAGGGGCAATCATTTGTCTACAGAAGAAGTTAAGGGTACCACTATAGTTTTGTACATCTATGCAGTATATAGCTGGGCTACAGGCAACTTAAGCCTTAAATAAGCATTTCACAGCTGATTAAATCAAGATATTTAAATGCCTGAAGACACAGATACACATTAAGTAAAATTTCCACAATAGCACATGCAAATGACAGTTCTGTTGCTTTCCTACCAGAATGAGTTAAAAAAATACATCTGAAGTTAATGGAACTCTGTAAATATCACCCAAGACTTACAGAATTGAGTGTACAGAAATAGATTAATGAGAACAACATGGCAAGAACACCTTCTGTATAAGCAGAGAATCTGCATTTCGTGTATGAGGCTGTAAGTGTGAGTGTGCGAGTCACTGAACAGGCTTTTTCCAAACTGCTGCTGGTTTTACGCTGTTATTAGACTTTACTGTCACTTATATTGTCTCTCCAACTACTGCTCAGACTACTACTAAGCATCTCCTAAACAACTACTATAACTGAGTATGTGCAGTCACTGGGGATGGGATACATTTCCAGTTCATGACTGCATATTTATGACTATATTGTGGACATTAACCACCACTTGGAAAAGGGATTTCTACCACTGTCTTTCAAGCTGATGTGTCAGTTAATGCGGTTGTTCAAATGCAAAAGATTGTTCGGATAGTAATGCAATTCTGTTCACATAATCAAAATGAGCTTTCATGAAAACAGTATTTGGCTTATCATACCATATTGAGAATGCCTAATAGAAAAATCTAACCCAACTCCTTATTTCTTTTTCTTTGGTTGATAAAGTAAGATTTAGCTCATCTTACTTTCAAATTCAAGAGTATTTGATAAAATGAACAGACAGACTTTATGGGTGATAGCTTCTATCCTGATCAACAGATGAAAGACATGAAGGATATAATTAGAGAGTGCATATCCATACTGTGGTTTATCATTCTGTGTTAAAAAGAGGCAGTTCACATTTGAGTTAGAAAAAGAAGACAATGTTCCATCAGAGAAGGGCAAAAAAATATTCTTAGATGAATCTTTATACACATACATCTGAGACACATTATGAATTTTGCAAGCAGCTTTTATTTCCTCTTCTCAAAATGTTGTAATTGTAATTAATATGGCTCTAGGTAAGAGATGGTCTAAACTTCTTTTTTTAATCTCTCCCTCTCTGTAGAAGACAGGTGAGTATAGAAAGCTTTGTTACACTGAAATCAGTAATGACTGCTCTCGAAGGAAGGAGTGGCAATTTGGGCAGGGCAAAACCTGTCAGTTTCAGATAAGAAAAATGAGCAGATAATTGCAATCTTCAACTTTCAAGGTTCACTTGAACCTTAAAATTAAAAGAGCAAATTCATATAATTTTCTCCTCTTCCTTATACAAGAGACCTAAGCTGCCCCCTTTATTTTTCTGGTGTAAAGGCACTGACAAGAAGATGGATGGGAGAGCAGGAATATTCCTCCTGTTTGTTTTGCTGGTGCTGGTTGGTTGTTGGGTTTTTTTTAACCTTAATAGATCATCTACAAATGATATAATGACAATATAATGGTGGATTCCATTTTGCATGTTTTTTGTTTCTCTGACCTTGGGACTATTGACCTGTATCAGATGCTACAAAACCATCAGCCACCTGCATCTAGAACAATTATTTGCTCATGACAGCATTTTCTCTTTTTTCTCATTTAAAAAAGCTTTTTTTTCTTTTTAATATATTTAAGTATTGCTGCTACAGGGGAAAATGCATGGAAATACACTTTCACCCTGAAATAGTGAAGAATGCTATTTTTTCATTTGGTTGTGTAAGCTTCCTGTTCATAACAAAACTGGGGGCTTGATGTGGAAGGATTGTTTATCCATGTACACCAACTTCATCACTTACTCTATTTTTAATCAAGATGACTACAAATAGACAATGACAGCCCAACATAGATTTACACAATCAATGTGTAATAGCCCAAGCATTCTTCTAACCTCTGCTACTTATGTCCTACCACCTTTATGGTAAATTTTAAAAAGATATTGATTATATGTAAAAGTTTTAGAGAAAAGTGGAGCTAACCTGTTCAGTGACTTTTACTCATCAGACTCTTAAATAGAAATAATTGTCTTAAACATTTTTCAGTTGTACATAAAAAAAATTAGAGAAATGTTACAGTAATAAAGACCATTCTAATTTTCCTCTAATTACCTTTCCTTTAGAAGAGCATATTTACGAGTCAAGCTTCTACTGTAATTGAAAACTTTATTTATTTATTTTTTCCATGCACCTGAATTGAAAGGGAATGAAACTTCAGTCTCGGATTTGGTAGATTTCTTTACTGGCCAGTATGTTAGAAATTTTCAAGAATTCTACCTAATAAAGCTATTATAGAGGAACAACTAATTTAATAATTTGTACAGAGGATCATTTCAAGGAGATCATTTCAAGCAAGAAGGAAAGTAAAACAGAAATTAATTAACTAAAAGGTTGGTTAACTGTAGAAAGCAGTGACAATAAAATCAGATGTGGACAGAAATGAATAAGAAATACAGTAGGCTGCAATAGTAGCCTACAGAGCACTAACAAAAAATTTGAAGTCATTGAATAGATATTCAAGGTATTTTGTTATATTCATAAGGAAGTATTTTTTGTGTGTTTTTAATTTAATTTTATGGTTAGTATCTAGGAAAAATGGCCAAGCAGAAAGACATAACGAGGTAAAAAGGTACACGAAAAATGCAATAAATTGATAATAGGTAACTCTTTGCAATGTGTGTGTACACACTTCTTTTTATATAAAAAATGGATATATTTTCCAGCAAATAATTTATAAAATCCAACCGCTTGTAATCAAGAATTGAAGAATTCTATTGGTCAAAGAAGATAAGTTGCATTCCTATGATTTTTAAGGTATGATTAATGCTAATTCTCTCACTTGTGTGCTCAAACTTAGCAGTCAAGACCTTTTGCTGCCAGTTAAACCATCCCAACAGCTAACATTGGCACCTCAGAGCTATTAGTAACACTGAATCTGAAACTGTTTAAGAGCAAACAAAATGCTGAAGGTTCATGAAATCAATAATGAACCTCACAAAAATATCTCGCTTTCCTACTGAAAATCCACTGTTACAGTTCTGTTCTAAACCCCTGAACTAGAGCTAGATAAGCAAATTTCAAATCTCCCAGAAGGAAAAGAAAAAGTTGGGATGGACTGATAGAATAAAATTTGTGAACTATCTTGCCTTTTACTTGGGCTAATAGTATACTTGAATTAATGACAAAAGGACATATAGACTTTATTGTTTAGATAGGAGTAACATGAAATGTCCAGACAGAATCACCCTGTTTCCTACATTAATCCTTTACATTTCATCTTGGCCACACGTAAGCAGCTTCCAAAATCAAATAACTATGTATCCTTTACTACTGCATAAGTTGATTTTTTAAATATATGAAAAAAAAAAAAAAAAACCAAGGAAGACTGCATTTGCAGATAGGCACTTTTGCAATTTCAGTCAAACTCTTTACAATGTCTCCCACACTGGAGGTTCTGGATATCACAGTTGATACGCTGTAACTGACAGTGTGAGAATAATATATGACCTCATATAATTAAAAAGTTTAGTCTAATATCACTACAGAAGGGTAACTTAAGTTATACTGTTTAATGAACAAGTAGAGCTTCCTTAATAACACAGTGTTCAGGATGCAGAAATTGTAGTTGAACAGATGGAGACTCTAAAGTTTTACATGACTCTGGCCAGCTTGGCAAAAATATGTTTGTGCATAGCCTGTGTAAACTGTATATTTTAATCTCTGCCTTATATAATAAAGGATGAATAGTTAAGAATATGATATTCTGTAGAATTTATTAGTAGCTGACCAGTAGGTAATTTAAAATTTATTATTATGTTCGCTTAATCAGTATTCTTATATAGAAAGGTAATAACAGAAGTTTTATAAGAGTAAATTTATACATATATATATAGACCAAATAAATACTGTAAAACACAAAGATAGACTTTAGCACCAGAAACCTGTAGCCATAAACTGCTGCAAGCTGTGAGTGGGTTCTGGAGAAGTACTCCTATATACTTGACCTGTTCTTAGATTCTTCTGTGGACATTCACTGTTGACTGTTGAAAAAAGGATACTGGGCTACACATTCCCAATTTGTTCAAATCTAGAGCAGCTTCTTGAAGGTCATCCTTACTTTAAGCACTGACAAAAAATGCTCATAACTTACTGTTAATGGTTCATGTAGTCATTATAACTTTACAGACAGAATTCACATTAACAGCATTCTCTTCCAGACAGTAATAATATTATTCTGCCACTCCAGAGTGCAATATTGAAGTCTGAGCATGTGACCAGAGTAAAAATAACACCCAATTTTTATTGCACTCTGCCAGTCCATAATTCTGTTTGTGGAGTACCACTAGTTGATTAACCTGTCTGTTTTCCACCTTCTTCTATTCTGTAACGAACATAATGATAAACAGCTTTCAGGGGAGGCTATATAAACCAGGAGAAATTTCTCACTATATAGATCTTATTTACAGAATTACATGTGCAAAAAAGACTCAGGTATAAAATATGATGGAAAATGCAATGCATTCAAGGACCATTAGAGCAGGTCCATAGAGTTAAAAATACTACCTGGACTTTATGACAGTTCTAATAGAGATTAGTTCTACTTTAGATCAGTTATTAAGTCAGCTTACACCCAGAAAAATCTTATAAGTACTTCACAAGTTGCTCAGGTGTTCAGCTGCTTAATGGCACACTCCTGATTCACTTAGCAGGAGCTCATGTAAAGTGCAACACCGCTTCAGAGAAATTTGACATACTAAAAGAAGTGAACATCTGTGAAGTGTCAGACTTATTCAGATAAATATTAGGTGGATTTGTTAAATAGGAGGTTGAGAGATATGTTGCCCATATGAAAAAGCCACAAAATTTTTAGTTTGCAACTGAAAATGTTAGCTAGGGTGTCTGATTTATTTTCCTTAAACATTTAATTGGCTGTCTGAAATTCCATTGTCCTCCTTCCAGTCAATTATTTTCTTTGGAACCTTCATGTCTCCTTTGGAAGTAAGCTTACTCAAGATAAGCCAAAAGGTAAAATCATTTGTTACCGTATACTGACTAAAACCAACTCTATTTCACCACAGCGTTTTTGGTTGGTAGTGTCTTCATACTGTGTGCTTTAATTTAGAAATACATGCACGGCTTACACTTTTTAAGCTTTTAAGCCTGGATTTGCTCTGCTCTTGTGTCCTGCTGCTGAGAACAGTCATCACATAGTCATTCTGTTTCTTCTAACAGAGAAGCAGCTGTAATATGAGAAAAATTGGCTTAAATCATGTTGTTTCTAACCATAAGATTTTTCAAAGCTTGAGTCCAGTGTTTGGCCTCTGAGAGTCCGAAATGACAGACCAGTATTCATGGATAGTTCATTTCCTACTCAGATGAAGTTAATCAATAGTATTGCTGCAGATGAAAATGAAAATCCTACAAAATACAGCATTGTTTGTAAGGACTATTGCATTTAGTTTCTGCATTGATTCTAAGAAATGCTTACTCGTAATAGTTTTGCCTGAATTAAAAAAAAAATCTGCTTAAATAAAAGCAATGGTATGCATTTTTTTAAGATTAATTTAAACATTCTTCAGATCATTTCTTGTTCACTTATCCAGTGTTTCTGCATGCCTGTAGTTCCACATCCATCACATATCTAAAAACTAACTTGTTAACATTAGAATAATGTAATTATTAGAATAAAGAAGTATTGTCACTAGTCATTACTCGAGGTACTTAATTTTGAAACAAGAACAGGAAAGCATAGAAAACAAGAGGAGACTGTATACAGTTCTTTTGTACCTGTATTTTTGAAAACTATCAGTCTTAAGCATTCTGAAGGTTTAAAAAACCCTCTAATACTCAAATACTCAAATATTTAAATAAATCTAATCTAACTGTTCTAAATTAGAACTCCATTCCCCCAACGTAAAACTGTGAAAATATAGCACTGACATTTGCGCAAATGTATAATTAATTTCATCCCTAAAGAAAATAATTAGAAAACACTAAGAAGGATGAAAAATGTCATAGAATCACTTGAAAGAACATATAATGTAGAAAGTAAAGAAAAAGTGTATGTATGTAATCTGGGAAAGGGTGGGCATCAAGTCTCACAGATTCAAATGAGACCAATAAACAGCAGAAAAAAGTAACTGTGAGACACAGAAAATGGGTGAACCTGATAGATGTAATTGTTGTTGTCCATATACTTGCCTTCTCTAAAGATATTATTTACAGTAGAAAACAAACAAACAGAATATTGCCATATAGTGAGTATTTTGACAAAGCTACCTCTACTGTTGCTGTTCATATATAGGTTACAAATATTCCATGTGAAGTGTTAGTCAGCTTTGAAAAACAAGCATCATAGAAGTGATACATGAAGGTGGCCCTAATAATTATAAACATTTATATATATACATGTACATAAAAGTTTAAAGTGTGTATACACACACACACACACACACACACTTTAAACTGCTATTACTGCAATATCCCAAGCAACAGTAAAGAACATTTATGGAGCCAGATAACCATTTATGCAAAATAACCCTACGCTACAGGACAAGCAGAAAAGCAGATTATGAAATTATTCTCTTATTAACTTTCATTTGACTCTTTCTGTAGGGAAAAAACAAAAAAACAATAAAACAAACCCAAACAAAAAACTAAACCCTGAAGAAATATTTATGGATGGCAAGTAGTGTCATGACACAATTGCGCTAGATCAAATCAATATCAAACAGCTATGTTAATAAACAAGGTCCTTCAATTTCTCTTCATAACTCCTAATGCTCTTCACTGAAAGTTCCTTAGATCTCTATCCTGTTCTGTTCATCAACAAGCTCGGTGGATACCTAGGACATTTAAGGCTCTAACTTTCCTTCCAAATTATTGACAAAATTTTGTTGATTCAGAAGAAAAAAAAAATCAACTCTAAAACATTTTATGTTCTAGTTGAACTATTTGCCATCAATTTAATCAACTACTTAAAATATTGTAGTTGATTCAGAAGAAAAAAAATCAACTCTAAATCATTTTATGTTCTAGTTGAACTACTTGCTATCAATTTAATCAATTACTTAAAATATTGTATTCAATTATTTTTAATACTTGTTATGAACAGAATACAAAAAAAAAATATCATGTTTGGCAGCTGTGGATTTGTGATCAGACAAGTTGTGTGGTACTAATTCTATTCTCTGGAGAAATAAATGAGTAATTACATCCCACATTTTTCTGATTTAAGATTTGGATATTATAGCTTATGAAAATTTTTGCCAAAAAAATATCATGAATGTGGATGGATAAATAATCCAAAAGGGCAGCAGGCACAGACAAAGCATAGACTGGTCACAATCAATATACAGAGTTTGACTTACTTTTAAACCTACCATAAGTGTGCTCTACCCAAACAGTAGCATAGTTCAAGTATTTTCTGAATATTCTAACAAAATGTTGCTGAACAGAGTATCAGAGCAGCCAGTTGGCTGTATTTTGTCCTGTGAATCTCAGAATTTGTGCTCCCTTTTTCCTACTTCTGGGGAAAATACTATATTCATTGAGTGGATGAAAATACAGGGAAATCTGCAAGATGAATCTTACAGACAATTTAAGTGCTATATTATTATTATTTTCTGTAACAAGTGCTCCTTGCCTAAACATAATGTGACCTAGGAGGCCAGTAACTGTCATTGTGAGAAACGGAATAACATTAGAAAGTACTTCACGGCTGGAATCTCAAAATTCTAAGATCTGGATTCATTTGAACTAGGACTTTAAACAAGACATCTAAGTGACGTTCCTTACATAAAGAGAAAAAAACTGAGAGAGAAATTGGATCAGCCCACTTAAGATACAGACAGATCTGAAGATGGATTGGACAGATTTGTGTCTAAGTGCCTTGGGATAAAAATGTCCATAAATGTCAACATGCTTGTTATTACATGGAGTACTTTAATACCTATGTTGCATAGTCCTGGTAGACCAAATCCTGAAATTTAACCTTATGTATAGTCAATTTTTCCTCAATTAGACATCCCCTGAATTTAATGTGATGTTGCCCAAGTAAAAATGAGTCAGAAGAGTAATATCTGTAGGATTTGCATCACTGATAGCAGCAGCAGCAAATTTCTGAGAAGCAAAACTGTTCAACTGATTTGAGCTTAATTAAAATACAAAAATTGATTTTGTGAAAAATATTATTAGTTTTCACTGTTTCACAGATGCAAAAACTAACATTGATTAGGTGTCTAAAGGCAGAGCATATTTTTTTTCTCTTTTTCTCATTTGTGCTCAGTGTGCTACTGTCTTCAAAAGCAGCAAATAAAACATGATACAGTGCAATATTACTATTGTCATGTCTTTATGGTACCCATTCAAGCAGGTTCTTTCGCTGCCAAGAAAATTGCTTGCAGATCCAGGAACTAAAGGTTGAATACCAGTGGATGATGAGTTTAGGCTTCATGAAAGACATTCACTGTTGCTCATAGGAGTCTTTAGTAAATGAGGATTTCATGTTGCGACAAAGTTGTCACTGAAAGTAGGATATTTTCATTCTTTTTCATCACTTACATGAGAAGGTGGTAAGGTAAATTACTTCCATCTGTAGCACGAACTCAGGAATGATGCAAAGATGAAAACAGATTTCTTTCCTAGCAGACTTGGAGACTGAAAGCTGAATAAATATGAAACTCTATAAAATCTTGACAGATTATGAATTTTGAAATAAGAGCTTCCCAAGAAGTCTCCTTTAATCATTTCACATTTCTAAATTAATCACATTTTTTTTTTATTTATTTTTATGGCTGAGATGTATTGATTTATGACTTAGGATCATAGCAAAAACATAGTCGAATATAGATGAACTTCCACATTAGAATCTGTGCAGGACTGGATCTGTCAGAAAGTCTCAGCCCAGCAAATAACCCCCAGAAACTGATGAACTTCTCTGAACTAACACAAAGATACTTTCCTCCAGACCTACTGAAGTAAGTGGTAAACAGACATGAAACTTAGAATCAGCATTGCAACACCTCCCTTTGCTTCCTAGAAGACTCGGCTCTGACTTTTATGCTCCCATTACAACACACATAATACATGTACACTGCATCAAAATGAAATAATTCTGGAGAAAATAAGATTCTGTAAAAGCAATAGTTAAGTGTTCATGTATTGTAGAGCTCTCGGAGAAGAAGTTTTACATCTCAGAAATATGGTGTGTTCTTAAAAAAATATAGTAGAAAATATTTGCATGGATACAGCCAAATACACGTTTGCCTACTGAATGAATGTATACCAATATGACAGTCAAAGCTGCTTTAATTACCTAAGTGTAAAACTAGAATAAATCTACTTCACTACTGTAAGTCAGAAAAGGAAATACATTTGGGAATGCCCAAAATTAAAATTCTTTATCCTGAAATTCTGATTTTATAATTTACCTCACTTGTGAGTCCAGTATTTTCTACCACTTTATCTCTTACTTTCACTACATGTGTGTGGATAATATTTTTTATACTAAAGCAGAAAGATTTCTGCTAGATAACAGGACTTAGTGTTGTAATGATATTATAGTAAAAAAATAATTATAATTGTTTCTTACAGCTGAGACAAGATAGAGGCTAGATTAACGTTTTAGAACATGGAATTTACAGAGTTTTAGAAAAATAGAACTGAGAACCTTTATTTTTCCTTTCACCTGTACTGTACTGAAAAGGAACTCCCTTTTGAGAAATGTTGCAAATGAACTCTTGTGTAGGAAAAAAAAAAAAAAAAGATAATCTGGAGACCACTGGAAATCTGGAAATAAAACCTCAATCCAATTAATAAGCATAAAGTACTGATTCACTCAAAACTATGTGATAATCATAAATATCTGAAGGGAATTCTCCTTATTGTCTGGATGATTCTTCATATTTTCATTTAAGTATAGTGATTATCAGTAACTATAATAACACTACCATTTAAGAATGCATTTGCTTTCCAAATAATTTCTGAATATTTGTGTACAAACTGCTGAACTGCATCTTTCAAAATGAATATGAGACTGTTCTGAATTCAAGTCCTATGACAAGGAACAAAATACAGTGCTTAAAACGAGAGAAGAAAAAAAAAAAAAAAAAGGGATTTATGTTAACATAATTCTCCCAAATGCACAAAGAGGCTTCTACCAAGAGCTTGTTTTTTTCTGCCATCTGTTCATCATTCTGCCTCTCCAACAATGAAGTTGCAACTGTGATTTTCATTTCAATGAGTCTTCTGATTCCACTGGAAACAAATAAAAGGTTATACTGTTTACGAAGAGTGAAATGCCTAAGTAAAATAAGTGCTTTGATAATTTAAGAAGATGATGCTTAATATAATTATTATAAGACAATTATTTACTGTTTTGAGCAATTGCATTGTGAAATGCAGTTTCACAATGCAATGAAATTTTGCTAAAAACTTTTAAAGAAATATGTGACAGAATTTAGCAACTAGCGAACAAGATCAAATTGTATGCAAACAATCTTCAAAGCAAATTTGGCTACTACCAGGAAGACTGAGGGAGCTGAATTATTTGCTAAACTTGGGTAGATGATAGAAAACTTCCAGAGTGGGTTGTTTAATTCTGTTCATATTTTAAAGTACAATCTTTCAAACTACTACAGATTTACTAAAAGACTGTGATCTTCCCTAGATTACACATACAGATAATTCAATGTGTTGATATCTAAGGTATCTGAACTTAAGAAAATTTTCTTAAGCCCCTATTCCACAACAGAATCCACACAAAATGATCATTTCACAATTCACTGCTTCCATCATATTGCTGGGCTCAGAGTGCTGTAATTCATAGAATAATAATTCTGTAGAGTTACAACATTACTCATTTGCAAAGAGTAAATAATGCAGTGCTGTGTCTCGAGGTTCTATTAATCCAACTTTTTCCAAAGTTGCTAAATATCAAATAAATTATAAAACAGACTTATAAAAAATTCATACATCAAGTCATAGGCAGTTACAAAACGGGTGAAAAAAACTCAACCATGATGAGTCTGAAATAAGAAGCCTCTTTTCCAGTTATTTTTGAGGAAAGCGGAATTCTAAGAGAAGGTTATATGTGGAATGGAAAAACAGTAGTTCCATTGTCTGCAAAATAAAAATTACTTTTATTATCAAAGAGTTTATTTTCTGAAAGCACAGATGGTATCAACATGCTTCAGTAGCCACCTTTCAGTAGCTGAGAATAGAATGAGATTGCAAAGTAGTGGAATAGACCAGGTACAGAGAGCACAGCTGCGTAGCTTTGATGAACAAAATTGAGATTTATTTCATTAAGATCAAGGAGAAAAAAAAAAAAAGCTCAGGTTCTTTCCTTTCTTTGATTTAATTTAGGAAAGTTATAAAGCAAAACTACTCTTAAATTTCATCATAACAGTTTTACATTTTCCAGGTGTTCTTGGGCAATAATAATTGCTCAAAGCCCAAGTTTAAAAATAAGTTTGCTACCCCTAAAAATGTTCTCACCTTTCAGGTTCTTTTTTTCAATTATGCATCCTACTGAAGCATCCCCTCTCAGGACTGGGATGGTTAAGTCCTTGCTAATGAAGCTGTGAATCAGAGAAGAGCAGATATTGCAGCTGCATATAATCAGGCACAGCTCTTACCTGAAGATAGTGGGGCTCAGTCTCAACTGAGTTTAATAGACCTCATCCTTTGAGCTTATGTCTTAATAGTGACATCCACTAACACCACAGTGCCATAGAGGTCTAAGAACAAATCATACAAAACAAAACCTGTATAGCTTATTCATTTCCAAGGTAATATTGATAGGGTCAAAATGTTTAATTGTTATAAGGTGGAAAACAAGCAAAAAAAAAATAGACATGTTCTTGAAAGAGACATTGTTATTTTATCATAGAATCATAGAATAGTTAGGGTTGGAAAGGACCTCAAGATCATCTAGTTCCAACCCCCCTGCAATGGGCAGGGACACCTCACACTAAACAATGTCACCCAAGGCTTTGTCCAACCTGGCCTTGAACACTGCGAGGGATGGAGTTTTCATGAAACTGCTACTGAAGGTTAATGATCATGCTTATTTTCACTGATCTTCCATATGTTGTCATGTCCAACTGGTACAAAAGTGAACTGAAAAGCACATTTCTTGGTGGTTGGTCTTAGTCAGCCCCTCCATTTACAGCTTGCGTTTTCAAAGTACATAAAAATGTCTTACTGTAGTAGGCCTCAGTGATAATTTCTCTGACTACTCAGGCTCATAGAAATGAGCGTGCGGCAGCTGGGGCTGAGCAGAGCAGACACAGGACAAAGTTACAAGGTCCTTTACAAAAACATTAGCATTTCTTGATCTTTTCCAGTGTATAGTAGCTAAATATTTTAGTTTTGTTGGTATTATCTTATTCCCATAAAAATAATAGATCTACACCATTCCTGTTTTCTATGATACCGTACTCTTTAATTTTTCTCCATTACACATGCATATATATAAGTGTGCAGGTAAACACACAAAACCTACTAAAAATTATTATTAATATCTTCACCAGCTAAAAACCACTAGAGCTGCCACTGAACAAACTACTCCATTAAACTCTCTCTGCCACATCTACTATGATGTGTAAAACCACACCCAGTCCTGCGCAATCATCCCTGTACTCCAAATCCAAATATTAAGCCGTGAACTCTTGTACCTGCACCAAAAGACTTTTTCAAAACCTACAGACACATTGACCCACAAGACTCCCTTTGCAGAACTGCATCTACACCTCCCCTTTAACCTTGACACAAATAACAAAATCACAAAACTTCCGCTTAAGGTATGAAAAATATATGAATACTAGTTTTATTCCTAACATCTGTGCCTAAGCCTAATATCCTTGTTCATGCAGGACTTTCAAAGACCTTTCTTAGAAAGATCAGTTGATTTTTGACTAATATGATCCTAATTAAGTCAGCACATAAAAGAAACTGCAAGCAAAAATGTTCATGGTCCTCAACTCATCTGAAGTGAAGCACAATAAAAAGTCACCACCAGCTACAGAGAAAATTATTCTTAGCAGTTCTTAAAAATCATACAAACATTAAAGAAGTTAAAATTGTTCAGATACAAAATCAGCAGAAAAGGAACAACATGAGAAAAAAACCCTCTCCTCCTTTCCTCTCCTGTTATCACCTATCACTTTCCTTTCAAGTGTTCTGGCAGACTGTGTCGCTCACAGCACCAGTTATAAAAATAAGGCCTTTTCCACCACTGGAGGGTATTTGTTCTGCCTATCTAGAATATGAATGTTGATGCTGTCATCTGTGGTAAACACACCAGTGACAAGACTAAAGGGGGAATGATAATATCTCCAGAAAGTTTGCAAGTGAAATGTAAGTTATGTAAGTCAAAAATACTCCTTATGGATCATTGTCTTTCTCTTTTTCTATTGTGAGGTAGTTTTTAAAAAGTTCAGCACTGTGGTGAGCAGTAACTCAAGAAATACACTGATGTACAGCTGGACAATAACATAAGAAGAATTAGAGATATTAAGGTCTATTCATAAGGACAAACTTATTTCCTTTCATAGAACTGGTGGCCACAGTGCCTTTACCACATGCAGTTATCAACTTTTCTCCAAAAAACTTTCTGAATTAAAATCTTTCGCTTTCATGTTGCATCCCTGAGTGCCTTTTCAGAGACACTGAACCTTTAAGAAAGTGTAAGAATTGTATTTCTCCTTTTTTTTTTTCTGCTGGTAAAAGGAAGGTGATTCTTCTTTTAACTTTGAAGAAATAAAGCGTGCATGTATATAAGGCAACTGAAATGACTGTAGAGGAAAAAGTTGGTGTTATTTTGGGACAGAACAGAGAGTAATAGGCTTAAGTTGCAAGATATAATTGGGATCTTGCTGTTTCCATAGCACTACTTGGGTTCTCAGTTTAATGTGCTGCTAGCCTCTAGTTTGCTAGGACAGCGCAGATCCATCTCCTTGTTAAAAGCAGGAGGTAAAGATATTTCAGTGCTAAATGTGTGGAGGAGGCCCTGTGTGAGATGGCTGCATAACCTCGCAAAGTCTAAAACATACCCTTAAGAAAGCAGAACAAAACAATCTAAAACCCCACTCCTGCTTATTGCTTAGCAAGATAAGCAGTGGGATGAGAAATAAAAATAATTTCTGTATTAATCTTTTTGTCTCAATTTCCTACCCTTCTGAGCAGCCACCAGCCTGCATAAGGAGCCATCTCAAGTTGTTAAAATGCCTTTTGAAATTTGTGTATTCTTTCCTTACTTGTGGAACCTTTCTATCACATCTGTTTCCTGACTTTGGCTGTCAGGCTATTTCTGACCTTGGCTTAAGCTCCTGGTGTCCGAAACAGTGTTTGTCTCTTAAAGATTCTTATTTGGTTTTGCCCCCTACCTGCTTTTTGGTTTGTTTTTTTATGACGTTTCCACTAGCATAAAACACCCAGTGGATCACGGACTTCTCTGTTCTGCTTTGGGTAACTTTCCATTGCTTCAAAATAAACTCTTCCCCACAGACAGGGAAGAGAACACCAGTTCTCCTGGGCTTCTGCTAACCCATCATCACAACTAGCTTTTAACAACTGCCTTTGGTCTGGAGGGACACAGTGTAGTCCCCACCAGCAATACTGCATGCACTTTAATATGCAACAACGCAAAAAAAGAAAAAAATAAAAACCAAACCAAAAAACCAAAAAGGCAGAGGAACTTAGTAATAACTCATGAAACAGAATCCATAAATTGTGGGTAGAAAATTATTCAAATAATCTCAGCTGATGAACTTATTTGGCTACTTGATCTTTTTTTTTTTTTTTTTTCTCCCAGTGGAACTATTGAGTTCATTGGCAGGGGGAGTCCTTCTGGGACAGCAAATTACATGAAATCCAGACAATCTCTTCTCAAAAAATCTCTAGGCACTTTTGTCTCTCTAAGCTACTTTTATATGAGCTAAAATGACTGTGGCACACCATACTAACAAAACCCTCATGGATTTTCATCCTCCACTTGTCTTCTGTACTAGATAGTGGAAGGGAGAATGAAAATAATGCTCTCTTTTCTCTCTTTATGGTAAGGGCAGTGCATGTCAGTATTTGTAATATACAATACTAGTGAGATTCAGCAGTTTGTAGATCTGCATTTTTGTCATCATTTCTCATCATTGCTACAAAAGACTTACTGGTCAGAATTTGGATGGATCGTTTTACTTTTCTGTTGCCATTTAATGAGAGAAACTATGTTTTTATATATATCTATATAAATGCATAGATATGTTAATGAAAACCAGAGCATATAAAACCAGAAAATGTATGTTGCATGACTGGGTTTTCAATCTAATTTTAATAAAGCAGGTTATAACTGACTGAAGGTTACCTTTCACAGCAGCCATTAATAGAAGTTAATATTGTCAAGTTACTCTGAGATCAAACCTTGCTTGAATCATTAAGACTTCAAGTTTCATATGCTATCATACTATTTTGCCCTTGAAACTCACCAGTGTTGCACAGACTGCAGAAAAAAAAATTAGGTGGAAAATTACAGGTCAGTGAGATAGAACTAGATCTCTAGTTCCATTTTACACAGAGGCTGAATAAAAATAAAATGAATCATAATTTCCTCTTCTTCTCTGTGACTCTTTTTTCCTGGGAATAGAAAACAAATAATACCTTGGTCTTGCTTTCCAAAAAGTGAACTAGGTGATAATGTCAACAGCCATTCTGTTCAACTTTTCCTCATACAGGAGGAACTTTGAGATCCTGTAGGTTTCTGCCAAATACCTTTGCTTCAGTGCAACAGTAAGGGCAAATACATGCACCATAGTTAGTCCCCAGCTCAGCAGGACGGAACACAGAGTAAGGACACTGACTGGCAAGTGATGACAAATCTTGCGACAGGCCCCAGCTGGCGACTCTGCCCTTCTGACAGAGGCCAACAGCAGAGTCAGCAGAGATAATGTGGGCCTGCCTGTCAGCTGCTTCAGCCCAAAGTCCTTTGCTGGCAGCCTAACTGGAGACTTTCAGCTTTTACATTTACATCTCTGAGGGTGAGAGTTTGTGATAAAGCTGAACCAAACTAATGGCTCACTTCCAGTAAAACTGGCTGTTGCTTTCTCCCATGTTCTCTCATCCTAGATGCCTGCTCTCACCTCCTCCCTGCTGCTGACTTTGGCACTCATCTGACCTCAAAATAAGACAGTTCAAGTTGCTTAGCTAATGGAAGGCTAACAAAACTAAAACAGGAATGGATGCCTACTAGTGTAGGTGGCTCAAAGGAGGAAAGAAAACTGTGCCTGTAAGTGAGAAAATGAGGACTGCTCCCTTTGGTGCAAGGAGCGCCTAGACTGGCTCATTTACATTGTAGAACCAGAGTGAAAAATGGAGAACTTGCTTTATACGGCATTGGGCAGTTATTGTCTCCAAACAGAAAGAAGAAATAGTTGTGGATGGTAAGACAGCCACAGATCAATATGCTAGAATCAGCATGCTGCCATGGGTTATCCAGTATTGAGATTACATTGGAGTAAGCCAGTAAATCAGCAAATTGCCAGGGTTTTCCACCATTATGATCTAACTTTCTGAATTGCTGTTGTGCTACTATCTGAAGCCATCTACACTTGCTCTCAGATTGCTCCCACAAACAAGCAGGTAGGATGAACCTAAAGCATCACTTTGTTTTGTGTATGCTGTAATTATGAAAAGCAATCACAGCATGTGCAGGATACTTGAATTAGCTTTAATCTGGCTACCACATCTGTTAAGAGCAGTGAAACTGAAAGAGTACGGCTTCTACAGAAGTCATGTAAGACTGCCTAGGACCCTGCTTACCTGTTTGGTTGTGTTATGAATGTTTGCTGAACTCAGAGCACCTGAAGACCCTTTTGTGCTTACTGAAGCTTAGTATTAGCCCAGGAAAACTGAAATCAACTTTTAAATACAATGCAGACACTGTCTTCATTTGAACCTTTCCAAAACCGGTTTCTGTTGCCCATGAACTACCAAGAAATACAGCAACCCCATTTTCAGTTTCTCAGAGCTGAAACTGGAAAAGAAAACTTTGGAAGGCTTCCTTGCTTTCTACCCAGCAGCTCTTCAGCAAACTAAAAGCATCCTAAAGAAATACGGCAATTTAAACCTGTCAGCATCATTGGACAAACAGTTTTTGACTTATTTAACATCTCAGATTATTTCTGTGGGTTAACTGTCATTTGGCCCTTGATTACAAGAACAAGAGAATTATCCTCTTAAGTACAGCTTCCTAAGCCAAGGAACTGTTTTGCATCATGCATATTCTGGTTGATGCAGATGCAGTTCTGGAGCTCAGAACACAGACCCAGAGTCCTAGGATGCAAAAATATTGCCATGGAAAAACGTAACAAAAAAAACAGGAAACATCACTAAAGCCGAGTAGCTCTTACTTTCATTTAGCTGGCAAAAAACTCAATTATTTTACAAATTTATGATTCTCTGGTTTGGATCATAACCAGGCAATTGAAACAATATTTGAAGGAAGGGGAGAAAAAAAGGCGGCAGGCAAGACTGCTCTAAACCTTCCTTTCAGCTTCTTGGGCTTAAAACATTTCTGTTCTGCTAATTTCATGTCATTCAGATGCTTGCTGTGAATGTTAAATAGTGCCACAAGGTAGAGCAGATAGTTTTCCATTTACACATCTCAGCCTAACCAAACGAAGGAACGAATCCATGTCAAAGCCTTACGTCAGTTTTCCTCAGACCCTGTAAAAAGTTGTGTGCATTTCTAGTTGAGTACCATATCCTAGTACTAGAATTAATTAAGTATAATATTGGCACACAGGGCCTGGGTGGAGCCGGCAGCTTCTTCTGGAGGAAGGACCTCATTTAATGCGCTGAGAGTGCCCTGGTAATAGAATCATAGAATAGTTAGGGTTGGAAAGGACCTCAAGATCATCTAGTTCCAACCCCCCTGCCATGGACAGGGACACCTCACACTAAACCATCCCACCCAAGGCTTCATCCAACCTGGCCTTGAACACTGCCAGGGATGGAGCACTCACAACCTCCCTGGGCAACCCATTCCAGTGTCTCACCACCCTAACAGGAAAGAATTTCCTCCTTATATCCAATTTAAACTTCCCCTGTTTAAGTTTTAACCCGTTACCCCTTGTGCTGTCACTACAGTCCCTGACGAAGAGTCCCTCCCCAGCATCCCTATAGGCCCCCTTCAGGTACTGGAAGGCTGCTATTAGGTCCCCACGCAGCCTTGTCTTCTCCAGGCTGAACAGCCCCAACTTCCTCAGCCTGTCTTCATACGGGAGGTGCTCCAGTCCCCTGATCATCCTCGTGGCCCTCCTCTGGACTTGTTCCAGCAGTTGCATGTCCTTTTTATGTTGAGGACACCAGAACTGCACACAATACTCCAGGTGAGGTCTCACAAGAGCAGAGTAGAGGGGCAGGATCACCTCCTTCGACCTGTTGGTCACGCTCCTTTTGATGCAGCCCAGGATAAATAGAAAACTTTAGAGGAAACAGCCTGGCTCAGGATAACATGCTTCAATTAGCTGCCTGCACTTACATCTCAGTGAATTATGAAGAAATAAAAGACCTGTACAATATCAGCCTCTCACTTTTCTACTAAATTACTCCATCTAAAGAAAAAGACTGCAGGCTTTCTGAACACTTTGGTCTCAGGCATTTTCATACCTACCTTATAGAAAGCCATGATTAATGTGTCTTTCCTACTATGTCTATGTTAAATATGACAACAAAAAACTGCATCAGAAGCACATTTTATGTAAAAGCAAAACAAAGTCAGACGATTAAAAAAAAAAAACTTCTATAAAATTGGTTCCTTTCTTCAAGAAATAAGAGTACTTAGGATTATCTTCATTGGAATATATTTTCTGCCTTCCATTTTGATGCAATGAAAAATGCAATTATTTCTTTCTCTTACCAGTGCAAACTGACTAGCTAAGTACCTTGCTTTAAACACTCCAAATAACAAGAGACAAACATCAGGTGGGTACAGCAGAAATTTTTCTTTGCAACTATAATTAACAGAAAAAAAAAGCTTAGGCTAGATATACATAAGTGTCTCTTTGCTCTCAAGATGTACAATTCAAAGTCCTAATCAATATTCTTGATGAAGACCATATGAAACAAAACTTGCTGCAGTGAGAATCCAGCTCTTCGTTCTGTTCTTGGATAGCCTCGGGAAATTTTATTCTCTGTGCTTTAGTCCCTTTGTTCCTTCTGTATTATGGGAATAACAGTATTGGTAAATGAGCAAATGCTTTTAACAATATTTGTATGAGTATTTGCACCCATGAGTTCTTGCATTCTGCGCATAGAATCATAGAATAGTTAGGGTTGGAAAGGACATCAAGATCATCTAGTTCCAACCCCCCTGCCATGGACAGGGACACCTCACACTAAACCATCCCACCCAAGGCTTCATCCAACCTGGCCTTAAACACTGCCAGGGATGGAGCACTCACAACCTCCCTGGGCAGCCCATTCCAGTGCTTCACCACCCTTACAAGTAAGATCTTCTTCCTTATATCTAACCTAAACTTCCCCTGTTTAAGTTTTAACCCGTTACCCCTTGTCCTGTCACTACAGTCCCTGATGAAGAGTCCCTCCCCAGCATCCCTATAGGCCCCCTTCAGGTACTGGAAGGCTGCTATGAGGTCTCCACGCAGCCTTGTCTTCTCCAGGCTGAACAGCCCCAACTTCCTCAGCCTGTCTTCATATGGGAGGTGCTCCAGTCCCCTGATCATCCTCGTGGCCCTCTGGACTTGTTCCAGCAGTTCCATGTCCTTTTTATGTTGAGGACACCAGAACTGCACACAATACTCCAGGTGAATGTACTTATTAGCCTCTTACAATACGCTACGTCTGTGAGCATTTCTGTCAGTATACTATTTGAGCAGAATGTATCAGGAACTGGATATAACAGGAAAGCATGGCAAATTTAAGCTAATCTATATTAAAAGTACAAAGTGAAAAGTCAGTGACAGTAATTTATATGACCCTTATATGCCAGTAATAATTATCTTCTCAGCAAGAAGTTTCCAAAACTCCAACCATTTTTCCTATAACTAGTACAATGCAAATAGAAAGCTGTATGAAACTGAATACAAATCCAGGCATGCATGCTTTAGCAGCAATAGATCTTTATTTAGGCCTTCATTAATGAAGCCTTTTTTCTCATTTTGTTTCTGCTTCTCATTTTTTTTTTATTTGAGACCTTATTTGGTCATTGCCTCCTGTATTCTTCTTTTAACCAGTCATTTACTGTTCCCATCGAAACATATGCCAGTTTTATCTCTCGCCATACTTTATTTTATACTTTATTTTATACTTTATTATTTTTGCATTTGTTTTATGCTTCTTGTCTGCCACATTTTCACCTCTGGATCTCCATCAAAAATACATTTTCTCTAATAGCTGACTCATTTAGAGAGGTAAAGACATAGTTGAATTATTTCATTTCAGTTTTTGTCAAGATAGAAGTAAGACCTAAAAGTGTTAATCTGAGGCTTTCAGAGACCTTGCAAAATGAAATATTAATCACGAACAGTAAAACAGATCAAGAAATAATGTGCACAAAAGCTCACAATCCACCTAATACCAATCTGCAACAGTCAAAATAATAACAGAAAAATTCAATTGTAATGAGTGTAATAATTTAACTGAGAGAATTATGCATCACTGGCTCAATTTACCAAAGTATGTTGCAGATTTTGCACTGTTTGAAGTCTTAGTGAGCTACAGGTGTATTTTAAGAGATATTTTAGACAGAAGCCATTTAATGAGTGGCTTAATTTCATGAATTGCTGGAAAACCTCAAATGTTCTTAAATCATGTTCAAAAAAGTTAGAAGATACAGTCTTGCAGTCAAAGCATTCAATTTTCTTCAATTACTGTCTTTGATACAGTTTGACTCTCTACAAAAACAAGGAAAAAGATCTAGTGAATGTAAAGAAGAATGAATGGGACTTAGCAGTATTAAGGGATTTTTCCAGACCCCAAAAATAGGTGGAAGAGGTGTAATTGCAAAGGCCATGCAGAGAAGTCTTCACAGGCTTCCTTCTTCCCATGGTCCTTTGCAGCCCAAAGGGGGAAAATACAAGTTGGTTCAGGGAAGCTATAGTGAACAGGATGTGTAGAATGGATCCATAGAAACAGGGAGATGCTACAATGGCAGCACAGATGCTTCTTAGATTAGCATTCTGTGCCTGCCAACCTTCAGAAAGTTTTACTAATGCTTTGTATTAAAGAAGCAGAGTGACAGCAGCATAGATTATAACTGTTAGAGATGGCCTCCATCTTTATTGTTGCTGCAGGTCCTGTTGGAGGGTGATGCTACAATAAATTTCTGCTGGTGAGCTTATGTCATTAAACAATATTCATACTACTAAGCAAAAAAAAGTCAAATATATTAGAAAAAAACTATGTAGTTGCTTTTGTAAAATACAATATTCAGCACTTACACACATAGATTCACTCACACATAAAATTGTGCAGCATATTTTTGAGGCTGTCTTTCCATTGTTTTTATTAAAAAAGTTAGGATTATCTTTAAATCTTGGCACAGACTTCTCTCCAATGGTATAACAATCAGTTTCTTCTTGCTCAGCAACTCACCCAGCACTACAGAACAATTGCTAATAAAGTTTAAGGAAAGTTTCTGCTAGATACTGTAAGTAATATGAATTTATACCCCACCAAAAGTTATAACCTTGGAGGCGTCACCTTCTCCTGACATAGCAGATATGTCACATAAATATGTTTACTTAACAAGCTATTTCACTGAAAATCTCATGAAAATAAAAGCTAGCTAAGCGCCACGTTTTTAAGAGCATTTAAGGAGATGGAGATACAAACAAACCTTTAGGGAGTTTTTGAACTTTTTTTTTATTTTTAAATCATCCCATTCTCCAGTATATCAGTGGATGTCAGATTCTTTACAGCAGGAGCCATCAGCTGGTGAGTTTTTAAGGAGCTCATAAGTAGCTGGCTTACAGGTCCCTCGGGTTATTCCTCTGCTGAGCTTGTGACACACAGTCAACAACAGAGATGAGCTGGCACAGACACTTTTGGGTAGTTTGAACATTTGGCTTTTTATCTCCCACTAATCAAATACTCCCACACTTCATAGCCTCTTCAGCTAAGGCACGTGTCTTCATGCAGGGTTTTGATATATGACACCTGTTGATTACAGGCCCTCTCATGATAAACCAAAGTGCTAGTACACCCTATCTTTAAAAAGATATTTTACTCCTGCAGAGATTCAGACACATCACTGTGTTGAGGGTAAGTTTGTCAGTTCTCGAGTACATTTCAAGTACAGTCTCCCAGAGGTCTTCATTTCTGTGGAATCATCAGCTCCTGGCTCAGATGCCACTTCTCTGGGACTGCCTCAGAAATTTGGGTTGAAATCTTTCTAAAAGCCCATTTATTAAAAAGCATTTATCAATAGTACTGTAAGCAACATGCTCATTCCTTGTGATTTCAACTGCTTGCCTCTGAAATGGGGAAGCACTACTACCTCTCCAGAAATTTCTTTAAGATAACAAGAACCCTCTGCAGAAGTATAAGGACATGCCACTGTCATACAGACACAGTAGTCTTTTTGTTTTCATTATTAGTAAGTCTCTTGATCACAAAATACTAAAAAAAAAAAAAAACATTCTGAAATCCATAGATCTATATTGAGCTGATATTTCACTTCTTAAAAAAAAAAAAAAGTTTATAAAATAGTCCATCATCGGGTTTAAGACTATGTTTTGCAGACTTCAGTGTTTTCTGTAATGCGGAAGGCTGCGCATTACTGTGGCTAAAACAAAACAGCTTCTTAGAAAAATCATCTGCCTTTAGTGAGAACAGATGTTTCAAACTGACTTTCAGATTGAAACATAAACTCCTCTAATTCAAGGTCATGTTTTACTGTAGGGCAGCTGAACTGCTTTTCGATTACATATGGAGGGAGTATCTGGAGCTAAGCTTATTTTGAAGCAATGAAGTTTTGCTTTCCAGAACTATATTCAGTCTGTGGGGAAATTTTCCAAATGATTCTACTTTGCATGAAGTGTGGTCCATTTATCTGAGTAAATACTGATGCATTAAGTGCAGCAGTTCAATGTTGTTGGAAGTTTATACTGAAATTAAGATAAATTCTTTTTTTTTTTTCTCATGAAGCAATACTTCTGTAAATGATCCAGGTACTATAATTTAGTTAGACATCATGTTAATTTAAAACTAATGCTTTGGTTAGACTGATCAAAATACTACAGCTCCAATGTCAAATGTTAATAGCCAAAATGAAGGGCACATCTAAGGGAAATACTGTAAGAAGCTCAAAATAATTTGGAGTTTTTATAATTGACACTATAATTTTTGTTTTATGAATCACTAAGCCAAACCTACTAAATGCATAGTAATGAAAGTGATATGTTTTGTAAGAAAGCAGTGAAAAGAGATAGTTTTAAAGCTATTGTGCAGTTCTCTATCCTTAAATAATGTTGTCTTATTCAAATATCTCAGCTAAAATATATCAGTTTCAAAAAAAAGAGAAAAGCATTTAAGAGACAGCTGCAATACCAGTTGTAATCACATTAGTTAAGAAGGTCATACTACCTTTATCTTGAGAGAAAAAGAATGCGTATGTGTTTTATGTTGGAGACTGCAGTGCACTTGATCAAAAACTGTATTTTTATATGCTTTTGTAAAAGAAAAATTATACAGGTGAAACTTGTTCAAAGTAAGCTGTTTCCAAGAATCCACAAGCCTTGCACCGTTGCCACAGTCATACTTTACCACGAAGAAGAAAGGACACTGTAATAGCATGCTTGCATGAGCTTGCCCTTGAAGCAGAAAAGACCCTGACTCAACCAAATAATCTTGACAGAAACACAGCACAGTGGACAACTGCTCCTGGTTACCCCTCCCCCCTGCCTCCCCCTTTAATAATCTGTATACCAACCATGGTTCTCCACAGAAAGCAAGCAATTCAGAAAGATCCTGAGCTGTACATTCCTTTATCTGGCCCATGCTTCATGGACCAAGTCACCATAGGACAAAAGGTGATACTGCTAAGTCACTTTCTTCATAGAGCAAAGAAAAGGAAGGTGTAAAACAGATGGGCTCTTGTCTTACCTGACTCAGAGAGGCAGAAGTATCTTTGTCATTGATCTGGGTTAGAGAAGTGTTCTACTGCTTCAGACTAAGGCAAAATATTCAGATGTCCTGCAAGACCTATTCCAGGAGTGAAATGTTAGCAATTCTATAGCCCCTACAGAAGCTGTAGGAGGGAACAAGAATGACACCTGTAGCAGCAACAAAGTTACATAGATGTGTTTAGGGATTTTTTCATCGAATGCAACACTATTTTTTTTTTCTTTAACAAGTCATAGTTGAGTAATTATTTTAATTTTGCTGAAGATCCAGCAGCAAATTGATTCAGAAAATGGAAACAAAACATACAGAAGAAATTTTGCAATCTTAATCCAGAAATGTTTCCCAATGCATAAGTATTTTAATTTGCTGACAAAGGTTTTTTGGATGATATTTTCGGTAATTGTTAAGAGTAGTTTCTCATAGAAAAAAGTAACAATATATACCCTTAGAAACCCTGATCTCCGTTTACTGCTTTCATTTAAGGTTTGACCCATTTTTATACAGATATGGAGACATAAGATGTTATCAAGAGGTAATGAAATTTATTTCCATCCACCTTTCAGATAAAAACAAGGATCAGGTTTAACATATATATCATATATCATGATTTATTTAGGACTGGTGGCATTTGCAACCACTCTCCAGATGTTTTCAGAACAAAGTACAGTTCTACTGTTATGAGCTAGTATATTTCACAATCACATTCATAAATGTACCAAAATATGTTAACCCTTAATATTTGGGTCAGGAGGTTGTCATCTCTGCCTCACCCCCACCTCCCAAACTTTTTTATTCTGGTGGCTGGAAGCCTGCTTTTAGCCTAGATTTGTTCATAACCTCTGTGTACTTATTCCTTTTTATAAAATATTACCTGTTGTGTATGCGTTTCTTCTCCCTCACAAGTATTTATGTCCCTGAAGGATTTAGAAAAAACAATTGTATCCATTCTCAGCTACTCTCTTGATAAAGTGCAAATCTTAGGATTGGGTCCTCTAAGGTACCTGTGTGCCTAACTCCTATTTGGGTTACAAACTCCCACTGAAACCAATTACTTCAGGGGGCATTAGGCTCCTCATTAGGTCAGTGTCTAAAGAACTTGGGAGAGACTGAACTGCAGCATCTCTGCTTTTCTTTCATTATCTTTTTCAGACACTGAAAAAACTGCACCAAAGATAGCATCTTCTCAGTGCCTTGTAAAAAGCTATTAATATTCTCCCAAGTCTTTAGGTTAACTTTGCCTTGATCTTAAGTTGACTTTGCCTTTTTATAGGCTGAATCATACTTGAGGTACTGGCTGTGTCCAACTACTGTAATCAAGCCTTTCTACCCACGGTCATTGCCAGTAAATGATCTAATAGTAAAATTACTGTTACTAATCTATAATTGCATACTTGTAACTATAAAATTTCATCCTAGTTCAGCTATGACACCTGAGGACAATCACTTCCTCCTACATAGTATTTGATAAATCTCTGACTACCCACACCCTCTAGCTTAACATTTCTGTGGTTTGATGTCATCAACATAATTAATATGCCTCTCAAATACCTTTTGGTGGATTTAGAACTGGCTGGATGGCTGCATGCAAAGAGTTGTGGTCAATGGCTCAATGCCCAGCTGGAGACCAGTAATGAATGGTGTACATCAGGGACTGGTGTTGGGACCAGTCTTGTTCAACATCTTTGTCGGTGACATGGACAGTGGGATTGCATGCGCCCTCAGCAAGTTTGCCAATGACACCAAGCTGTGTGGTTCGGTTGAAACGCTGGAGGGAAGGAATGACATCCAGAGGAACCTTGACATGCTTTTGAGGTGGGCTGATGCCAACCTTATGAAGTTCAACCATGACAAGTGCAAGGTCCTACACCTGAGTTAGAGCAATCCCAGGCACAGCTACAGGCTGGGCAGAGAACAGATTCAGAGCAGCCCTGTGGAGAGGACTTTGGAGTGTCTGTTGATGAGAAAATGAACATGAGCCAGCTTCAGTGTGCACTCGCAGCCCAGAAAGCCAACCGTATCCTGGGCTGCATCAAAAGGAGCATGACCAGCAGCTCGAAGGAGGTGGTCCTGCCCCTCTACTCTGCTCTCGTGAGACCTCACCTGGAGTATTGTGTGCAGTTCTGGTGTCCTCAACATAAAAAGGACATGGAACTGCTGGAACAAGTCCAGAGGAGGGCCACGAGGATGATCAGGGGACTGGAGCACCTCCCATATGAAGACAGGCTGAGGAAGTTGGGGCTGTTCAGCCTGGAGAAGAGAAGGCGGCATGGAGATCTCATAGCAGCCTTCCAGTATCTGAAGGGGGGCTATAGGGATACTGGGGATGGACTATGCATTAGGGACTGTAGTGACAGGACAAGGGGTAATGGGTTCAAACTTAAACAGGGGAAGTTTAGGTTAGATATAAGGAAGAAGATCTTACTTGTAAGGGTGGTGAAGCACTGGAATGGGCTGCCCAGGGAGGTTGTGAATGCTCCATCCCTGGCAGTGTTCAAGGCCAGGTTGGATGAAGCCTTGGGTGGGATGGTTTAGTGTGAGGTGTCCATGCCCATGGCAGGGGGGTTGGAACTAGATGATCTTGATGTCCTTTCCAACCCTAACTATTCTATGATTCTGTGATTCAACTCTAGTCTTTGAATATTTCTACTAGCAGCACCTCTTCAGTCTTTCGATTTATGTCTCCACACAATGCATCAGTGTTTGCTCCAAGGTGGGCTCTTGTGGTTTTGAGCAAGATTTGGAAAACATGAAAATCTAGAACTTAATACCTGAAACTTTGGACTTGCTCTCATCATTGCTTTGTAATTCTTGTGCTACTGCTCTGCTTTCCCATCCCAGTTAGCAGTTCCCCATTGGTACTGTATCAGTGATTTACTGTCAATGCTGCACTGAAGTTTCTGTAGATTAAACTAATTATTAAGATTACTTGGAAGATCAGTTATCAAAAATACACGCTTAGGTTGTTGTAGTCTACCTTTGGTTTAATTTCATTTTCCATTTACTTCAATGAGTCTGTCCTGGGTTCAGCTGTAACAGTTATCTTTCTCCGTCTTTGTAGCTGGTGCAGTGCTGTGTTTTGGCTTTCAGGTTTATTTTGTGAAGAAAGCTGATAACACACTGATGTTTTTAGGTTTTGATAAGTAATGTTTACTCCAACCAAGGACTTTTTCAGTCTCATGCTCTGCCAGTGAGGAGTGTCACAGGAAGCTGGGAGGAAGCAGAGACAGGACACCTGACCCAAACTAGCCAACGGGGTATTCCATACCACAGCATGTCATGCTCAGTATATAAACTGAAGGGAGTTACCCAGAAGGCCAGATCACTGCTCAGCACTCTGGGTCACTGATCAGTGGGTCAGGCTGGGTATCAATTGGTGGGTGGTGAGCAATAGTATTGTGCATAACTTGTGTTTATTGTTGGGGTTTTTTTTTTACCTTTTTAGTTTTATATTCTCTCCCCTTGTTATTTTCCTTATCATTATTGGTGGCAACAGTAGTAGTTTTGTATTATACCTTAGTTACTGAACTGTTCTGATCTCAGCCCATGAGGTTTACATTCTTTTGATTCTCCTCCCCATCCTGTTATGAGCTGGGAGGGAGGAAGAAGGCGGAGAGTGACCAAATGGCTGTGTGGTCTTGAGTTATGGGCTGGGCTTAAACCATGACAGAGTGTAAGTGTTCTTTTCATTTGATCTTCTTCATCTAAGATGTAAGCGATCTCCTGAACGGTTGATTTATCTGCATCTTCTCCCCCAGTAGATTGACTCCAAATTTATAGTGATTTCTCTATCTGAAAATGTCACCCTGGTGTAGTGGCTCTCCTGGATGTTCCACACTTGCAGATCATCTCAAAATTGTGCTGCGATTCTGCTGCTATCTGAAGCCAGACAGAGTCAAGCTTGTAGCTGCTATTTTAATATGGTAGTGGAATGCTAAAGATTTAGCTACATCAGTCAAGCAAAAACATTTAAGTGTCACTCTTGTCTTTATAAAAGGTTAGACAAATTGTCACTCCATTAAAAATACAAATGTAAAGTGCACTTAAACACTGACCAAGTTGTTACGCTGATGAAACTTAATTACCTGTTGTCCATGAAATGTAACATGCTGCAGAAAAACTCAATCACTGAGGCACAGTCAACATTATTCATGCATTAATCAAATGCTTAACCTGGAGTGTTAAAAGACTTTCATTTTGTCCTTGTTTATTCGATCATCACACCAAAAAGGAAAATATTTGTGTACTGGTCCAAAGAACATTTCAAAGAACAGCTTGAATTGCCACATGACTTTTTTTTTTTTTTTTTTTTGCTACCCGCCATACACATTGCAGAAGGTTTTGCCTTTGTGTTTACTATTATAAACCTGTGGTGCTTCCCTCCTTATACTTGCCAGTGAAAAATATCTGGTATTTGCAGTCTCTTCCGACTACTCCCCAATTAAAGCCAAGCATGATATCCAAGAAGCTGGATGTTTTTAATGTACTGTCAAGATCCTTTCTTAAATGAATGAAAACAATACTTTTAGTTACATTTCACAAACACAAAAATCTGCCAGGTTTTCTTTGCTCCTATAATCACAGGATCAAGAATTTTAGCACAAGTAATCCAGCAGATCTGCAGTTTTATTGTCTTCCCTCCTTTCCCCCTACTCCCAGTTCCTCTCCCGCTCAGATGAGCTCTCACCATCTGATGACTGCAGAAGCCTGATATCTCCTTAATAATATATTGTAACCACTGTTCTAGGGAAGGCAGAACAGATAAAACTGAAAAGATTTGCAAAGCTATTCCTTGGGCAACCATCGGTTTTGAATACACTCAATTAGATTTACAAAAGTAGCAAGAGCAAACTATCGAACTACCTCTTATTATAATTTGCTCATTTACACTTTGATAAATAAATTATTATGCTGTATCAGTTCTGTTCTGCTGTCATGATAAAACTTGCATTTATATAACCTGTAATCAGTTTCACTATGGACACAAGGTAAAAAGTTGGGGCTGTTCAGCCTGGAGAAGAGAAGGCTGCATGGAGACCTCATAGCAGCCTTCCAGTATCTGAAGAGGGCCTATAGGGATGCTGGGGAGGGACTCTTAGGGACTGTAGTGACAAGACAAGGGGTAACGGGTTAAAACTTAAACTGGGGAAGTTTAGATTGGATATAAGGAGGAAATTCTTTCCTGTTAGGGTGGTGAGGCAATGGAATAGGTTCCCAGGGAGGTTGTGAGTGCTCCATCCCTGGCAGTGTTTAAGGCCAGTTTGGACGAAGCCTTGGGTGGCATGGTTTAGTGTTAGGTGTCCCTGCCCATGGCAGGGGGGGTGGAACTAGATGATCTTGAGGTCCTATCCAACCCTAACTATTCTATGATTCTATGATTCTAAAAATTGATTCCAAGATGACAAGCACAAATATTTTTTTACATACTGCTTGGTTTTCAGAATTTACAAATGGTTTGTAGCAACATGCAAAAGGGAAAGTGCTGTTAGAAGTATGTCTACTGCAATTTTTACTGTGCTGAGAACTAGAATGGATGTGCCATCCACCTCTCACGTGCTTGAACTATAGCACATATTTTGCTTCTTGCAGTTTACTTTGCTGCTACTGTTTTGTCAGAAGAGAAAAAAGAAAAGTGTCGTGGTTTAAACCAATCCACACAGGTCATCCACTCACCCCCTACCCCCCCCCCCCGACCCTCCCCACTCCCGGAGGGATGGGGAGGCGAATCAGGAGAATGTAACTCCCACAGGTTGAGATAAGAACAGCCCAGTAACTCAGGTATAACACAAATCACTACTGCTACAGCCAATGATAATACTGATAAGAGAAAATAACAAGAGAATACGATACCACTGCCGAACGAGTTCGACCCCCCCCCCCCCCAGAATAGAGAGAACCTGCCCTTCCGGGTAACTCACAGTTACCTCTCTGGGCATGACGTGCTGTGGTATGGAATACCTCTTTGGTCAGTTTGGGTCAGGTGTCCTGTCTCTGCTTTCTCCCGGCCTCCCTCGTCCCCAGCAGAGCATGAGACTCACAGAGCCCTTGGCCAGAATAAACATTACTTAGCAACAATTAAAAACAATCGGTGTTATCAGCTCTCTGCCCAGGCTGGAAGTCAAAACACAGAGCTTGCACCAGTTATTAAGAAGGAGCAAAATGGCTCCTGGTAAACCCAGGACAAAAAGTCTTTTTTATACCTACACAAGATAAAAAAATGGATTTCAACATGAGATCAGTTAATCCCAGCAAGCCTGAGATGCTTTGATAAATGGTCCACATGCATTTTTCTTATGTAGGTATTACTCCATTTAAAGTTTTTCAATGTCTATAAATAAAGGCATTAAATATCACTCTTTCTCACCATTGGGAATCTTTTAAGTCCTTATTTTTCAGGTCTTCAGTGAAAGTGGAAAAAATATATTTAATCTCACTTTGTTTTCCCCTTCATAAAACACTCGCTGGTTCCCTTTTTCTATTAACTGTTATGCAAAGCAGTTGACAAACTTGAAGGCTAATAATAAGGATATGAGGGGAAAGGTATAAAACTTCCTGCACATCACACGTAAGTCTTTCACAAACTTCTCACAGTTTTTGTTTGTTTTTTTGTTTCTTTTTTCAGATCCTCAACATCTCACTGTTGTAGCTATGGTAGAAGGAAGTTGAACTGAAAAATTCAGATGTACGATTTTGCCAGCTTTTTTATAGCACAATGTCATGGTACCCTTTTGTACCCAGCTTTTTCTCAGTACCTACCTAACATCTGTGCCATTATATTTACAACTTATCATGACCAGTAGGTTCAGAAAAGAGTTTCAATGCCATGGCCAAGCAAGAGTTTGAGCAAGAATGGGAAGCCCAAGTAATTTCATTAATGCAGCCCTCAGTGTTTTCCAAATGTTGGGAATTTATCTTTAAAACATTTCCATGAAGTAACAGAACTGCCAGTGCTTACACAGATGCCAGAAACCTGGACTTGCCCCACCTACAGCTACAGATGATTAGGAAGAAACAAAAATGTGGAAGTTGACTGCATGCACATACTTGTCAATCACAGAAAACTTAGTTGATTCCTAGACATAACTTCTGAAAGTTTTACCAAACTGGAATAGTAAGTAGCCTAAAACATTTCTTACATTCCATTTTTTTATAAGGACTCAAGCAACTCCAGCAGCATCTTATTTGCTCTTATCTTATGAACAGACTTTCCTAACATTGTGTTGATTATAAGAACTGGTAAATTTCCACAGATGACAGTTCTGACACCTACTTCGAGAGTATTCCAGTAAAATATTTATGTTAAATTCTGGTCATACCAATATAATCTCATGCTATTGTTTCTTCTCTAGCTTTATTAAAGTTGTAAAAAAATTTTAGGCCTAAAACTATAGAAAGACAAAGAACTAGCAAGATATTTGTTATTTTTTAAACTTTGCTTTGCTTTGTTTGCTTATGCATAGCATGGTGTCAGAATCTGAGTGCATGTATAATACTAATATATAACTGGCACTTTTTTTAATTTCAGATTTTCTTAAATTTTCAGTTGTTTCATTTAATTTCATAGTGCTTACTGGAAATTTAAGATATACTATCTAACAGCAGTTGACACAGAGTAATAAATCAGTTTTTTTGGAAAGTGATTGCCCCAGTCTGAACTTTTTGTTTTGTTTTCTTTTGCTTTGTTTTGTTTTGTGGGATTTTTTTTTTTAATTCAGAAAATGTTGACTTGCTCAGTTTCAAAATACTAACTATAAAACACAGTATCAATTCATGGAAACCGAGAGAACAAACCCACAAAGATTTAGAATTCAGGCAGTTCCACATCATGCAGCAAACTTTCTTTACCTAAATTCTGTTTTCACACATTCTTTACTTAAATCCTGTTTTCACAGCAAGTAACATTTCAGTGATTCAAATCATGTCGACTGCTGCCGCCTTGAGAGCAGAGGAGTGTAATAAACGTTTTCAATTTGTCTGCACTGGTTTAGCAGAATGGAAACATCAAGTGGAGTTTTCACATTTATAATGAATATAGTCAAAGAATGTATTTGTAAAAATGCATATTTAAAATATGAAAATAAGATCAAAAGCAATGTTATGAGCATTGAGCC
The DNA here is from genome assembly GCF_037157495.1 of Lathamus discolor. NCBI lineage: Eukaryota > Metazoa > Chordata > Aves > Psittaciformes > Psittacidae > Lathamus > Lathamus discolor. The sequence goes on along the minus strand of NC_088887.1, from coordinate 68,771,954 downwards.
ATATGGGAAGAGGGCTGTGCATTTTACTAAGATCTGAAGGCTACTGCTTATGCTCAAGTCTCTCGAGTATTTTAATAATTTGTTTTTCTGTGTTACATTGATTAACAGCTGGCAGGCACATTCCCATTTGTTTCCAGACAAGACATGTGTCGTCCAGTAGTGAGTAATCTTTGCTTTTGTTGTTTAATTCTTTGAAAGAATAGCCTTTGAGAGCCAGTAACAGGACTATGGTGCCAGGCAGAATAAAATTGGTTTGCATAGCGGCCAACTTGGCTGAAAACATGCAGCAAACATGAAAGCAAACATGAAAGAAGCTGTCTTATCTTGAAATTTAAAATTGAAAGGTGATATGAGATGTATCTAAGAACACAGCATCAGTGTCTCTTTTGTTGACAGTTCTTCATTAACCATATCCAGTTGTATGTTAAAAAGTAGGAGCAAATCATAGAAAATGATCATATGAATTAATCATTTACACCAGCAAGGTATTTGGGCTACATGAAGCAAATTCTGGTTTTAGACACAATCTTCCACTGGGGGTGCAGAGACTTCTCTCCACCTGCTTGAGACATTTCTGAGCTTTTCAGCACCAACACAGCCCTGTACCTTGAATGCTGAGGATGGAAGAGAAGTGGCATCAGAAATCTAAGAGCTTTAATGCAGGGGGTAATGGGTTTGCTGGACAATGACAATCAGAAAGGAACACAGAAAGCCTGTAGAGAACCAATGGATTTGGCTTCCTTTACTTTATTATCTTTTCAGTAACTCCAACAAAATATATTTGTGGATGCAAAGCATAGCTGCTTGCTGTAGAAATGCCACTAAGAGCTACCTTCAGAGTATTACCTTTGCAAGGATCCATAAAAAGAATATTGTGAAACCTGTTCAGCTGCAACAAACTTCCTTCTGCTCCCAAGCCTGGCAGAGGATATGTTTAAACTTGACGATGTGCTGCAATTTATGAGGTCACCTTAGCAGATCATAAGAGGGCTTAATCATAGAATCATAGAACAGTTAGGGGTGGAAAGGACCTTAAGATCATCTAGTTCCAACCCCCCTGCCATGGGCAGGGACACCTCACACTAAATCGTCTCACCCAAGGCTCTGTCCAGCCTGGTCTTGAATACCGCTAGGGATGGAGCATTCACAGCTTCCTTGGGCAACCCATTCCAGTGCCTCACCACCCTTAGAAGTAAGAACTTCTTATATCTAACCTAAACTTCCCCTGTTTAAGTTTGAACCCATTGCCTTTTATCCATTCACTACAGTCCCTAATGAAGAGTCCCTCCCCAGCATCCCTATAGGCCCCCTTCAGACACTGGAAGGCTGCTATGAGGTCTCCACGCAGCCTTCTCTTCTCCAGGCTGAACAGCCCAACTTTCTCAGCCTATCTTCATATGGAAGGTGCTCCAGTGCTCTGATCATCCTCATGGCCCTCCTCTCAAGTTGTTCTAATAGTTCCATGTCCTTTTTATGTTGAGGGCAACAGAACTGTGCACAATACTCCAAGTGAGGTCTCACAAGCGCAGAGTGGCAGAATCACCTCGTTTGACCCGCTGGTCATGCTCCTTTTGATGCAGCCCAGGATACGGTTGGTTTTATGGGCTGCGAGCGTGCACTGCTGGCTCATGTTCATTTTCTCATCGACCAACACCCCAAAATTTCCTTAGTCAAATTTATTTTCATCTTTCTGAAAAGATTAACTGCTTCAAATCATTTAAACCATCAACTATTATACTTTTTGCCTTTTTTCTGCTACTACTTTAAGATCTTGAATGTGAAATTCCACATAAAACCAAGAAAGTAACACTATTTAAGTTACAGAGTCATTGTTTAATAACTCACAACAACCTTAAGTTATCTCACCCAACTTCAGTTAAATAAATAACCTCTATTCTTTGGAAAATGGTACCACAACCCACACCCCCTGGACACACTCTATCTCAACCAATTCTTATCTCTCTTGTTCTTTAGCTCATTCTCACCATTTTCTAGCAAAAATATTGCTATTTTTTAAAACCATAATACTACATGACATTGCAAACTGGCCTGGGTTCAGATGACTTTGTTTAAATCATGACGCAAACCTTTCAAGCATATACATATTTATATCTTGCACCCAGTCTATCTACAAATACAGAAGTCAATTAATGAATAAATTTCAATTCTGTAAAATTAGACTGTATTCAAATATATAATATGCATATACAATGTTTAGGCTTTTACAAAACCACCCATATACATATGTATATGTCAGTGTGCACGAACAGTAACAATAAAGCACATAACAATAAATAGTATGTACTCATCTGTGTATGTATGGATGTAGACATGTGACTGGGTCTGCAAATGCATACTCATCTACACTCCTAAAAAATTTCATAGCAGATTAACATTATGAATATCAGTAGTCATGGATACTCAAATTATTATTATAATTCCCATTTTCTACTAAATTATTAAATACCAAAACCAGATGAGACTTCCTCTTTTTCAAAACAAAGCACATATGATGCTACTTTATGTCAAGTTCATGACAAACATTCTATTAAAAAAACTGAATGTGTCGCTGGAATATGTGTGATCATTATCATTTAATGTCTGTAGGATTGAGGCAATATAGAAATTCTCCGTTTCAGAACAAACTAACTGCTACAGAACTTTCAGAAATGTGATTACATGGAAAATTAATAATATTTTTATATGATTCATCTAATTTGTCAAATATTAACAAAACAGTTAAAAAGATGTGGTATAAAGAAGAAACACCTGAATATGTACTGGCTAACCCAAATATGTATGAAATACAGTACATGACCACAGGTTTTTTATGATTTCTACATAAACAATAGAATCTCTTAACACTGATTTCCTCACCTACAGGAGCATGCTGCACCTTTTACATCATCAAGTGCCCCCAGAGTGTCTATGCTAGACAGTTCACTGTGCATTAAGCATCAGAAATACTTTTACCTTACTGACAGGACAAGTGTGGCACTAATCCTAACTAAGCACTTTCTCTGCAGAGAGGTAGATAGAAAATAATAATAATAAAAAAATGTATAACAATACTGCTAACACCTTGGATCATTTTACATCGAGTATGCAAATGTTTCTAATAACATACCACAATAGGAAACTGTTATGTCTCCATCGATGCCCAAAAAATGTGTGTGGTCAGAAAGCATTCCCCAATCACCCTGGCACTTACATGAACTCATAAGGAAAACTTATGATAACCTGCTTATTCACTGGCAGGAAATTTATGGGCCTGTCCACAGTGAGTAGACAACTTCTGTGTTACTCTGCTTTGAAGGTCAGATAAGGAAATACTTGTTCACATATATAAAGCTACACGAAATTAACAGATCAGAAAAAAAAAAAAAAAGAAAAAGATCTGGAAGTAAGCTTGGTAGCCTGGGTAAAGAAGATGCAAAAGTACAGACAGCTGCTAAAGTATTTTTGTATCACTGCCTTATCTTCCAAGATTTTGGGTTGGGTTGGGTTAGAGGTTTTTATGAATATTGTATGCATAAGAGACTGTTGTGGTCAGAATTTTAATCCTGACACTTTTATGTTTATAAGGCACCAAACTGGTTTCCACGGCCAGAATAATAAACACAGTGGTTCACGACTGAAAATCTGGTTCACATTTCCAGCAAACTGGGGTTTGAAAAAGAGACCAGCTATGTAAGTATATAATAAATATTCCCAACAGATGGTTGTGACTCTTAGGCAGCTGGCTACAAAAGCTTCAACATACTCTAGAAGACCTTTTTCAATTTCAGATCTCAGCTTTCAAAATTCATTCCTCCATAACTTTAAGAAAATGGATAAACCTATAAAAGTCAACAAGGCCACTTATGATAGAAAGTACTGCCATATCATATGGGAAAGTATATCCCATTGATAGTGGGATCAGGCTAGTATATAGCAGCCCAATGCACTCTATCTTACATGCTTTAGTGATGTTTTCTTCTGATGTGTGAGTGATGTATACACAATTTGTTTGAAAGCCACAACAAAAGGACAGCTTACTGAATGCCATAAAGTAAAACTGCTATGTGATGATAACCAGAAAATAACCATGATGATAACCTCCTTAGAAGTGGCAGTATCTGTTACATTGAAGGAAATTGAATTAAAACAAATAACACCTTCAAAGATAAAATCTACAATGCAGTAATAAATCCCACTGACTGTTTCCTCAAAATTACCTGAAGTTTCTAAGTAGAACGCGATGAAAAAGCAGAAAAGGAAGAGAATGCATTTTTAACCCCCTATTACAGTTCTTTTCCATTGCACCAAGTGGTGTAAAGTTACAAGGTGCTCAGTTTTTTGCCATTTTCCTCATTCTGGTTTTGGCCTTTGTTTTACCATACCTTCTCTGCAGAATCAGAAAAAACACTGTATTTACGATGGCTAACAGAAAGTTAAGGAAAAGAAGTAGAGACTTTTGGAGATACAGGAAAATGAGGACAAATAAATACCATGGGGAACATTAGTTTTCTTGGGATTACATATTTGTTCTTTCATAAAAAGCAAGATTATGTATACTTATACAAGTCTGAACAGCCTTATAGATGCCAGAAAGTGAGATCTCTATTATGCCACAACATTTGCATACTATTTACATAATATGCTCTCCACTTTTAGGAAAATAGGAAAAGGTGGAAAAGGGTTTGGATTAGCACCTTTCAAATGTTGGTCATGTGAACCTGGTTGAAAAGCAGAACTGAGATTTTTTGCTTTTTATGAGCTAGATAAGTAGGGAATGTAATAATTCTGAGTAACAGTCTGTATTGCTTGGACAAGTTTCTAAGCCTACCAGAGTCCCAACTCTGTACAATATAACTAGCAATGCTCCCTTTACAACTTCTCTCTCTCTTGCCTACTTAGAATCTAAGGTTTTCAGAAAAGGGAACATCTCTTACTGCAAGCTCTCTAGGATCTCTTCAAAGGTTTCTAGAGCAATACATGGCACATGTTCTCCTAAATAGGAAACAAAAAGATTTATGTAGGCACAGGGAACACAGATCCTTTGATAACATCATTTGAGAAAGCATTCCTGAAGAAGAGATGTCAGTAAGGAAGTATGAAGGAAGGAATAAAGAAAGAAAAATGTACTGAGGAAGCCCAGAAAGGATTAATGTTCAGTTAATACGAATGATTTAAAGCACCTTTTTATTCCTTATTTCAGCATCTATACAAAACTGATGAGCACAAAATTAAGAGCAAAAAAGCAGTTGAGATGTGATTAACATTTCTCAATATCAGCCTCTGTATTCTGACTGCCACACTGTCAAGGGGATAAAATTATGTGACCTCTCTGCTATGCTGCAGGCAGATGACATGAGCAGCATGCTGAAGAGGCATAGTTCTTTCTGTATGTACCTATTTATGTACTTTTTCAACTTGCTTTCAAAAGACACACAGAAGCTGAGGTAAATCACTGCATAACAGCCTCAATAAAAAATATAATCAATCTACAAAAAAAAAAAAAAAAGGCAATTGATTTGATTCCTGTTGTCTAAACACAGCAACACAATGAATGGATTCAAGTACAGTGAAGTGCAGGGAAACACACAGCAGTTTGAAAATGCTTTTTCGATAAAGAATTTGTTTTGTGTCTATGCAGTTTCAAACCTGTCCTCTGAGGTTTGTTTATATCCTGTAAAAGCAAGCCTTGCAGCAAAAACAATGACCTAGATACCTCTTCTTTTTCCTGTTGTGCACTAACCACCAAATTACAGAAGCATTTCCCTTTTGTCTGAATATGGGTTATTTTTGTTACTATCAATAGCATTTATTATTCAAAGTGGCAAAGAGTTGTGAGCATTCAACACATGTATATACCCCAGCCCAGCCAAAGGCAAAGAGTTAGGGCATTCCTTTAAGAAAAGTCTACAAGAATCACCTTGCAGGTGGGAAGACAGAGAACTCATTTGTCCCAAATACTGGATTAGCACAGTAATTACAAATTTACTGGACAAATTCCAATAGTAGTGCTCCACCTAAAAGCACAAGTGAGATGAATATAGCCATTCCTAGTGCACTTTGTACAGCTCCCACTCATGTCAATGTTTATTAAGGAAAATCTGAGCACAACTATTATATCCTCTTGGCTACATAAAAAATGTGAATGTGCATCTAGTTGGAGGATTCGAAACCAAAAGATAAGAAAAAAAAAGGTAATGAGCTCCTCAGTGAATTCAGGACTGTATTTTCACAAAAGAACTGATGTTCCTTAGGCATAGAATGAATTTATCAGTAGAATCTTAGGCAGCTAGAAGCTAGGTATGTATTTTTAGATTACAGTCTTGGAATTAAACTGATAAATTTGACATACCAGTTTAAGTGCCTTTACAAATCTGCATCTGTGGCAGTGCAGCAGCATTTCCATTAACAGGTGATTTATGTGCAATTACCACAAGCCATTTACTTTACATGTCAACCCTCCAGTGTGGCATTTGTTCACTGCACCATTTGACCCAGGTATCCTCTCTGAAAACAAGATCTGTATGTACTGCTGCACCATTTCACAGGTATCTTGGGCTATTTTTTGTGAAGTATGCCTTAAAAAAAAAAAAAAAAAAAAAAAAATCCTAAAGAAAACTCTGAAGAAGCACTACTTTTTATAACAACAAAAAAATTGTCATTAACAGGACCATATTATCAGATCAGTGTAAGGAATAGGACTATCACAGAGAGGTCTTATTTTCTATAACTAGCCCTAGTAAAGATTACACCTTTCCCCCTAAACAACTGCAACATGTAAGAAGTCTCCATTTCAGCTGACTTTTGGTAACTTCTAGAAACAAGTCTTCACACTACTGCAGACAGTAACAGGTAACAAATTTATGAGCATCTGACAACTGGGCCTCTAAATTATTTTCAAGTGCCACTTATACAATTTTCAGAACGTATTACTTACATTTTCCATGAAGTAGAACCTTATAAGCCTTACTTCTACAATGTTTCCATCAATGCCAGATTTTGTATGTGAGAAATAAAACATCATATCCACAATATTTGCAAAGGATAACCAGACAGAGAAGTTGAAAGACTGGAACTAATCCAAACATTTAATTATTTTTAAAAAATGCACAATTTTTTTAATTTTTTTTTTAATATAAGACTAGCTAGGCAAATGTGCCTGGGTTTGAGCAGAAGCCTTGAAATAAAAATGTTCTCTAACATTGTTAAATGACAAAAGAATATTCCTGCACCATGAAACGGATTTGCTTCCCCTTCTCTCCTGAGTGATTACACTTCCAGGGAGAAAGATCTCCTTTCTATCTACTTAATCAAAAGCTGCCACCATTAGTAATGTAGCATAAGTGTACTGACTTCCACAGGACACCCTCTTACACTCCCTTTTAGGCAGGACTGAATTCTGTTGGTATAAAAGTATTCTCCTTACTTGATCCTCAGAAAAGCTTTACTCAATTACATAACAGAAAGTTTTGTCTGCAGATTATTAAGGAATGAGTGAGTTCAAGAAAAACAAACACCCTTCATAACTTATTTTTATTCCTTCTCAAATAACATGAGAAACGAAGTAGTGGCACAGACAATGGAGGGATATCACCAAGAAATGAGATTTAAACAAGTATAGAATAAATAAACTGGGTTGAGTCGGCAAAGTGCAACACAGTCTTTGTTACAGTTCCATGAAGACACCATTAAAAAAAAAAAAAAAAAAAAAAGAAAGAAGGAACTTAGTGTGAAAAAGAAGTACTAGCTTAGTTTAGTTCCTTTTCACTGGTCTATTTGCATATACAATATGTTTAGATATAAGTCTGACATTTCAGGTGGTTTCTCTCTTGCTTTATATTTTGCAAACCAAATAAGAAATCTATCAGTGATGGTATTAAGAGAAGTCTATCAAGTACCACCACCTATGCTGGGATTATGAGTAGCTCAGGTGTATTTTGCTTGCTTCTTACTTTAATTGTTGCAAGAACTTTTAAACCTGTATTTTTTTAAAGAAAGAAAAAGGGTCAACTGTATCATTATTGTATTTTGTGCTGGCTTGTAGGCAATTTTGTAATTGCCCTTTTCATAACACTTTGAAGTACTTCCAAGTTTCTTAAAACTTGGAACATTTGGACTGTAACATAGCAACCACAGAGCTATAAAGTGTAATACAATAAGAGAGATAATGTCTCATATCTTCCTGATCACATAAAAACTAGTATTTAGATACTGATGTAATATATCTTAATGGTGTCATTTGTGCTAAAATAATAATAAGGGCAGAAAGGAAATAAGGGCAGAAAGAAAAGCAAATGAATCTTTTAAGAAGGCAATAATGTAGAAATGTTAAATTTTGTGAGTATGTAGGTATATATTACATATGTAAATATATTTACATATGTAAATGTTTGTACACTATAAGCTATATATAAAGAACTGCTGTCATGTGTAAATAAGTTGTCATCTGGGAGAACAGAAGAAAATAAGGCTAATCTGTGCCTCCAACTTTTCAGTAAGATATTTGGGGTATCTTTGTGGATTGCAGCTGTTACTTGCATGCCTCCAAGTAGGCTCAATTTCAAAATTATTTCAAAATACAAACTGATTATTTAATTATCTAATTTATTAAGAGTAGTTAGCCATTAATTTATACTGAGAACAGAACAATCAATCAAGGCAACGTCCTATGTGGTAAAGCCACAATATTTATGCAGGAATTACTGCACCTAGCTAAGGGGTTATGAATGTACGGGGAAAATTCTTTGATGTGGTTTTGAAGAGATTAACTATGGAAAATTTGTCACAAGATAAATTAGCCAAACATATATATTACTGTTCTGTTCATTTCAGTTTTGTTTGTACAATTGAAGAGTCATCTAGTACTCAATAACTTCTCCCTAAATAAATAAATAAATAAATTTTCAACTCCCATTATCTGAACTTTTTTATGTTTTTTTCACTAAACAAATGTATGCTGAAAGAAGCATGAACTTTAATCTCCAGCCTAGAATTGTGGTCTGCCTTCCTAATAAAAGAACAATAGTGGACATAAAGATTCAGTTATATATTTATTGCTGACACACTTATCACCTTGTGTACGAAGTTGTGGTTACCTGAAATGGAGAACTTTTACTTTTTTTAATTTAATATACTTACCTCCACCCAAAGAAAAATTGCAGGATCCTTCTCAGAGTGAGGTGGCAATACCAACACCTTGAATTCACTCGCACTTTGTGTATCTTCAAGCAAGTTAAGTTTTACCTGAGGCTCATTTTTTACGAGCAGTTCCAAAATTTTTTCAGCTTGTTTGCTGTAACACAGAGAATATGATGGAACTGAAGCATTGCAAAAATGAGCCTTGCATTTTATTCATGACCTTAACAGTAGAAATAGAATGAATGCAAAAACCATCTGAAATCTTTAAGAGAAATTTTTCTATTAATTTAAAAGGAAGTGTCCCAGGCCTTAGATCTCTCCTGTCAAGTGCTAGTACCTGCATACGGAAAAAAGAACTGATAAATGAATTTTTGAGAACTCATCCTGTAATAAGCTGCTAGCTTCCACTGGCAGCTACTTAAAAAAAAAAAACAAACCACAATATAAACCACAAGACTACATGCTGCCTGCTTTACATGTCTAAAACTCTTTTACTGTAAGAAAACTGCCATAAAGTGGTCATGCTATAACAAGTAATAAACCAAAATGTGATACTCTTATGACAGTAAAAGAGATAAATAGTAAATACAGGTTTCATTTTGCTTTTCACAAATACACGGAAGTTGTCAGGCTGGCAAGTTTCATGGCTGGCAGATTGGGGGAATGAAAGGGAGGAGGGAGGGAAGGGAGGAGGAATGAAAGACATGCATATAACTCCTTCAAGCTGGGTACTGATGTTTTTTTATTACAAATAATTTATGTTCAATAAACAATTTCTTTCAAATTAGGCAGCATGGGCAATTCCTAACCTACACTACCATTCCAAGTAGAGATGAAGGAAGATTACCAGGAGGACATCAGTAATTTTGTATGTCTGAGGCTGTTCAATTCATTATTATATCATGGATACGAAATCATGCCACAGTCCAGGAAGCAGAACAAAATCTCTAATTTTCTCTGTCCAGAAGCCCTAAGATTCTCCAGATTCAGAGAAAAGTCATATAGAAATGTGAACTGAGGATGTGATGTATGGGAAAGGAAAGGACATCTGTTTGCATTTTGGGAAGATCAAAAAGCAGTGAAAGTGAATGCCTGGTATCAGAGATACATTTTGTATAGCAAATAAACAAGAAATGTAGATGGACCTAATAAGAAAATATTTTGTATTTCAAAAGGAAAATCAGTGGTATTGTTAGCAAAGGGGGTAGGTATGAAAGTCTACTGTAGCTGTTTCCCACAAAGTTTAGTTCTCCTTTACAAAAGTATCCTTAGTTGGAAAATACTAAGTTGCTCTCAAATGCTGAATGAAATCTGTGGTCTCAGAGTATTGTGAAAGTATGATGAATCAGAGTGCAGTGAATTTAAATGAGAAGTTACATATTCTCTCTGTAGTTTTCTCATGGACAGAGTAAGTAATGTTATGTTTCATAAGGTGTATAATTTGACTAAAATGGTTTCTGTGAAGAAAACAATATTTACAACCCAAGATTTTGATACTATAGCTAACTCAAACTATCAGTCTTGTCAAGTTGCTGATACCCCATAATGAGAAATCACTGGTAAAATTCTGGTTAACTCCACTGAAATTCTACAGAAATAAATCAATTTTGAGGCAAAATTCACAAAGAAAAAAAAACCAAAACCAGACTCCTTGCAGATTCAAATCCAATTCCAGGGACATATTCTCCTATCCCCAGAAATTACTTTACAATATAAAAATGACAAAGTGGTTAGCTTTCCTAGTTACAGAAAGTTTGAAGAAAGCAATAGTAGACAACAAACATTTTCACAGAAAGATGTGAAGTGATCAAGCCTATAAGGCAGGCTGGTGCTTTCTTACACAGTAAATCTCCAAATAATAGCTTTACAATTCAAGTGGTGACCATTGTGATTTGTGGCAGCTTGCACTGCAAGCTATTGCCCTCTGCTCATCTGTTATGCAACTGAAAAGGCAAATCAGACAAATGTTAGGAATGTTTCAGTATATTTGAAGAGCAGAGTAAATGTCTTGTTACAGTAATAATTTATGTAAACCCAGATATATCAGTATTTAAAGTTAATAAAACAAGAAAATACAACCCCTTAGGTAAACAATTATGTTCTCAATGAAATAATGTAATTTCCTGCAGAAAAAAATAGGGTGTCATGTTTTAATGGTAAAATGATATTTTATACTTAACTCAGAAGCCACTATGTCTGTGAAAACTACTTTTTTAATTGTGCTTTTCTGTTCAAGGTGCCATTTGTGTTAAGTACAAAAGTGAACATACATGAGACATGAGACTTCTCCCAGATTTCAAGCAGCTTCAGAAAAGAAAAAGTGTCTGGATCTGGAAAGCAAGGAGGAATTCCTTTGCACTTTCAAAAGCTCGTGAGAGAGAGTTCACAGGAAGCTGGCATCATCAATAATGCCTAAAGGAATTCATGGAACAAATAAAAGAAAATAGATAATTTCTAAAGACATATTTAAACAGAATTTCTGAAATTGAATAAAAATAAAAGTTAAAATCCTAGACTGCTCCCACCACATTTTCTCAGTAATGAAAAAAATTAATAATTTTACCAGCCTTTGGGAGAGAGGCTATTTTTATCTCAGTGACAAGGTCTCCTTGTGGTATTAAGAATATGAGAGAGATTTATTACAGTTAAGAGGACATTGTTGGTAAATTTTGGAAAAATACACTGTTTTAATGAAACTAGGGGGGTTTTCTGCAGTGATTTTGATGTAACAGGATTATGAATTCAGTTTTATCAAGTTATTAAAAGGTAGGAGATTGGTTCTTACAGAAGCAGCGGCCACCTAATGCAGATTTAAGGCAAATAAACCTTTTTTCTTGTGGCTGTTTTCACTCATTTTTTTATCCAGTGAGAAACTATCCAAACTGGGGGGGGGGGGGGGGGGGGAAGTGAGGAAAGTGGAAGGAGGAAAGAAGGAGGAAGGGAGAAACCAAAACTCAAATACAAAACAGAGCCATTTTTTTCTCTCAGGTACTTGCAGGCAATATTTTTCAGTACCATCTATTTTAGGCACAGTCTTTAAAGGCACTGAATAGTGATTCTAAGTAAAAATAAAGCTGAACTTTAAAATTTTAATTTTCCAGACTGACAGAAGTGTAAATGCAATGAACGCGTCTGAAACATACTGATAAATAAGAGGCTACTGTCTATTTTTTTTTTTTTTTTTTTAATAGAATCATAGAATGGTTTGGGTTGGAAGTGACTTTAAATATCAACTAGTTCCAACCCCACTGCCATGGGAAGGGACACCTTCGACTAGACCAGGTTTTTCAAAGCCCCATTCAACCTGGACTTGTGAAAGGATAATGGAAAAGTTATATATGCAAGAGAGAAAGGACAGTGGCCCCACTCTAGAAACATCTTAGCACTGTGCAGCCCTGCTTGTTGCAGGCTTTGGAAAATATATTGTGTATGGGCAATGATTTCAGGTTAAAAAAGTAAAATAATTTTGCGTAGCTGATTTCGTGTATGAGACAGATGGATCTCTTTCATAACAGTATTGCCCCGGTGATAAGCAAGTCACCCAAATCAACGTTTTTTAGAAATGCTTATTAATAGCTTTTCTTATTTTCTGGATTAGCAGTTTTTGGTTTAAGAACAAGCATCAGAAATGGAAGCGTGAAACGGTTGTTCCTAGCATATTACTGTTACTCAAAAAAGAAAAAACAAAAGAGTCATGATAAACAATGCAGGTTTTTTTTTCCATCTGATATTGATGTTTAAAGAATAAGTTTTACCCTGTGTTAGTTACCTATTTCGTTCATCTAGAATAGAAACAATTAGCACCCTTAGATGGATAGCAGTTCAAGACAATCTAAGAAATGTATGCTGCCCCTCTCCATTGACAACAGAGGGCAGCGAGATGACAAGCTTCAGTTAAACACACAAGTGTCAGGAAGGAGACTAATTCAACAGTGATTAATAATTTTGGAAAATCATTACAATAAAATCTTTACTGTAAAATTTGTTTCTAATGGTGATGCTTGATTTTTCCATATAAAAAGTATCATTTACTCTAACAAAGACATTGAATAGAAAAATACTTTAGAGTTTATAAATAAGTGAGATACTGGACTAAAATTACCATCATCCCACTGGAAATTCTATATTTTCTCATAAATTCTGGGAATAAGCAAGAACACTGATCACATAAAATGTGAATCCTAGTGGCATGTAAGCAAAAATGAGAATTTAACTCTAATTAGGGAGTTTCATGTAATATTTAGGTAAAGATAAATATAATTTCCTGAATATTTGAAAAAACAAGGTTAAAAATGTTACCAGAATTCTTGTGTACTTTTTGGTTTAGAATAAAAGGCTTAACCAGAGGAATATACCAAAGAAAATAACTGCTGGAATAAAACATTTGAAAATGTGCCTCTGGGCAGCATAGCTGACCTTTGTTTTTGAAGATCCAATGACTCCATACACAAAATACAGTGTGACTTTGTGATAAAGTTAAAAAGCTGTTGCCCCACCCGTGGCAGAATAAAACAAACAATATCTTTCCAATACACGTTACTAAGCAGGGGCACTATGTACCTTCTGCAAATAAACATTTAAAAACATCTTTTAAAAGACACAGTTACTGTCCCTAATTAAGAACAACCACAGATTTGCTAAATTAAAGTTTGGAATCAGCTTAGATATTCAATGATATGAAAATATGACAGGATTCCTACATATACCAATCTAGCTGTGCTAATCCATGGTTTTCCCTTTGCTTACCCTGCCAAGATTGATGTCAGCTATTTCTTTTGAACTCTTCTCTGACATATGCCTTTTGCTGGTTACTAGGCAACCAGCATCATCGAGAAAGCTAAACATGTGCACCAACTATTATTCACATCAACGCTTTGTTTCAGAGTACCTCAAAACATCTTTGTCAATTCACAAGTTTGGTTTCCCAGCCTTCAGTCCCTGAGGAACGGCTTCCCATCACCTAGTTCAGAAGGAAATGTGGATGCCGCTTCTTTGCACAAATAAAATCCTCTGAAAATATTATTGAAGAAAAAAAACCAAAACATAGGTCTAGAATTCTGAGGTCTTGATAGCTTTTTTCCTTAACCTCCATCCCTTCCACTCCCCAAAATAAAACCTTAAATATTCATTATTCTTTTAATCCCTCTTCAGGAAATCTTTAATGAGTTAGCACAACTGAAGTATGTGTAAAGATTTACACTTGCAATTGTAAGTAATTTTCTAAATGGTCTTGTAGAGGTTGTGAGAAGAAAATTCTGAAGCATAGCATCAATACTGGGCAATTAAACAGGAAAATAGAGAGTCCAATGCAATGAGCTGACACTTTTGTGGTATTCACAGGCAATTTTTCAGGTGAATGAATAAAAACAAATTAAATCACCATACAGAGTAATACAATCTCTAATATTTTCTGTAAATCCAGTGCCGTGTTCTGAACACATGATTGTGGAGTCTGGTGGTTAGTCTGGAAAGGTCTGTGTATGGGTCAAATAGCTCCCACTCTGAAGCCTATTAATTTTATTTACTGTTTACAGCTGATGAGAAGTGGCTATAATTATGATAATTAACACAAAATTTGCCAGGATTCCAGTTTCAAAAAGATTGCATAGTAAAAAACCCAAAGCACATGCAGATAAGCAGAGAAAAATAAAAAGATGTGTATAAAATAATGAGAGTAATAGGCACGGCACCTTGCCAATATACATTTTTTATGATCCAGTGGTTTTATAAAAATGAGAAACAGAGCTTTAGACAAACCATAGTCCTTTGAAACAGAACCGCTGACTAATATGTTAACATAATTTTGATATATGTTCAGTCCTTTCTGATGTGAAGCTACAAGAGTATAATTACAACTTCATTCTCACTGTGTAAGTGGGATCTCTTAATTATGTTATATAAGGAGAAAAGTAATTTCATGGAGTATTTACACTATGAACTTAAATCTTTCCTAACTGGAAATGTTATTTCTACTATAGCATTCATGTCTCGCTTGCATTTTCTTGCTGGTTTTCTTTGTTTGCTCTTGGGTTTGTGTTTTGGGGCTTTTTATTTATTATTTTTATATACAAAGTCCATAAAAAGATTGCTCTTTCCTTTGTATGTCATATGGCAGCACACAGTCAGGAAAATAACATAATTATTTTGATTTCTCCTAAGTAACAATGAAGTGAAACAGAAACTGGAGATGTTTTTTTTCCCAATTCTTCACTGTTAGAGAGCTCATCAGTAAAAACTATACAGTGTAATACTAGTTCAGTTTATGTTATATTAGAATAAAGGATGAAAGGATTTGGAGGTTTATTTACCAGTTATACTCTACACAAGTAAGTATTTAATCTTCACACAACCCTGGTCACAACAAATGGTGATATAATTTTTTCAAGCGAAATCCTTTTATGAAGATAGGATTGCTTACATTTGGACTTACTTACATGGACTAATGTTTTAATATTAGCTAATTGAAGATTTTGAAAAGGAAAACATCTTTCAGACTATGAATAAGAAAATTCCCTGTGCACACATATATATATGTATATGTATATGTACATGCATATAAACACATGTATACACACACGGTCCTACATACGTATGTGAACTCCTCTTAATATAATAATTCTGGATGGGAATTATATCAGTTAGTTAAGTAATGGGCAACATCTTTTGTCCTTTAACTGTGGCCTTGACTGTTCATTTCCCATGAGCAAAAACTCACCACTTCTTTCAGAGAAGTTTAGAAATTTATAATCACAGGAATGCAAGATAAGCCCCAAAAGATATGAATACAGATAAATGCTTCAGTTCAACTCTCTCTGAAAGTCAGAATTTATTTTAAATATCCACATCTCATTAAAATACGGTACCAATTAGAAGCAGTGCTGTTCTGCAGAGGTTGCTGGAGCTAATTTGTGTGAAGATAAATCCTGGCACAGAACTGGCATAGCAAGACCCGCATGGGTCTTCTGAAACTCAATTTTAATTTTGTGTATTTTTGTTTGATGCTAAAATGAAAATTTAGTTCTTGGGATAAAATATATGCAGTGGCCACATGGTTTGTGATAGTTCACAGACAGGAAAATTACAAGCTTATAACCAGACTAGTAGGAGTTCTCAGTTTATCTAATCATTAAGAATAATTTATTAATGATTGATTTGTAAATGCAGTATTTGTGGAGACAGTTCAAACAGCTATTTTATGCTCCCCTCTGTCACATGAATTTCAGAAGATGTATCATTAGAATGTAGGTTCATATTTGTGAACATATTTGTTGGGGTTTTTTAAATAATTTTGCCCCCAAAAAATCAAATTTTTTATACCCCTGAAATGTATAAAGATGACCTCACATCTTGTGCATGGAAGTATCCCTGATAAAAATTTTAAGGAACACTAGGAAATGAAGAGAGAAAACTAACAAATCCCAGCAAGTAGGAAATGATAAAATATACAATATTTTACTCTCAGTGGAAAAAAACCCACAAAACAACAAAACAAACAATTAAAAGTAAATAAACTTATTATAAGTTTTTAAAAATGAAAAATCAGGTAACTACTTTACTCTCTAATTCCCCAAACCTATTTTATTCCATTTTATTTAAATTTTCCCTAACTAAACAAAATCAGCTTGCAGAAATGTGTATTATTTTTTGTCTCATCCCTTTAATCTCTGTTTGCAAGAGTAACATAACTTTCATATTTACTCCACAGTTATTCAGTGTTGCTATCTCCCATCACAACACTAGTTGAGACAGCTCCTGTTCCAGTTCAAAGACTTTCTAAAAGTTGTTATAAATTAAACAGAGAAGGAATAAAAAGAGAAAACCCATTCTATGCAAAGTCCAGCATCGTTGTTAATGTTGTCTGTATGATGTGCAGCTCTAACAGGTATAAACTTGTCAATAGCATTGCCTCTGTTTTCACATCATAAGCAAGTAATCCAATATGATTTGGAAGTAAAAAGTATAGTTTATTTCTCATTCTTTTCAAAGTTATTTCTAGAAGAAGAATTGGCTATGTTGTGTCTTACAGAGTTCAATAAGGTATTCTAAATTTTCTGAGGTTAACACAAATTACAGTAATCTTAAAAAGGAGATTGTCTTTCATGACTGGCGACCAGTTAGTCAAAGAATTATACAATAATCTCAAAAAATCCCACCAAAAACCAGTAAAAAGAGCGACAACGAATGAATGCTTTCTCTGGGTCCAAAAAATTCTAAGAAGTTTCAAATAGAAACCACTTCAAAAAAGAAAGAAGTCTGAAATATAGATCTGCTTCTTGTTGTCCGGCTTAATCCCCTGAGTCTGACAATCGCCTTATTCAGAAAACTAAAATAAGCTTCCTGCCTTCAAAAATCAACTAGTAACTTAATATCCGCCAAAAAAAGAAATAACAAAATGAGAAAATGCATCTGCATTACTAAAACAACTAAAGTTTTGGTAAATCTGCAATAACTAGCACCTAGTCCTCAGTTACAATATCAACAATAATGAAATAATGCATCAGACTGAAGCTGGTAAGTCTTCTACCTCCACACCATGCTGGAAATCTGCCATCACAGCTGGCTGGGATTTGAGAACTGAACAGTTAATACAGCACACCAATTTAATCTTCAGTTGTTACAGAGGGATTCCTGAACTTCAGAGCAGCCTTTTAGTCTCTTTCCTCTAGGACTGATCCTTTGGCTAACAGGAGTCAACAGTAATAGAGCAGAGAATAATTTTTTGTTGTTTTTATTTTTTTTCATAAAATTCAAAATCCTGGTGTGAAGCCCAACACTGTACTCTGTATTGATTTCCCTTTCCTCAGTAGTTTGTCTAAGTGTAAGGAGACTCAACCACTCACTAGGTTCTACAATCCCATGTCACACTGAGGAGCTGAACTTTTGTAAATTGCTTCACAGGCAGAGCAGTATGTATAGCAACAGTGATTTAAACGCCTGAAGATAAGGCACAATATTCAAACTCATTTTTCTCCAAGAATGTTCCTACAGCTCAGACTTGGGGTCAAAAGTTCCTATAAACATAAAGCAAAACTGAAAAGTTTATGAAACTAATAACCTGCTGCATCTGAAGTCATTTAAAAAAATCTATGTATACACAAGTTTTTCTTCAATTTAGCTATCCTAGTATAGAGGTGATCCAACTAGGTCTTTTATTTTGCCTGAACATGTTTCCTGTGTTTTTCCTGAAGTACAGCCTGATAATTGGACATCTTATTTTTGTTATTATAGGCATTTCAAGTGCTATCAACACTTTTATCAGCTAAGATGAAGAATTGAAAAGCAGCATGCAAGTATGGACAAGCATTAGCAGGAATAATGTGGAGACATTCAGATATCATAGAATCATTTACATTAGAAAAGACTTTTAAGATCATCATGTCCAACCATTAACCTAGCACTGCCAAGTCCACCAGTAAACTATGTCCCTAAGTACCACATCTACAATTATAGAATCATAGAATCATAGAATAGTTAGGGTTGGAAAGGACCTCAAGATCATCTAGTTCCAACCCCCCTGCCATGGGCAGGGACACCTCACACTAAACCATCCCACACAAGGCTTCATCCAACCTGGCCTTGAACACCGCCAGGGATGGAGCACTCACAACCTCCCTGGGCAACCGATTCCAGTGTCTCACCACCCTAACAGGAAAGAATTTCTTCCTTATATCCAATTCTTTTAAATACCTCCAAGAACAGTGATTCCACCACTTCTACAGGCATCCTTTTCCAATGCTTGACAACCCTTTCAGGAAAGAAATTTTTTCTGTATCCAACCTACACCTCCTCTGGTGCAACTTGAGGCCACTTCCTCTCGTCCTACTGCTTGTTATTTGGGAGAAGAGACAGAGAGCAACCTTGCAACAACCTCCTTTCAGATAGTTGTAGAGAGTGATAAGGTCTCCCTTTTCTTCAGGCTCCTTTTCTCCAGGCTAAACTGCCCCAGTTCCCTCAGCTGTTCCTCATAAGGCCTGTGCTCTTGACTCTTCACCAGCTTTGTTGCCCTTCTTTGGACCCACTCCAGCACCTCAGTGTCCTTGCAGTGAGAGGCCCAGCACTGAACAGTGTTCCAGGTATGTCTTCACCAGTGCCAAGTACAGGGGGGTGATCACTGCCCTGGTCCTGCTGGCCACACTGTTTCTGATACAGGCCAAGATGCAACTGGTCTTCTTGGCCACCTGGGCATAAGCTGGCTTATGTTCAGCTGTCTATTGACCAACATCCCCAGGTCCTTTTCTTCTGGGTAGCTTTCCAGCCATTGTTCGCCAAGCCTGCAGTGCTGCATGAGATTGTTGTGGCCCAAGCATAGGACCCAGCACTTTGCTCTGTTGAATGTCAGGCAGCTAGCTTTGGCCCATTACAGAATCACAGAATCACAGAATCCCAAGGGTTGGAAGGGACCTCAAAAGATCATCTAGTCCAACCCCCCCACAAGAGCAGGGTAACCTACAGTACATCACACAGGAACTTGTCCAGGCGGGCCTTGAATATCTCCAGTGTAGGAGACTCCACAACCCCCCTGGGCAACCTGTTCCAGTGCTCTGTCACTCTTACAGTAAAGAATTGATCCATTGATCCAGCCTGTCCAGATTTCTCTATAGAGCTTTCATACCCTGCAACAGATCAACACTCCCACCCAACTTAGTGTCATCTGCAGACTTACTGAAGGTGCACTCAATCCCCTTGCCCAGATAATTGCTAAAGATATTAAACAGAACTGGCCCCAACTACTGAGCCATGGGGAACACCACAGGTGATCAGTGGCCAACCAGATTTAACTCCATTTGCCACCACTCTTTCAGCCTACCCATCCGGTCAATTTTTACCCACTGAAGAGTACACCAGTCTAAGCCATGAGCAGCCAGTTTCTCCAGGAGAATACTGTTAAAGGCTTTACTGAAGTCTAGATAGACAACATCTACAGCCTTTCCCTCATTCGCTAAGCAGGTCACTTTGTCATAGAAGGACATCAGGTTGGTCAAACAGGACCTGCCTTTCAAAAATACATGTTGACTGGGCCTGATCACCCGATTATCGTGTATGTGCTGTGTGATGGCACTGAATACGATCTGCTCCTTAGCCTTCCCCAGCACCAGGGTCAGACTGACAGCCTTTCCTGTAGATGGGCGTGCTTACCTTCAGTCAACTGAGATCTCCTGGTTAGCAGGACTGCTGACAAATGATTGAAAGTGGCTTGGTGAGTGCTTCTATCAGCTCCCTTAGTACCCTTGGGTGGATCCAATCTGGTCCCATAGACATGCAAGTCTAGGTGGCACAGCATGCTGCTTACCATTTCTCCTTGGATTATGGGGCCTTCATTCTGCTCCCTGTTTACACAGGCAACTGCTTGTCAAAACTGGTGCTTTTGCAGGTTTTTACCCCTCTTAATTTTATTCCTTCAAATTAGCAAAACCAGCCATTTAAATCACTTTTTGTCAACCTTGCAAGCATTCTCACAAGTGCAACAGCTTCACTTGAAGTTGCGACTTCTACTTTAATAATTGTTTTCCTAAAGAAAGGAAAATGCCTCCAGTAGAAGCACGTTTGATTCCAGAAGGTGCAGAGTACCCCATTTCCTCTGTTTTAACACACAGTCTGAAATAGAAGGTGTAAAGGAGTATCAGGTCAATGATGTAGGCAGTATTTTGCAATGTAAACCACATTGCTGCATTTTTAACGAAAGACTGGAAATGATGTCCCAGCTGTTGACAGGGTTAGAATAGCAACAGTTGTCAAGCCATGCCTGCCAACCATGGGTATAGATTGTATAATATGTACAAATTGTTCTAGGATACTGGTGTTC
This sequence comes from Lathamus discolor, assembly GCF_037157495.1. NCBI lineage: Eukaryota > Metazoa > Chordata > Aves > Psittaciformes > Psittacidae > Lathamus > Lathamus discolor. The sequence continues at coordinate 68,751,016 of NC_088887.1, read as the reverse complement.
TGTAAATGACAGCTAATGAGCACAGACGTGATATTAATGCAATCAAGATTTAAAACAATATTGGATGTGTAAGGATTCCAGTACATTCATACCTGCCTTCTTGAAAATACTTAGGACAGATACTAACCGGACACACAATAGCTGTCATGAATTCAGAAACCAAACATATTTTGCTTTGTTTTTTAAATCCTCATTGAGTGCTCTTCTGTATTCTCACACAAAGAACCTCTGATGGATATTTGTTCCATAGCAAAATTCAGACTTGCTTTGTGAAGAGATGAGGGTGGATTTGGAGGCTAGGTGACACCCTGCAGGTGAGGAGCCTGTGCTGGCCACCATCCCCCAGTACTCAGCATTACCCAGCACTAGGTTAAGCCAGCCATGGTAAGGAGCCCCTTTCACTGAGCAGAGAGGGTTCAGAGCCATTTGTAGACCACTACTACACATATTATCGCTACTTATAAGAGAAACGAAGAGACACAGCACATCTGTACTTTCTCATTTGTTTCTTTCAGGGTATCTAACACATTCCAGTTGTGGTACAAGGAGCACAGGAGGAATTAAATAGATTTGGGATTATTCAAAAGAGAATGTTCTTCTTTCTCAGCTAATTATTTTCAGACTATATAGAAAAGGGGGAATTTTCCTCTTCTTTCACTAAAAAAATAAACGATTTATAATATATTCCAGGGAAAACAAGTGTTTTAAAAGTAACTTAAATTGACCTTTTTGAGACTGAAGGTACACTAATGTGTTAATGATGAATTTTTAATGCCAGTCTTATACAGAGTTTTATCTAAGAAATAAAAAATCCATTGTTTTACAACTATAAAAAGTCTTTGAATATTTTAATAACCAAAATAATATAGTATCTTAGGAGGAGGACAACTTGATTTACTTGAAATTGCCCTTTGAATCTACATACGTCTTTCATGTTATTTTATTTTATTAGTACTGAGTAGAATGGGCTAGTTCAGAATGAAATGCAATAGATGCATAGAGGGGCTTCTCTTTCCTTCTTTTATTACAGGATAAATTGCATTTCTGCCCTCTGATTTTGGAGTTTCTAGTATATATCTCCTGTTCTTAGTCCTGATAAATGACAGCACTAAGCACTGAAGTTTCTAGCTTAGACAAAGCACTAAGTTTCTAGTATATATCTCCTGTTCTTAGTCCTGATAAATGACAGCACTAAACACTGAACTGCCATTTTGTTAGAAGTCAAGATGCATATGAGGGTATTTTCATGCCCCACACAATCTATGCCTTCAGGCATACATGGGCTATATGGTTTGCTTTGTTTAATGCTTTGTAACCATAATCACAGCTGAGAACGACTGTAGAAAGCTCACATATAAAAACGCTTTTCAAATTATTTGTAATAGAATGTTTTGTAGACTTTTTCAAGGATAAATAGTTTCCATAAAGAATGCCTACTGTTAAATAAAAGAATTTATTGACATCAATTTTCAGTTAATTTTTATTAAAAGTTTAATTTGTAGTCAGAAAAAAAAACCCTCCATCATCCAAATAGAGCTAATAGTCTGATTAATAGGCTAATTCCTTTAGTAATATTTAGCATTGAGATTAGCAATGTAATATGGAAAAAGGCTTGAAGGAAAACATGTAAAACATGCTTGGTGGCTTATGCTTTCACAACTCACTTTTGTATCTGTAAACTAGTTTTTGTATTGTGAATTGCTGCAAATACAGACATTTTCTTTAATAATCATCCTTTGTATGACTTAATTGCAAATATGTTGTTATTCTAATTCCAAAATTTATGCCAAAAAATAAGGATAATCAGGAACTTCCAAGGTTCCTATGACTCAAATAAGTGATGAAAGTGTTCTACTAGGTGAAACATATGAAACCACAAAAAGATACTCAATGTTTTGGAAATACTATCTCTGATCAGTAATGCGGGCTAGCAATTGTTAAGTAATTTGCAGAAATCCATTAGAAAATACAAAGTGTAAGGAATTTAAGGGGAAAAAATATTCAGGCATGCAATGACAATGTAGAAACTTTTTTTTTTTTAATTATTGCAGCTTACTTGTAAAGTTGCTGTTGTGTGCCTCACAAGAAGCTGATATCCTCCTTCCTTAAATTAAGAATTCTTCCATATCCCAATATGTATTGCCTTGAATGATTCTTTGTCAAAAAGGCAAGTATTCATGCTGTGAAATTTTAATTACATACTTTTCAAAACATATAGAATATTTTCATTGCATGTTTTACAAGCCTTAAATATATTTTAAAATATTTTTATAGCTATTTTATCTCAGAATCTAGTATTTACTAAATTAATTCCAGGCTAGCTAGCTTTATCGAAGTGCTGTTTATGCAGAAATGATAATTAGTTTTGTTTAAAAAATGAGGTAAATGATTCTCTGCTAAGTGCTGTAAAAGTTTTAATATAAGACCTCACAATCTTTTGGAATTTATAATACATTTGAAAAACCAAATATGCCCATGCCTCTTTCCCGTCTTTTGAAGGAGATGAAGTTCACAATAAACAGAAATTAGCTAACTCTAAATTTGCATTGCACAGCTACAAATAATATCCTTACTTTCAACAACTGAACATATTGTACAATTGAGTGTGAAAAATTGAGTGAATCATGACCCAACTTGCCACATTTTGCTTAAAACAAAATATCTTAAAAGAATTAAAAATGCTCCAATTCTGTCATTTCTGTAAGAAATGCCCATACTTACTTGCAAATAAGAAAAACAAATACAGCAATTAACTTTCCAGGCACAGGCTCGTGATTCTAATTTAAAGAAAATAAATTAGAAATATCTAAAAAAATATCACAGTGATTAATTTAACTATTCAGTCATGGGCATGGAAATTTAATGGTAGTGATAGAAACTGCATTCTAGCTCAGCCCACACCAAACAAATGTTAACTCAGTGAAAGAGCTGCTTTAAGGACACAAACTTTTTAACAGTGCCAAAGAAAATGAAGACTGGATATCAAAATACTATTGTTTTCAAAGAATTTGAGAGCTAAAGGCTGTCTTCAGTTTTCTATTCACATTGACTTCCAGTGCCCTGCCATTAGTCTATAATGTTTGTCTGAACCCTCTGTAGCTTTCTCAGGAGGCAAACACGCTCTCACATGCAGATTCCTTTAATTCTCCTGAACTAGCAAGTGACTGGTTTAATGCAAATGCCCCAAAATATGTGAACTGACCATGTCACGTATGTAGACTAAGTGTACAAAACGTGTGTACAGGCATGTCCTCTGTAACTTGTGGCATGCTTTTCAAAGTACACATCCATGCACCCACCTTATTAAAATTTTTATTTTCCTCTTTCAAGTAAGCAGTACTTAACTGTTCACAGTTTTCTGACACTTAATGCTCTTCCAGGGAAAATCCCCAATACAGCAATTTAAAAAAGGCACTGACTACAGATTTCCTTTTCTTAAAAGGCTTTTATAGACCTTAAAGGATGCTAACAGCCAAAACCTGACTTAAAGATAAATTTAAAGGAGTGCAACCAATGTCTCATTTCTTCCTGAATCCTCAGATTATTATATTCAGTCAAGATGAATGAATATTCCTTTTTCCTGCAAGCCACAGTCATCTTCATAAGGCTCCTTTTTGTGGCCAGCAACATTTATCTTCATCACATTAATGATGAATGACACTTCATACTGCACTCTATGAATCACAAGTTCTCTCATTTTTTATATAAATTAGGTAGTTCAAGTCTTTTCTTTTGGCTTTGAGGAATAAAATAGGAACAGAAAGCCAAAATAGAGGGCAGAGACAATTCACAACATTTTCAAACATGCAATGTGTGAATTTGCAATTGCACTAACAACCAAGTGGGAATGATTTTGGTAGCATATTACTATCAGCATTAATTGCTCCAACAGGGAAAAAAAAAAGTAATCCTCATTCATCTAGAAAACCATTTCCTTTGAAGTGGTCAGATGTTTTCTTTATGAAACTATATGTATTCGTGGAAGTAAAAAATGTGTATCTTTGGTCTGCCCTTCTGATAAAAAGTACAGGGAACATTTTAAAAACACTTTCATAATAATGTTTATCACTCAAGTCTAAATTTCAGTAACCTCCATAAATTAGTCCAAATGCGCAATAAAGAATCAAGACTTGTGGGAAGGAAGCACTGCAAAGAATTAAAAGACAGGTCCATTTGCTATAATTGCATTGTTTGCCTTCAATGGGAAAACTTACACTGAAAATGCTATTAGAACACAAATTTGATTCTGACTTTTGCAGCCAGCAGAGCATTGTAGGTCAATGACATGTTGTGCTGGAAGCCTCAAGTGGAACATTCACAGTCCTAGGTACATTCTGTAAGTGAAATAATAAGCTTTCACATGGCTCAGTTTTTTGCGCTTATAGAACTCCCTCGTCTTTAGTGCAGACAAGATATTTTTGCAAAACTGATCACCTGTTCTATAAATACATGTCTGTTTATAATCCCACTGAATTCAAGAGTCATCAAGTTAATGCTGGAATTTATAGTTTTCTGTTTAATTTCTCCCATTCTGTCATCATCTTGAGAATCTCTGATTTTGTGTCTTCCATTTAGCATTCAAACAACTCTCAGCCTCCAACAGACACTGGACTCAGCTTCACCAGACTAGCCCAATGAAATCTACAGTTTCAAGGTCAGGAATCCATGCAATCTCAATGATGCTTTGAGAAAGGTCAAACACTAAAAATGAGATTAATGGAAGCCAGGATCTGTGAGTGAACTCAACAATAATTTCCAACAATGGAAATTAGTATGACTAACACTCTGACAGAGAGAATTTGACAACAGTATGGAAGAAAATGGCTACCTCAATTCAAGATTCTCAACTATGGCCCATATTCTTTGTGTTCATTCAAACAAATTGATAAGGTCACCCTGAAATGAGGGAAAAAAATGATATCCTGACAGCTTTCTATGCAATAATTCAGCACTCAGAGAACTCATACCTCATGTGGGAAGAAAAGTGGTTCAAAGCTAGCTCTGGGAACATCCAACTGGTAGCCAAGAGGACCACTGATGGAAAAGGTGGTTAAATTGGTCAGTTGCATCAAGCTGTGGCTATTCATATACTTATCATAGAATTACACATTCATAGAATAGTTAGTAAAACTCTCATTCTTTTAGAAGAAAAAAGCTTACAGAAAAATAAAACTCTCATTCTTTTAGAAGAAAAAAGCTTACAGAAACCTTTCAAGGAAAACGCTTTTTCAAAACAGGTGTGAATGCAGTAGCTGTTACGAGCTAGGTGAATCTTTACAAACTTTTAGCTTTTGCACCACAAAATGCAATCTGCATTCACAGATACAGGTTGGACAGAGAAGAGTTTCAGAGCAGTCATGCAAAGAAGGACTTGGGGGTGTTGGTTGATGAGAACCTTAACATGAGCAGGCAGTGCGTGCTTGCAGCCCAGAAAGCCAACCGTATCATCGGCTGCATCAAAAAGATCATGGCCAGCAGGTCGAAGGAGGTGATCCTGCCCTTCTACTCTGCTCTTGTGAGACCTCACTTGGAGTCTTGAGTGCAGTTCTGGTGTCCTCAACATAAAAAGGACATGGAACTCTTGGAACAAGTCCAGAGGAGGGCCACGAGGATGATCAGGGCACTGGATCACTTCCTGTATGAAGACAGGTTGAAGAGGTTGGGGCTGTTCAGTCTGGAGAAGAGAAGGCTGCGTGGAGACCTCATAGCAGCCCTCCAGTATCTGAAGCAGGCCTATAGGGATGCTGGGGAGGGACTCTTCATTAGGGACTGCAGGGATAGGACAAGGGGTAACGGGTTAATACTTAAACAGGGGAAGTTTAGATTATGTGTAATGAAGAAGTTTGTTACTGTGAGGGTAGTGGAGCACTGGAATGGGTTGCCTAAGGAAGTTGTGAATGCTCCATCCCTGGTGGTGTTCAAGGCTGACTGTTAGACAGTCTTGGGTGGCATGGTTTAGTGCGAGGTATCCCTGCCCATGGCAGGGGGGTTGGAACTAGATGATCTTGATGTCCTTTCCAACCCTAACTATTCTATGATTCTATGATAATATATAGAACACGTGGATACTTCAGAATGGCTATACTTATGAATGACATCCTCAGTTACTTCCCTACAGAAAATGTTTGTCCTGAGGAAACCATCATTCTTTGGAGAATTTCAAGAATAAACCCCCTCTGTTCTGGTTTAAAGAACACAGGGTTTCTCTAACCCTCTGTAAAAGGTCCAAGAAACAGATGTTTCAAGCTAGAGAATCAGTGAAACAACTTGGTTCTGGAGCAAGTTCTCAATCTGTTGTTCTGTGATTCAGTAACTACCTCTCAGTAAGACCTTAATCTAGATCTGGGATGCAGACACTAACTGATCCGCGTGTATTAGCTGCATCTCCTCTTGCTACTGATGCAACTGTCACCCTTCAAGATTAAGGGCCCTATGCCTTCTATTAGAAGTATGGATTTCCTGTGCAGTTAAAGCTATAGTCCTCTTGCAATTCTTACGCAATCTGCTTACCTAAACCCCAGTAATAGCTTTTTCTCTCGTACAGTGACAGAAAGGCCCAGTCATGAGTGACCTCATGAGATTGATGGACTTTTTTTCTTTATATTTGAAAAAAATATTGAGTAGAAAAAAATTCCTACTCACATTGCATTTTGCACAACATGGCAGTTCTCCATGTTCAAAACTGAAGATACAGCGTCACGTTCTTACGGAGAGATATTTTGTTTTCATAAACTTCAGTAAACACTAACTGCATAAATCCCTCATAAGCCAATATAAAATAAGCTTATCTTCCAGCTTATAGGAGAGGAGCTTAGTATCCACTTCTTTCAGATTAGCAGATTCGGAACTGCACTGGATAAGCATTTCAAAAGCAATTAAAAAAGTAATCCTTGATTTTTGATAAAGAACTTGAAGATCCAGTGACCTGTGAGCATATTAAAATACTGTTATGTTCAAAAATGGTTTTTAATTGAAGAGCATTTGTTGTGTGCAGGCAACCTATCTGAAAAATAAAGATCATTAGAAGTGAGAGTGGGCATTTACTTTACACTTGCTTTAAAAACTTCTTTGTTTTCATAGAGGTGAAATTGGTCATGTAAGCAGCATAAGCCTTCTTTTGCAAATAAAAAGTAGCCACGAAAAAATTTGACATATACATGGGATGGGAATTGAGAACTCACAATGAAATCAACATCTTGATTCACATAACAATCCAATGGTGTAACAGGTCCTACTTGCTGAGTAAAATATGATTATAGCTAAGAAAAACTTAGCCATGAGTTTTTTCATTACAGTGGGTAGAACTGAGTGACTAGGTAGGTGTTTGGCTACTGAGCAGTGCCAACTCAACACACAAGACAACCACAGAGGGCTTAATTTTAGGCTTTTGAAGACTGACTGCCTTTTTATGCAATAGTTTCTGTCAATACAAAGTGAAAAAAAAATAAAGAAGTCCTGATAGATGAGACTTTGAGCGGCTGGAAACTTCAAAGACTATGTTATGATAGAAGCTGTGAACATAGACAATATCAAAAAAATCAGTTTTGTTGCAAGCGTTATAGAGCATCGTTAAGCTGGTTCAGTTGTGAGATGAATACAAAAACCACAAGGCAGGCATCTGAATCCTCAAAAAGTATTGCTTCTGCAGAAGCAGAAAGATCCACAAAATTTTACAAGGTTTGACAATGAAGTGGCTGCATAGAGTCTTTTTAATGTGGAAAATCAAGCAAGTTGAAATTGTTAGCAGGACATTTTTTTATATTGGTCATTTTTGCAATCTCTGAACTTTTATCAGATTTACTTATCTTTTATCAGATTTACTATACTAAAAGCAATCACCATGAAAATTTGCATTAAAAGACTACCTGACATTTGATGCCTTCATACAGTCCCAAAGTGCAGTGTACTTCAACAAAGTACAGAACAAGAAAAAGAAGAAGAAAACCCATTAAGCTCCTAAACCAAATAAAGGCACTGAGAAACTTTCTATTCAAGTATGAAAAAAAACCAACCAACCCAAACCCAGGCAGTTATTTAATTATGATTCAGTTGTGATTTAACAATAAGAGCAAGCAAAGGTGAAACACAGTGTATGACCATGCTGCTTAGACCATCTTAGATTTTTGTAGTACTAGACAATACTTGAAAAGAAGAAATTACAGAACTTCAAAAAGAGACACTATTTCTGTCACCACTGCCCTTTTACTCTCCCACGGTGAGTAAGTTACCTAAACAATCCCCAAATATGTTGTGGATTTTTTTTATTACTTCAGTGGAAAAACCTCATAGCACTAATGTTTCATGCAGACAGAAACCTTGATACAGTTATTAAGTGTCTAACTCATGTTTATGCATACAGGCAAAAAAAATCATAGAACCACTTGTTTTGCATAAGTATTTTGCCTCCTTTTCAGTCTCTTCAAAGGAAAAGATAACATGAAGGTAATACCTTTTTCTTCTCATTAAGCTAAATCATCAGGAGTTAATTTACACATATTAGGGAAGATGATGCTTCTCTATAGATGCAGAAAAGACTTCTTCTTGAGTAACTTACAAAGAGACTTTGGATTCAGTACAACAGAGGGAATAACAAGATATTAGGACACAGAATGACAGATGAAACCAACATCAATGAAAGTACATGGTTATTCAGCAGGATTAGTGTGAGGCATGATGCAGGAAGAACATTACATTCTGCCTTCCATTAGAAAGAATAGCATTAGCTAGATATTTTCTCTAAGGTTTTAAGGGAGAAAAGTATTTTAAAGAGAGACCTGAGCAAAGAAAAAGAAGGTTTTTTATGATTTTTATGTTAAAAAAAAATAGACAAAGAAAAATATGTTTTCTTAAACCAACTAATGTCAGTGTAGAATTATTTTTTCTGATTACCAAAGTATTTTCCTGTATATCAATGAAACCGGAAAATTTCTAACCTGTTTTTCTAGATAATCTCCAGATAAATAATTATAGTTTCTACTCAGATAGTTAGTTTCCACCTAATGCTGCTTTTGTTTGAGAAATTTCTGATAAGCCAGAATAAATTCGTATTTCAATATTGGCTTGGAGCAGAAGTTAACGCTGCAAGAGGATCAGTTAATTTCATGACAAGAAGTAAAATAACATATTGCTGGCTATGCGGTCAGTTGTGAGTTTATTCTCTCTCACACCTGCGAAGGCCAGATTCCTCCCTCCCTTGCAAAAGAAATCAGAAATTATGAATGGTGAAACGGAGTGCATAAGCAACCTGTTTATTGAGATAAAGGAAATTGATGATTTCTTGGGTATAACAGAAAATCTTATTAATTCCTTCTCCCCCAGCACTGCGGTACATCCATGATGCAAGGGAAGAAAACACCTAAGGGGAGCAAACCATGAGAGAAGTAACACAGTACTGATCAATGTCTTAGGCTCTCAGACGTGGGAATGTATTTGAGAAAATGGTTCACACTCTCATGCTGAAAACATTTAAAGATATAGTACATCATCACCATGTCTGAAAAGAGCAGAAGGGCCTGCGATAACCATCTTCCAAGATGACCAGACTTTATAGATCCCATCCAAAGAGGAAAAGGAAATTATCACAAAATTCCCTTTGTCCACAAGTAGGTAGCAGTGATGCCTAGATTACTATAAAGCAGTGGGATTCCTTAATTTGCTCTGATTGAAAAGAACTTTGGAACTGGACAGCATACTCACCATCACTATTATGGAGGATACCAAGAGCCATTTATAAGAAAAAGAAGCAGAAACAACCAAGACATGAAATGCTTTTATTTTGTTATCTGCTGTCCTAAGAGCTGGCTTAGCATTCAGTGTAAACTTTTAACACAGCTTATTCTGGCTAAAGACCGTTGGGTTCAGAGTCATACTTTCTTTCCAAGAAAATCTTTTCAATTTTGACAAAATTTTCTTCCTCCCTGTAACTACTCTGTCATTTGAATGGACTTCAAGTATTCATTTCTCTCTACTTGCTGATTATGTTGTCAGACATGACTGTATATTTTTGGCAAAATAACGTTTCCAGAGACCAACACAGCTTTATATTTTGCATGATAACTACTCAAAATTCAGGGATCACCTACTTGAGTCAATATATATTTGAATATGCATCTAATGTCAGAAATTAGAGCTGACTTCTGGAGGGTAAATGAATTATCAGCAGCACAGAAACAGAGCACTGAGGGAAATTGTAACAGTGATGATGTATATTTTCTTAAAGGATATATACTGGTACTTGAAAAATTTGGCATGACACATAAAATAAAACACAGATGTTTTGTATTGCACTATACAATCAATCACACACATTGAAACCAGTAAATCCAAACATTACCATTCCAGGTATGCATTTTCATCCAGAAATGTTGGTAGCTGACAAACAGGTAAACTTTCTTAGCACTGTATACACTAAACAAGAGAAAAATTGTGGCTCCACTATAAATGCTGAATATAAGATATTTCCAAGTGAATGTTATTAAAATTTGCTTGCTTCTAAACTTGTTAACAGCTTATTAGAAGGTGGAGGTGTTGTCATATTTTATGATGTGAGCTGCTAAGTATCTTGGTCATGCTAAACTGTGCCACATTACCAAAGCACTCATCACAAAAACTCTTTTAAGTTGGCATAAGAATAATGCAACTTTTTTTTTTTTTTTTTTTTTTTTTTACAAAAGAATGAAGCCAATAGAACAAATAGATTCATAAATGCTTGCAATTTTGTTCTGACTACCTCAAGAATTTTTATGATCTTCAGACAATATATCTGACAAGTCATGAATGTGTTTCTGTAATTAAGACCTTGCAGTATGCAGAGGGTGAGAATATATACCTTATACACCAGACATAGCCATCATACAGAATTTAATTCCTTGTAAACCTTCAGCATCTCCAGTCAGCACCACTGTTTACACTGAGATATTTGGTAAACTGACAGTGAACTGGAGGAACAAGACTTACTAAAAAAAAACCACCACCACCACAAGAACAACACGAAAACAAGCTCACACAAAACAAAGCCCAACCCAAACAAACCAAAACCAAAACAACAACAAAATAGCCAAACCAAACCAAAACTGAAATAGTAATGTCACTCAGGTCTGAGTATACAGACCAAGAACATGGCATGCCACATACTTTGTGGGAAGTTAAGTAGTGTTATTTTACATTTCCCTTTAACGCACAGGACCAAAATGAGGAAGAAACTAGCTTGGCTTTTGGCTTTGTTAAGCACTCAAGAACTTCTTTCTGCAAGTAGAATGCAAAGACAGAATGTCTTCCAGCACGTAACAGGAATAATATATGAATTAAAATTTAACAAAGTATTGCTACGTTCTTGAAACTAACCCACATTTGCAGCACTATAGCCGCCCTAAAATCTAACCTTTCCTGATTACTTAGCTGTTTCAAACAACATTTGGAAAAATAGTTCTAATATTACCATTACCGTTTCTTTACACTTTCTAAATTTTGACCTGTCAAGATAGTATTTCTCAAGATAGAAAAAGAGAAGAGGTCCTTCCATCAGCAAGAATAATATATTACAAATATCCATCCATGGGCCAGAAAGGGAGAGAAGAAAACTGGCAAAAAAATTAGGCTTATGGAGAGTTTATTATTTCACAAGAAACTGGAGAACAAACAAAAAAGTTTGAGAAGCCCCATTTTAAAACATCTTCCAATAATCCATGAAATAAGTCTTTTGGGTCCTGTCTTTGGACTAAGGAGTATATTGAGGCAAGCAAATATAGTTTTGACTCCTGTGGTCTGGCACTTTGATTTCTTGAGTTGGAAAATAACTTTTTTTCAGGTAAGCTATTAATTTTCATTATTTTAATGAAATTCTGATTCCAGCGCCTTTTTTTTTTTTTTTTTTTTGGCATCAGTTATCACAAATTATGCCAAGCACTGATGTTTGAGTTCATCAGGCTTTAAATGGAGGCATCTTCTCTAAGTGCCTGTGCTAAGAGTGGGAAATCTCGTAGGTACTGAAAAGAGATGATAGACTGAGAGACTAATTTTAGGTATGCTATCTCTTTTCCATTAGACAATGCTGGATTTCTATTTTACACACTCAAGTCTTCTAAGATTGGATGGAATAGCCCCGACCTTTAACACATACATCTTTTCTTTGTGTGAATAAGGCGCACATTTAGAAAAACAAGAACTAGAAAGTTCCACAGACTACACTGAATAACCCTAGCTTTCAGTGTTCAGGGATTTGGAAATCATACCTTGGCATTCCTATTAACAATAAACAATGAGGACTTCAATAACTATAAATAAAATGCCAGGTAGTGTTACTTTTATTACTTCTGTACATAGCTATGTCCTGTGCAGTCACAGTTCACACAGCTGAACAGATACATTTAATTTTGAATTTATCCTTGAGCTGAAAAGCTACATGCAGTAGTACATTAGACTGAACTTGAAGATAAAAATGTTTGAGTACTGTTATGTACTGTATTTGTAGCCCTTGTAAATGAAAAAAGACAAGGAAGAACATTATTTACTCATTCACTGTACAGGTACATTATGGTCTCCAGCATCAACACTAGTAAGAAGAAAAGTAAGAAAAAGTACATCTCACACTTTCTGTACAGAGAACAATTTGCTCATTACTGATTACATGATCTCCCAAAAGCACTAAGTTAAACTATGGCAATTCTTGTAAAGCCATTTGACTCTGAAAATGTCAGTCACTGGGTGCAACCCATACAGTTCAGTCCTACCATGATCAGCCATCGTTTTGAAATTAGCATCCATGATCAAAAATTTTGCTAGCCACAGATAAATGGATATAAATGAGAAATGTTATTTCTTTTTAGAAATAACAGTTTAGAATGGGGTTTGCAGAGATTTCTGCATGGATGGTAAAACTTGTGCTGTGTCAGCTTCCAAGGCAGAAGAAAAATCTTAGCTTTGTCAGTCCAGTACCTTTTAATGACACTATACAGCTGCTCTCTTTTCAATATAAGTTATGTTACTGTCAAACAATCAACCCGAGATACATAATAACTTAGCTAAAAGGCTATGTTATCATGGAATAATCAGCTCTGGATATATAATAACTCAAAGGTGATTGCACACTAACATACTTATTGCACCCTTTCCTGCCACTACATGCAGACCGAGGAGGTTCAGTAATAGGAATGAAGAAAATTCCGCATATGTTCTATGTGGCTTATGTGTGAAGTGTGAAGTTGAAATGCAAGCAGAAAAGCAGGACAACATACTCTTGAAATACAGATGAATGTTTCTCCATGATGAAGAAAACTGTGGTATAAGTTATTCAGGAAAAAAAAAAACAAAAAACTACAACCTAGTTTAAAAGCAGTTTTGAGATATGTGCTAGGGATGGATTACAAAACTGGATTACTCAGGCTGCTCAGGGACACTGGGCAGGCTCCACCCTTGCAGGTTTTTAAGACCTAACTAAAGAAAGACCTGAACAGCCTGATCTGATCTCACAGCTAGTATTGTTTTTGAGCAGCGGTGCACCCATGAGGTCCCTTCCAGGCTGAATGGTCCCATGACACAATCTCTGCCTCCACCAGAGATATCTAGTCCCTTTTTTCCTAACCCTGTGCATAAAATGAGACTCATTACTATTCCTTGTCATGTATTCTACTAGTGGATACTATGTAGGATACAATAATGAAAATGTATTGAAATAAAAAGTAGTGTTAAAGGAAGAGTAAGCATAAATAAAATATATGCAAATATTAATTTGATTTTTTTTTCTAGAAATGTGTGTAATTTTGTTTCAACTTCTGATGGATATTTGTGCAATGGATACTTGCGGAACGCGAATTTCAAAATTTTGTGTTCAGATGTATGAATGGAAAACTAATTCTGCTCCTGTAATCAAAGACTGTTTAATCCTTTTCTTATTGCTGTAGCTTAGCCACTAATACCCTTCCAAAAGGTGGAAACCCTATTGGAATGTAAGTATTGGAAATTATCATATGGTTTGTCTCTTGAGGACTACTTGTCCCCATTACCTAACTCAAAACTCTCTGAGTGCTGAAAGATAAATTGCTGAAAATACCATATCCAGGGAAATCGTATTCTACTTGCAGATATTCCAGAAGCAAAAAGAGTGGTGAAATTTATCAGATTAATTATTTATTGTGGGTTATTATTAACACATTATTATTATTGTTTTATGTTATTATTATATGCTGTTATATTGTTATTATAATTATTTCCATTGCTTCATATTTCCATATGCCACATTCTTCACTGCTGGATGTCAGGTCCATATATTTAGTGGTGCACTGATTAAAGAGATAATTAAGTTCCTTTTCCTGACAAAATCTTCCCATTCATAAAAATACTTTCACCAAGTCATGCTAGAAGCACTGCAACTGCTGATAATATGCTGTCAAAGAAGACAGAAAGGAAAAAATTATTTGCTTGAAGATCCTTCCTCACTGACTAGTATAAGATACTAAGTAAGTTTCCATATGCTGGATTCAAGAAAGAAAAAGGAATTTTAGAGAATACAAAAAACCAGGCAGTTTCCAAGGTGATGGCCAGAGAATACTGATTATCACTTGTTGAGAATCACGAGAGAAACAACATAAAAAACTCCACAAAAAAAACTTCCCCCACCCCCAGCCCTTCAAGATTCTTGGAATTTCGACTGTAATGTTTGGCCCTCTTTACATGAATTACTTGAACTTGAAAACATACAGTCACACTAGCAGCTCTGTGCTAGTGACACAAATCATGTTAGATTTGTTGGAGGTATTTCAATAACCAGACAATATTGATTAGAAAGGATGAAAAGGTGAATAGGGACTTTTTCAGGTCAAAATGTCATAATCTTGTTTTTAATGGGAAAGGAGCAGAATGTAGATGGTGTGAGACCAATTATGAGATGCAGGGAAACAGCATTTTAGGATTGCACAAGAAACTACGGGATGTTTGGGAGGAACTGGACATGGGTAAAGAACAGGATTGAGGTGGAACAAATATCTGGAAAGGAGGGATAAGGGTTTAGAAACATCGGTCGCATTCAAACCATGCAGACAAGTGGCTGGTCAGACCATGCCCTCTGCCCAGTCAATGTAGTTTGTCCTGTCTTCTCAGTGAACTGCATTTCCGATTCCTTTCTTGCATGGGAAGACTATGTTCAGTGTACACGTGTGTATGGAGGTCTGTATGCCAGCAGCTGGAGTCAGACCAGGAGGACTGTCTGCGTGTGGTATCACCAACTACAGAGGTCAAAGAGCCTCCATGTTGAGTTGGTATGAGTGCACCAGCATGTGATTGCTGGTGAAAATCAAGCTGGACTAGCTGGCAAGTAGGATAAGAGGTTTGGGAACCAAGTTTTGAAGTAACCATTAGTCTGGGCCAGACAGTGCAGAGACAAAAGGACCAGCAAGTTGGCCAAAAGGTCCAAGTCATCTAATGTGGAGACCACAGATAGAGGGTCACCACCTACTAAGGCCATAGCTTTGGTCCAGCTATCGGCAAGACTTTTTGGTAAATGTGTGCATCCCTGTGTGTGAGGAGATGAGAGGATGAAGATACAGACTGCGTGACTGAAGCAATCTATGGTACATGGGAGCATGTGTGTGTGTGCAGGTCTGAGTTATAGGAACAGGAGAGGGGCCATGGGCTTTAGTGGCTGGCATGCTGTGATGTCGCATTGCATGTGTGTGTCTCCGTAGGAAGACAGTGAGGACCCAGGGGCCAGCTACTAGTGGCTGAGTAGGTTTTCTGACTGGGTTAAAACCTTAGAGTGTTTTGGAGGCAGCAGCAGAAGCAGAAGCAGGAAGGGAACAGATTCTTCAATTTTCCATTAATAACATATTTTTTCCTCATCTTGTGGCTGTGTCACAGGGGCTGAAGCTTGTCTCCTTCACCCCCCCACCACAAAGAAGATGGTGAGATCACATCAAGCCATGGTGTGTGTGATAAAGCCAGAATTCCTCTTAATCCCCATGGTGGCTATTTCATGACATGAGAACTACAATTTTATTTTCATAGTTAAAAAGCTATTATTACTCAATAGTTCTATTATAAAAGCACCTGCAGGCCCTGCTTTATGATTTGGGACTGGTTGTGATAAGCATTGCTTTTGTAGAGAGACATTTACTTCCTGCCTAAAGAGACTGCGGTCAATGGACAGGCTGGCAGCTGAAAAGAGCTATTACCGGTCCCAAAATTATTTAACCCCTTTTCAAACAATCCAGTTTTGCCTTTAGCACACAGAAGACAAATGTGTGTTTCTAGGTATGATGAAAATCAAATCCTGGTTAGATCTTTAATACTTATGTGCATATATTTACATTTAATGTTTTTGTTTCTGTATTTTTTATGATATATAAGAGCATGAAAAAAGAGGACCTGATTATGACTCATTGTATAATAGTCCATTTTCATTTAAGGAATCTAACATTTGTTTTTTATTATATAGCTCGTGATTTGCAAAAATAATATATATATCTTGCTTTCTAAAGTCAGTCAACATATCTGATGATGAATTATCTGCCATTATGCCATTTTTCAAATTTGCACACTAATGTGCTACCAGTTATTGCAAAAAATAACACGATGAAATACTATAATTGTTTTATCATTGTTAGATAGAGATGTTAGAAAAAAGGCCAAAAGAGCAGAGGAAAACAAAGGCGCTGTGGTGAACACTGTAAGTCAGCAGCATCACAGAGAGGTGGGAAGCCTGTGCAGATTCTAAGAAGTACTTTGGATCGAAGGCCACAGGATGGGGGAAGTGTCACATGCTTAAGCAGGTGAACAAGCAGAGCTTGCAGCTTGTGGAAATGTCTTTAGATAGCTAAGAAATCCCATTAACAATCTCTCAGCTGCAGGGCTGTGAAAAGATGAGGTACAACAAGCACTGATGCGAAACCTCAGAAAAAAGGAATCAGAGGGAAAAATTAGTCTAGAGTGTGAAGACAGATGACCCACGTGTTTGACAGTGTTTTAGCCTGCTCTCTTAAATAAATGAACAGAAGCAACAGTTCATCATTGTTCTACCTCCTTGTCTCTCTTGCAAACCCTGCATGTATTAGAGCTCTCTGACTCTCTCCTGCATGATTGCACTAGGACATGAAGTCTGATTATTCATGCAAGAAATGATTAATTTTTGTTTTAATTTATGGAATATCCTTTGCTGTGTCAATGCTGTGATTAAAAAAAGATCTTCACTGCATAAAGTAAATGTCTTAAACATGAGCATGCTATAATTAACACCTAAATGTGTACAGGTGTAAATGTATCAAACAGAGCTATGTGGCAATGATGACATTCACACCAGATGTCTGAACTGTATGGGTACTTTTTTACTTTTGTTCCTTTTTGCCTGCTCATGCAAATCAAATAATTCTATGAAAACTCACCAGTTTTAAGAAAAAAAAAGTA
The DNA here is from genome assembly GCF_037157495.1 of Lathamus discolor. Taxonomy (NCBI): domain Eukaryota; kingdom Metazoa; phylum Chordata; class Aves; order Psittaciformes; family Psittacidae; genus Lathamus; species Lathamus discolor. The sequence continues at coordinate 68,733,625 of NC_088887.1, read as the reverse complement.
GATTTTTCCCTGAAAAAAATTAGTAATGTAGCTCTAAGACCTCTTGATAGTTTCCTGGCTGCATATGAGTGTGTGTCCACATATCTGCCTCATGTCTATTTGCACATTTGGGTTTTTTTTCCAAAAATCAACATAACTACATGTATTCAATCCACATCATGTTTGTTCATTTAGATTTAGCAAAGAGAATTAATTTACTTCTGATTCCAGTGAAGGAAATATTAGTAAAGAACTAGTACTAAGGAAAAACAACGGGTTAACTGGTCACTTTTGTTTATAATGAGAGGATCAAAATCGAGTCAGAACCTGAAATATTTGATGAATATTTATTCTTTACTTCGGAGAAGAAAGAAATCAATTTGCTTCCTTGCTCCCTGCCCCTCTAAATTTTACTGCTAGATGAATCTGAGCAGCAAAGGATTTTAAGTTTAATTTTCAGCTGAATTATTTCAGGTATTTTGTTTACTGCAGTTTCTCTAACAGTTGGCACAGTGGAGAAGACAATAGCTTGTTACATGGATGCAGGAATGAGTGTCTAGCTGTTCTTAAAATGGCTTTTCCGCCAAAGAAAACACACTGTGGAATGACATCCTTAGCTACCACATCTGAACAAGGATAAATAGAAAATGGGACACAGTCTAATCTTAGTTGTCCAGTGTACATTTCAAAACATGTTGGTGCACTGACATAGATAGCATTATGTCACAACATAACATGATGTAACAAACTTGATTTCAAACAACTGACATATAAAACAGAATTTGCGTATTAACATGTAATTAGAAATTGAGTCTGTGAGCTGAAAAGAATTATTTTATTTTAAATGCTTGCTTGGCAGAAAATCTAGACAATAAAACAATACATTTGTTCCACATAGTGACGTGGAAAGACTAAAGACAGCATATACAATGTCACGACATAAATGAAGGAATGTGACAATAAGTAACTTGTTTTGAATAACACCTACAGAATACAGCAGCCATTGGAAAATTTTCATAGCCCACTGCTGCAATTTTAAAGATATTATCCTCATTAGATTTCACTTGAACCACTCAGTAAGATATATCTGCCAGCTTTATAAATGTATTTCAGCATATACTTGAGCTTTTTTTGAGTAAGACAGACTTTGTATAGGGAAAATCATGAAATTACATTGCTGGAAAAGGAAATATATTTTCATTATTTGAGTCTTTTTCTTAACTAAAAAGAAATCCCTAGAAGAAGCTTAACTGGTGTTTAGCAAAGCAATCGATGGAGCAGCTAAGAGAATTGGCGGGGAGAATGGGAGGGGTAAAACAATTTTTTTTATGAGTTCTGGTGGAGGTTATGAATCAGTCCTGTTGCAGAGCATCTTTATGTTATGTAGACATCAGTTTGTGACTTGTCAGTGGTGTGTGATGTTTCTCCAAGATCCACAGCAAGAGACTTACAGCTGTCCTTCAAGAAGGGATAGCCAAAATGCAAGGAAGCACTACTACAGAAAAAGAGATGCTTTGATGAAATAGCACTTTCTCAAACAGAGTAACAAGCAGGGGAAAGGAACAACAAATTAGATAAAATTTTGAACAATAAATTATTTTTTAAGTGCAAAAAAATGCTAAGAAGAAAGAGGCAATGCATTCTTTAACGTCTTTTATTTGTTTCTTATCTCACAAATTCCTGAGCTGTAAATAGTGTTTTCTTTTGTGAACCTGTCCATACTTGTTTGCTACCATTATCAGACATTCCTGAAGACATGACTTGTAAATGCAGGAGGCCTACAAGATTGGATAGCCAGAAAAGTTTGTAATTAAACTACAATGAAGCCAAAGGATGAATTTATGAGAAAGCAGGAGGATTAAAACTAATCCTTAGGCTTAATGTAATTGTGAAAAGTTCCTGAAAAACCATAAAAGATAGTCTGCTGAGATCAGAGGGCCAAGTGAAGTAAGAAGAAAATAGTGCAGAAAAATCTCTGGTTTTATGTATTTGGCTTGTTAAAACATTTTACTAATTCTTTTTGGGACAGCGCTTATGTGCTCCCAAAGTCACAGAATCACAGAATCACAGAATCCCAAGGGTTGGAAGGGACTTAAAAAGATCATCTAGTCCAACCCCCCTGCAAGAGCAGGGTAACCTACAGTACATCACACAGGAACTTGTCCAGGCGGGCCTTGAATATCTCCAGTGTAGGAGACTCCACAACCCCCCTGGGCAGCCTGTTCCAGTGCTCTGTCACTCTTACAGTAAAGAAGTTCTTCCTGATGTTAACGTGGAACTTCCTATGTTCCAGTTTACACCCATTGCCCCTTGTCCTATCACTGGATATCACTGAAAAAAGCCTAGCTCCATCATCCTGACACCTACCCTTCACATATTTGTAAACATTGATGAGGTCACCCCTCAGTCTCCTCTTTTGCAAGCTAATGTTTGATTACAGTACATTCAGTGAAGCTCAAATTTGTTGATGATTCACTTAATGAGGGATGATAGTTAGAGAAAAGACCTATACTACGACTGGCCATAATGTCTTTTTTTTTTTCATGAAAAGAGTATAAATCCTTTGCATAATGCTAATTTAAATAAAGTTATGAGTGACATTTCAATGGATAAGCAATGTGATGGTCAGTAAATACTTCCAAGGATTCTTAGGTACAATAGCTAGCTAATTATGAATTGTTATGCTTATGAGGGGACAGTATATACAGAGAAAAACCCCAGTTATCTGCACTTCTGATTTCAGGAAACCTTGAATTCAGAAAAACCCCTAAGTACTAGAGAATAAATGTGTTCTCATGATCTGCATTAACTGATTTCCTTTCAGTTTATCTTTATTTTTAAAATCTAACCCGTAGCTCATAATAATAACAAATAAATTCTAAAAGAATTGAAGGCTGCTTATGAACCTAACCATAAAACAATACTAATTTGCTTCAATCCCTTTTTAGCATGGCAAAACTAGCTGAGCCCTTGGTGGCATATTCTAAGTTAGAAATTAAAGCACCACCCAGGAACAAGCCAGTGTTTAATTTTAAAACTATAAGCACATCATCCTTCTTTAGTACAACCTCCCCCTAGAAGTAATACTTGGAGAAACAGATTATGCTGAACCTGAGATAAACAACCTGTGAGCTTTATTGAGACTGGCTGTAAACATCTTCAGGTTTGACTCATTTCAGTGAAAGCTGCCACAGCTGAATGATTGTGGGGATCAACTTTTTAACAGAACCAACATCAAACTAGCCATTTTTCCATTTGGACAGTGAAAAATAGAAACAATGTGTTTCTATCCTGTTCAAGCTATGCTGGAGATACTGAATCATTTCCTATCAGAATTATTAACTTCAAATGACAATAATTTCCAAATATATAAACCAAGTTCAGGTAGCCCATTATCTGTTTGGATACTAGATAAGGAAATGAAAAAATCTTTATCTGTCTTTGTTCTTTATGGATGCATAGCCACAAGATCTCAAAGAGAATTTGTCACTAGCACTAGCTGTAGGAGACTCAACAAAATCACAGGAGAAAAAGAAAAATTAAATCTAGGCAGATGAGAGTAGGCTGACTATGCTAAATTATTTTATACTAGCAGTAAAGTGAGGAATACAAAGGATGTGGTAAACACACTAAGAAGCTAATTGATGTGGGGAAAAAGCTTAAAGTGATACACTTGTCTACAAAGCAAGGTTGCAGTTATTACTGTTGTTACAAAATGAAAGAAAACATTCCTATAAGAGATGCTACCAAAGTGTTTGTAGTACCTTAAAAAGCCATTTCACTATTGCACATACTATGTATGAAAAACTTACATACATGCAACCTTAAGCTAATGCTGTGTTTGTTTACATCATGTGCTTGTGGTAGCTTTCATGTGAGGATGGAATTAATATTGATGGACATTTAGTCAATTGACTATAAAACTAAGTAACAGTAATTAAAAGGATATAACTTCTATGGAAACACTCCTGAAAGAATGCATGGTGAAAAAATTGTATATAGGGTAGATTACCTCTCTTCTACCACAGATATCTGCTTTTTAAAATCCATATTTTGTTCCTCTCAATTTGCATATCTAATGCTGAGTTAACTGAAATCTGAGATCAGCAGATTCTGATATTTCTTGCCCTTTTCTAAACCTGAAGACAATGATAGCTATTCGAGTATGAACATCACACTGCTACGAATATCTTTATACATAGAGGAATATAGTACTGGTCTTAAAATCACTCTCAAAAATATGTTCTTCATTTCTGAATATCAGAACACAAAACGGTTATCATTTCCAAAGTAGTAACTGAATCTCTGTTTGCCAAGCAGTGGTAGAATTATGTTGAATGAGGAGTCCAGGAAGATCACAGACTTTTATTTTTTTTTTAGTTTGCAAGTCATTTTTCCTAATGATTGTATTCAACAGAAATGTCCAAATATTTATTGTTTGATTACTTGCAGTTTAGGGGTAAATACACTGAGCTGTTTCAAAGGGATTTCTCCCTATCTTAAGATGCATACAATCCTTTGTTAAGTATTTTGATTTCCGTTTTTATTTGTATGAAAGAAAAACAATTATTTAATATAATTACTGGCATACTATTGACAATTTCTCATTTAATTCATCCACGGTTAATATTTGCAAGGGCAACTGTTGTGATATTTTTAACATTCTTGTATAACAGTAAATGGTGATTTCCATCTCCACACACCCCCCTTTTTTTTTCTTTTTCCTTTTCTTTGTTGTTTTTTTTTTAAATGATGTTTCAGAATTCTGTGAAAGTTTGTGTTTTTATTTACTGCCTTTTTCATTCACTTAGTAGTACTGCAGAAATGTTACACACTCTAAATGAAAAATTAAAAAAAAGAAAAAAGAAGCAACTACCTGTAAAACAAGCTATATTCAGACTTAGTTTAGCAGTGGCAATTGTAATAGATTTGAACAGCTGAAACATTTCCAAGCTTTTATGCATAAAAGCAGAGATGAAAATGGAAGATCTGCAATTCATGCTACTGAATCTGTTACAGCATAGTTTAGACTGCAAAAGAGAAGCATCATTATTCCCTGAATTCACTTTACATACGGGAATGAAAATGTTTTCATAACCTAAATGGTAAATGGTATGTTTTCAATGTGCTTGTAGTTTTTCCTCAAACTCTAACCTTAGAAAACACTACCACTGATTTAATGATTCAATGGTTTTGCCTGAATTTGGAGCTAAGCTCTTCAGGAGTTAGTGTACTCATTACTAAGAAAAGAAACACTTCAAGCAAGAGTTTAGATATTTGTGTATTTCTGCCACAATGCTGTTTTCAGTATAGGGAATGAAATGTTCTCAAGGATAACTAGACTGTAGGTAATATTTTATCATTAAAATTGTTTAAGCATTACAAATCTCTATGAAAATACAAATTCTGACCCTGAAAGGCACTGGATACCCTCGAGTACCACAAAGTGCCTCACAGAGGATGCTTGGAATACCCATTCAGTCCTGCTATGTTAGAATTCTGTCAAAACTTAATGTGGGAGTATACGAACAAATGTAATTTTCTCTATGTACAAGCCTCTCAAGCAAACGAGTCAGGGCTGTAATAAATGGCAGCATGATGATTTTCAGACACTAGAAGTTTCCACTTAGCACAACAAAAAGCCACACATTTAAAATTCTGAGACAATCTATAAGAGAAGGTTAGCCATGTCCTGATTTTGTTTCTTAGTAAGTTGCTATTCTGCATTTTTAAGTCCTCCAGCATAAAGTATTAGATGTCGCTATTGCCATCTTAAACGTTACATGCACATACCTCTACTATGCTCTCATGAGACCCCACTTGGAGTACTGTATACAATTCTGGTGTCCTCAATATAAAAAGGACATGGAACTCTTGGAACAAGTCCAGAGAAGGGCCACAAGGATGATCAGGGGACTGGAGCATCTTCCGCACGACGACAGGCTGAGAAAGCTGGGGCTGTTCAGCCTAGAGAAGAGAAGGCTGCGTGGAGACCTCATAGCAGCCTTCCAGTATCTAAAGGGGTCCTATAAGGATGCTGGGGAGGGACTCTTCATTAGGGACTGTAGTGATAGGACAAGGGGTAACGGGTTAAAACTTAAACAGGGGAAGTTTAGATTAGATATAAGGAGGAAGTTCTTTACTGTGTGGGTGGTGAGGCACTGGAATGGGTTGCCCAGGGAAGGTGTGAATGCTCCATCCCTGGTGGTATTCAAGGCCAGGCTGGACAGAGCCTTGGGTGGCATGGTTTAGTGTGAGGTGTCCCTGCCCATGGCAGGGGGGTTGGAACTAGGTGATCTTAAGGTCCTTTCCAACCCTAACTATTCTATGATTCTATGATTCTATCAGTAAAAGACTATTTTTACACTACTGTGAGATGCAAGAAAAGTGGAAAAAATTTAAGCCTGTGATTCCTTCTAAAGAAAATTCCTTCACTTTCTAACTAATATTAATTAAAAGAAGTATTTGTCAAATGTTAAAAGATCAATTTATTTCCTCATTCTTTTCAAGTGTAAATTTCAACTGCATCCAAATGAAGTTTAACCAAGTTAAATTACTGAACTGTGAGTCTCTCTGTATGTAAGCAATAAGCTTCATTTAAACCAGCCTGGAATTCTAGATTCGAGTCATTTATTCTTATTAGTATTTCCTGCACAAAGTAGAAAAAAATATCACTTAAGGAGAAATCAATTGGTTTAGGAATTATTTTAACTGCCACTCTTCTTTAGTTCCGTAGGGAAAGATGTTCCAAATTTTTCTCATTAACTGCATACCTGTCCTTTTCCTCAGACACAGACTATCCCATTACATGTTATTTCTAAGAGTACTTGGGCATGACAGAACAAACTAGGGAAGCATAGTTTCCACTTGTATCTATTCTCTAAGTACAGCATCCTAATATGAGTCAGAAGTTCGAAGAGATTCTGAAAAGCCTGGCTTTTAAATTTTCAGGTAAATCAGTGTGATTTGACTTCTTCTGATGAATCTCACCCTTTCACTCAGGAAATGGTTACCATCACTGTCATACAAAATAGTACTTCTGAAGAAACACATTTCTAATAAAACAGATGGCACCATATGAAACAGTTCTCAGAAAAAGATGCCTGAAAAGCCTTACAGAATTTTCTTAACCAGCTTATTCCCTTGCCTTGACTTGAAAATACAAAATATAGCTGTCTGTATGTGTATTTGTTATCATCTTAATGATTTATTTTTCTTAATAATTATTTCCATTCCATATTGTGATGAAACTGAGACCATTTCAGACTGAAAATGTGTCCAGTACTTTTAGAATATTCTGATAAGGCATATAAAATCTGTTTCTATCTCTTTTTTACATATAAGGATGAACAAGAAGAAAAATCTAAGCCTGCCATTTTGTGAATTGTTTTCTTGGTTGCTGTTCTGGCTGGTTTAGAGCTGAGAGTCAGCAGGGAAGAATTTTCCTTTGTTATGACCAGAAATTTCATCCAGGACAATGGAAAGAGTTAAATTTCCTTTAGAAGTTCTGCTCTCAGCAGAAGGCTATTTTCTGAACTACAAGTGTCAGGTTGAAAAATTGCAAACCAGCGCTATGGAAATAAATACCAAAAAAAAAGAAAACTTCACCCAGAAAAATGTGTTTCTGGTTGGCTCTTTTTTCACCATTAATTCTATATTCAAAATTATGTATTTATCTTCAGGAGAAAAAAAAAAAAAAAAGCCTCTGAAACGCATTTCACTCTAGTCTTGTCTTACTTGCAAATTTAAAACATAGAACTTCTATACTTAGAAGAATGCTTGGAGGTGAGACACCTGATGAAAGCTTATATTGCATGTCTCCCACTGGAGGGTAAACTCTGTGGGCATCTTTTCAAACATCAACAACCAGTGCAGGTTCTTTTCCTCTACAGAAAAACCCATTCTTTCTCAGCATGCTGCCTTCTGTGAATATTCTTCTGATGTTCATGAAATCCTATATACCATAGAAATGAACATTTTACTCAGTTTCAAAATCTTGTGGCTTTGAATCTTTTTCCATTCAGATTTATCTTCTACACCCTTTTCATCTACTACTGCTGTGAACTCATTGATAGTGGGACATGAGCTGCTGCATGAAGGTCACAGACAGAAGACACACTTGAACAGGCAGCATGTTGTTGAAGTCTGGATGAAACTTAGCTCTAATACACCTATTATGATGACGAATTTCACACCTTAAATAAGAGAAAGAATCACAGTTTTAAAAGGAAAAGGTTTTTAGGACAGAGAAAAAAGGAGGGAGATGGTAAGACGCTTAAAGGCAGAAGTCACCATTCCTGATAGTCTGGCAATAAGAGATTCAGGGACAAGCTCAGGAGAAAGAGTTGAATCTCAAAGCATCACATGGAGTACTTGAATTCTGAACTGAGTGATAAAGATGTACTTTTCTAGTCAGGACCACTTCGTACTCTGGAAGTATCTTGTTATTATCGTTATTATTATTGTGACCATTTATTGCTGTAATCTATGAGTGGTTGTTTTGTTTTTTTTTTCTTGTTACATCTCTTTTTGGACTTGTTTGTAAATCTGAGGAACTTCATGGTGCCACTAACACTTTAGGTTATATCATGAGGAAAAGATTCTTCAACCTGCTCAGACAGATTGAAAGTAACAGCCTGAAAAGAAAGAACTAAAACCTCCTTTATACAAAGTGTCTTTTCAAGCCTCCAATTGCACAGGAAACATATAATGACAGTAGATGAGTACTAAGTATGGCAGCCTAAAATGCCAGTGGCATCCATTCAACCAGGTGGAAGGACTGAACAGAAGTCTGACATCTTCTACTGTGAGTCATGACCATTTTAATGTTAGCTACATTTTGTGATGCCATCATCCTAACCCAGTTCAGGCAACTTTATTGTGGAATAACCTCAATTTCCACCAACAGATTACTTCAACAAAAAATTATGTATTAGTGATGCAAGCAGACACATCTATCCCTATCTTCAGTCTTTCAAAAACCCTTGTTTGAAACCTCTGAAGAGGGTCTCTTACAAGAATAAAACTTACTCATTTACATCAACAGTAATTTCTTCCTACAAATAATTTTCTTCTGTTTCTCTAGATTTAGTTCTTCAACCAACATTTGAGGTACCCAGCAGGAGCTCCACCTCTTTCAGATCTGTCCTTATAAGGAGGCTAATGTAGGAAACCATGAAACTTTCTTGAGGCAAGCTAAATCTCTGAGTAATCTTTTAGCTAACCAGGTGACAGCAAAATCAGCAGAGAGGAGCAGGATGATAATCCTGGATTGTTCAAATAATCTAAGAGGTTGTTAGTAGATACTGTGACTATTTGGAGCTGAGGAATAGAAAGAAGCTCCATAGCACCAAAGAGAATTAACTGGAGTACTTATTTACATCTTCCATACAGAAAAATGTATCAGGCTCTTACCATCAAGATGAGTTACTAGATGATAGGCTCTTACCACCAAGATGAGTTACTAGATGATAACCAATAATGAATTGAACTTCTTTCATTCCTCACAACAAATCTCCCACTGCTAACAGGCAAAAAAAAAAAAAATCAGCATTCTGAATCTATCTGTCATCAGTTATTTGTACATTTCTGATATACATCTACCATACATCAAAACCAGCAGACATATTGAATATGCAACATATTCAATATGTAACTCATATTCAATATGTAATTCACATTGAATATGTTACTTTTTATGGATAAAATTTCTCAATCTGCTGAATACTCAAGTTACGTTGTTAGTGTTTAAACCTTATCTGATGGATGACACTACTGGAAGCTAAAAGAAGTCTGTAACATTAGCAAGTTACATTTATTTTGTGGCATTTATTGCATTACAAACTAGAAGGACTAATTTAAATATAATATTTATGAGGAGTTTTCTGGAAGTAGATTTCTTCCTCTTCTTTTTCTACCTTTGCTGTTGTTCTTTCCCACTTTTCTTACTAGACAATGACGACGTGTTCTCAATAAACTACTTTCTCTGAATTGCTACTAAAGACATGTTTGAAGAAGATACACAGTTTAAGACAGCCATGTTATTCCTGATTTAAAAAAATAATAATTTTTTAATTCTACTTTACTAAACATCCATAGCTATATATCTAATGATAAATTGCTTCCCAGTAGATTTTTTTTAGGCTATACATTGTATTTATGATGGATAAATAAAGATAAATAAAGAGACAGATACCAGACTGGAAATGAGGAAGTTAAAAAAAAAAACGAGTTTGATCTGTAATGTTGACAGAATATGTTGGTAAATTCATGTCACTAGGTGAGACACCTGGCAATGAGTTGTGAATGACAGCATGAAGTAATTCAGAAATATCTGAAAGGGTGGTAAAATGCCATCTGCCCATGTTGCCATTGCTATATTAGCTGCAGTCAACCTAGCAATAAAAATTAGCATACCTGCTTATCTTGAAGCAAAGCTGTCTAGAAATAGAATCACCACAAAAAGCATGTTAGTTGCACTAACATTATTCAAGGCTTTAGCTACATTAATATAAAGCACTATTAGTGAAAATGACTTGAGTTTTCTGGAATGTGAATATTCATTAAGATGAATGGAGATCAATGACTGCAGAATGTCTTGAAACTTGATTCTGCATGCGTACACTAAGTTTAGGGGCCTGTTTGAATAACTCACTAAAGAACTTAGTTCTGCGCTACCAGTCACTGAGTTAAGTTTCTGAGAGTATCTGTCTCAGAAGGTTAAACTGAATTAAGCAACATGTTCTGTGACAGTAAGAAAAAATACATCCGAGAGACTGTCGCACATAATGGTAATAAAATCTTCATAAGGACCCACAATATATATTGCCTTGAAGAACTTATGTTAATAAATTTACCATATATATATTAATAAATCTAATACATTAATATTAGTACCACAAATCTGAATGTGTGTTTGACATTCATGTCTGTCCTGGGTCACTGCATTTGAATCAGTCCATGTTGAGGCAAAAAAAAAAAAAAAAAAAAAGGGAGAAAAATGATCTTGTAAATATATTGAAAATTTATAGCCTTCAGTGTTAATTATCCTTTTACATACACCTTAAAATAAGCTGCTGCTTCATCTCATTCAAGGTTTGACTTATGGCATTCAAAGTAAATGCAAGAATAAAAGAAATAAATACTTGTTATCTCCCAGTAAATTACAGGCTTTCACAAGCTTGTATTTTATAGTCTGATGTTAAGGAATATAAATATAAAGCACACTATAAAAGCTTTGTCAGTGATCACCCAAAGGACTTATAAAAACTCTTCCTAACAACTGTCGGATCTTTAACTAAAGGTCAAGTGAAATAATACTGGAAGCCATGGGGAGACCTTCAAGTTGTCATGTAACAGGAGATTACTTTTTGGAGATTCCTCTGTTTACAATAACAAAATGGCATGAATGTCAATATATATACATATATTGCTACACAAGATGACATCAAGGGATTTGGGAAAGACCAGTGAGTAGGATAAGGAGAAAAATATCAGGGAAATTATTTAATATCCTACATGTAAATTTTTTTGCTTGTTTGTTTGTTTGTTTTTCTCAGTGAGTGTCAGGAAGCTGTGAAATATATTTTCAGGAAGATATAAACTGAAGGTTTTGATAGCTTTTGCCAGGCTTATAGGTCCATTCCTAAAGAAAAGCAGGAAAAAGACCTAGCAGATTAACAGGTGAAAACAAGTAGTCAAATGGGAAAAGAAGAGGCAGCAGTTCATGGTGGTAATGACATCTCTGTAATAGCACTTCAGAGGAAAGCTGCTTGCAATCCTTCTAATATTGTTTGCCCAGAAAAGTCTAGCTTGGCTAAAGTACATATGTGAGGCTTCTGACAAGTATAGGTTTCCCAGCAAGAAACACACAGAAGAAAAATCACTCTTAGACAGCCAATACACGAGACACTTGGAATCTCTGTGGCTTTTAGGAGATCAAATTTCATAACAATACAAACTAAGAAATTGAACTTTCTCTTTTAAGTAAATGCCCTGTTGGTTAATTGGTAGAAAAAGTCTGACTTTTTAAACTGTTTGAGTATGAAATCATTCAGAGAAGTCACCTACAGCAAGTTGCTCACGGTTGTAACTAGTTGGGCTTTGAATCTCTCCAAGCTTGGTCCGTAACACCTCTGGACAACGTATTTTCAACCACCTTCACAAGTAAGTGTTCTCTTACGTTTGACTAGAATTTTTGGTATGTCAATTTGTGCTTGTTGCCTCTTGTTCCTTTCACTGGCATCACTAAGAATGGTTCATCTTCTTTATTCAACTCATCAGAGATTTGTGCAGATTGATGAAATCTCCCTCTACCTTCTCTTCTCCAGTCCCTTCATCATCTTTGTGGCCCTGTGCTGGACTCGCTAGAAGAAGTCCACGTATCTCCTGTACTAGAGAACCCATGACTATACCCAGCACTCCACATGTGACTTACTGTCAGGGTTTAAATCCAGATGGCAACTAAGTACCATGCAATTGCTCACACACCCTTCCATCCTTCCTTACCACCACGGGTGGGATGGGGAAGAGAAACAAAAGAATGTAAAACCTGCTGGTTGAGATAAGAACAGTTTAATAATTAAGATAAAGTACAATACGCTACTACTACTATTAATAATAATAGGTACATAACAAGAAAAGACATAAAACTAAAAGGGGAAAGGTAATAAAACCCCAATAAACACAAGTGATAAACAATATAATTGCTCACTAGCCACTGACTGATATCCGGCCTGACACAAGCAGCAATCAATCCCATCCAGGTAACCCCCCCAGTTTATATACTGGACATGACATGCTGTAGTATGGAATACCGCTTTGGCTGGTTTGGGTCAGATGTCCTGTCTCTGCTCCCTCCTGACTTCCTGGGACCCTCCTCATGGGCAGAGCATGACAGACTGAAAAGGATAAGTGATCAGGGTAAATGCTAATGAGCAACAACTAAAACATTGGTGTGTTATCAACATTATTCCCAGACTAAAGCCGAAACACAGCACTGCACCAGCTACTAGGAAGAACATTAATACTATCCCAGTTGAAATCAGGACACCAATGTTGACCATAGAGGAAGGCAATATTCTGCCTAAAGCAGGCATTCTTTGTTGATGAAGAATACAGAAAAGGTCTAAATCAAAACATTTTGCTGAATGAGTAAATTTTCCCATAAACACATTCAAACTGAGGAGGTAGGATGATGGGGAAAAAAGAAAAAGTGGAAAGCAGACAAATTAATTCTTATTTGAGAATCTAGATTCAGTCAGGGGATCTGCAGCTTTAAATACTGTATGGTTTGCAGGTATTTTGGGTCACATACGAATTAATACTAAGCAAGATACCAGTAACATATGTGTTTGACTTGCTGAGTTTTTTATTTACTGTTCCTGCTATAGAGAAGGTGGTAAGTTTTGCTCTTGTTACTGTAGGCCAAAAAAAGCTTTTTGAAAATGCATCTTTGATAGGCTTTAGGAATTTCGTTTTTTTAGCTGTTTTCACGAGTTATCTTTGAGAATACTCATATGTGGAAGGAAACACATTGGTTTGGAGGCATGCACACTATAAGCTTTTAATATATGCCAATGTTGCTATGTCCCAGTTCCCTATCCCTACTCTTTCAAGATCTGTGGTTGAACAGAAACTCTCACTTGTCTCAGTTTTGAGGTGACGGTGTGATGTACATAAATTGTGATTTTCAGGAACCTTCCTAAATGTCACCTACTTGAATTTGTCTTTGGATGTGATTAAGCCGGAGTACACTCTTAGATCTTCCCTAAAATGACTGTCCAATTGTACTCACAAGTGCTATTGTTTCCCCTACATAGCTGGCCCATTGTGGGATTAATAAGAAACATAGTCTGTGATTACCCACTTGTCAATGCTGGAGTCCAATCTTCATCACTGATGTGATGACCGAAGTTATTTTCCCTAATTTTCTAAAGTAATAGAGGAACATTACTGTTGATTACTATCAGCTGCTACGTCTAAGGACATAAGTGGTTTTCAATTAACATGACCTGGGCTAAGTCGTGTTGACTGTAACGATGAACATAACACATAACACTACTGTATAGCTTAGATATGGATAGCTTCTTACATGGTATAGTCAGTTACATCCTTACAAAGTGAGCAGATCTTGCTTGTTTTAAGTGTAAAGAGCATTCTCCTTACACTCTTACATTGCCTGTCTTCATCCTTTTGGAGTTTGAGCAGGAATAGGCAGACTCCACAAAAGAGCTGCTCCTGTTGGCTTCATAACCTGTGGGTTGTTGGCTTATATGGGACTTGTGAGAGGTACATCTAGCTAAGCAGCAACAGAATCAGTCTCTTCCAAGGTGGCTTCTGGAACTGTTCAACTAATGCTGGACAACCCAAAATACAGTTCTGAGGTTATTCTTCTATTTTATAACAGAGCCAAGAGATGTCAAAGAAGATTGGGAATCCTTTTAGCTAGGCATCATAGAGTGCATAATAAAAAAAATCTCTTCCTTTATTTCAAAAGACTTTAAAAATCATGTTCCATTTCAATGATGAAAAAATAAGGTTCAGAATTGCTGAGAGCAATTAAGATCTTTGTAGGAGGTCTGAAAACTGAACTTGGATATTTTGAAATCAGCACAGTTTAAGAATCAAGTCCCATTATGGCTAGCCTAAAATACAGAGCAGTTCAGGACATGGACTAGAAAATTGCGTAAACTTTAAAACTTTTTCAGTCAGCTATAGAGTGTCTTTGCAATATTCAAATTAACTGTTATGCAAGCTTTTCTTTTTTTTTTTTTTAGTTACTTGGACATTAGAACACTTTCTTTTTTACAGCAGTTTTCAATCAAGTTTTCTAATTTTAGGCTCTTCATCAGCTCTTAGCACAGTATAGAATTTTTGCACGAAATTAAGTTGTGTAGCTTATTTGATTCTGTATCTGAAAAAGAAAAAAAAAACCTTTTGCTAATTCTATTCCTATTTCAAATTTAGCTTTAAAGTTATACTAAAGTTATAACTGAACAAATGAACATAAAAATATGACAAACTGTGATAATTGCATTCATAAATGTACTTTGAACCCTTAAGCACTTATTTGATTTCCTTTTTTAAAAGGGTATTACAGCATTGTGATGCAGCTCTGTTGCTTTTTCTTTCTTCCCCCACCACCTCCCCCTAAAATCTGAAAAACACTAAACACAGAGGATGTTCCCTACACATGCAGTATAACTGATGAGATTGGGTTTGAATTTAAGAAAGGTTTTTCTTGAGCATAAGGAAGGGAGTCTGTGCTCTGTGAACAGCCTTTCTGAAGTCAGCTTCTACTTGAAGTATAGGAAGCTGAACATGTACTTTAACCTTCATAAGATCAGACACTAAAAAGATAAGCAATGCTTTATTTTCAAGGCTTTAAAATACAGCAGCATAATCTGAGCTTTCCCCATACAGGTAAGTCATGGCAACTGCATATGTAGCACTGCTGCTTTCCCTGACATATTGCTTTTGTCACCACCTCTGTCTCCCTCAGTGTTGCTCTGATTGCTAGCATTTATGTTGGTGACAAGGAGCAGTGACAGCAGTGCAGCAGTAGGCATCTTCAGTCTCCGAGATACATCGTCATTTTAGGCATCCGTTGGAAAGAGACAATCTTTTATATAACAGAATGTGAGGAGTAACATAAGATGTGCAACATGAATAAAGGATGATCCCCATGTGCTCTACAGAATTTCCTTAAAAGCAAAGGACCAAAGTGTAGCTGGAAATGTAGGTTATATCTGGCATGCATTTTCTATACATTTTTAATAAGATAGCTTATACTATATAAAAACACAGTCAAAACAGCCTTTAACATCCTCAGGTAGTGGGTTTGGCTTTAGGTTTTGTTTTGTTTTGGGGTTTTTTGTTTGGTTTGGTTTGGTTTTGTGGGGTTTTTTTTTTTTTTGTTCATGTGCTGGAACAACTCATTCTCAAGGAAGAAATTGCCAAAGGTAAGGATTTAGTTACTTTGACTAAAACAATTTATGAACTCTCCAAGGGAAAGACAGAGGAAGAAATAAATGCAAATGTGAAAAAAAATAGTTTCTTCTATTTTCCTATTCATAGACTGCAAGGAAAAAAATACAAAGAGAGACACAGGAAAAAAAAAAACCCACAAAAAAAAAACCCAAAGACACAATCAATCATCCTTACTTTCCAGGAATACTTACATTATTCTGATATTTGTTGTTCCCCCAGACATAAGACAAGGGAATGATATTTAATGAAAGGTCCTATTTTGAATAAGGTAAAAGTTCCTAAGTTGGAGCCTTATAGAGCAGGGGTGTTATGGACCCATCTAGTAAAACAGGTGATGTTTTCTGACTTAGTTCCTAGGTTTTCTTTGTCATCTTCATGGGCTCATGAGTGGCTGGCACTTACAGCCACTTATTTCCTCATGCCTACCGTAACAAACCATTTGTAAGCTGTAACTTGCTCAAATGCAACCAATTAAAACTTCATACAGCAGCGCAAAGAAAAAGGAGCAAGACATTCAGGAGTTTTACAGAAAACTATAAACTTGTAAAGTTAAAGGGGTCTTCAAAACCAACAATAAAACCAGTGAATTTCACAACCTAGTTCTAGCATTGCATTGTTTCCTTTTGCAAATTCCTACGTAAAGAGTTATTTCTCATCTCTCTGCCCAAGCGTTAAGGAGCTTGCACAGACTACAGAACACTTAGTTCCCTTTACCTTTGGCATCAGCTCAGCTCATTTAGTCTGGTGTACGACATCTTATACTTCCAGCTACCAGTCACAGAAAGTTTTGCCTTCTCCACTTTAAATCAGCCAGACTGCTGTTAGTAATTAAAGGTAGTTAGTTGCTACCTGGCTTGTACAAGTACTTGTGATGCTAATTATAGCACACACTTTCTCTCTTTCTTCCAGGAATTTACAGCTCCCCTGTAGCTTAAGAAGGAGAATAAAAGAGAATTATCTACAGAAAGGGGAGCAGGAGGGGAATTACAGAGGAAGTGATAAACAGAAAAGACACTCATGAATTCTAAGAGTTTGGGAGAACATAAGAGAAACAAAGCCTGATATTTTTTCTAAATGCTGAAGACAGAAAAGTTAACTTTTCTGGTAAATTTTCTGCTGCAGTTTCAGTCTTACATCATTCAGAAGCACAATTTTCTAAAGTTTAACAGATGTGGAAGTTTCTCTAGAGGTCCAGCAGGTTATCTCTTTACCTGGCAAGTGAACAAATGGAACAAAGCCTGCCAGAAGCCCTGCATCCCATTTTTTTTTACTTTCTGTTAATCCTATCTGTTTTTTGTGCCTATTATTTTTAATTTTCCAGTACTGCTTCTATTTCTATATGTTGCCAATTACCTAAGATTACCTGCAGGAGTATACATTACAACCTAACAATGACTAATTGTTACACATGATTACTTTATATTTTTAAGATAGATTATAGGTCATTATATTCAGTCATACTGCATTAGTTGATTCAATAAATTCCAGCTAAAGGATTTTATCTCTCTCTCTCTCTCTCCTAAATGACTTCACTCTTAAGCCATTTTGTCTACAATGAAGTTAGGAATTCATTCACATTTTTCTAATTCAAAATTCTAAAACTGTGATATGTCAGACTTCTCACATGGTGGAGGTGTACTGGATTCAAATTACCTCTGAAATGTTTTCTTCTTTCATGCTTAAAATCTTTTATGGAGACTGTATCAAGCAACTGCTTATGAAAAGATAATAGCTATGACATTGCTAAAAGGATTTCACACAATTCTTTTCAGCTTCATTAGATATTGGGGGTTTTTCAACCTTCTGTGAGTCAAAAATAAAAGTCAAATTTATGAAATTATTCTTAACAGTATTTATAAGTAGCTGAGACCGAATATCTAGGGCTTGCCAACAGCTAAAATCAAGGGCTAATGAAGGCAATCTAGAAATCTGGGCAGGCTTTTTAGGAACATCATCAGAATCAAACTTTCTCTGCAAAATGTTTCAGAAAAAAATAACAATTTCTTCTTCTTCAACCACCTGCCCCCCCCCCCCATTTAATTTCCTCCCTATCCTCATGATAAGCATTAGTTTTAAATCTGAAAAACATGGGATCTTTTAGCTTTTCTGTAATCTTCTTCAAAACCTTTCTATTTCTTAACTCTGCAATACACATCTTTCAAGAGAGGCTTTAATTTCTACCATTTGCTCAGAAATTCAGCAAACATAATATTCCATTATGGGTGTCATATTTACTTATTTACTTCATACTTACTTTCCAATGCATGAAAGATTATACAATCCACCCATTGTGCCACACGATAGCTTGGTATCAAACATTAAGAAATTCCAGACTATGCAGCATCCAAGGCTGACAGCAAATTTATTCAGTTCTGCTCTCCAGCAGCTTGAGATCATTGTAAATAAATATTAATAATTCGGAAAAAACACTGTTCAGGATTCAGTACTTTGAATAAAACCCATTCTTCCCAAGTGGAGGATGGAAAAAGAAAATCATGACACTCTGTTAAAAGAACAAGCTTGAGACATTCTATCAAGAAGGAGAACGACTAAAGAGCAAAATTAACAATAGCACTTCAAAAGCAAGCTGATAATAAAACCAGCTTTTCAAACTTATATCCTTCTTAACATAGCATTGGACTTCTTAAAGGAAGTCAGCTTTCCACTGAAAGAAAGCTCATTAAATTTGAAATGATCTTATAGATGGTGTAGGTATCTAAAAGTTTGTTTCCATAAAAGTAGAGCTTACAAGTGGTTAAGATGCCTAACTGCATACTGAAGCCCAGACTGCACACGTCTATAAATTAAGAGCCTTTACTACATGATTGGAATCTTTAGGTATTGGCACTATTTAAACAAAATAACACTGATTATGGTTTATTACAGCTCAGAGGCTACTAAATAATATTTCTCACTGTCTGGTTATTTCATGAACACAAATAGAAACACACAACTTTGCAATTGCAGTCCCTATTATCCACCTAAGTCCACATCTGAAGCAGATATCCATAACAGAGGAAGACATGCAGAATTCTCTTGGAATAGAAGACACAGTTTTCAAAACTTGCTTTCTGTAACCCTGAGTATTGTGTAGGAAAAAAAAAAAGTCAATAGAAATTAAATACTAATTTCTTGAAGAACATACTACACCACATAACACATCCAATTCTGCCCTTTCTGGGAATGTATTCATCATGTTGCTTACATAATACACTATTCAAGCACTTTAAAATACGCATTATCAAAGCCTATATAATTTTGAATAAAAACTTTAAGTTCTTTTCTCTTGCTTTTTTTCCCCCAAGACTTTATCCTCAGTTTTGCAGGCTGTGGCAATTCAGCTATAGGCCATTTGGGGGAATGAAGCTATCACATTATAGAAAATTTCCTGATGGACCGAAAACCACCAGCTGCTACATCTGGTTTTGGCCAGAAGCCTAGGGTGTGAATGCAACCCACTCGGTATTTTATGCACAGCCAGTGAATATTACTTTTCTCCTGATTATAATGGTGACTGCCTCTTTTAAGAGATTTAAGCTGAAATATAAACTCCCCCAAATATTCTGAATCACAGTGATCATTAGAGTGAGTTACTGGTAACAAGTGACAGAATCAGACAACCCTCACAAATTCATTCCTCTAGTATTTGACTGCCTATTAAAAAAAAAAAAAAAGACCAAAACAAAAACAAACAACTCAGTGTAGTTACAAACTTAATACTAATAATTACAGAAGAATGTGGTATCGGCGTCAGAGTTTCTACCACGATTGCAGAGACAACTGGAATTGAGGATCAACTCTGAGCTTTATAACAGCACTGCTCTAAAGTCAGTCCTTCAGAACTGTATCTGCACACATCTCTAATCAGATATATTTACCAGTAATGGCACTAATATAATAAGAGTAAAATTAATAACAGACCTTCTTTTCATTGAGAGTACTGTGAGATAGGGCCCTGCTCTGGTGTCCTGGGTTCAGCAGTAGCAGTCATTTTTCTCCTTCTTAGTAGCTGGTGCAGCACTGTGTTTTGACTTTCGGCCTGGGAACAGGGCTGATAACACAAATGTTTTAGTCTGATCAAGGACGTTGTAAGTCTCATGCTCTGCCATGGAGGAGGGAAAGCCAGGAGGAAGCAGAGACAGGACACCTGACCCAAACTGACCAAAGAGGTATTCCATACCACAGCACGTCATGCCCAGGATGTAATGGAGAGTTACCCGGAAGGGCTAAGGGACTGCAGGGTTGGACTAGGTATCGGTCGGTGCTCAGCCAGGTTGGGTTGGGCGAGTTATCGGTCAGCTGGTGCTGAGGTGTTGTATTCTCTTCCCTTGTTATTTCCCTCATCATTATTGGTGGTAGCAGTAGTGATTTGTGTTATACCTTAGTTTACTAAACTGTTCTTATCCTGTTCTTATCTCAACCCGTGGGAGCTGCATTCTTTTCGATTCTCCTCTCCGTCCCTCCAGGTATAGGGGGGAAGGCAAGAAGTGGGGGAGTGAGAGAGTGACTGCGTGATTTATGGCTGACTTTGTTTAAACCACGACATCTGGTATATGGCTTTCTCTGCCTTCCATAGAGAACATAGTCTACTGTGATCAATTTACAGCTACCCTGTAGCAACCAGAAGGAAAATAAAGCAAACATAGAATCAAAATGCAATATAATTAACTAATAATGATAGCTATACTAAATTCAGTAATGTTTGAACAATATTAAAATATGAAAAGATTACATCTTTAAAATTTTTAGTGCAAATTAATGTCCAAGAATTAAAGTAAACAGACTGTTTTACTAAAACTCGCTATTGTGAATAGTGAAGGAAAGACAAAAGTAAAGCTACTCAAACCACTAGCTCTTTGTCATGTTATAGAAAAGTCAAAATGCCAATGTGTCTTTTTGTCCTTTCACAATGTGATATAGGGCTGGTCCATGTACAAGAATATAGTGGAGGGAAGACGGAGGGAGAGAAAAAAAAGTAAGTATAATCTCCACAAAAATGACAAAGGAGCTGGAGATGTGTGTGGGAAATGCTGATTACCGCTCGTAAACACTAAGCATAGAACCAGAGCCTTAACAGTCTTGAGAACAACTTGTACCTGAAGGTTCAACAAAATTTACCTTTGAACAATAACAATATCACAGCTCTTACCCTCTTCCAAAACAAACACTATCAAGATGTCTAGCTCAATGAATACATCCAGTTGCCAGAGTTTATGCAGACAGCAGACATTCTGTTGGAATTAATAGGAGGTTTTGCCAAAGATATATTTTTGTAAAATTACTGTGCTATTTTGGGTGCCTGTGTTTACAAAGAGTTGGATAAATTACTTTTTAGTATTCAAAAGAAAAGATTATTGAGACCGAAGATTCATTATTGTTTTTATAAACTAATTTGACAGCTGTTGATTTGACCACTCAAAACAATCTCTGAGCATTTACAGTCGAATACCATCTCAAATGGAACTTCTTCTGGTGAAGTATATTACCAACCACACAATTCAATTATTTCTGAGAACAAGCCTGAAATGTTCTAAAGTGTGTAGGGAGACAGAGGCTGTCGTTTGGAAATTCTCCGTATTCATTAAAATGTACAGTTCTATGCAAAGTATAGTCTGCATTTAAATGTTCTTAAACTGTATTATTCAAATCAGAAACTGATTTACATCTGGGTGCAAACCACCTTGTTGCATACAATCCATTTTGTTGATAGGAATAACAATAAATAATAACCAATGATGATCAAAAGAAGAAGAAGTGACAACAAAAGCTTCCATAGGTACATTTGTGATAAAGACTAGGAAAAATGTGGGCCCTCTCTAGAGAGAAACAGGAAACCTGGTTGCCTGTTTTTAGAAACAAAGAAAAAGGAAGACTCAAGGAACTAGAGGCCAGTCACTCTCACCTTGGTGCCCAGCAAAATGATGGAGCAGAGCCTCCTGGAAAATGTGCTAAGTCACATGGGAAAAAAGGAAGTGATTGGTGACAGTCAACTTGGTCTTACCAAGGGAAATTGTGCCTGACAAATTTGATGGCCTTCCCCAGTGCATTTAACCTCATTGATGGATAAGGGAAGAGTAACTGACATCATGAAGACCTTAGGCCCACTGTAGGAGAGGATCTCGTTCGAGACCATCTTAAGAATCTGAACATGCACAAGTCCATGGGACCTGATGAAATCCATCCACGGGTCCTGAAGGAGCTGGTGAATGAAGTTGCTAAGCCACTGTCCACCATATTTGAAAAATCACGGCAGTCAAGTGAAGCACCTGAAGACTGGAAAAAGGGAAATATAACCCTCATTTTCAATAAGGGGAAAACGGATGACCCAGGGAACTACAGACCAGTCAGTGTGCTATGGCTCAACGTCCGGCTGGAGACCAGTAATGAGCGGTGTCCATCAGGGATCTGTGCTGGGACCGGTCTTGTTCAACATCTTTGTTGGTGACATGGACAGTGGGATTAAGTGCACCCTCAGCAGGTCTGACGATAACACCAAGCTGTGTGGTTCGGTTGATATGCTGGAGGGAAGGGATGCCATCCAGAGGGACCTGCACATGCTTGTGAGGTGGGCCGATGCCAGCCTTTAAGTTTAACTATGCCAAGTGCAAAGTCCTACACCTGGATCAGAACAATCCCAGGCACAGCTACAGATTGGGCAGAGAAAAGATTCAGATTAGCCCTGCGGAGAAGGAAATTGGGGATGTTGGTCCATGAGAAACTTAAAATGAGCCGTCAGTGTGAGCTCGCAGTCCAGAAAGCCAACTGTACCCTGGTCTGCATCAAAAGGAGCGTGACCAGCAGGTCCAAGGAGGTGATCCTGCCCTTCTACTCTGCTCTCGTGAGAACTCACTTGGGGTATTGTGTATAATTCTGGTGTCCTCAACATAAAAATGACATGGAAGTGTTGGAACAAGTACAGAGGAAGGCCACGAGGATGATCAGGGGACTGGAGCACCTCCCGTGTGATGACAGGCTGAGAAAGTTGGGGCTGTTCAGCCTGGAGAAGAGAAGGCTGCGTGAAGACCTCATAGAAGCCTTCCTGTATCTGAAGGGGGCCTATAGGGATGCTGGGGAGGCACTCTTCATCAGGGGCTGTATTGACAGGACAAGGGGTAACAGGTTAAAACTTAAACAGGGGAAGTTTAGATTAGATATAAGGAAGAAGTTCTTTACTGTAAGGGTGGTGAGGCACTGGAATGGGCTGCCCAGGGAAGTTGCGAGTGCTCAACCCCTGGGGGTGTTCAAGGCCAGGCTGCCTTGGGTGGGATGGTTTAGTGGGAGGTGTCCCTGCTCATGGCAGGGGGGTTGGAGCTAAATGATCTTAAGGTCCTTTCTAACCCTAACTATTCTATGATTCTATCATCTTCCAGGACTTTTGCAAGGCTTTTGACACTCTCCCACAATACAACTTTATTTCTAAACTGGAAATTTGAATTTGATGGATGGACCAGTTGGTGAATAAGGAATTTGCTGGATGCTTGCACTGTCCGAGTGGAGACCAGTGACAAGTGGTGTTCCTCATGGGTCATTACTGGTACTGACACTGCATAACATCTTTCTGTGTATCCCAAGCTTAAATACAGGCAGGGTGGAGAATGAATTAAGAACAGCCCAGAGAAGAAGGATTGGAGGTACTCGTAGCTGAGAAACTCGGCATGACCTGGCAATGTGCACTTCGGGCCCATAAAACAACCATATCCGGGGTTGCATCCAAAGAATCACGGCCAGCAGGTCGAGGGAGGTGATTCTCCCTGTTTGCTCTGATGAGACCCCATCTGCATTACTGTGTCTAACTCTGGGGGCCCCAACAGAAGAATGATGTGGAGCTCTTAAAGTGGGTCCAGAAGAGGGCCACAAAGATGATCAGAAGGGTGGAACTCCTCTCTTATGAAGACAGGCTGAGAGAATTGGGCTTGTTCATCCCAGAGAAGAGAAGTCTCTGAGAGACCTTACAGAAGGCTTGTAGAGACTCTCAGACTGAATTCAGAATACACTGGAAGATACTGATGCTTGTCGTAAATTCAGATGTTTCTTTCTAAAATATGTCAATCTACATGTAGTAATTTGATATGGAAAATGAACCAAATTTTAAGGAGTATAAATTCACATCATTTAGTGTATTCAATAAATGCTGAGAATATGAAGAATCTTAGATGCAGTAGCTGTTTCACAATTATCCAGTATAAATTTTCCTCCTGTTTAATATGATCATCTAGCACTGACTACCATTGACAGTAGATTATGTGGTTCATTGATTCCACCTAATGCACTTATTCCTAATAAACTGTATGTTTAAAACCGTTGAAATGACAATATGGTATTCTGAAGTGAAACAATAAACTTCTATAAACATAACACACAAATTATGCTTATGCTTAGTGATTCATTACCCCTATGCTAACCTAATGCCAATGCTTAACTCTGTGGTTATACATAAAAAACTATCTTTTATCACAAAATTCTGATCTCTTAACTCATGAAAATAGATTTAGACTTTTGCTAAGATTGCTGAAAATATTAGGTAATCACAAATAAAAACATAAATATTTCAGTTGCAAAAAGTACCTAAATATTTTAAGTGTTGTATTTTATGTGTGCCAAATGCTGGAAGCTGCAACAGCCAGATATCAATATGCCATTGAAAGACTATATAATGCAATATGGAAATATCTTAACGTATCTTATGTAATAAAATGTTTTGACTATGAGATAGAAGTGAGTTTGAGACTGCTTTAGCTTAAGTTTTCATAATATAGCTAAAATTATGGCATAGCTAACATTATAGCAGCTATCTCCCTGGTAGTTCATGTATACGATTTATATG
Organism: Lathamus discolor; assembly: GCF_037157495.1. Lineage (NCBI taxonomy): Eukaryota > Metazoa > Chordata > Aves > Psittaciformes > Psittacidae > Lathamus > Lathamus discolor. The sequence goes on along the minus strand of NC_088887.1, from coordinate 68,708,832 downwards.
TGTTATATTTAAAAATAATCTGTTGCAAGACTATTGAAGGTCACTTTATCAGATAAGCAAGTCTATTATATAGGAATTGCAGCTATTTGTTTCAGTTTATTTGGGACTGGAACAAGGTATCATGAACTTACAGAAATCTTTGCTCTACCTTATATATAGTGCTTGTTACTTATTAAACAATGACTTTTCGGGTTTGGTGATTTGTTCCTTTTTGTCTGTGCATCTGTAAACATGTAATTGACAGACCCACGCTTCTCCAGCTCTCTGAGGTAGGCTGTATAATACTTTTGCCTTCCTACTGCAGAGAAAAATTTGAAAAAAGTGTTTTGGTGAAGTACACTTTGCCCTAGAGGAAAATTTGCAAATATATTTAATGACTCTGTTTATCACATTTCCTAACGCACATGGAAAATAATGTGATCTCTCTTGAAGGTTCTTTTCAGTTTTTTTCTTCTGCAAGTGGGAGAAATATTCTTCACTGAGAAACAGAAACACTACTGAAGCTGAGAACACAGAACTGATTGAAGGAATGATACCTGGCACACAGCAGTGAAGACTAGTGTTCAAAGGTGGCCAAATTTTAATTCTTTTGAGCCAGCCACTAATAAAGGTGCTAACTGCTGTTTAGAAAACACAACTGCATTAGTACCTGAAGTTACTAATAACAAGACAATGTATATTCGAAAGTAGTTCATTCATCCAAATTCTAATTTTCTCATGATCCGGTGACTGACTACATTTGATGTGCATTTTCTTATTAAATATGACACTGAAAATTACAAATTCGGTTAAAGGCATAATATTAAACAAAATTAGTATTTAAAACTGTGTATAAACCTGGTATTTTATCTGATTCCCTCTTAAAGTAACAGTGTTCTTGGCATGCTAGTATACTCAGCATTTGCTCAACTACATTGCAACATAGGAGAAAAAAACCTGTTTTGAGCACCTGAACAGAAACCAAATAAACATCAGGTATCTTAAAGGTCTTTTCAAACCTAAATGATTCTATGATCACCTAATAGACAGGCTTCTTAGAAATACTATTGACGCAGAATAAGCTTAACTACATAAAGCTAGGTCTTCAGTTCACATATACTGCCAGAAATTGTTGCTAGCAACAGAAATTGCTCCTGGAGTAAGAGAAAAGTGGAGAAAGAGAGGAATCATACACTGATCAGAGGGCATGAAAACACAAAGTAGCTTAATCTACAGATGGTAGAGAAATAGTTCTTTTTTTAAGGCAACCCCTGAAGCAGGCAAAAAAGAACATCTGCAGTAGAGAAAAATAAAATCTAAAACCAGCACTAGCTGAAATCAGATCGGCCAACAAGAAGGATGAGTGGTCAGCTGCCAAAAACATACAATAAAAATGTACAAAACCACATTAATGATAAAGTCATTGGGAATCCAAAACATTAGATAATTCTACAGTAAACATAACTGTTGATTACTAGAGATAGACTATCTGGATCGGAATATTTAATTTGCTTTCAAATATGTTTACTGTATTTGCTTAGGATAATCCTTGAAGTTCTGCTTACATAAAATTAAATCTAAATAGTCTGTTGCCATAACAACATATTACACTAGTTTTCTAGTTTTATTTTTGATCATTCGACTACAGGCTTGTTTGCTAGGATCTTTGTGACTTAACTCTTCAATGTTTCTCAGTGTTACTTAAATGAAGACACCGCATATTTATTTAATCTTGAGGATAATTCATAATTCTTTTCTTTGAAGAAACAAGACAGGGTCAAAGAATCTGACATGGAAATAACAGAATCAGAAAAAAATGTTGTACTTTCATCGGTATGATAATAAAAAACTCAGAAAATGAAACCAGATAAATGTATTTCATACTTTGATGGGTTTACTGGCATTATTAGATTACAGGATCACATTTCTGCCAGTTGGTCTCAACTAAGACAGGTAGGCAAAGTCTTGATTTCAACAAAAAGATCTAGATTGTGTGAAAACACATTAAATTAACAGATGGAGAGGAAAAGCATTAGTTATTGTAGTTTGCCATTCTTTTAATCTTCTTCAGTTTTACATTTGGACCTGTCAGATTTCCTTGTTACCTGTTTCATACAATGAAGATTTATTCTTAGCTCTTGTTCCTAAGTTATAATAAGCCCAGTAAAAATACCTGATCCCTTATCGGCAGAAACACCTGACCATCCCAATTTAACCTAAAAAATATTCACTTGGTTCTGACATTCTCCAAGCAACTAAACTTAAAGAAAATTAAGAAGTGCTGTATGAGATACAAGTTAATCTATTCTTTCAAAGGCATTATCTGGGTCTACAGTGGAAAACTGTGTGATTTGAGACATCTGAGCTAGCACCAGTCTTGGTTAACATGTTTATGTGGTTCAGCTCTGAGGCCCCTAGACAGGGCTCTTTCAAATCTTGCAAGCAGTGAAACCTTATTAGTACAGCTAACAAACAGGCTTAGTCATAATATATTGTTAACAGTTCTGCAGATTGCTTTATTGTGGTCCTTGCATGAAACAGATGTGTCATAAAAGGTATAAAGAGGATGAACATTAAACGATAAATAAAATAGGAGAATCTTTCATATTTACTCTCTGGTTACAAATGTCTCTCAAGCTAGTTTAAAAAAAAAGCTAAACAGCTGCCCAATCTACACACGACTTTTCCCAGGAAAACTTTTCCATTAAAATATGTGAGAGAAACTTACCAACATATTTTGCCATATTTTGGATCATCACTAAGTACTTTTAATTCAGCTTCATACATTAGATAAAATTACAGTAAGAAGTTGCAAGGATAAGAAAAGATTGTGGTGTTATTAATGAAAAAAATTTAAAAGCATATAAAAAGTGTTTCTGCCAATGGTGTTTTGTGTCCCACATTTGTTAGTTGTGGTTTTATTTAGTGCAAAATGAAATAATCATGAACGTATAAAATACAGCAAAAACTTCACATCAGTTTTGTGTGCGAGATTTGATAATCCTATTATTATGATGTGTAAAACTCTACAAACATAAATCAGAAATTAAGAAGTTTTGAGAATGCCTGTAAGTAACTAAAAAACCCTGAGTAATCTAATATCTCAAGAAAGGTTTTTGTGGGCGAGACACGGTAAAAGTGGAGCCATGAGTGAAGTGCTAGGGCAGATGAGTAGAAGATGGAAAAGCACAATGTACGGTGACATAAGTGACTAGGGAGAGGAGGGAACTGGCAACTGAACTCAGCTCAGAAGCTGAGGTAAGAAAAAGAGATACTTTGCTCCTATCTTCAAAATTGTCATTAATCCCACAAAATTGGGGTAGTGACTAAAGAATCAGTTTTTTAATTAAATTTCAATTCAATAAATCTTTATTTAGCTGTCAGGCTCATTACAGCTCTGAAGTGACACTGCCTCTAAAAGAGAGGAAGCTGAACAAAACCATTTGTGAGAGGGTAAGTTGCTAATACATGTACCCATGCTAATGCCTTTGAAGAGTGAATGCGAACATGTGAAGTATCATTATTTCACTGTCTGAACTGCATAAAGCTTTCTATTACTTTCATCTAGCAGAACTGGAAAGCAACCCTGCACCAGAAAATTTTTTTCATGCCAGGTGATATAGTAGAAAAGGATTCTCCACTCTTGGATATTCTCTGGCAGTAGAGAGTAACTATATGTTGGATTATAATAATAATAGCTATATGATAGATTCACCTCTTATTCTTATTTTATAAAGAGTAAACCCCATCCCTGTCTTTTAAATGTAATTATGGGCACCAGTCCTTGGCAAAGGATCCCAAGAACACTTCCCTCCTAACAACATTAGCTCAGATAGCTATAGGCATGAAGAAGACAGGAGTTCAGTGGCATCCATCTTCTTAATGTTTTCAGCTGACTAATTTAATGAATGTCCTTGCTCAATACAGGGGTTCTTGCAATTTAACCTTCCAAGATTACACTGGAGAGTGGTGAGCCTATTTGTTTGACACTGCATCGCATATGTAAAAAAAAAATTTCATTGATAATGACATTTCAGATTTTCAAATATATTTTGAACCTGAAAGTTCTACTTCAAAATATTGAGAATTGCTTTAGTTCTGGAATGACTGAGTGGATTGCTACCATTTCCACTTCAAAGCCCAACAAGAAACGAGAAATGTTTGTTTGTTTGTTTTCCTGAAAGCAGGATTTCTGATTCATTGAGATATCAAACTTATCTTAATTCACTATTCTTCTCCAAGTTCAACATGGTTACTGAACTCTGACAGAATTTGACACATCAAATTTAAGCTGGAACTTCAGTTTTACTTTCTTTTTTTTTTTTTTTTTTTTTTTACAAGGATTTTCGAACTAGTGGTTGCAAAACTCAGATAGGACATGAGAGAAGACCAGCTTTTGCTTCTAATAGGCTTTAAACTCATGCTTCCTCCATTCTTTGCCTCATTCACTCCTGTCAAGTGTACTACATAACAAGGCCATGGACCATTCAAAGAATAGCATATACGGGAAAGAAGTGACACATTTGATCTATGCTATAATAACAAACTAAACAATCTGAAAAAAATTGAAATTCACTGGACCAAGTCAAAAGCAGAAATATGATGACAACCACAGTGTAATGTTTAGGACACATTCCTACAATCTCTGGATTCTAACCTAACCAGGTCCCACAGAAAATATAGAAAGAGATCATTAAGACGAAAGACCAAAAGCAGTCCTTCATTACTTTCTTAAGTTATTTTTAGGTACCAAGAAAAATACAGCACTGGGATGCAATAGAATCATAGAATAGTTATGGTTGGAAAGGACATTAAGATCATCTAGTTCCAACCCCCCTGCCATAGGCAGGGACACCTCACACTAAACCAATGCCACCCAAGGCTCTGTCCAGCCTGGTCTTGAACACCGCCAGGGATGGAGCATTCACAACTTCCTTGGGGAACCCATTCCAGTGCCTCACCACCCTTATACACATCAAGCTCATTATTTGGGGTGTTTTTCTAGCATTTCTATATCAGCAGAAGAGCTTGTTTAACATTAGAAACATGAATTCCACATGCAATAATCATGTTCCTTAGCATAACTTATTTAACAAGTCATTATTTGATCCTGACTCAAAATGACAATCCATTCATTGGAAGTATTTGCCTAATGATTTCAGTTAAAGACTGTTAGCTATCTTTTCCCCAAAGCTTTCATTTGGAGTACTTGAGAGCAACTGTATTGATATGCTGTAGTTGTGAAAGCAGAGGCAAGCAATTATCCAATTCCAAAAATTTAATGAGGCTCAGGTGGATTTAGAGCCACAGTCTGATTTGCCCATTATATTCAAGGTCTACATGCAGTGGGTTCAATGCTTCAGAAAATTATGTGTTAGTTTTTTTCAAATTACTTGCATTTTTTATTTTAGTTCCTGTACCAAGAATCTTAGGTACTTTCTCACTATACTTCCACAATCTATAGAGTTCTGTACTACTTTGAATTTGCAACACTTATTCCTGTGCTACTTACTTAGCTAGTTCCAGTGCATTCTGAGAGAGACAGAATGTGTTTTACTAGCAATTTTTCAGCTAGGGAACTACTTAGGGACAGCTTTATCTTAAAACTGACAATTTGCTTATCACAGAATCATAGAATCATAGAATAGTTAGGACTGGAAAGGACCTTAAGGTCATCTAGTTCCAACCCCCCTGCCATAGGCAGGGGCACCTCACACTAAACCATGTCACCCAAGGCTCTGTCCAACCTGGCCTTGAACACTGCCAGGGATGGAGCACTCACAACTTACTCGGGCAACCCATTCCAGTGCTCCACTACCCTCACAGTAAATAACTTCTTGCTTATATTCGATCTAAACTTCCCCTGTTTAAGTTTTAACCTGTTACTCCTTGTCCTATCACTGCAGTCCTGAATGAAGAGTCCCTCCCCAGCATCCTTGCAGGCCCCCTTCAGATACTGGAAGGCTGCTATGAGGTCTCCACGCAGCCTTCTCTTCTCCAGGCTGAACAGCCCCAACCTCTTCAGCCTGTCTTCATACGGGAAGTGATCCAGTGCCCTGATCGTCCTCGTGGCCCTCCTCTGGACTTGTTCTAACAGTTCCATGTCCTTTTTATGTTGAGGACACCAGAACTGCACTCAAGACTCCAAGTGAGGTCTCAGAAGAGCAGAGTAGAGGGGCAGGATCACCTCCTTCAACCTGCTGGTCACACTCCTTTTATCAGTTGTCATCAGTGTTAAAAACAATGCCAGAACACTTTAATTTTGCTCTCAGAAAATAAATAAATAGGTAAACATAGGATTCAGAAATTAACGGCAATTAAGCTGAACTTTGTTTAGATGAATGCTTCCTGACTGCAGCAAAGAGGTGATGCCAACATTCACATTTTTATGAAGGGTAGAAAGCCACTTCATATTCTATCATGGGAAGTATAAAGATGTGGACAATTAAGAAGGGAACTGGTGGTGTTTCAAGGCAGTCTGAAATTCAAGAAGAGGTTGTTGCTTTTTTTTTAATAAAAAGTCTTATTTTTATAAAAGGAGGACACTTTAAGTGTGTTTATGTAACCACACTGTTGAAAGAAAAAAAAAGCAGCTGTGAGAAGATAACAAATGAAAAAGAGCAAGGATGGATGGCACCTGGAATTTTCAGCCTTGATAACTATTTACAAAGTGTGCAACTGTAGGTCCCTCGAGCACACCTTTGAACAGTCGGTCACTTGGAGTTGAAGGCAAAGCACTGAGGGTTATTTTGGCTGTCAGGTTTAAATAACAACCAACTCCCTACTCCCTTTCTGCTTAGCATATGCTTCACAAACAAGGTAGATCACACTCTGCTACAAAATGTTAGGCTGTAGTGATGGGCATAATGACCTTTATAGTGTGTCACATCCTGCAGAAAGTTATGCACAGCAATGTATTAGATTGTTTTCCTTTCTGACCATGCCACTCTCTACCGGAGTTGGTTTTTTTTACGATTGCTTAGATTGCCTGGGAAATTGGATTCTAATTCACAAGCAGTCCTTCCACTATTCAATTATTAACTAGCAGCAATACACTGGAATTTATACTTCATGTGCTGCACTTCACATTTCTGGAAATGTCAATAATACTTGGATAACTATTGACATCTGTTATGCAAGATATGCTATTGTTCTCTGGACTATTAATGATCCATTATTATATAAAAGCATATACTTTTGCCCATGCATTTTGCCAGTAGCTTTATGTGGTACAGTATATTCCTCAAGGACTCTGATTTTCCAGGAAGACTTTAGACAGAGCAGTGAGTAAAACAGAAAACCACCAATTTTGTAGAAAATGCTATTTCAAAATATTCAAATCCCCTTTGGAGTGTTCAACGCAGAAAGATATAGACAATAACTAGGTGTTGGGGAGTATGCATATATTGGGGTTTGGTTGTTTGTTTTTTTTTATTCTGTGGGGGGTGTTTTTCTTCTCTCCACTATGAAAAATAAACCTATTCATACGGAGCCACCAGCAAGCTTATCATTACTAAGAATTTGTTTCAGGTAAACGAGAAGTTATGTTTAATGTGGTCACTTTTATTTCAGCAAGCCTCTGAATGTAGAAAGATTTCATGTTGCAGAAAGCAGACTATGCTTAAATTACAAGAAAATACATGTCTTTTGACAGTTACAGTGTTACCCAAACTCAGAAAAATCTTCACCCAGCTTAAAATACCCATTGGAATAGACAAATCTTGGACAGGCATAAACCATCTGTTTAAATATTTCAGGGATTCAGTAAGAACACACATCAAAAGAAGCATTGGGTTTATGTCCTTTGATAGTATGAGAGAACTGTGGGATTTCATAATTCCTAAAGTATCTTCACACATCTCTGCTATCAGCTCCTTTTCCCAGTTAGTACTAGGGCATAGTCCTGAGCAACCTAACCTGTCACTAGCCCTGTTTGGAGCAGGGGGGAGGCTAGAAGACCTCAGTAAACTCCATCTGTCTCTAAATCTATACTGCCACACCATAAGAGAAAATTCCTGGTAGTTTTTCTAGGACATTTGCTAGGTGCTTTAAAAATTAGAAGCTGCTAATCTACAACATTCTTGGTAAACAGTGAGCTCTTAGGGGTAAAACATTTTAGCTGCACTGAATGCATTTCCTTTTAATATATTGGTAAAGTCACTGCAGCTCTTTAAAAAGACTAAGTGAAAGGGTTAGAAACTACTGACTAGCACAGCTACCCCTAATAGCACTATTCCTTAAATAGAGGCGTACTAAGGTGTACTTACCTGGCATTCTGTTCCCTTCTTGGCAAGACACTGCTTCCAGACTGGAATTTTTTCTTCTGCTCCTACATCTCTCCTTACCCACCATGCTCCATCTATCCTACTTGCACTTCTATTTCTTTTTCCTCTTTTCAGGAAATAAATCTCATTGAGTTTTAAATAATAAAACTTTATTCTAGAACTAGTTTGTAAAGTATCAGGAGGAAAAAAATAATCTTGGGAACTCCCAAAATGTTCCGGAAAAAGTCATTCCCCACCCCACCCCCACCCCACCCTGTTATACATTAATGTATAATAAACAGATACTGTTGAGGTAAATATGGAAGACCCAGCTTTGCTGTAACTCAGCATATTCAACTGAACTTGCTCTCTCACTTCCCATGTTTTCACTAGGTCATACATGCCATCTGCATAGCCTATCTGTGACTATCTTATTTCAGCAAGAAATCCTGCCTCAGGTGAAAGAAATTTCTCATATGATATGCCCCAATGAAGTTTATTTTTCAAGTAGCTGATACTTTTCTTTTCACAGTTTCTAATAATCTACATTTTTCTCTATGATAAGCCATTTTGTTTTCTTATTATAATCAGATACTACCTTAAAGGAAAGGGGAAAAAAATCAAACCAAAAAACATTTTGTAGGGCTTACTCTTTTACTCCCTGTGAGATATCAAAACTAATCACAGCAACAGTGGCAATATTTTCTGTAGTTTCTGCAGAGCTTACTTGGATGCGTTTAATCCAAACCTGTGCTCATACTGCTAATTTATTCAACTGCTTTCTTTCTCATTTCTTCTTCAAATGTCACCTTCTTTTTTCTTTTTTTTTTTTAACTATTAGATTACATACCACTAAATTGAGAAATAGCCTTAATCAGGACATTTCCCAAGGAATGGAATTAAACCTAATGATACTTATCAGCAAGAAGTGCTCCTTAATTGGGATAGTAATTCACTTAACTGGGATGCCTGTAGGTTATTTACTGTAATCAGATAAGGACATCTGATCCTTATTTTCCTGAGAAATAAGGAAAAGTGCTAGTTCTAGAAAGAAGCTGTTATAGCAATGCTGTATTTCAAGTGCAATACCCTCATTTCAGTTGTTGTTCACCTATTCACAGCTATACTGTGGACAGAGCTTTACGGTCATATAGGCCACAAGTATCCTTTGAAGCAATGGCCAAGAAGGTGACATATTGAGTGTTCCTTAACTCTCACGGTAGCATGAAGAATATAGCAGCTTGTGCTTTGAATAAACTGGGAATTCATTCATGAAAGACGAGTGATTACTTGATCTGCCTGTCAGCAAGATCACATAACCAGTACTGGACTAATGGAATAGTCTAATAATGGCTAATAACAACTACAGAGTAACTAATGTCACCCAACAGATTGCTTTTAGAAGGTCCTTGAGGATGCACATACTCAACAAGAACTTGAGCAGTGTTTCAGTAAGCTGCAGCTGTTTTATAACTGCAGATGTAAACTGTTCTCCCTGAGCTATTTAGGAGACTATGCTCTCTGGGATGGCTATATTAAGAGAGTGTTTAGGAAAGTGTTTCAATATGCTACTTTAATTCACTGTATTTTAGCTCACTTGGTCACATACAACAAAAGTTGAACTGCTGACAGAAGACACAATAGTGTTTTCAGCTCCTTAATGAGACAATAGTTTTTGAGATGGATAGGGCTACAGAAAGCTACTTCAGACTCAAAATAGCATTTTACTAATTATACTCCATCACAGCATTATGCAGATGAAAGTATTCAGCCTTTCAGTACTCGACATAATGGAACCAACCATGCAAAGCATCACTTTCAAGATAGAGGTTGTTACAATTAGGACTAAAACCAACAAATACCAACTTTTTTTTTTTTTTCATTATTAACAATTTTACTGCAAGTTGGGTGCACCAGAGCTTTAAAAGTTATAGCTAATGGACAAGCCATTCTTATTCTTGATTGCTCTCATCCTGAAATTCACTGTTACTCTTTCTATTTAGTTGAGCCTTGGTTTACCTGGAGGTCAGGAGTTTACTGCATCTAAGCCTGCTACTCAGGGTCCTTGGGAACGGAAAGGATGAAGAATGACAGATTCCATTAATACAGATCACTTACCTGGGCATTCACAAAACAGTAAGAAAGTGAACATGAAAACCATGCTTTCTAACACGCAGAGTTAATGCCCACCACCCTAATTTCAAAGATCTTAGAAAGCAATTACTCTTTCTTTTGCTTTTCATTCTCTAGTGGACATTTCTGCTTCATTATACAGGACTGTGTGGAGCTCAAGAACCATTTGCAGACCTTGTCCACAATTTTAATGAAAAAATAAAGTAATAAAATCTGTATTTCCATTAAAGAGAACTACATCTCTTCATTTTTTTTTTGCAGCCACTGATATAGGAAGGAAGCTTTATAAATTCATTAATAGTTAACCTGGATTCTCAACAGTGGGAAGATAACATTAGCTTATAAGTAGGGGAAAGAAAATACTAGCTTAGAAGGGTGGTCTGATAGCAATTTTTCAGCTGCTCAGCTTATGTTTTCAACTCAGCAATATCATCACAACAATAACTCACAAAGTCAATATGCCTTCATTGCAGACCTCACAAATAGACATGAAACAGGCAAGAGAATACATAAATGAGCAGATAACTTTGAGGAAGCATTTATGGACTGAATCATATAGGTATTCTTTCTGGTACTACTGCTACTGACATCATCTGGCACAATATTCTCCACCTGATTAATCTACCTAAATCAAACAAAGTATGTCTGTTCAACAGTTCCATTGCACCAACACATTTTGGAATGGAGTTCTAGGACAGTTGAATAAAGAATAGCCTACTTTTGTATGCTTTTAGAGATAGATCAACCTTTTGAAATGAACTGTGTATAGCAGGGGAGATAGTGAGCTTCTTCTAGCAGCCTCCAAAGATGCTGTGCTATGTGCAACAATACTGCACAGCTTCTACAGAATATTCCTAGACATCAGTCTTTTGACAGACATTTGTAAAAAAACAGAGCTTTTTTAAGAAGCATATAGTCTCTTCCCTGACCTAGCAGTACAGCCAAATCATATGGATATACCAATGAGTTGTTTTGGGGCGTGAACCTAACAATATGAGATGAACTATCTCATTTTTGACATCTCTGTGGGAGCCACCTGAACCACATACAAATGGTGGGGCAGAGGTTGGATACTTCTTGCTCTCCATTATGATCATCACCCTTCTTGCCCAGTAGCAACATGCTATTCACAGCAGTCCTATTTAGAATTTATATCAGATTGGCCCTCTTCTCTCAGGAGGGCATGTGAACATATTGTGCATTAAATTGCAGAGTCCTAACACCTAAGAACACTTTGGTGTTGTATTGGATGTGTATCCCAAGTGCTTACAAAACAATACTAAAGAGGTTTTTTTGTTATTGTTAGTGTCAGACTGTCCTGGGTTCAGCAGTAGCAGTCATTTTTCTCCTTCTTAGTAGCTGCTGCAGTGCTGTGTTTTTGAATTTCAGCCTAGGAACAATGCTGATAACACCAATGTTTTCAGTTGTTGCTAAGTAATGATTGCTCTGATCAAGGACTTTCTCAGTGTCATGCTCTGCCAGGGAGGAGGGGAAGCCGGAAGGAAGCAGAGACAGGACACCTGACCCAAACTAGCCAAAGAGGTATTCCATACCACAGCACGTCATGGCCACTATATAAACTGGGGGCAGGTACCCGGAAGGCCGAGACCGCTGCTTGGGTAGGTCTGGGTATCAGTCGGTGGGTGGTGAGTGGTTGTATTCTCTTCCCTTGTTATTTCCCTTATCATTATTATCATTGGTGGTAGCAGTAGTGATTTGTGTTATACCTTAGTTACTGGGCTGTTCTTATCTCAACCCATGGCAGTTACATTCTTTCGGTTCTCCTTCCCATCCCTCTGGGAGCAGGGGGAGGAAGGGGGGGAGGGCGTGAGCAAGCGGCTGGGTGGTTCTGAGTTACCGGCTGGGGTTAAACCACGATGCAGACTAAATGCACAGAGTTAAATTCTCCTCTGCTGAAGATGATATAATATTTTTTATTTGGTTTCATTTTGATCAAAGGTTGATTGCCAGGGGAAAAAAAAAAAAAGAAAAGAAAAAGGAGTAATTTGAGGAAAGGATTTTCTGTCTCATTACAGAAGAATAAAACTGTTTGGGCAAGGGCATATTTAAATCACAACTTGGAAAACACAGATCTAGCATGAATAACAGATATGGTGTTATCACAGTATGCAACAAACAGCACCTGCATCATATGACCACAGTGATATCCCTGCAGAAAAATATCACTTCTCTTAAGCAGAGCTTGAGATTCCATTCTATTAACAGTCAAAAGCAAGAGAGAACTCTTTTGCTGATGGAAGAAGTATTCACCTTTCAGCAATCTCCTTTGTGATGGCATTAGCTGTGGTGTAACTTTGTGGTGAGACAGATCAGAGGATTGATCTCAAGAACAACCAGATTGAAGGGAACAGAGGGACACGTTGTGCTTGATGACAGCTTACAGTCACATAGAAATTAAATTATTCCAGATATCTTCTAAAGTACTGCAGATAAACAGACTTTTGACCAAATTTAATAATTATGGTTACTACACTGTTCTGTGTGGACTACCTTGTGTCAATCTATCTGAAGCTGCTTCAGCATTAGTATTACATATCATTGCACAATGCAGATGTGCACAAGGAGAATTTTCAGGCAATATGACAAAAATGTTCTCTTCATTTCCTAAAAGATAGTAGTTTACAGTATAGTTACAATACCTACTCTATGTAATTAGTATACTAGTAGTAATTATTCGTATTAAAAATTTATATCAGTGTGGATCTCTATCAAGTTCAGGACTACATTGTGCTATTTTTCTTTTCAGTATGAAATAATTTGCTAATTTCTAAATTAAAAGAGTCTCTCTGGAGTTGAAATAAACAAACAAACAAACATAGCAGATAGTTACTTCACTCCTAAAAACTTAAGTATAACTAATTCTACATTTTCTGCCATGCTAGCCACATGACAAAACAGGAAGTCAACATTACAGAGTAGCTGAGGCACATTAGTTACAACTTTATGTTTTTACGTACCTGCTACAATTAAGTCAACACATTTAATTATGTGTTAATAATTCCATTTCATAGTTATTTCCAAGGTTTCAGGTTTGGTTTTTTTCCTGCTGAAAGGTAATATTTAAATATAGAATTGGGGATTGAAAATCAAACTCTTTAATATAGTAAGATGGGTATACGTTTTTTGTTTGGACCTAACCATCCCTCCTGAATGTTCAAACAAATATGTCCACATGCCATAATGATTAATACAAATGGAGATGTGTATACAGCTTGTCTCTGTGTTTAGTGCCTTGTGGTTAGGACACTGTCTGGCTGAGGATGTGAAAGACTTAAAGTCAGGTACTACTGAAGTATACAAAAGCACTGATGAGTTTTTAGTGGGTTCCCCTTGAGACAAAGAAGAGAAGAATAAAGTCAGAATACACATGGTCAACTGTGTAATGCTGGCTAAAGAGACAAATATTATTTCTTGATCCAAGCCCTGATCTGTTTATTCCCTGAAGCATGAGATTATGATGATGAATGAAATTCTCTTTGTTGTAATTTTTTCAACACAATATGCCACCTACATGATCTGTCATTCACAATTCAACATCATTTTACGTTTTAGAAAGTATATCAAGACCTCACTGCTCTTTTCCTCAAGAATATGAGATTCAAATAGCTTTGTGAGTTTTCTTTATGTGAAAGAAAACACAACATATTTTCCTACTATGAGCTTAGACAGCTCATGGACACTTAAGTAAGGGGCATTTCTAAAGCGTATTTTTTCAGCTATAAAGATTTTATTTACAGATGGCTTTGCATTAAGTGATCTTCAATGTATACATAACTAAAATCAGTAACCAAGGCTAAATTCTTCCGGCCATTAAATCTTTAAAGTATAATCCTACTGTGACCTTGAATGCAGAACTGCATTACTAGCTATATTAACTAGTGAAACAATAAAGACATCAAATTTAATTCCAAACTAAGAACGTATCACATTTTTCAGTACATAACTGCAGGATTTATAATTACAGCTGAAGAAATACCTTGCACTGAAAAATAGTGTAAAAATGTGATACTCTGGGACATTCAAAATGAATCATAAGTTTGTGACAAATTTGTGAATAACTTTGGCTGAAAAAAAAATAAAAATCAATTCTTTCATCACAGCACATATTTCATTTGGAAATAATGATAGAATTAATTAAAAAGAAAAACATTGAAAAATGCCAAAAGACAAACTTGAGCAGTTTATGTTGAACGTCATTTTAATCCAGCATCCTAACCTTACACTGCCTGAATGACAATTTCTTTTTTATTTTTAAAAATCATTCTTACAGTTGGTGTAACAAGAAGGTATATGTTCATCTTGGGGTTTTTATGGTGGGGTGTTTTTTGGGGTGTTTTTTTTTTCCTTTGGTGTTTTTGGTTTTGTTTGTTTGTTTGTCTGTCTTGCACAATATATCTAGAGAGATAGCAGGAGAGGGGTAACAAATTATTAAAGGAATGATGCCCAAAATCCCCTATTTTTGTTATTATTTAGCTATATTTAATTGTTTCCTATTTGGCTTTGAGCAAGCCAAAATAAAAATGAAGAGAATGACTGTGACTGTCTCACAGAGATTTTGTTCATCATCAAGTATGGATCACTGCTTGGTTTTTATAGCCTCTTTTAACAACTGAGTTCAAAAATTCCAGTAACACCAAGTGCAGTTCTACAGGAAAAATCTTAAAGATCCATCTCACAGATAAGTTTAGCTGTGGTAATTCCAGTAGCTCCCACTTTCAGCTAATTCTATGCACAGGTGCTTATTTAAAGTCATGTCTTTGACATGGGGTTGGCACAGTGGCTCATAAACCAATTTACAGCCCACATTCTAAAGTAAACAAGCCCTCAATTTCAGTTTTCTTCAATTCACCAGAATGTAAAAAGGAACAGTTTAGGAGCTATCACACAAGCATCTGAACTGTGCTAGCACAGATGCAGAGGGGTAACTGAGAGGGGTTTGGAACATGGAAAGTAATGCTGCAAGAAACAACCCACCAGCTAAGCCATTCCCAGAGCAAATCAGAATCTTCAGACAGCAATTCCGCACATACCCAGAAGGCAAGCCTCATTAGCTATCTTACAAACACAAATACAGATGCAATTACTAGTTTATTAATAATTAATTATTTAATAATAATATCTTATTAATCATTGAGGCAAATTATTTTTCATCGACTCTCACTCAAGCTTTTAAAGTTCATGTTCCTTTTTTCTCTTTGAGAAAAGACATCTGGTGCTCACTCATTCTTTTGTGAATCTGTCTGTATTATAAAGGGTGGTGATGTTACGCCCAACTCGGCAGCCCAGAACAGCAGAAACTTTCCCTAGTGAACCTGGGTTCACATCAAAGGAGAAAATCCACAGTCATAAATTGTCCTTAGATAGAATTCCTAACTACATGAAATAAGATGGTGTTGTCATTAAATGGCAACTCACCTGAACTCTTCACCTGAAAAATTCACTTTCTGCACCTAAAGCCACTCTCAGTAATACCTGTTTGTAATTTCTAACTGGAGTGTGGTCGTGGTCCAAAGTAGCTCCTTCACACTTTTCCTTTACCCCTCTAATGCAGCACTTGGACAGCTGACAGTTGTGTCTTTTACTAGCTACTTCAAAGATGGTCTGGCACACCCATTACCATCTGATTGCCTCCTAAAATCCTGATAAACATAATTAGTATTCTCATATCTTTGCACTGCACAATTGCATTTTAATATCTTTGTGATAAAGAAGATAACGTAAGCAAAACATGTTCTTTCAATACATAAACTAATTAATTTTAGGTCTTAGCTCCTTTTATAAGACTGAAATATTCCAAGCCTAGAATTCCTACTGAATTAAACCTTAACTTGAAGTGGTTTCCCAGCACTTATTCTCTTTTCAACTTCTGCTTTTGAAGTACTTCAGTCATGAAAACTCTTTTTGCTGTACTACTAAAAAGAAACACAGACCAAGAAAAACAAAGTATGTGATACTTATCTTTTCTACCCATAAAACTAATTTCTCTTGATAATAACACAACATGAAAATGAAATGCATAATTATTACCTTCCCTACTCCCTCAAAGCTTGGAAAACACCGTATCACTTCTTTTGGTTTAGGCTTTCTTTTGCAGAACACGTTTATGCTGATTATGCAAGTAAATGAACTTTAGAGCATAAAAAAAATAGGATTAAAATTAAAATTATCCATTATTGCAAATAGGTGTATTAGAATTGTAACAGCATAAACCACAGCAAGCGCACAAAAACTTGCTTTGGATTAATTTCCATAAGCAGAGCTGTGGAAAGAAACAAGACTGCTGCTGGAGCTCTGGCTTTGTTTGTGGTTTTGTTGGGTTTTTTTTGCTTTTGATAAGTCATGAGTCTCCTGGGGAAACAGAAACATTTTGTTAAATGTTCAAATTATTAGTGACATAAATTCAGTTAAACATTAATTAATTAAAGTAAAATGAACTTCTTCCAAATTAAAGCTTATGTAATCAACATATTTTATCCTCCTAAAAGACAAAACTTTAAAACATGTTTCTGTTACATATCAGCCGTTCATAGGCACAGGAGGTATTTTAGAAAAACACACTGTATACTAAAAATGGCTTTGAGATATACAGTATGTCTGGAAACCTAAACCAAAATGCTAGATGCCTGAGTATAGTCCCAGAAATACTCAGGCTACATCTGTACATACCAACTTAACAATGTCACTGCATGGGCTCATGTCTGGACAGTGTTCCACAGGCTGCAGAAGCAGTAACATCGTCTCTGCTGTGGGGCTTCGGCCCATGCACTTATTGCTTTCCCAAATAATCCCTCAGCATGGGCCAGTAACTGGCTATCAGAATGTGGCCCCCTCCTTTACAAAATGGGTGACATTAGCCAGGTGGACCAGAGTGTTGTGGTGCTCCATCACCATCTCTTTCTGACCACACCTTGTCTACTGCTGGGTACCTTTGAAGTCCTTCATAGTTAAAAGTCAGAGCCTATATGTATAATGGTAAGGAAATTAAACACCAGGATCTTAGGGAGAACATAAGTGGAAATTGTAAGATGTTACCATAATAAGTTACTCCTTTTTCCCTGTCAAGATTTTAATGACAGTTACCTAAACTTAGACTTACAAAAGTATAATTGCAGGATGGTTACTGTCGTGTAGATACATCTGGCCTGGTCTCAAACTGGCCAGCTAAGGTAGCACAGGTCGTGGTATTGAATGTTTTGTCTATATTCTCACTGCTTTTTAGTGGTATAAAACATGTATGTAAGCCAAGAGAAGGGATAGGAAAGCATCAGCTTAAGGAAGATTAGACTGCTATAGTAAATAGAGCTAGTCAAACACCTCTACAATTGAGTAATTAAGAAAAATATAAAATATATTTACCAATACATATATTTTTGTTCTAAACTGTGAAATGAGCAACAAGTTCAGCAGTTACCATACTTAATTTCATTTTGTAGCCAACAGGCAGTCTGTATATACGTATATGTATATATATATTCAAAAATACCAATTTTGCTGGAAAAAGAAACAAAGGTTTGTAGCTGAGTGAACCTACACTTAAATACGAGGGACTGTTTTCATCAAGTTCTTTTTCTATTACTTAGGATTCTCCCCACTATCTACAATCCGATTTATGAAAATGCACTTTCTCAGTATTAATATTTGGTTCACTCTATAACAATTTATCCTGGCTTTGATGAATTTCCTTGACAAAAATGTGGACTGATGTAAGCAGTTTTAAATGACTTTTCACATGCGACATTAGATTAAACTAACTTCTCACACAAACAAAAATTTCTGTATCTCTCATAGGCAAATAGAGGATCATTAGCCTTCAGAATAAATGTTTTCCAATAAAATGATGAATGAATAAATAAAAAAAGTCAAAAGCATACTTAAATGTTATAGTAAAATCCAGAAACAAGGATGAATGTAGATTTGCCCTTAGGCAGTCTTAACTGTAGACATGTTCAAAAATGTTAAATGTATCTAGGTTTCCCTCTGTCAGAATTTTCTTATTAGATTAATGTTATTAAATATTAAGATGCTATTAAATATTATATTAAATGCTTTAAATTATTAAGATATAAATATTAAGATAGAGATATTAATAAAAATCTCTAAATATACTTAATGTATCAGCCAGTCATATGCATAGTCTACTGTGTTAAACTCCACTACTGATATCGTCAATCATAAAATGATATATAACTTAAGATAATCTTCTAACATGGTAATCCTATCTAATAAAGTTATCATTCAAATAACTTGAGTAACATTTTCAGAAGATCTCTTCCTTCATCAATGCACAGGAAAGCTTCTGAACGAAGTATGTCCTGAGAAGTTTTTCAATTCCAGAATTTTTCAGGAATGTCACATTACTTGAAAAGCCTCATAAAGATACAGCCTAGATAAAGTCTAAAGAAGGGCCTCAGCGATTTAAATGATGACTGAAAACTCATATTTAGTTACTGCCTATCCCTATAAGCACCTCAACTTTCCAATATTCCTATTGCCACAAATTCAGTCTAAATTAGTTCTAAAATCACATGAAACATTGCATCATCACAGTAATGTATCAGCTGACAAGTCAAGCACAGCTATTGGCCACCACAAAAGTATGTTTCTCTTCGTTTCCTGCAAATGAGCTAATGAAATTAATCCTTTTCAGGGTGGGCGGGAAGTGAATGGCATCAAACTCACCTCTCCTCTTCTATATTATTACATAATTTCAGGAGAAGAATCCTTTTGATGCCCCTCCACTCTACAGACGTCAATTATAATCCATTGGAGTAGAAAGCAAGGGTGGCACCTGGAATAAAATTCCAACTTTATCTACTGGTAACAACAAAAACAAGTGGTCTAATATGCTAACCTCTGCTCCAATGATGAACTCGTCTAGGTTTGGATCTCATATCCACCCAATACAGCTCCTTAAGCCAGGCAATGGTTTGATGATCCCTGACCTTGAATTCTTCCTGCAGTTCGCAGTAGAGAACAGCACAGCTTCAAAGGGAGAAGTGGAGAACTTCCCCCACAGCGGCATATTCCCCATAACCGAGATGCTCTCCAGAGAAGTGAGAAATCATTTGGAATTGTTTCAGGATAGAGGTGGATACCTAACTTGCTTTCTAATGTCCCAACCGAGGGAATCCCATCCGCTGCTTTATGAAAAGAACACCATCTTTTCCTCTGGATTTATGTATGGACACTGACATTCAGATGGAGGTTAAGGAGCTCTAAACCCCAGGTACTCTCTCCAAGGGCCCCATCTTGAGCAGCCTGTATCACAACATAGCTTTCCAGACTGAGCCAGTTGGGCCAGGGCAACTGAGCATGTTGTCTAATACAGGTCTACTGCAAAAACCAAATTAGCTGCCACTGCTTAAGATGCTACCCTTTTTCCATGAGCCATTCTTATTTTCCTGATGCATCAGGTATTATCAATTGAGTAAGAGAAGTAGTTGAGTTATAGTAGTATCACAGTCGGCCTTCATAGTTGATGAGAATTGTGGCTGCTTAATTCCAAACATGATAAAGGCTTTAAAAGTTAATGTGCAGCTTGTACTGAATAATAACAGGAAAATATTATAATGAATAGTTAATCATCACTTAATTAAATTTTCAGTATACAAGGGCTACTAAGCAATTAAGCAAATATTCTGTACTTAAGGGCATAATTAAAGGGCCTTCTTGCTTCCTGCATACAATATAATTCTAAAAACTTTGCATTTCTCATAATTTCTACCAGAAAATACCTGTGAGGCAGATTATGCAGCAACATTTCATTGTTTCCCCAAACCTGTCACAAATAAGAGTAACATCTTACATAATGTACATGAGAATCAGTTGCAAAAGCAATTGTTCATTAAGTCTTCATTAATATTAAGGGTCAATGCCTATAACTAGATTGCTAAAAAAAATAGAATATGCTCTTTTCAACTGTTTGATACCTGTGACTGATTCATCACAGCCTTCCATCTGTACTTAATAATACTAAGTCTGGCTGCCCCACTGCTTTTGAGAGGTACATTTTACTTTGTTCAAATTATTTAACTGTACTTGTTTCTTCCTGTGGGTTTTACCTTTTTCCAGTTCTCCTCTCAGCTCCGTTGAGGCGAGGGAGAGAATGATCAGGCAGCTGTGTGGTAGTTGCCAGCTGGGGTTGAACATGATACTATGTACGTACAATTTTCCTAAGTTCTGCAGGGCTGTGAACAATACCTAATGTAATGTGGTTAAGCTCCTTTTTAATGTATTATCTTTAAAATAATTATTAAACTGTACTATGTATGAAACAACAGCCAACTGAGAAAATGCAGAAACAAAGGCAAATTTTGACAGTTGCTTTGTTCTATTTGTGGCTGACATTTTGATGCATATTTCCTTGGATTTTCTCCTGGAAGGCAGGTAGGGCATGGTTATTCTAATTTTAGTTTACCAAGTGCAAAATGAAAAGACACAAAAAGAAAGAAGTTCTTCACTATTCCTCTTCAGAAAACTTATGAACTGAGTGAATCATCACATTTCTTTGCTATTTATCCTACCAGATTAGCATATTTGGATGTCAGCAAAATCATACCCCAATCCCAATCTACAATTTCCTAAATGTAAGTGGTTGCACAGCTCTCCACGCCTACTCATAGTCTACTGCAAGACACACACAAAAAAACTCCAATCCCAAACAAAACCACCACAACAACAGAAAAAAAAATCCCCAAAAAAGCCAAACACCCAAAACCAGCTAGTACCCCCTCCTGTTCCTGAAAACTCTCTCTGATAGCAACATTTTAAACTGCCAGTGCCTTCCTCTGTCTCTCACTTTCTGTCTGGTTAAATACTCATGTCATCATTGGTGTACACCATCTCATCTCTTCATGAAGACAGCTGCCGAGATCGAAGCTGCTGAGAAAGCAATGACTTTGTAAAATAAACCAGTCAAAAGAAAATAAAACAAAGTTATTTTTTCCAGTGATGACATGCAAGTTCAAGCCAGTATAAAGCTCACATGCACATGCATTCATTCTCAAGAAGATAATTTAGCAGCAGACAGAAGCTATAAATTATAGACATAAACATGATTTTATGTTGAATCTTCCTTAGGATCTTCAACAATCCATATTAGCATTTAGCAGTCTACCACTGTTTTTATGAAGAGAATGCTAATTTGACAGCACACCTACTTTCACTCCTTCACATCTCTCTACATAAGAATCCCTAAATTGCAGAATAAATTTTATAGTAACACAGCATTTGAAAATCACTGAGGAGTTCTACTTTGAATTTACAACTTACTAAACAAATACCTTAGTTACTGAAAACACATACAAGCATTTTTATTTCTCTGATGTTTCCCATTAGTCAGCTGTATGTCTGTCTGTTAGGACACAAAAAAACTTTCAGTAGGACATTTTCTGACAAATTTCTGTTTCTTCAGAAAATGTCCTGTTGGTGCTATTCAAATGATCTATGGAATCTACTGTATTCCAGAAAAAAACTTACCTAAAACTTTGAGAGATCAGTAGACTGAAGTCACTATAATCTGGGATGCATTTTTACAAAACATTCCTTGAATCTCACCTTATTAGCATCTTTGTCAGGTCACGATTTCCCATCAGACTACTTAGCCTCCTAGTTATGTTTTTCTTGAACCTGTAAACTCTGAAACTGTCCAGCTTTCAGGGAATTGTGTGCTTTGGGAATCCTGTTTTCCATGAAAACTACTTAAATTAAGAATTAAGAAGAAAATATTCTGTAAGACTTGCCTCATTTCCTTAAAGTCCACAGTGGAATATGCCATATGGTCAAGGGCTGCAAAAAGCCATATACATGATCTATTGGACTCCAGCATCAACTTAGACCTTCAGAAAACTGTTTTCTGCCTAGGAGAACTCCATTTCATAATTACTGAGATAAAAGCAAAAGGAAGAATGAATATTTGTATCTCTTCTCTGTGGGGAAGTAATGTATTGTGTAAAACTTCTCCAGTTCCTTTTGCAATGCATTGTGGGGGAAATAGGAGTAATTGATAGGAGTAATACAAACTGTCCTTTGGATATTCCTCTATCTCTGTCATTATTTTTTTTTTTCTGACAGCAGAGACTCTTTTTTAAGAGTTGCAACAGTGCCATGGGATTCTTGTTCACAGAATTTCATTTGTCTTTCTAGTTTGCAGCCTCTGATCCAAGAAATAAAATACCAAGAGTTTGAAATATAAGCATGAGAAGCAGCAGCAGCAACAGCATACTCAAAACATAAATTCCTTGGGGACCATTGCAATAAAATGTCAGTTAAACAAGATTCTATTGCTAGTTGTCATATGACAATGAGTTCCCTTCTGATTATGTGTTATAGAATCAGAAAGTAGTTAGGTTTGGAAATGAACTGAAGATAATCAAGTCCCAACTACCATGCCATAGGTAGGGATACCTCGCACTAAACCATGTCATCCAAGGCTCTGTCCAACCTGGCCTTGAACACCGCCAGGGATGGAGCATTCACAACTTCCCTGGGCAACCCATTCCACTGCCTCACCACCCGCACCATAAAGAACTTCTTCCTTATATCTAACCTAAACTTCCCCTGTTACCCATTACCCTGCCCCTACAGTTATTAATAAAGAGTCCCTCCCCAGCATCCGTATAGGCCCCCTTCAGGTACTGGAAGGCTGCTATGAGGTCTCCATGCAGCCTTCTCTTCTCCAGGCTGAACAGCCCCAACTTTCTTAGCTTGTCTTCATAAGGGGGGTGCTCCAGCCCCTGATCATCCTCGTGGCCCTCCTCTGGACTTGTTCCAACAGTTCCATTTCCTTTGGAAATATGTGGTTAACAGAACTATAATTTATCAAATGGGATTTAACATGGAAAAGGTCTCTAGATCAAGTTCACTATTAGGTTTTGGTAGCTTCTGACAGCACAAAAATGTGGAAACATCTTTAGTGGAAAGCCATGAATAACTTGATATAAACACTAAAACAAATGTAACCCCTTTTAATACAGGTTAATAAGGTCATTTGTTTATGATTCTGAAAAAGGTTAATACAATTTATGCTAGACAACACAGGGTAATGAAAAATATAGCTTGCTCAGCTCCTTCGATATTTCTTTCTCTTTTTAATGTGATAACAAAAGTGACTGATTAGGTTAGTAAAGTCAACACCATATTCACAGGTCTTTTCCAATTAGGGATATAGCTGCTATGTAAACCAGAATATAAATTTGTACGGCTTTTGTTTCCAGCTCGTATTTGTCTAAGTTTCCTTTTTAGATACCCAATTTAATTGCAGGTAATGTATAGTCATAAGGGTAATTAATGAATTTAGATTCTAGTGTGGCACTATTACCAAAAAAAGTGTCACAGTGCTTGAATACCTGAGCAAGGGAAATATTAATTAGGCGTGGATCAGTTACTTTATCCACTTATTTTTAGTGGTACTAAGAATATTTTGCAAGCAGTTTAAAAAAAGTAATGAAAAAGAACTGGAGACAGTTCAGAAAGAATGATCTAGAATGATGAAGGGACTGTAAAATGTGCCATTAATGTCCACTCAGCAAAATTCACTCCAAAATCAATGTAATTTATCACAGTGAAATTAAATAGTTAATTAATCATACCTGAGTTCTGGTGTCCTCAACATAAAAAGGACATGGAACTGCTGGAACAAGTCCAGAGGAGGGGCCACGAGGATGATCAGGGGACTGGAGCACCTCCCGTATGAAGACAGGCTGAGGAAGTTGGGGCTGTTCAGCCTGGACTGTTCTGTGACTAGTGGAGTTCCTCAGGGGTCGGTGCTGGGACCGGTGCTGTTTAATATTTTCATCAATGACCTGGATGAGGGAACTGAGTGCACCCTCAGCAAGTTTGCTGATGACACAAAACTGGGAGGAGTGGCTGACACACCAGAGGACTGTGCTGCCATTCAGCGAGACCTGGACAGGCTGGAGAGTTGGGCGGGGAGAAACTTGATGAAATTTAACAAGGGCAAGTGTAGAGTCTTGCATCTGGGGAAGAACAACCCCATGTACCAGTACAGGTTGGGGGTTGACCTGCTGGAAAGTAGTGAAGGGGAAAGGGACCTGGGGGTCCTGGTGGATAGGAGGATGACCATGAGCCAGCAATGTGCTCTTGTGGCCAAGAAGGCAAATGGCATCTTAGGGTGCATTAGAAAGGGAGTGGTTAGTAGGTCAAGAGAGGTTCTCCTCCCCCTCTACTCAGCCTTGGTGAGGCCGCATCTGGAATATTGTGTCCAGTTCTGGGCCCCTCAATTCAAGAAGGACAGGGAATTGCTTGAAGGAGTCCAGCGCAGAGCCACAAAGATGATTAAGGGAGTGGAACATCTCCCTTATGAGGAGAGGCTGAGGGAGCTGGGTCTCTTTAGCTTGGAGAAGAGGAGACTGAGGGGTGACCTCATCAATGTTTACAAATATGTAAAGGGTAGGTGTCAGGATGATGGAGCTAGGCTTTTTTCAGTGATATCCAGTGATAGGACAAGGGGCAATGGGTGTAAACTGGAGCATAGGAAGTTCCACGTTAACATCAGGAAGAACTTCTTTACTGTAAGAGTGACAGAGCACTGGAACAGGTTGCCCAGGGGGGTTGTGGAGTCTCCTACACTGGAGATATTCAAGGCCCGCCTGGACAAGTTCCTGTGTGATGTACTGTAGGTTACCCTGCTCTTGCAGGGGGGTTGGACTAGATGATCTTTTTAGGTCCCTTCCAACCCTTGGGATTCTGTGATTCTGTGATTCTGGAGCAGAGAAGGCTGCGTGGGGACCTAATAGCAGCCTTCCAGTACCTGAAGGGGGCCTATAGGGATGCTGGGGAGGGACTCTTCGTCAGGGACTGTAGTGACAGGACAAGGGGTAATGGGTTAAAACTTAAACAGGGGAAGTTTAGATTGGATATAAGGAGGAAATTCTTTCCTGTTAGGGTGGTGAGACATTGGAATCGGTTGCCCAAGGAGGTTGTGAGTGCTCCATCCCTGGCAGTGTTCAAGGCCAGGTTGGATGAAGCCTTGTGTGGGATGGTTTAGTGAGAGGTGTCCCTGTCCATGGCAGGGGGGTTGGAACTAGATGATCTTGAGGCCTTTTCCAACCCTAACTATTCTATGATTCTATGATTCTATGATTTATAAATTAATACAACCAGACCCAATACTTGAAGTAAAAGATGAGTAGATTCTCACAGAGGCTTGCAACAGCACTTTTTATGAATCAGAATAAATTTCTAGTGGAGTTTAACCTTTCTGTCAAAAATATTCAACGAGATTTTTGAATTTTGGTAACATTTTTATTTCAGTTTGGTTTTCAAATGCACATTCACTAGCTCTGTACTAACGAGTGAAGTTCTATGAGCTCTGTTAGCATACATGACAAGTCCTCTGAACCTTTAAATTGTGACTCTACAGAAAGTGTGAAATTAGTTATTTGAGAGATGCAACCTCATAACTCCTCTACTAAGGGACATTCACAGAAAACTAAAGTTTTAGCTTTGTGCTTCCCTTTGCAAGCACACTCTGCTTGAAGATATGTCTACTTTGGATTGCTCATTGCAGTTTTACTTGTGCATACCACTTGTTTCCCTTGTCAGGATGAATGAATCTGACTTCATATAATTTAATACTCTTATTACACTATTTGTACTGTTAATCTAAACATTAGTACCCTCTTGTACTCTTTTGCTTATAAGATGTATAAAAAGATGCATAAAAATAATATAAAAATTATGTGAATGACATTGCACTGAATGAGAGCTCCTTTTTTATATTCATTCACTTGGGACAATTTTTGATAATATTAATAATGGCAATTACAGTCCTGTTTTATAGGAATCTGTAAGTTAACATCCATGATTGTTATTGGAAGAAGATGAGAAGAAAATAAAATGTGCTTGCAGACAGAGTTGTTTGTGTTATGTGCAGTGCAAAGAGAAACATCCATATATTATGTACTTTTAATAACGCAAGAGTGTCAACTCACATATTTAGAGGCCCAGCTCTGAAGTACCAAAGTGTAAAGAGTTTGTTTTTCCTAGTAAAATACACCATTTCAGAACAAAGGTGATTCTTCATAAAGCACAGAGCTGTAGGCACAAGGAACATTGGTAACCTTGCATGCAATTTAGTACTGAATGAAAGCAGTTCCTGGGCAGAGTTTTTGCATGGATAAAAAGAACTGTCAAATGAAGTTAGAAAATGGTGTGCAAATTGAGAACTGTAGAACACTATAATTAACTGAAAGAACTGGCAAGCTTGGGCTTGATGACATTAGTGATCAAAAGTAATCTCAGAGGTTTGGGGACTTTGCTCTAATTTTGAAATCTTAGAGATAAATTATTTGTAAATACTATTTTTCTGTATCTGCCTCAGTTCTTGTTAGACTATTGTGTTAAATGATTTCTACATTATTTGCAAATTATTTTATTGCCACAAAAGCTAAAATTATGCTCTACGGAAAAAAAATAAAAATCCATCCTCAAGATCATGTCTAAAAGACGTCCTTTTATTTACTGTGATGTTTCTCTCTTTGTTTTTTTTTTTGTTTGGTTGGCATTTTTTGTCTCATAAATAGTCATAAATGTTTCTCTCTTTTGGTTTTTTGTCTCATCCATCATATTTGAAATATCATGGCAGTCAGGTGAAGTTCCCGACGACTGGAAAAAGGGTAATACAAACCCCATTTTCAAGAAGGGGAAAACGGATGACCCAGGGAATTACAGACCAGTCAGTCTCACCTCTGTGCCTGGCAAAATCTTGGAGCAGATTCTCCTGGAAGGCATGCTGAGGCACATGAAAAACAATGAGGTGCTTGGTAGCAGCCAGCATGGCTTCACTAAGGGGAAATCCTTCCTGACCAATTTGGTGGCTGCCTATGATGGGGTTACAGAACTGATGCAGAGGGGTAGAGCAGTTGACCTCATCTACCTGGATTTGTGCAAAGCGTTCAACACTGTCCCACACAACATCCTTCTCTCTAAATTGGAGAGACATCAATTTGATAGGTGGACCACTCCGTGGATAAAGAACTGGCTGGATGGATGGACGCAAAGAGTTGTGGTCAATGGCTCAATGTCCAGCTGGAGACTTGTAACGAGTGGTGTCCCTCAGGGATTGGTGTTGGGACCGGTCTTGTTCAACATCTTTGCTGCTGACATGGACAGTGGGATTAAGTGCACCCTCAGCAAGTCTGTCACTGACACCAAGCTGTGTGGTTCAGTTTATATGCTGGAGGGAAGGAATGCCATCCAGAGGGACCTTCACATGCTTGTGAGGTGGGCTGATACCAGCTTCATGAAGTTTAACCATGACAAGTGCAAGGTCCTACACCTGAGTCAGAGCAATCCCAGGCACAGCTACAGGTTGGGCAGAGAAGAGATTCAAAGCAGCCCTGTGGAGAAGGACTTGGGGGTGTTGGTTGATGAGAAAATGAACATGTGAACAGTGTGTGTTCGCAGCCCAGAAAGCCAACCATATCCTGGGCTGAATCAAAAGAAGCGTGACCAGCAGGTCAAAGGAAGTGATCCTGCCCCTCTGCTCTTGTGAGACCTCATTTGGAGTATTGTGCGCAGTTCTGGTGTCCTCAGCATAAAAAAGACATGGAAGTGTTGGAACAAGTCCAGAGAAGGGCCACAAGGATGATCAGGGGACTGGAGCACCTCCCATATGAAGACAGGCTGAAGAGGTTGGGGCTGTTCAGCCTGGAGAAGAGAAGGCTGCGTGGAGACCTCATAGCAGCCTTCCAGTATCTGAAGGGGGACTATACGGAAGCTGGGGAGGGACTCTTCACTAGAGACTGTAGTGATATGAGAAGGGGCAATGGGTTCAAACTTAAACAGGGGAAGTTTAGACTGGATATAAGGAAGAAGTTCTTTACTGTAAGGGTGGTGAGGCAGTGGAATGGGCTGCCCAGGGAAGTTGTGAATGCTCCATCCCTGGCAGTGTTCAAGGCCAGGTTGGACAGAGCCTTGGGTGGCATGGTTTAGTGTGAGGTGTCCCTGCCCATGGCAGGGGAGTTGGAACAAGATGATATTAAGGTCCTTTCCAACCCTAACTATTCTATGACTCTATCAGTACACACAATCCCCAAATGTGATCAAAATTAGTAATCATATCGTGCTGTATTATTTAGGGAAGTCAGATTCTCTCTTTTGACCTCATTTGCCATCTATAAACAGGAAATTACATGCATATGTTGATTTTTTGTTTGGAAGGAAGATATTTTGTTGCTGTGTAAGCATTCGTACGTGTGTGTTGGCTTTAGAGAAAAGACAGATGAAAGGTATAACAGGAACAGAAGGATTCCTCTCTCCTTGACACAAAAGCTCTGTGGAAATCAAGCACCATCATCTACTTCAGAGTTTGCTGAGTTGCAGGGAGGCTGGACTCATTCCAAGGCACCCTTGGAGACCTTCGTGCCCTCAAACTTCAGACTATTGGAGCTCTGGAATGTAGATCAGAGCAGGATTTCCCACTGGGTAACTTGCAGTGGGCTCGTTCAGTCTTTTTTCTATTTCCAGGAACTGTAGAAGTCTGTCCTCAGCCTCTTCACTCATACTGAGCTATGTTTACAAGTACCAAAAGTCTTCTGTGTGACAAGCTGTCGTGGTTTAAACTGATCCACACAGCTTGCCCACTCACTACCCCCCGGACCCTCCCCACTCCCGGAGGGAGGGGGAGGAGAATCAGGAGAATGTAACTTCCACGGCTTGAGATAAGAACAGCCCAGTAACTAAGGTATAACACAAATCACTACTGCTACCACCAATGATAATATTGATAACAGAAAATAACAAGAGAATACGATACCACCGCCGAACGAGTTCGACCCCCCCGAAGAGAGAGTGTGCCCTTCCGGGTAACTCCCAGTTACCTCCCTGGGCATGATGTGCTGTGGTATGGAATACCTCTTTGGCTAGCTTGGGTCAGGTGTCCTGTCTCTGCTTCCTCCTGGCCTCCCCTCGTCCCCAGCAGAGCATGAGACTCACAAAGTCCTTGGCCAGAATGAACATTACTTAACTACAATGAAAAACAATCGGTGTTATCAGCTCTCTGCCCAGGCTGGAAGTCAAAACACAGAGCTTGCACCAGTTACTAAGAAGGAGCAAAACGGCTCCTGGTAAACCCAGGACACAAGCAGAAAAGAGCAAGCACACAGGCCCACTAGCACTTCCTTAGTTTGCAATATTGCAATATTCTAATACTGATCCGATCAAAAACAATTTCTTCCACAAGCAAGTCTTCATTTAAAAATAAAGGTTTTGTTGAACCTCAACCTTCATTTTGTTGAAATGAAGGTTGGGGTTTTGTCCTGTCACAATTCTCTTTATGGAATCACAGAATGGTTTGGGTTGGAAGGGACCTTAAAAATCATCTAGTTCCAACCTCCCTGCCATGGGCAGGGACACCTTCTAGTAGACCAGGTTGCTCAAAGCCCCATCCAACCTGGCCTTGAACACTTTCAAAGATGGGACAGCCACAACTTCTCTAGAAAACTGTTTTAGTATCTCACCACCCTCCCTGTGAACAATTTCTTCCTTATAGCTAATTTAAATCTACCCTCTTTCAGTTTTAAACCATTACCCTTTGCCCTATCAGTACACACCCTTGTTAAAAGTCCCTCTCCAGATTTGCTGTAGGCCCCCTTTAGGTACTAGAAGGCTGTTCTAAGGTCCCCCTGGAGCCTCCTACAGACTGAACAATCCCAACTCTCTCAGCCTGTCTGTATATGGAAGGTGCTCCAGCCCTTGATCATCTCTGTGTCCCTCTTCTGGGCTTGTGCCAGGAGAACCATGTCTTTCTTATGCTGGGGGCCCACAGCTGTATGCAGTAGACCAGGTGCGGCCTCATGAGAGCAGAGTAGAGGGGCAGGATCACCACCTGCTGGTCACACTCCTTGTGATGCAGCCCAGCATACGGCTGGCTTTCTGGGCTTCAAGCACACATTGTCGTGTCATGTTGAGCTTCTTGTCCATGAACACACCCAAGTCTCCTCAGGAAATGGAAAATAAGGAGGTGATTGGTGACAGCCAACGTGGTTTCATTACAAGCTAATAAGGAAATGGAAGTTTTATTTCCCCTTTTCCGGTTAGTAGGAACTTCACTGGACTTCAACAACTTCTCAAATAGGATAGATAATGGCTTAGCAACTTCCTCTGCCCATTCCCTCAGGACCTGCAGATGCATCTCATCTCATGGGCTTGTACACCTTCAAGTTCCTCAAACTTATCTCTTATAGCAGGCAGTTCTTCATTCTCAAAGTCCGTGCCTTTGTCTTCTGCAATTGGGCAGTGTGCCTGGAGAACTTGCTGGTGAGGACTAAAGCAAAAAAATTGAGTACCTCAGCTTGTTCTATATCTTGGGTAACCAGATCTCTTTCCTTCTGGAGAGGGACCACATTTTCCCTAGCCTGTAACCAGTTCTGTAACCATTCGTTAATTCACCAGGTTTCACTGGCTTTTTCAAACCCTCCCTCTTTGACCATAAGAACTGATTAAAAAACCACCTGCATTCCAAAGCCCCTTAACACTGCTCCCAGGGCCCTGTAATCCTTGATACTCCTCAGACTGCTACTGGCTGTATCAGCTGGCCCCCATGAAACAACAGCCACAGGTAATAGTAGACTGAGAGAATGGACTTTATTGCCAGACAACAGTTTCAAATTACACTGTCTGTTTTTCTGTTTCTCCCCTTCCTTTAGTAGACAGTGAACCCAGAGTAAATATTTTTTAACACTGAGAGGCAGAAGCCAACATGTAGAATTACAGCTTTCATTTAACAGCAACATTTCTGGCTACGTTTGTATTAGTTAAATAAATAAAGCAAATAAGGAAAAACTTCAAATAGCTAATAAGTAGCATGATGTAAATAATTCACAAGTCTTGTCCACTGCAGAAATCAAGTGTTTTCTTACTAACTATCTAAAACTAGCCTGTAGCCTCTGCACAAGAACATTAGAAGGAGCAAGAAGAAGCACTCCCATGGCTGATACAGAGGCATCTGGCAGGCTGCCTGGTAGGATGTGTAAAGCAATACCACCCACATGGTCCAATGACAAAAACAATTCCTCCCACTTTCTAGACTGTGTCTTAGGCTCTGCCAGCACAACGTGAACCTTAGTTACAAGCAAAATTTAAGCAAAATTAATATATCTTCATGCAGAAAAATTCGAGGTGACACAACTATGCTTCATCTCATGTATGCAAATTAACAGCCTATCTAGTATCATTCTGCAGCACAGCTAGTTTCTAGCATCAGGAACCAGTCATGACAGGTGCTGGCTGATTTCAGTTTCCAAACCTGGAAATCCCAGCAAAGCACGTAATTTGATTGTATATGCTTTGGATTCTGTGTATTTCTAAAACCATTCTTTAACACTTAAATTACTCAAGCAGCCCTTGTACAATCTGTTAGATACATGTATAATTTGCTATCCTGGTGAATGAAGGCAATTGAACCAAACAAAATTATCCAAAGCTAACATTCCTTTTAAGAGCACTATTCTGCCCAAGGTTTTATTCTACTGAGTCTTTTGCTCTGCATATTTTCTCCTAACCTCAGTTCTTAAAAAAAAAGCTTTATTCTTTCTCTTTTTTTTTTTTTTTTAATTCATGAAACTGAAACTTTGGCATCCTGAAAAAGACAGAATGAATAAATAACACATTTACAAAATGGATGTATACATCTGTGCTAGTTGTTGAGGAGTGTTTTTTGTTTGGTTGGTTTTGGTTGTTTGGTTTTTTGGGGTTTTTTTTTGTAGGCATTAAAAAGAAAAAAATCACATCATATCTGATCCTACAAGGCAGGCCAGTTGAACTCAAGTAGGGTCTACTTCTTTATGTTGACTATTAAGGGACTTTACAGAATTAGCTCAGATGCAGTCATGTGTACCATAGGCATGTAAACCTGCCCAAGAATTCTCATGCTATTCCAGTGGATGTGACAGATGTGCATCAGGCAGGTACCAACTAGGAAACAGAAAGACAAACATATTTCTTAAATGTCTAAAATAACTCCTCTGTAGAATGTCCCTGTGATATGGGTGTAGGAAGCATTCAGCACAGAAATTTAGTTCTGAGTTCATTTTCATGCTTCCTTTTCATTTTACCTCTAATTGTTTGGCAGATTCAGCAGCCAAGACATTAGTGTTATTCCAGAAAAAAAGGAGCAGGATTTGTGATACTTTACTACTGAAGTAGGCTGAAACTTCTCACACAGAAGCTCATATCTGGATTTTTGGAATGCAGTTTTGAAGTAAAAGATATTAGGCAGGCATATATACAGATTATAGATAGCTTGCTGGATTAAATGGAGAAGTACTGGGCAGAAGAGGTATGATTCTAAAAGAAGTCCTGACAGTTCTGTTTATCTTCCCAGTCAGGCTAAGCTTACAGTATTATTTAAGCAGGCTTTTGCTTCATTCTCCATCTTCCCTCTTGCCCACACTCCCCAGCTGATGATCAAATCTGGAAAGAGCAATCACTGGATGTAAATTCAGCACAAAGTATAATAACCATTTGTTTTGCAGCAGAATAAGTATTCTCTTTCTCCCTTAGAAGTAGCTCACCCAAACTTGTACGTGTATGCGTTTCTAAAAAAAAACCACAAAACAAACCCAAACCACAAAACCACAAAACAAAGGCAAACCAACTAACCAAGTTTGGGGTTTTTACTGGCACTATTTGAAATTACAAGTATTTCTTAATGTTTATATTACTTCTTTTCACAACAGAAAAACCTAACAGCCTTACAAGCATTTCATATACAATCATACTCAGAAAAGGATCACTGTAAGTTTCTAGATATATTTCATTCCCAAGGTTATTGCTTTCTCTGCTGTATTTCTACTCTCAGACAAGCTCCAGTGAACCCTGACTTCTTAATTTGATAGTTACATGGCAAGATTATTTTTTTTTATGCTGAACTATAATTTCAGTAAGAAGTTTCTTTAAGGAATCCACACATGATATTGTAAAGAAATGAGTATGCAAAAATGTCTCTTTTTAATCAAGTAAATCTAATACTTACTCATCCTCAAAGTTGTATCTTGCTCTTAGAAGTGCTATTTTTATTGTTGCTGGCTTCTTAATACTCTTAGTAATAATATAGTGTTTATAAAGAAATGAGACATGAATTTCTCTACTGAAATTTGTCAGTATTACGTAGCTCACTCTAGCAATATTAGTCATGAAACGCCTGCAAATTAAGAATTGTGGCTTTCTTTGAACTTAGTTTACAACATCATGATTAAATGTCAGCCTCATTAGTATAGGAGTATTTTCACCATTCCAGTTATTGCAGAAGCAGTGAAGAACAACCGGAGAAGCAGATTACTGTAGTTAACAGCTTCATTTTCTCTGTACAATCCACATGAAAGTCAGCTGCTGTGTTATAAATGAATGAAGAATAATAATTGCTGTTGGATTTATATAGAAAAATGAAAGAACCAAGTTAACTTTTTGATTCACAGTCTGAGTTTCTATGTATGCCAATTGAAAACAAACGAAACACACACACAAAAAAAAACCAAAAAACAAACCCCTCCCACAAAAAAGAACAACACTCCCCCCCCCCAAAAAAAACCAACCAAAAAACCCCCCACCCAGACCACTATATATATATGTGTGTGTCTGTGTGTCTGTGTATCTGTGTGCCTGTTGTTCCTCCTGCAAACACAGTATCTTAATTGGGAAGTCATTGAGATGTGAAGAGTCACTGAGACACCATGAAGATGAAATCACTTCTTCACAGGAACAGCAGAGTCACTCCCTTTCTGCCATGAGGGAGAGATTCTTGTAAAATAATTGCTAGTGGATGGGCAATTGCTATGCAGTGACTGAAACTTAGAAAGCAAATCACAATCACCTGTTGTTTGTTTTTTCTTGCATCCATAGACTGCAAGTGACTTGGGACAAGAACCGTCTCTTCCCGAGAAAACAGTCTCCCATTGCTGAACTGAGGCACAACTAAAAACAATTCAGTAAATCTGTAACTAACCAATTTAATTAATGTATTTGTAACTGGATTTAACATTATTCCAAAAGTGGTTCAACTGAATATGACCCCTGAATTTGAAAGGCATGAGTTGTTTCTGTTCCTTTGTTATTTAAAAATATGCGTCAGTGTTTTGACCTTGCTAAACACTTCAGAAAAAATGAAGATATTATTTCTGTGAGAGTGTTAAAAGCTATTATGTATAGAGCTTTGGTAGTTTTCTTTTTAAATGAATCTAAATAAATTCATAATGGTTCTTCACCAATTTGATTTGTAGCTTCAAAATTTCCATGGAATGCTCATCAAATGAATTTTAAATTTGCCTCCAAGGTCATGCATACTTTTGTTTCCCTAATTTGAAACTATTCTTTGTTAATCTAGCAGTTCCCTCAAGATAGTATTGAAGGTTTTCAAAATTAGTAAGCTTACCAAATACATATATTTTTGGAAATCTAGAATGAAAATCATCCATTTTTTCTCAGTAATTTAAGAGTTAAATCTACTTCATAGTTATTAAATGTCTTATTTTGATTGATAGCTTCTCCCTTGTCTCATTGGTATAGTGACTTTTTATTATTTCCTTCTAACTCACTAGCTGAATCATATTCAGAATCAAACTGGAAGTGCTTGAATTGTGCATCTGAAACCTGAAAAAATCTAATGAAGTGACTTTTTTTGTAGGACATTTTTAGATTAATTTACTTGAACAGGATAGGTGCTTTCAGAGTTTGGGCATACAGAAAGACTGCAAGACAAAATGCCCCTAAAGAGCTTTTAGGCATATTTGATAAAACATCTACAAGTAGCTCTAATTTATGTTCTTAGTGAGCAAATGAAACATTTATTTAAATACTGAGTAGGTCTTAAGGCTATAACAAAGGTAAGAAGCTGTCTTCATATGTGCCTTTTTTCCATTTCAATGAAGTAAGAGCTTTGCTTTTGTCCCACAATGAAATGAGTGAAAAGACATCATAGGATGGAGAAAAAGTTAGGAGAGATGAGAACATATTTCTTAAGTGCTTTGTTTTGGCCTTTAGAAAAGGAATAATACAACTCAGTTAATGTTCTCTCTGTCACAGAGCGTTAAAAAAAATCATACAAAATATCTCACGGCATTTCATAAAGCTGAAGACATCTTAATTGACTGCTTTTGAATGAAAGACTCTTCTATTCTTTGGTATTATATACCTACATTTTAATAGGCACACATTTTGGTAGGAGTTTTTGTCCAGACATTTCTCCTCCGATTTTTAGTTAAAAAGTGTTTGGCATACAGAATACTGCAAATTGAATTTTTAAATCCTATATACTCTGCATTTTCTCTAAGTTAACTCTTCCATCTTCCACAGAGGAAACAAAGCATTTCCAAAGGAAACAATAATATCCTTATTCAAAGCTTCATCATGAGTGTTATGTTATGTACCATCCCTGTAACAGAGGGTAAAAACGCAGTGGCTCTGTTCAAAGAAGTAGTGGAAGCGGGAGTAGTTGCAGGGAGTCAGATAAGCGTTAGTGTTTCTTGACAACACTCCACCTCTGTATGAGAGTTAAAAGGACCACTTGACTGAAAATTGGCTGAAAAAAAAAAAAAAATCCATCCAAATAACACGTTCCCAATGGTGGGGAAAAAAAATGAAAATGAAACCAAAACATTGAACCTTTTCCCCCAGTGCTTTTTACTAATATTACTCCCTGAAATAAAAAAAAAAAATTAAAAAAAAACAAAAACAAAAACAAACAAAACAACCAACAAACCACATAAAACCCCCAAACAAACAAACCACAGTGGAATGGAGAGACAGCTCAAGGCTGTTGTCTTTAATTTCTCTGGACCTGTGCTGGAAAATAAACCCAGGCGTAAAAAGAATTATGAAATATCACCCTGTTTACCACCTAAAAGGAGAAAGCCAGCATGTACAGATTGCTTGTGATAGTGAAATTAAAAAGCAAACAATTCTGACAGTGAAATTAAACAGCAAACAATCCTGACAGTGAAATTAAACAGCAAACAATTACACATCCATAAAAGAGAATACCCATCTGAGCAGATGATGGCATACATTTATGTGTTGAAAGTCTACATATACCCAAGCACTAAAAAATAGAGATCTATAAAAACAGATTACAAAACTCTCGATTTCTACATTCCTCTTACACAATACTTGCAAGTTAATTCCAGTAGAGCTAGCTGCTGCAGAAACATCCAACACACTCCCAAAATACTGAAACAGGCAAAGGACATACATGCACTGCTCTTCACAAATTGGATGTATTCAAGCTCGTGTTTAATGTTTAGGGTGGCCCACTATATCACAGTACCTCAGAGTCCAATGTCTTAATCTGAGTGATGTGGTTTAGATTGAGAATTACATATGGCTTGTAATTGGGACTGTTCAATTGTACATTAACTCCTGAAAGACCATCACTACAACTAGCTGGATTAACTGACCCTGAATCAGTACTGAAATTGCCTGTATTGATACTTGAAGAAATTGTCTATTTTGTTCTCATATTGGTCTGTCCTCTCCTGCAATCCACAACTAAAGCTATGATGCCAGTCTAATGATAAGACCTGGAAGTGCAATGTTTTCCACATTTCACTTAGCAAAATATAACTTGGACAGCTCATATGCAGTGTTTGAAACAGTACTGATTCCTTTTTTTGGCTTGGCTCATACATAATAGATTGAGGGACAGGAAATCACAGTGCAGTTTGATTCATGGAGAACACTGAAAATAGTTGCAGGATGTAGAGCATTAACTGCTGACAGGCTTTTGGTCAACAAAGCCCAACACAGCAAATGAGGACAAAGTATTTTCCCTGAGCAGTAGGTTTCTGAGTTCTGCTTCAGATGTTTACAATACAGAAACTTTACAAAACATTCCTTCTGAAATTTTGAGGCTACTTCAGATCAACAGCTTTAACCTGGCATGCGATGACCTCCACCTGTAATGGTTACTGGGGCCTCCAGCAGGACTGAATGAGGCAAATCTATTTAATCTTGTTTTATTTATGTCATCAGATATATAAGCAGAATAATATAATACAATACCTACCACTAGCTGAATTTTACCTAATAATATCTCTTAATGAATGCAATTATATTCCTGAGGCATTTCATCTTTTAACATTAACTTCTATCAGTCTGCCTATTCTGTAGACAACAGCATTCATCAAACGTCATTTAAGCAAAGGGGTCTAAGTACAATATATCACTGGAACTGATAGCAATTTATTACACTGGATACATAAAAACCAATGCGTGTTCCATGTACAGGAACTAGTGAAGCTTGTCTTCTGTCAGATTTATATCCACCATTCTTTAAGCCAAATCACTGTAATAGCTCCATGCTCTTTTTGATGCCACTACCTTTTGCACCATGAAGTTCTTTAATATATCCCTGCTCCAGCTTTCTCCAATCTGCTAAAATATATTACAGTGTACACACATCCCTCTTTTATACCCTAATAGAGCTAGATCAGCAAAAGCATATGCAATGTCTCTGGGACTACCCACTGAGTTGAGGTCAGGGAACTGCTGAGCTCACTTTCCATATTTCTATCCATGGAGGTATTCAGGGGGAGCGCTCCTCTCTCTCCACCAAGTTCCACAATACTTGTGTAACATACCTTTGAAGCGCTTAATCTTTAGTTGGATTTGACTAAAATTTGCAGTAGGTTCTAAAATGAAGGAGGGAGGAAAGTCAGAGATAATCAAAGCAAATTTGCACAGACTTCATTTCCTCAAGAACCACAGTAAGATTTGATTCACCTAAACGTGTGTGAATCTTCACAAAGTACTTTAAGAAATATAGGTATGTTAAAAAATTAGTAAAGGATTATGCAAATGTCTAAGCTTATCATATTAAAGTTCTTTAAAAGCCTCTGTGGATGAAAATACATGCAAAATACCTTCTTAGACCATTGTGGCCTTGTAGTGCATACTGAATAACTTACTCTATTTTTCCACTGACTGATTTAAGAGGTGCATTTAAAAGTATCTCTTCAAGTCCTACATTTGCATACAATCAAAGATTTGTTAGCAAGGCAATTCTCTGCACAATTCTCTGTCTAGCTTGAAGCTGCATTTGATACAACCTCTTCTAGACAGAATGCAATTAAAATTGCTGTTACTAGTCAGAAACCAGAGCTCTTTACTAAAACCCTAAAATATTAAATTTGCTAAGAAATATTTACTTTGCCATGTGAGATTGTTTTACACCAATGTTACAATTATATTCCCAGCTATTTTATGTGGAAATATATTCAGCAGTTTCTTGATGATCAAAGTCCAAGATGGAATTTATGGTCAAAACCAGACAGGAAACTGTTCCAAACTGTATCTGAATATCCAGCAATCCAGTAATTAGAGCAAGTGTTTAAGAGAAAGAAGAAACAAACTAAACCTCCTGCCTTTCTAATTCAAGTTCTTCAGTTTCACAAGTAGAAACCCTAATTTGATATCTGTGATATCTGTACGAAGCAAGTAGCAGATGCGGCCTCACCAGAAGGGTAAGATTTTATGTCCTTTTTTCTCACTTTATGTTGACACAAGTGCCTCTGCAAGGTTCAGAGTGGTAAGGCACGCACAGACTTTCAGCTTTGGTGGTCAGAACAGCTTTCTGCTCTGGAAAGGCAGTCTGTAACGATATCTAGTGAGATCACTTGAAAACTTATTTCCTGGATTGCTGTGTAATTCCACTCATTTAGTTAAGTAGCTGTCACATCCCTGTGTGGGCTGTGAAGATTCGTACACTGGGCATGTTTACAATGTGCTTCCAAAGAAGAGGAGCAACAGAAAAAGCAGCATAAACACGGAGAGCATCCTCAGATTCGAAAACTGACTCAATATCAGGCACGTGGCACACTATCCACTGAGCTGTCCTATCTGTTACAGCATGGAAACACATTCAATAGCTGTTGATAACCTGGACTTGTTCTGCTAGTCCATTAGTTCACATTCAGTAATAGAAAATCTATTGCCCATGGCAAAGAAAAATAAATGTTACATTATAGAGGATCTATAGCTGTGTAACTGTCTTGATTTTATGAACTCTTACTACCCTGAAGCAAGTGACATGGGCTCAGCATGCTACACTGCATTACTTGAAGTAAGATTCTCCTCTATTTGCTACTCAGGAACCCACACAGATGCTTTGTAATTTCTTTGAGTCCCTGCTTTCCAGCCAATTTGCACCTTCTGTAATCTATTGTTAATATGCTTTTTATATAATAAACTGAGGATGTGTTGGGGAAAGGCAGCAGGTAAAAAGCATTATAGTGTTGTTTTCAAGCAGCAAAAAGGTAAAGTTAGTCAGTCTTTACTTCTGAATCTTTTATGTCTAGCACTTCCTACCATGAGTAAGCTTTCACCTTTGCCTGACCCACCTGTGTCATTATTTGTTGCACTAACACTTAACCATTTTATCTTCTATCTCCTCTGCGAAATTCAACTCCATGTGTTCAATATGCCTTTTCTGCTTGGCAGTACTTACTGAAGGAAATGAACTTTATAGCTAAGTATTTCTGCAAAGTATTTTCCACTGATACAACAAAGGCATATTTCATACATAGACAAAATTTTACTTTAATTTTGAAAGAGTAATAGCTGAAAGAAGGACCTATATCTAAAAAAGAGACATTAGTTGTGCTCATATCAGCTACAGAAGTATAAACAGCATGTTGGAGAGGTAAAAACCATGACACTTTTTTTTTTTTCAGTCTCCATTGTGTTCTTCCACTACTTTAATTTTTATTCTTTTGTTTGAAAAACAAAATCATTCTTCTGTGTTCCTGAGAGCAAATGGTTTCTCCTGTCTTTTCTAACCAGTTGATAGTGATATACGGAGAACACATCCACCGACAAACAGAAAAAGTTTTAAGACTAAGGTAACTTGTTTGTTTAATTTTAAACCAGAAGGAAAATGCAACTGACTCTAATAGGAAGCCTCAGAAAACACCATGTGATCTGTGTGATGGACTGCTTAGCTCACTTTGCTTTTTTCAGTGACACTCCATGTCTTTTTGTGGAAACACTAATATAGCCACATCCTTCTAGAAAATGGGAATAAACTAACCTAGTATTTCCCTAGTGAAGAGATGATCAAACATATATATTGACAGCCTGTGAGATTTTTTGTCGCTGTACCTCTGTTTCTCTGTGTGTGTGCATTTTAACTATTAAAGATGCATAAACATAATGTATCACAGGCTGCATTACAGTCAGTGGACAGAAATGATCAGCTACAGTCTAGTAAATTCCAACGAAAAAGATACTGGCTACTTTCTCAGCCAAAAAAAAACCCAATACAAACCAGATCCCCAAAACCCCATATTAAGGCGGCTGCAGTTCTTCTGCAGGTATCCAAAAAACAATATTCACTTCCAAGAAAAATGTATGTAACAGAGATGGCC
Source organism: Lathamus discolor (assembly GCF_037157495.1). Classification (NCBI taxonomy): domain Eukaryota; kingdom Metazoa; phylum Chordata; class Aves; order Psittaciformes; family Psittacidae; genus Lathamus; species Lathamus discolor. The sequence continues at coordinate 68,668,058 of NC_088887.1, read as the reverse complement.
ACAGGACACAGGTACACCTGTTCCTAACAACTTCAGCTGCTTAAAACTGGAAGTGACCTCCATAATTTTTTGGATTCTCCACAAACTCTCCTGCCTTACATATCTTAATTTTTAATTATACAAATATTTTTCCACAAATTCTGAGACATCTCTCTCTTCTATGTGAAATTTTTCAGGATGGCACACCAAATAACATGCCTAAGCAAAGTTCTTTGGCAGCTTTAATAAAAATTGCAAAAACAATATAAACAATGAAAATAATACTGTGGAGAGTACTAGAGATAGTTATCTGTACTTCAGGATACATTATTACACTATTTAAGCTATAACATTTTATTGAGCCAACCCCAGCATACTTCACATCTCTTTCAAATAGGGAATATTTTTTCTGAAGTGAAGTCAGTATTTTTCCTAATGATTAATCATTAAAAAGGTCCATAGAGAATGAAATATCAGATTCATACCAAACTTGCATTTTTAAAAACAGAGATTAAGCAATCCTACCAAAAGAGGCTGGGAAAGTATTGTCTTAGAATTTATACATAAAATTTGTATGAGTCCAGAGTTTTATCTGTAATTTGATTATAAGAAATAAACAAACTTTCCTGAAAGAAAAAACTGCCACTGTATGGACTAACATTTGTGAAATATTAATTATCAAAATAGTTTCATTTCACTATCAAATTGGAATTATAACCTACTTGGAACTACAACCTGTTTCATCATTTGAACAGAAGTTTATTTTCTTTCTGTTTTCCCTTAAATGATTCAGTAAACCCTCTCACTAACCCAAATCTCTTGTCAGCCCAAAGCAGTCCTGCTAGCTTTTTAATGGGTTAGATCTTGACCCCAGGGAAAATTTATCAATTTACACACTTTAAATCAAATCAGGATTAAAGCAATTTACTAATGACATGTAATTAAACAGCAAATACTATACTAGATCAGTATCAGAAACACATCAAAACAGTCATAGACACTTGCAAAATCTTAATACATACCTTCAGAGTTCTAAATACTAATTATATATCATCCCAATCAGTTTTATACGACACCACCCTGCTGAGGGTTCTCCCTAGCTGGGTTGGCCAGAAGCTCAGCCCCCACCCCAGGAGTGTGTCCCCTTTTGGCACACCCCTCCTGTGGGACCAGTGGGTGCCCTAACTGTATGCTGTCCATGTGCTGTGCTGTGCACCCACTGATACATGTGCTGGTAAGAAAGCCCTGTATCCCAGTAGTGGGATGGCTGACCTGTACCCATCTAGCAAGGTGACTGCTGCTGTGTCAGAAATCTCTTTGTAATTCTCTATTTACTGTTTAATTTTGCTGAGGGCTGTCTTCCACTTTAGTGTGATCAGTGTGGGGCAAAGGCAGTTTTTGACCGTTTTGGATGCCCTCCACCTTCCCCTGCCCCCCCCCCCCCACCGTTACTCCCAATTTCCCATTGTGTCCACTGCAGTTACAGAGGTCTTTTTGTCAAGGGCCAGCGATGTGACCACCCTCACAATGTTCGAGGCAAAGTCTAAGCAATGGAGCATTTCCAGCTACAGTTTGGAAAACAGAGGCAGATTGAATATAAAAATCCCAACAGCCTTTCAATGAAAATATTAGTGGTTTAGCTGCATGCTGTTTGTATCTTTAGATGGATGCCTCACAGGGCTTTTAAAAACATGTTACATGACAAAAGAAGAGAATGCTACTTCTAAGGATCTTAAAGCAAAAGCATACAATTATTTGCAAGACCTTGCTATGCTACAATGAGGCCAAGGAAGAATTTAGATGACATAAAGAAAATAAATAGTAAAATAAAATGCTATAACGATTACCTTTTGTCTGCCTACCATCTAAAGTGATTCTTGAGCTCTTGGAGAGGTGTTAGGGAGCTTGCTCCAAAGGCCCAGGGTGAGAACTGGGCTACTCCAACATAAGACTGTTACTAACACAGACCATAGCACAGCTCTGACATTACCTTATTTCAGAACAGGAGTTGAAGTAATGCCTGTACTGAGCCAGAGGATCCAGCTAACAAGAAAACACTTAGCTAAAAGGTGAATGGTAAGGCAGCAGAAGTAATAACCATGGCTAATGTGCCACAGAAGCATCAAATCTCTGGAAGGACTGAAATTACTGAAGGTCACAAAAATAAGGGAGGAGATTATTGAATAGTGTGACTTGACCAAAGGTAGGTCAAGATGACTATAACAGAACACTTGCACAATGCTTATGCATTAGGTAAGTAATGCTTTCAAAGACAAATGTAGAACTAATGCAAGGCTTATTAGACCCTTCAAGGCCTCCCATCCTCCCTTTCTCATTCCCTCCTTCTCTCCTTTTCACTAAGTATACTTACAGTATTACCTTAAAATCTAAAGAATTTGAGCTTTGGACAGAGAATTGTCCAAATGTCATGGGACAACTACAGTATCATAATGCATACAAAGCCTACCTGAAGGTAAACCTAGGCTAAAACATCCTATAATTGGAAAAAAAAAAAAAAAAAAGCCAAAACTAACAAGCCAAAAGTATTTTTTCATTCCTTGCATGTGAACCAGAAATGCCTGTTGGCTGGTTAAGAAAGAAAGAGGTAAAAGCAAGACTGGGAACATTTTCTTTTAAATATAGTGTGACTGATGATAACTGTACTCACCTACAGCTTCATACTAATTTATGCAGTATCTACAAGTTCATCTAAATTGAAGGATCCACTTACTTTACCGTTCTTAATAGTATGAGCAGATTATCTTAGATAGTCAGATCCTCACAGTTTATACCAACCTTGCCAGATAAATCTCCACTAGAATTTCCATTTTCCAGTTTGGAAAATATGTTTATTTTTCAGATATAAAAATACTGAGAGTTCATTAAGAAAACTAAAAAAAAAAAATAAAAAATAAATAAAATGGGTAAATAAAGGCTTTTTTATGTCAGAAAATACTTCCTAAGGAAATGCTTCCAATAGATACATAGATCAGCTTGACAGATAGTTAATTCCTGGATAAAATGGGAAAGAGCGTTGCCTAGTCTACTTTAAGACCAGAACTGCTCCCAGGCTTCAGGTCTTCTGAGACTGAAAGGAGTCCATAATTAAAACAGAAATTTGCCTGATTTTTTTCTCTGAAATTCATCATACACAGCAATTTTAACTTCCAGTATAAGAACAATAATAAAAGTAATATCAACATTAAATTTTATTTTATTGCAATTATTATAATATTTATTATTAAATAAATGTTGTTGGAGAAGACTGAGAATTTTAAATAGTGAAATGGGAAAATTTTGGAAAGACAGTTTGGCATTTTAGGCAAATATATCTATAAATCTAATGTTCTTGCACTTCACGCAATAATATTAGGTGCGCACTAGTACTGTGATACTTTAGGGTCTGTCATGATTTCCATTATAAATCCAGGCTTTGAAGAATTGAAACTCAGCTGTGAAAATTTTCTTCTGCTACAGATATGGTATTGAAGACACAACTTGAGAATGCATTTCTTTAGTGTCAGATATGTACCCTGATAGCCCCATACCAGCTTTGAAAAATATCTTTAAATTTTAATAAGAAAAAGATTTAAAAAAGAAAATTCTACTCTCTAAATGGTTTTGCAAGTATATCTGTGAGAAATGTAAACAGAAAGGTTGAGAACCAATCATACAAATCATACAATGTTCCTGTAGCAGCATCTAGTAGTCTGGAAAATATTACATACTCCCCATATATGGGGAGTATGACACAAACTGCTTTGGAAGCATTCCCATTGGACTACACTGCAAATCAGCAAGTAAATGGATCAAACGCTTTCATTATCAATTGGGTTAAACAGTTCATTCTTAATTGGGCTAAACAGTCCTTTCTTATGTGGGCAGTCTACAGGACTTTCATGGAGCATTAGTCATTAATTTAACTGGGAGTACTACTGAAATAGAATACTAACTGTGAGTTAACTGGAGAAAACATGATTGTAAGATTGTATAATCCAGGTCTGGGGACTTGTCTACACTGATGCTTGATCACATCCTGTTTAGGATTAATAAAGTGAATGCAAGTGTCAATAATATAAAAGAAGTAGGTCTAAGAAATGGAGTCACAAGACCCATCTCTGACCATCGTCTGAACAGGCAATACCAAAACTGTAGCTGAGGTACGTCTACTTGCCTCACATTGGTAACTGTGGTTATGTTTTCCCTCCTAAGTCTTTGAAAAAGAACTGGAAATGACATATAGAAAATTATGAATGCACATAGTAGGTTTTGTTGTAAAGCTAAGGCTCTTTCTGGGTATTGAAGATTTAACTTCTAATGTATAGCGGTAAGTGTAAAGTTCAGATAAACTAACAGCTATAGATAACAGAAATGGACACGCTGCAACCGTTCTTGGCTGTGTTTTTCATATGTGCTAGGGCTAACCTGTGCATGCCACATCTATAACGTTCATAAGCACATTTTTTTCTCCAGTATCTTCCTTGCAATTCATGTAGGGCTTTTTCCACATTTATGGGCTCAGTTTCATCATTCATTCTTTAAAGTACCATAAACTTTTACCACAAGGACATTTCAAGTTAGTTTCCACAGTTACAAATGAGAAGAAAACTTTTTTTAGTCTAGTATCGAACCACATTAGCTATAAAGTTTCTCCACCAACCGCATAAAGCCAACCATATCCTGGGCTGCATCAAAAGGAGCGTGACCAGCAAGTTGAAAGAGGTGATCCTGCCCCTCTACTCTACTCTCGTGAGACCTCACCTGCAGTTCTGGTGTCTTCAGCATAAAAAGGACATGGAAGTGTTGGAACAAGTCCAGAAGAGAGCCACGAGGATGATCAGGGGACTGGAGCACCTCCTGTGTGAGGATAGGCTGAGAAAGTTGGGGCTGTTCAGCCTGGAGAAGAGAAGGCTGCGTGGAGACCTCATAGCAGCCTTCCAGTATCTGAAAGGGGACTATAGGGATGCTGGGGAGGGACTACTCATTAGGGACTGCAGTGATAGGACAAGGGGTAATGGGTTAAAACTTAAACAGGGGAAGTTTAGATTGGCTATAAGGAGGAAATTCTTTACTGTAAGAGTGGTGAGGCCCTGGAATGGGTTGCCCAGTAAGTTGTGAATGCTCCACCCCTGGTGGTGTTCAAGGTCAGGTTGGACAGAGCCTTGGGTGACATGGTGTAGTGTGAGGTGTCCCTGCCCATGGCAGGGAGGCTGGAACTAGGTGATCGTAAGGTCCTTTCCAACCCTCACTATTCTATGATTCTATGATTCTGTATTCACTGTTCCTCACATAAGAAATAAAATAACACAATTTAGTGTTAAATAGAACAAAACTTAATTTATATGTTCTGGCAGTTCAGGGGAAAAAATGATAAATTAAAAATATTCTGGAAAGATGACAGTCATGAATAAGTACTGACATCAGTATGGAATATTTCTTTATCTGGATCCATTTTCTAACCATTTTGAATGAAAGTTGAAATACTAGTTTCAGACAGAGAAATTTAGAAATTTTGACTTAACACTGCAGGTCTCGAGGAAACTACAAAAAGATTTTTTTTCCTCAATATCATGAGAAAACACAAAACAGAAGTGGAAAATTCAGTAACAGGGAAGTCTAACAATTGCAATGATAGTCAGGCTACTGCTGGAAAAGACACTATATAGCAGTCTCTGCAGAAGGCAACTAAAGCCAGTATGAGAGGTGACAAAGAAATAGTGAAATACCCATTTTTTCTTCTTTTTCTGGAGCAAAAAGGTACATCAGAAGTCCTAAACCGTAGCTAATCTTGTTCATCACAGGAAGCAAACACAAAAATGCCAGGGCTATCTGCCTTCATAATCTTAGCATAGTTGCATGACCTCAAGTTTCAGGTATTCATGAACTGAAATACTAGAATATCATAAAGGTACTTTCTGTGTACACAAACTTCTCACAACATTTAAAACAGAAAAATAAAATTAAAAAAAAAGAGACATGTTTTGAAGAGATAATAGGTCCTTAAAATTTTCTTGTGAAGTCATGAACAGAAAGTCTTTAAAATCATGCTTGAACAAATTGGCTTGACCCTTTTCAGATTATATAAATAGGAAGAAAACATATTTCTACTACAAAACCAGGTTGTGACCTATTTTTGGATACTCAGAATTGGTTCAACCTATAAATTTGGTATAAACAGTCTTCTAAGAAGAAGTCAGCTTGACACATTAGATTTCTTGCTTCATATATGAAATAAGAAGTAATATAATAGGTGCACAAACCTTGCAAAAAAACTCTGGTAAAAATTGTCCACTGCGCAGAACTGCAGTATATAATTCACCTTTAGTGAAAGAGGTAGAAATAACTGATCGTGTAGGGACATGTGAGTAAAAATCCTTCTGTACATCTCATATCCCTTTCTCTCAACTCCCAAATAGAGGTGGAGAAATTAATCTTATTCTTTTCTGAATCAGGTTAGAATTACTGTCTCTGAGAACTGGTGGGAAAGAAGTAAGGTGATGGAAAGCCTAACCCATTCACATAGAGTCAAAGGTATGATCACCTTGCAAAAGAAAGAGAACACCTCCAGTGACGGAGTGACAGGATGTGCAACCTCTGCATTAAGACAGATTTTTGCATCCCCATGGTGCAAAATGCCTTGCTGGGTACCTGCCAGAGTGGTGTCCATGCCATGGTCCCTATGCCAGATTTAGATAGCAGACCACCATCTGTCTATTGTAGTACCAGTTAGCCAGGATATCAGAATACCATTCAGATTACCATAATTTCTTTTCAACTATAGGTTTAGACATCCTGTCTAAATATATTTATTTTTACAGCTTTCAGAAGAGGATAAAGGAACTCAAAATACGAAGCTTTTAATACTAATTAATTTGCATGTGCCTACAACAAAACCTTCATCCCAATGTGCTACAATAGCTGTTTCTTTAGTCTTGCTACATTTCAGAAGTATCAGTCTGAGTTTCTTGTTGCTCCAAGATTTTTTTAGGAAAAACCTAATACAAGTTCTCTACTTTCAGAATTATTGTCCTGATTGAATAAAAAGAGGATCTTGTGTTTTCTAAAAGCCTTTAATGGTAATAGGAAGATGAACAAAATACATTGCTTTCCAGGTTTAGCAGAATACAGATCAGCCAAGAAATTTGTTAAAACATAGAACTATTGTGAAAACATCAGCTATTGTAGACAGTGGAAATGTCTGTTAAGGAAATCCACAAAAATTTGTAGTATTCATTTTTACAAAACAATTCCAAGATTTACCCAGTTAAATTAGCATTATAGATCTCTGGGGGATTTCTTAATTGGGCACTGTTATGAGCAAGAAAATTACATTGGCTACACACAGACAGGGCATTTCCTTCCAATAAGCAGAATGAAAAGTAGGATCTATACCCCCTCCCTTAAAATCTTTCTTAAATTCACTGCAGTTAAAAATTCACCTATGAAAGATAAAATAGATTTGCATGCCCAGGTAGGGAGTCTCCCATCTGTGACTTTAAAAGGAAAATTTGGTCTTCTTGTGTTGCTTCTATTATTCTCTGTTCTGCAGAGGCTACTGCAGTTCTGGTGCTGCATAATCATATTTCTCTCCTCTCCCAACAGTGTTCTTTCACTTCTTAGCATCCTGGCAACACTGTCTCCTCAGTCTTTCCTCCCTCCCAGTGCTCTCTCTTTTCTTGAGGAGCTTCTTTTCATTAAGGATGCTTTCAGGGAGGAAAGGCACAGCTCTGATCAAATCAAAGGCTCTGGAGCAATCAGACAGCACAAGAATCCCTGGTGATTGTAGAAATGCAGTAAATCACTTTGCCTGCCCTTGGAGAGGTAAAGCCACAACCCCCTTGCTATGTATATAGATACGTATTATGGCAACTGTTCTGAAGTTATATGATTCTTTGCTTCTTGAAAGAAAAAAAAAAAAAAAAACCACAACCAAAACACAAAAACCTTTACATGCAGAGGAGAAGCAAACTATGTAGTACAATATGCAGATGAAAAACTAGAAACATCACAACTTCTGGCTAACAAGGCAGTATTAGACATGGCAAAACCACAATAGATATTCCCAAAGTGGCCAGGCACTGGCAGAGGGCTCTAGACACCTCAAGAAAATGGACAAATACACCCCGAAATAAATAAAATCAGAGGAATATAAAGCATAAGATCTTCAGAAAAATATTTTGCTATGCATGTAGGAGAAGTAGCAGGAAAAATATTCTGCCCCATAGAAGTGATAATCTAGAACCCTGATCACAAAAAATAAGTGGCTGAACTTGATTCAAATACGGGGAATTTGGTATTGTTCCCAAGTAAATCTGTACTCATAGAAACAGAACCTCAGAAAAACAGTCAGAAATATTTCCACCATTCTCAAGATGCCTTTCTTCAAATTGTCTGTCATGATACTAATGCCTAAACCTTCCTTGTCTCTGGCAGGGCTTTGCTGACATTTCAGAAGATACCCAGTGCTAAACCACTACTCCTTGTCCTATTCCCACTGGATACAAATAACAGTTCCCTCCCTTCTAAAATAATCTTCTTTTAAGTTGGCATGCTTATGTTGAAGTAGGCTAGATAGATTAAAGCCACATATCTAACAGGAGTGGGGGAAGGACTATAATTGTATCCTTTCCATATGCCAGCTATGCTAAAGAAAGAATTTTGCATATTATAGATCATAAAGTCATTGTACACACAACTGTTATCAATGATCAGCATTTCCCTGTACCTCTCCCAGACATCACTGTAATTTGGTGTAGCAAAAGTAAAGCTGAGATTTCAGTTGCTGCTCTGGGAAAATGCTGTGTGTTCTGACAGCCGCTTCTGTTGTTGCACTAATTCTTTGTAAGCAGGTAGTCATGATCATTATGACACCAATAATTATGCTAGACGACATGTTTTGAAAAATGATACATAATCAGAAAGGAGGCCATCCGACTAATTTTAGAGCATTATGGAATACATATTTAAGAAGCTTTTCCATTTGACAAAAGCTCATCATACTGGCATTCAGCGGTTGGAATCATTGCTAGAATGTTTCTTAAATACTATTTTAGAACGGGATTTCATAGTAATAAGTACTGCCTTCTTCCTGAGCCTCCTTTTTGGAATTGAAAGAGGAATATTCAAAGCATGAATAATAGAATGTACTAAAAGTGATAGCCTAGTTTTTAGAGGTCAATTTGCTTTGCAATCTGTCGGAAATGTTTAATAGAAAGAATATCACAATAGCAGTGTGGCATTAAATTAGGCCATTTGTCCAAACAAGGCCATTCCACTGATTGTTAGATACTTAACTACTTTGTACAAATTTCTCTAGCAGATGTTAAATGTCAATATTTAAAAAATGCAAAGAAATGATTAAATGGAAATAGTACTACAAAATTTTCTTCTGGCTTTAGATTCTGACATTAACTGTGTTTTCACAGAAAATGAAGACACTTTGTTGTGGTTTAAGCCCAGCTGGTAATTCAGAACCACACAGCCACTTGCTTTAACTGCTTAAACCATGACACACTTATAACCAGCATTTGACTAATGATATTTTGGTCACTCAGCACCTAACTCTTTGCAGGCTTTTACATGAATGCCTATACGCTCCCTCCTGCTTCTGTGGTACTGTTCTTGTGAAGCAATTACATTTTGCAAAGAGCCCAACTTTGCAAATGGTACAGCATTTGGAGATGCACTCAGAGCTGATCCCCAAGATATAGGGCACTGATTATGGATGCTTTTAGATGAAGAACGGTCTTGAAGACAGGCTCCAGGGTAAATTCATACGCTGTTCATAGGAATTATTCCTATATTATTCACTTCTTGCTGAACAAGACGTCATACCCACAGGAAGAAAGGCTCAGAAGGCCAGCAGTGTATGCTTGCTGCCTGGACTAGTCATGGTGTTACATCACCTGGTTTTAGGTGACAACCTAGAATTGTCCAATCATTGGTGATGCCACACGAACAAAGCTTGGTAGGAGGATGAGATAAAAAAAGCTGAACCTTTCATGGCAGAGCTAGGACACTGCCTGCCACAAGGCAGAATTTTATTTTATTTTTTTTAAGAAACCCTATTTCAGTCTTCTGCAAGAGCTAAATGGATCTGTCCTGAGATATCTCAGAAATGCATCAGACTCACTACCATGCTGACATAGTTGAGATGACGCCATAAATTCATTTCTAGCACCTTTTTTCTCTGACTGTCCGCCTGAGCTGACACAAAACCATAAGAAAGTGAACATTTATCCTCTTGGAAATCCACTGTTCATCCTGCCTTTAAAAGCCCAACCCAGCCTCAATACCAAACAAAACATGTTACTGGAGAGATCACTAGATTACTCTCCATAGCTGAAGGTGTTCAAAAGAGAAATTTGATTTCCTGGCCAGTTACCCACTTACAGGTAGGATGATTGACAGTAGCTCTTTAAGTCTGAAGCACAGTTCCATTTTATGACTTTGGATCTACAAAATAATGCTTTAAACATGCTATTTATTTATGTTTAAGCAAAATGAAATCATTAAGCCCTTATGAAACTTTGCACTGAGCAATACATCATCTGCTGAACCGTAACTGTGAAGATTTGAATGCCTTATAAAAACGGATTTGGAATAGCTCATCCTGGTTTTGTCCTCTAATGCCTATGAAACCTATTTCTGAAAGCCTTAAGTTTTCCTCATGCATTTCTTTTGAACTGAAGTCCTAACATCTGTGGGATTCAATTACTCCAAGTGAGAAGCACAGTAATGGAAAGAATATGTAAAGGAATGGAATAGATCATGTGTGGGGATTATGGGCACAGAAGAATTGGTTAGTGTGAAATGACAGGGCAGCAAGGAAGGCATACAGGAAGCTCACTAGCCTGGACTTCAGGAGGGCAGACTTTGTTCTTTTGAGGGATCTGTTTGTGGATTACCATGGGATAAAGACCTTGCAGGAAGAGTGGCCCAAGAAAGCTGGTTAATATTCAAGGATCACCTCCTTCAAGCTCTGGATCAATGTATTTCAACAAAGAGGAACTCAGGAAAAAGCACTAAGAAGCCTGCACTGATGAACACAAAGATCCTTGACAAACTCCAAACACAACAGAGAAGCCAACAGAGGCTGGAAGCAAGGACAGGTAGCCCAAGAGGAATACAGAGAAATTGTCTGAGCAGCCAAGGTTCAGGATAGCAAAGCTAAAGCCCTGGTAGAATTAAATCTGTCTGGGGACATCAAAGACAAAATGAAAAACTTCTCCAGGTATACTGGTGACAAAAGGAAGTCTTGGGAAAACATGGACTCTCTCCAGAAGGAAATGGGAAACCTAGTTACCCAGGACATGGAGTAAGCTGAGGTACTCAACAAATTTTTTGCCTTTGTCTTCACCGAAACAGGGTCCAGCCACAGCAACCAAGTTATGGAATGGCACAGACTGGGAGAATGAAGAACCACCCACTGTAGGAAAAGATCAAGTTTGACCAGGTCTGAGGAACTTGGAAGTTCCATGGAATCTGATAAAAGGCATCTGTGGGTCCCAAGGGAACTGACAGAGGAAGTGGCTAAACTACTGTCCACCGTATTTAAGAAATCACGACAGTCTGGTGAAGTTCCTGATGACTGGAAAAGGGGAAATAAAACTTCCATTTTTAAAAAGGGAAAAAAGGAAGACCTGTTCAACTACAGGCCAGTCAGTCTCACCTCTGTGCCCAGTAAGGCCATGAAGGAAATCTTCCTGGAAACTACACTAAAGCACACAGAAAAAGGAGGAGGTGATTGGTGACAGCTAACATAGCTTCACTAAAGGCAAATCATGCCAGGCAAATTTGGTGGCCCTCTTTGAGGAGGTTACATCATTGGTGGATGTCCTGGGTTCAGCAGTAGCATTTTTCTCTTTCTTAGTAGCTGGTGCAGTACTGCGGGTTTGACCTTCAGCATGGGAACAGCACTGATAACACTGATGTTTTTAGTTGTTGCTAAGTGATGATGACTCCAATCAAGGACCTTCTCAGCGTCATGCTCTGCCAGGGAGGAGGGGAACCCGGGAGGAAGCAGAGACAGGACACCTGACCCAAACTAGCCAAAGAGGTATTCCATACCACAGCATGTCATGGCCACTATATAAACTGGGGGCAGGCCCCCGGAAGGCCCAGACTGCTGCTAGGGTAGGTCTGGGTATCAGTCGGCAGGTGGTGAGCGGTTGTATTCTCTTCCCTTGCTATTTCCCTTATCATTATCATTATTATTATTGGTGGCAGCAGCAGTGGTCTGTGTTATGCCTTAGTTACTGGACTGTTGTAATCGCAACCCATGGGAGTTACATTCTTTCGATTCTCCTCCCCATCCCTCAGGGAGCAGGGGGGAGGAAGGGTGGGGAATGAGAGAGCGAGCTGCATGGCTGGGCTTAAACCATGACAGTGGATAACAGAAGAGTGACTACTTGTGCAAAGCATTTGACATTGTTCTGCATGACATTCTTGCCTTTAAACTGGAGCGGCATGGATTTGATAGATGAACCACTCGGTGGATAAGGAATTGGCTTAATCATAGAATCATAGACTGGTTTGGGTTGTAAGGGAACTTAAAGATAATCAAGTTCCAACTCCCTGCCACGGGCAGTGACATCTTCCACTAGACCAAGTTGCTCAAAGCCCCATCCAGCGTGGCTTTGAACATTTCTAGGGATGAGGTATGGTCATCCTTGGAGTGGCCATACTCAAGAGTTATGGCCAGCAGCTCCATGTCCAAGTGAACACTAGTGGTGAACAGTGTTCCTCAGAGGCTGATATTGTGATTAGTGCTGTTTAACATCTTTGTTGGCAACATGGACAGTGGGATTGAGTCCACCCTCAGCAAGTTGGCTGATGACACTGAGCTCTGTGATGCAGTTGACATGCTAGAGGAAAGGGATGCCATTCAGAGGGACCTGGACAGGCTCAAGAGGTGGGCCTGTGCAAACCTCATGAAGTTCAACAAGGCAAATTGCTCAAATCGTGTTAGAGCAATCCCAAGCACAAACACAGACTGGGCATAGAATGGATTGAGAACAACCCTGAGGAGCAGAACTTGGGGTGCTGGTGGAAAAGAAGCGCTACATGACCCAGGAGTGTGTACTTGCAGCTAAGAAAGCCATCCACATGCTGGGCTGCACCAGAAGAAGCATGACCAGCAAGCAAGTGATTCTCCCCCTCTACTCCACTGTCATGAGACCCCACTTGGAGTACTCTGTCCATCTTTGGGGCCCCCAACATAAGAAGGACATAGACCTCTTGGCACAAGTCCAGAAGGGTGTCATAAAGATGACCAGAGGGCTGGTGCATCTCTCCCATGAAGACAGGCTGAGATAGTTGGGCTTGTTCAGCCTGGAGAAGAGAAGGCTTCGGGAAGACCTTAGAGCTGCCTTCCAGTACCTAAAGCTTAAAAGAAATCTGGAGAAGGACTTTTTACAAAGACGTATAGGGACAGCACAAGGGGGAATGGTTTTAAACTGGAGAAGGCATATTTGGATTAGATATTAAGAAGAAATGGTTCACTGTGATGGTGGTGAGGCACTGGAACAGGTTGCCCCGAAAAGTTGTGGCTGCCCCATCCCTGGCAGTGTTCAAGGCCAGACTGGATGGGACTTTGAGCAACCTGGTCTAGTAGAGGGTGTCTCTGCCCATAGCAGGGGGGTTGGAATTAGATGATCTTTGAGGTTGCTTCCAATCCAAACTATCCCGTGATTTGATTAACCTAATATTTGGATGAGAAGTGAAATGATAAAAGCAGGATTCTGTATCAACTTTACATCACCTTTGTCCTATCTGTGGTACAAATATTTTGAAAGAAGCAATCTGAATTTTATTGTCTGATAATTCCATATCCTGTGAGAAACTTAATCATTCTGCACATCATGCTTAAAAAAAATTTGATATAATTTCTGATTTTGTCAGGGGAGGAAAAATCTTGCAATAAAAAAGAATTGCTTAAAGTCCAATTACAGCAGCAAACAACTGTATTCCTATGCTGAGAAAGCTGGTTATATTTCCTGTCTTCGTATTTTCACAATCATAGTTATTATCTCTCAATTCGACTGCCAAGCAGACAGAAGAGATATAATGAGTTAGATAAAGCATAGAGATCAGTGTCCAGTGAGGATATTCACACTGGCATGATGGTCTGCCCCTGTGCTTGGTGCAGAAATCAAAATACATACGACCCAGTTTAATAACTTTACACTAATTTGACTGAGCATGATTACAGAAAGCAGTGACTAAGTCATTCACACATGATGCAAGTCATTGCTACTTAATCATTTGCCCTGTGTCCTTGTAATGACCATGGCACATTGTTGCCCACTGTTTTATCTGGTAGCAGTCCAATAATGGCGCCTTTAAAATAGTTTCTAGAAATTACAGTAGAACTGTTACAGTAATAATCAGTTACATTATTGCAATCAGTAATTATTACTGTTAGAGTAATAATTACATCACTGCACAGTATCTACTTGGACAATATGGGTGCAATTCCTTACAGATGCATTTGCATGTGGATTTTAATTTTAGTACATTATTTGGTTTAATAAGTTTTCTTCTAACCTAGGCAAGTACATGCAAGCATTATTTCTGTGAAATATCCTTTTTCTATGTACCATGTACTTGTCAAGTTTCTAATTTAAAAACAACATGAAGCCTTTATGAGAATTCACGTTAACTACTAAGACAATCTCCATACACATTTATAACTTTAGTATGTTCCAAGGACCAAATTGCACTACATTTTAATATTCATGTCAAAAAGAACATGCCAATATTACAAAAATATTTTCTGCTGCTTTCAAGGGTGTGAATTTAGCAGAGATTTAAAGCACATGTCTAAATGGTTTGCTGAAAAGGGATCATCAAAGAATCCATTGGCCCATGTTAGGGCAATTATTTCGAAGTCTAGCTGCCAGCTGGCTTTGCTCTGTTCCTCTCTGGACAATGGAACTTTTCCCAAGGAGAAAAAAGACAGATAGAAGGCAATTCATCATCTTACAATTGAAGCACAATTCATGTATTGAAATAAACCCATACAAACTATACTCAATTTAGAATAGGATTGTAGAATCATAGAATAGTCGGGGTTAGAAAGGACCTTAAGATCATCTAGTTCCAACCCCCCAGCCATGGGCAGGGACACCTCACACTAAACCATTCCACCCAAGGCTTCGTCCAACCTGGCGTTGAACACTGCCAGGGATGGAGCACTCACAACCTCCCTGGGCAACCCATTCCACTTGCCCACCATCCTAACAGTAAAGAATTTCTTCCTTATATTCAATCTAAACTTCCCCTGTTTAAGTTTTAACCCATTACCCCTTGTCCTATCACTACAGTCCCTAATGAATAGTCCATCCCCAGCATCCCTATAGCCCCCCTTCAGATACTGGAAGGCTGCTATTAGGTCTCCACACAGCCTTCTCTTCTCCAGGCTGAACTTTCTCAGCCTATCTTCACACAGGAGGTGCTCCAGCCCGCTTATCACTTTTCATCCTCGTGGCCTTTCTCTGGACTTGTTCCAACAGCTGCATGTCCTTTCTATGTTGAGGACACCAGAACAGCACACAATACTCCAGGTGAGGTCTCACAAGAGCAGAGTAGAGGGGCAGGATCACCTCCTTTGACCTGCTGGTCACGCTTCTTTTGATGCAGCCCAGGATACGGTTGGCTTTCTGGGCTGCGAACACATACTGCCGGCTCATGTTCAGTTTCTCATCAACCAGCACCCCTAAGTCCTGGGGGTGCTGGTTGCCCAACCTGTAGCTGTGCCTGGGATTGCTCTGACTCAGGTGTAGGACCTTGCACTTGTCATGGTTAAACTGCATGAGGCTGGCATCAGCCCACCTCACAAGCGTGTCAAGGTCCCTCTGGATGGCATCCCTTCCCTCCAGCATATCAACCGAAACACACAGCTTGGTGTCATCGGCAAACTTGCTGAGGGCGCACTCAATCCCACTGACCATGTCAGCAGCAAAGATGTTGAACAAGACCGGTCCCAACGCAGATCCCTGAGGGACACCACTTGTTACTGGTCTCCAACTGGATATTGAGCCATAGTCCGCAACTCTTTGCGTCCATCTGGCCAGTTCTTTATCCACCAAGTGGTCTGCCTATCAAATTAATGACTCACTAATTTAGAGACAAGGATGTTGTGAGGGACAATGTTGAACGCTTTGCACAAACATTTTAATATTTAAACATTTTAGAATTTAAATAATTTAAGTACCAAATTATTCCTGTATTAGCTAATTCACTTTGTTAAACTCTTGTTAGCTTTACTTATCAAACAATTAAGTAAGATACTAGTCAGTTTGACTTACAGTTGCCATTACCTAGGCCTAATTATGAATTCCTTGAACCTTTCTTATGAGGACGCATTGATCACAGGTCCTTCGGCAATAGTAAGTATTTGAAAATTTGAAATTAATTCAGATTATGTGAGTCGAAATTTGAAAAGATAGACTATTTTTGTATTTGAATGTTCTCCTTATTCTTGTTTTGAAGCACCATTTTTCAGAATTTTCTCACCCTACTCCAGGAATTCCATATTTATTTCATTTGCTCATTTATTTCTGATAAATTATTCTTTTCAGATTAAATTTTCTATTCCTTATTTTCTTCTCAAAAAAAAAAATAGTTTTGTTCGTTAAATTTGAGAAAACTCTTCAAATTGGAAACACATTGGGAAGTAAATTGAAAGATTATTTTTTCTCCAAAAATACAGTGTGAAACTAGATTATTTTTTAAGGTTACTTTTTCAGTTTCTTATATAAAATTAACTCCCTGGCAATCTGCTAGGCAACATGAAATTTTAGAAATAAAGTGAAATTGTAATTGGCTGTAAAAATATCATTTTGCAGCAATTAAAGTACATCATGCTCACTAAGTTTTAGAGTAATGGCAATCTTTAATTAAGCCTTTGTTCCTTTCCCCAGATTTTCCTAAGGAATAACTAATGCTGTCAGAAGAGGATGGACAACTATGGGGCAGAAGCCCAAAGAAGGCAAGTTATTCCTGTGCTAAAGGAAGCTTTCTTTCCCTAGGCATGGCTCAGATCCACATATCTCGTAACAGGCTGAGTCCTTTTGCTTTCTAAGAGTTACTTTCTTCACTGGCAAATTTGTTCTTTTCTTTTTTTCCTTCGTGTTCAGGACATTACTCAACTGCTTGCATTTTCATCTGTGTCTCTCTCCTTTTAAAATCTAAATGAGTGTTGTCCAAGTGCAGAGTAAAATATATAATCTCAGCTTCTCAACTGGTACGTAATTCCAAAATTTCATGCACTTCAATGAATATAAGCTGATGCACTGAATGCATCAGCACAAGAATCTCCTTCGCTTTGGAGCACTGTCATTTGACATGTGTTTTAACTTCAATAAAGTGAGTATAAAATACTGTGGACATATATTTTAGCATAAAATTCAGTATTGCTGTGACTATGCATATATCAGATATAAGCAGAATTTTATTTCCGAAAAAGACGCTTGGTGACATAAAAGACCTTTTAGCGTGAGCAATGCATATTCTTTATAGAGATTAAAATGTGTTTTGAAAAAGATCCTATAAAAAACAATTATATTTGTTGCTAGAGATCCTCTGTATAAGTCCTGTTCTCCCTCCACCAGCTGCTGTTGAGGGCATACCCAGATTCCCAGGGCAGCAAAATATCACTGAACTTAGGACCCCTGACATCACAAGGCTGTTGTCAAATTAATGACACTTGGCAAAGAAATTTACAGGGGCATTAACTAAAACACTGGCCAGTCTTTCATAAGATAAAATACAGAAAAGGACACCTTTTAATTAAACTTCTGCAGGAAGATGTCCTCGGGCAGCAAAAGCTGGGCTCCCCCTTGCCTCTCTGATTCTGACGATAAACTATTGAGTCCTGAGTGTACAAAAGGCTACCAACTCCCAGAAGTACAACCTGTGAAAAAGTAACAGCTATTTTTCCAGTCACTGTCACTTCACTACAGCTTGTATTTTCTCCAAGTTTGTTCCCAGGTTTAAAGCCATGCTCCTCAAATTTGCCCAGCAGACATAAAACCAAGATTAGAGCTTCTACATGAATTTGCTGCCGGAATGGGATGGGCCAGAGGTCAAGGAAAGCATAAGCTTTTGACAGAGTCTAAAGAGCAAATTTTTCTCCTCATTGACACTATTGGCCTGACAGAAAAGACACATCTTCCCTTAACCCTTCCCTCACCAAACCCTACGGATTTATTGCTTGGTGATGCACATTGACTGGTACTCTTTAACACAGCAAATGTATATCAGACCTCATGTTGCAAATATGCACAGATTTCTTCTTTGAGTAAGCACATGATATTGATTGTATTGCAGCCCATAATATAATAGAAAAGAAGTTTGAAAATAAATATTAATAACACATTGATTGCTGTAACATGGCAATTACAGAAAAATCTGCTAACACATAATATTATACATTTTTACTTAGTATCCTATTTCTCATAAACATTAATAGGCAAACCCAGGAAATTCTAGTCCATTATATAGTCAGTTATAGGATGGCAGATGAAAATAAGAGCTACCTTTTAAGTTACCTACTAAACATGAACTGTCAGCCAGATACCGTATCAGGCTTTCCTTCTGAGGCATATAGTAAGCTAAATCCTGTAAATCCTCATACATATATTGGCCATACAGATAAAACATCAAAAGTCACTTCAGTGAGAATTTTCCTGCTTAAAACCAAATGGAGTTAGATGTTTCACGATCAAAACCCTGTTCTTTAAGTAGTCTTTCTGTTTTCATTGAGATTATTTGAAAAGTAAGATACCACTCAGGCTAAGAAATGCAGAATCTATCCCAACATTCGTGCTATGTAGACAGCTTAAAACTCAGGAGACACTTGAAACATATAAGCTGAAGCTTAAAATCCACAAAATGGATAAACATACTTTATTTGACATTAAACTTGCAAAATGTTTTAAATAACATATTGGAATTCTAGGCACAGTAACTCCCTTAACCACATCATATTAAATCTGGGTTCGGGACACTACTCAGAACAAGCAAGAAGTATTTGCAAAAAACTGCACTGAAGTGTGAAAAATCAATTAAAACTTCCAGCCACCCCTGGATATAAATGTTTTCCATAAAATAAAATGTCGTTAAAAAAACTCATCTTATAATAGCACATGTAAAAAATAAGCCATTTTAGGTGTGTATATATATATATATATATATATATATATAATGCTAGGAGATAAATTTAAACTGAATAGACACAAAGAATTTTAACTGCAATTTTAAATAGGATTAATTGGATCTTTAAATATCAAACCCACAAAAAAATATTTTTAGCATGCATTTTCTGTTTTATATTTATACATATCATTCCTTACATAACTCACAGACTTGGACCTGACCAGGCAATCTTAGCTAAATGAATACTGCATTTAATCTGTGGAGCCAAAAGCCGGCAATTGCTGCTGTATAACTGAAGCCTCTGTGTAAAGCTAAACATCACCAGATCTGCTGTATTGCTCTGCAGCTTTGAACATAAAGCCTCAATATGCCTTCACCAGTCTTACCCTTCAGCCTTCCCCGTGTCCTGTGCTCTCACGACATCCTCCTTACAGTGGTATCTCAACTCTGTCACTTCATTGCTTAATCTCATCCTGCTGCATTTAAGACTCCTATACTGAGGGGTAAGGAGTTAGATGAATCCCTCTGTAATTCTGCAATTTAGCAAAGCATCTTCTGACAAAGGGCAGCAGTCTCAGGCTTGTAGTAAGAGGGGAAATGGAGCTATCCAGCTGTTCCAGTAATTGAACTAGGAGGACATCACCAAGGGTATCAGTCAAGATGAAGGGACATTGGTTGCAGCTCCTTCTTTTAACGGTTAAGTAATTGCAATTTGTAATTCCCAAAACTCTTTGAGACTCTTAACTTCATTTTAGCAGGGGAAAACTTACTAAAACAAACAAACAAACCAAATTAGCTTTCTTTACTACAGTAATGTCTACATTTCTGACAGTACTATTTTTATACTAACAGACCTGCTGAGAAATCTAGCAGTCATTCCTCTAAACAGATTAAAACAGAAAAATTAACACCTCACTGGATTAGAACAGGAGGTTCAGAGTTTACTGTCTTGTCACTGACCATATGTATAGACTGCAGTTGGGGGAACATTTATTGTACTTACGGAAGTACTAAAAGTAAATTTAATCTGTCTAGTTTAGGAAACAAATGCTGTGAGAAAGTGTCAAGATGAGTTTACACAAACCTCTCAGAGACTCAGAATACTTGTTTACAGTGCATAACACACTGCTGAGGATTTTTTGCATCTATTTTTTGGAGGGTTTTGGTTTGGATTGTTTCTAAGCTAGAGTGCTCATATGCTTATTAGGCCTCTCATTACACTCCCAGTTCTAGTAGAAATCACAGGCAATAAGGGTCCACAGAAAATGTTTAAAAGGGGAGTATAAGAAATTCATCAGCAGTACCTGAATAACATTTACGATAAAAATTTCTTTGAAATGTAAATGGTTAAAAAATATCTTAAGACAGTTTAATACACTTTCAAATATTTTTTCCCATCTTTGATGTGACAGTTATGGAAAATACAATTAATTGACTGAGTTAAGGACAGAAAATTGGACAAAAAATGCAAAAATAAGTGAAGAAAATAAACAGTACATTTGAGCACATGCAGGAATGTGAATTAGTAAGGGTGTCTGATGTTCGGTTGTGTAAATTATTGATCTACTCCAATCAACTTGTCATCTGGTAACCCAAACTCAGAATGATTTAAACTGACATCCCTGAAGAAGTAACATGTTTATTTTCTATAAGCAGGTAACACAATGTGATTTTCAGGGATATTTTAAGAAAGCAACAGAAAGGAGAAAGTTAGCTGACGAATAATAGCCTGCAACTGAGGCTATCCTGTTATTGTTAGAAAGCTCATACCAGTTTAGCTCTGGCATTTCTCTATAGATGATTCTCATAGTTTACATTGATTGACCTTCTCTTGGAATCCAAATCCCAGCGAGTCAGCTACTACTATATACAAGGAGTACATGCCAGCCTGTGCTGTAACCAACTGTCCCTGCTCATCTCTTGTCAGCTTGTGCCTCTTAACTTTGTTGAAACAGAGAGAAACATTTTCACTAAGGTTGAGAGAGAAACATGAATGAATGGAAGAAAAAGGCCAGAAAGGTGTAGAACTTCTGCTGGGGTTTCATTCTCCATCCCTGCTCATGATATCTTCCTGCTCCTTCCTTCCCTAACCCCAGTATGGCTCAGCTTGAAAACAGGCTGTCTAAATTATTCAACAGACCCCAAATACAAAAGCGGAGAGCCAGAATAAAAATCAGATCATGAAGGTAAGTATGGAGGAAAAAGGTGTGGGGTGTTTTTCTTTACCAGAAACAGCACAGGCAGGTGCAGTCATAAGGAGGGATTTTCATGGGTCACTTTCTTTTCCAGCACTCACCTTTCAGAAATAGCAGCACTCAAAACATTTGAGTATGTGTGACAGGTTTATACGACACAAAGCCTAGCACTAACAGCATCTGACAGGCTCGAACAGAGTCCTGCAGGAAAACAGTTTAGGAACTTCTTGCTTTTAAAGCTGAGGAAAACAATAACAAATCACAACACTCTTACCATATGTTCTTAGGCACAAAAATGTTTATTGACTTTATGCAACTCATGCTTTCACTTGCTGTAGGATTTCATTTTCTTGTAGCGGCAACAGTAGACCAAATGAGTCTATTTGGTGAGGCTGCTATGCAAGCCGAGGAAATGGTTCTGATGCTAACATTGTGTCTTCCCTATCTTAAACAAACACATGCCAATGCTTATTTCAAATTAGCAACCACATCCTACACATTACAAACCATCAGATCTCAGCTGCTATCAAGCTGTTCCATGCTGCCAGATATCCTTGACATTAGATCATCTGATAGTTGCTTGGTGGTTGCTAAGGCAGAGTCTTGCTAAGTCTCATTCATGCAGAATAGGATTTATTCACTGCTTCAGTTTCCCAGCTCCCTGTCTTCCAAAATGAGATCCAAAATGGATTTGGTGGCATATAAAAAAAAAAAAAACTACATCCTTGTTCAGAGTTTTTCAAGAAATACCCCTTATGTTGGTGTTTACAAATGAGCAGGACTTGATTGTGACAAACTTCAGACAGAAATTTGCCACACAATCCTGAATTTGAACTTTGCATAATGTCTGCTTTTCTGCTCTTCAGCCTTATCAAACTACCCTCCTATCTCTAAAAACATTTCTAATTAGATTATATCAAATATTATATTAATTAGCAGAATCCATATTTCCCCAGTACATGGTGTAGTTACTAATTCAGATGCAGATTTGGCTAAGGAAAATCTAAATTGTTATTTAGCTCACTGCAAAAAGAAACACAGCATTGCAGTCCTTATTTCATTCATGCTTTGCTGAGCATAGAAATCAAAGTGATACCCACAACAAAGGAAAACCACTTTGTGTGCCAAAGCTCATCTGGTTTTAATACACCACTTTATCTCATGATCACTTTCACACTGTCTGTTGTTTTAGCAAAACAGCAACATGCCTATGCTTTCATACCAACAAATTCTATTATTAAAAAACAACTACATAGTTACATTTAACATTTTTCTTCCAAATTATTCAATTGCTAAGGGAAAACAAGTCCACATGTATAACATTCAACACATTGATACACTTTCAAAATATTCCTTTACAGATGACATGTACATGTGGCTAGTACTGAGAGCTGGGGAGATTTTGGGCTGTTTGTTTATCTGATGTGCAGCTATACTGAAGTTGGAAGAAGGTTACATTTGCAAATACCAAATTAACCAAAGTATGCCTATTCCAAAACATGCTACCAACATCACAAAATTATGTCTGCATATTACTAAAATTATCATAGAATTTATTTGGGGTAAAACAAATGCTCAGACTCAGTGAAGTTCAAGGAAGAGGAAAAGTGACCGCTTCACTTAGCACATCAGCGATTAGAGCCACTTACTGTCACTGTGAAAGGCAATTTTTATTTTTGCTCTCTTGCTTGGCAACATTTCAAGCCAAACCTTCTAAGAAATATTTCTAAGAGCAGATTTTTTACTTTCTTTTCATACCAACAAGTTCTACTATTAAAATTAGAACTAGCAGAATTAGATTTAACTTTTTTTTTGTTCTTTCTTTCAAATGAGTCATTGGTAGAGCAAAAAGGCTGATCTTTATATATTATTTGCTCATACAGTAGAGTAAGCAAAAATCTACTTGTCTGGTTGCTAATGTTTAACAAAATTAAAAACTTGTGTGGCAGGGACTGGTAGCAGGTTAGGAAATCATGTACTTTGACTCTGAAATTATTGCTTTATTAAGAACCTGGTTTCTTTTATGAAATATAAGAATTCCAGCAAGAAGGATCATTAACTCTATGAAGTGTTGGATTCATGTCTCCGAAGAACAGATGAGAGAAATGCAATGACCTGTGTTGTTGATGAACTTTGTAATTATTATTTACCTAACTTAATGGGAACAACACATTTATTCAGAAGTTTAATCAAAATGGTCAACATTAGTGTGCCTTAGTTTAAACTAAAATATGGGATTTTCACAAAATTTTCAAGAATCAGAAACGTGTTCACATAGTAAAGCTACAACAACTAATTTAACTTTAGGGTATGAGTATCAAGTTAGGATATTTACTTGTGCATTTCTCTAAAACTGGACAGCACATACTATGATATTTCAGTGTTCATTTTATGTTCCTTGAATTTTGCATGAAGCTGCTTCTTTTCCCCACATGGAAGTTTAGTAGCAGTTATGTGGACTTTTGATCAAAAAATGAGGTGTCAAGACTGCTAAGGACAGCATCAGAACTTTTATTACAAAATGTGGTTGAGATATGAGGAAATTTGTCAGAGAAGTGTATTTTAAGTATATCTAGTGTAATGTACATGTTTGGGGTCAGGAAAGAAAAGCTGTTATTCTTTACAAGCAGAAGTTACACAACAAGGGATCCTGCAGCGTACAATTCTGTTATATAAAATCTTCCTTGTGGCACAATTTTCTGTACTTTTATCATGCATATGCATTTCAGTGCAAGAAAGTTTAATGTGCATTAGCCAACTCAAAAGTATTGTGGGCTGCAGTTGTTTCCTGCTTGACCTATTGAAGCCTTTTTGTTGTTGCTGAGATTTTTTTAGTACATGAAAAAAAGCTCCGTTGCATTCAGGTGGGGCTACACAGATAAAAAATCTGCTCCAAAGTCAACAAAAAAAAAAAAAAAAAAAAGAAGAGGAAAAATAAAGAAACACACATGTGAGGTCACTTATGATTAGTGCCTTTTACAGTACTACCATGCTCACAACTGCTGTGCCACCCATTCATTAATGCACTGACTTGCTATTGATCCTCCTTTACTAAGCCATCTCCTCTCTACACAACAACCAAAAGTCAATTAGCTGTAAGAAGTACAATTAGAATTATGTCACCTACTTATTAATACAGCAAGTTGAAAGCACTAAATTCAGGTTTTTCTGCATGCTTGTCTTTGGTACAAATATGTGTCAGAATATGAAAGCATGTATCTGTATCAATAAGAACAAAAAGGGCTCTGATAAAATTTGTAGTACGGACAGAAGGCAGGAAAAGCTATCACTGCAATTGGAAGAAGGTATTTTTTTTCCTTTGGGGCTTTTGGTTTGTTTGTTTATCAGTCAATTGAAGTCAGAGTGCAGCATGGTACAGCACAACAACACAAAGGCTACAGACACAGGTAGATTAAGGAAACAGGAGTTACTGTGAAATAATGCTGAAGAATAAACTACTGAGTTATACTAGAAGAATGAATGCACGCAGTAGAAGTTGTGGTACTTCATAAAATCTTAAAACAGCAGTAGGTGGTTTTTTCTTGAGCAGGGAAAAGGAAGATGCCAGAGAACAAATTATGCACAAACAGGCATGAGAAATAATGTCTTAATGTTTTGAAACATTAGCGGGTTTTTTTTTCGTGTCCCACAAGAGCTTCCCTAGACTTCTGAATGGTTTCCTCCTTCTCACTACTCCTCTGCTTTGATATGCCAAATGAAGGCTTTTTCAGGTCTGATGGAAATAGTATCCCAAAACCACCTGTATTTTCAGTTAAACAATTCAGCTTTTTGCATCAAAGTTGTGATCCAAAAGCCTTATTTCCAGCAGAAGACATACAAGCATACAACATCACCCCAAACATAAATGTGCATGTGTCTTGACCTTTCAGTTTCCTTGAGAGTGAGCTAACGCCCACTGAATGTGACTATTAAAACAAAGGGAAGAAAAGCTTTGCTGCACCCTGCCATTTTCAGAAAGAAAATCCAGATAATGGAAAGTGCTTGACAGTGCTTGCTTTTGTCTCTCCTCTTGCATGTTCAGCTGTACCTAATCTTTTGTTTGCAGTTAGACAAAAGCCAGGACAAATTACATGTTTGTTTATGCCTATTCAACGAAAAGGAACAAAGGTTTCAGTATCAGCTATAGAAAATGGAGTTATTTTTCTAACTCTTTACAAATATTTAAATTGTAAGTATTTGAGCTGCAAAAATAGCAAGCCTAGCTGAAACTGCCATTTCCCAAGAAATGCGAAAAGACCTTTTTCTACAAAAAAAAAAAGAAATTCCTTTTCAGTTTTTATGCAAATACTTTCACAAGTAGATAAGAGGAAAAATTTTTAGGTTTGTTTTTACAAGACAAGTTAGATTTTCAAGTATTACAGTTTGCAGTTCAGGTTTTTCTGATGAAAGAATGTAGAAATTGAACAAATCCACAAAAAAATTTCTTCTATTTGGAAATCATTTGTTTATAACAACTCTGAGGTACTCCTGGACCTAGGAAATGTTATACTCCACAAATTTATCTAATTTTAAATACATGCTGTAATTTTACAAGGTAATTTTTGCCATTAGTTCAGCTGCATATTATATTTATCTCTGACAACCATGTACAACTTCTGACAACACTGAAAACTGTAGAACCATGTTGCTTCTTGCAGCATGTTTTATGCAGTCTGTAATGTACTAAGCCCAAAACACAGACACTTTACTGTACAACATGGAACAGTGGGAATGAATAAATGTCTTCCAGGAAAGGCAAATTATTGAAAAAAAGAAAAAAAAAAGAAGAAAAAAAAAAGAGAAAAAGTTAAATGTATTTTCTACTGCATGGCTTTCACTGTTTTGAAAAACTTAAGAGCTTTTGGCACTGGACACTGGAGTGAGTGGTGGCCTACTGTATCATGATATGAACCCTGCTACATTACACACTTAAGTTTTGAAATGGAGTTGTGATGTAGCATCGTCTTTGGTATTGACACTACATTCATTGTTACAGTCCATCAGTGTGTTTCTCTTCTTCGGGCTGTATTCTGTGTTAAGGGATAATGAAAAATATTGCTGTTTGTGAAGTGAAGGTCCTTATTCATTGCAATGCAAAATCTGTTAGCTGCAGGACAGAATTTTGATTTACCCATACAGCTTTGTGTGGAATACCAGAACAGTAATGAAGCTACAATATTAAGACAGAGCACCGGATACACTGAATTATGATACATATATATGGATATTCAGAAGAAAACCCTGAACCACTACTATCATAGGCTACATGCAACTAACAGGGCTTTGGTTTAATAATACAGGTACACAGAGCTTGGGAATGGGCTGGAAAAAAATCTCATCATTTTAAAATATGGTTGCTAAACTATAATTATCCCATTTGGCAGCAACTAGACAAATCAATTGATCATTTTGCTGATCGCTTAACTATTTAATGATTCACCCTTGTAAGAATCCCTATATAGTGCTGCAGCAGCAGAACAATACCAATTCTGTAAAGAGTGAGTGTTCAGTTTTGTGTAGCCAAAGAGATAATGTCAATCCACTTAACCTAGTACAGAAAATGAGAGTTGGATTTCCTTCTGGAAAAGTGTTTCAAGATAAGCAAATTACATCTTGGTCTAGAGAATGTCATGGATATCAGAAATTACATGTGTAACTGCATATGCATAAGCATCTGAGATAAGTCATCCTTGTGTTTCTGTAGTTATTTCCACAGCATATGGGTATGTGTGTATATACCAAGACTGTTTAGTATTTCTTAAATTTTTCTACCTCTATTCTACTAGTTGATCTCAAAAGTTATCTCACACAGTTTATTATATGAAAGTACATAATACAATTCCTTGAGTTTAAAAAAAGTATTTCTGATCTGGGACCTGCGTTTCTCTGAAAGAGTGCAATGGGAAAGTGTTTGGGGAATGACCACAATATCAGAAGAGCAAATGAGTCTTTAAACATTGTTCTAATGTGCTTGCATGTTCAGTACCGAATAAAAATCAACTTTGAACATAGTCTAAAATTATCAAGTACTTTTTCAAACCAGTTCAGGACAGAAATGGATTCTTTAAATCTTAGTTTTGTGTATAAGCTGAATTTGTCACAGCAGTAGTCGGCAAACTATATGCTCTTGTGTATATCTTATTAGCTGCTCATCCACTGCATTTTTAGGTGATTATTTTTTTTTAATAATCTAAATTATTAGAAAATACTTATTCATCCTAAAGAAACTCTGTTTTTCTGTAATGCATAAGCTCTGAAAGTTCATGATTATTTGCTACATACTCTTCACAAAGGTTGACACAAGGTTAAGCTGTCATAAAAATCCCTGCTCTGTACTGTTAGGCAAAAAAGACATTCAGCCTCAGAGGGACTGAGTTACCTTGTCCTAGCAGCTGCCTGTAGCCCTGACTTGCTCTTCTGCTCTCTGCTAAAATAAAGGAGCAGTACTTCCTGTAATTTTCTTGGTCAATATTAGGTAAATCTCTCTTTCATGGACACACCCTTGTCGTGGGGAAAGAGCTTGCGTGCCCTTGTGAAGTTGGGAGCTATGCTGGTGGTGGCTTATGCCTCCGGTAGGGTCTCCCATGCCAGACAAGTCTCAACTGAAGGGTCAAAGTGTGTCCATGGGCAGGATGGGCTCACTAGCCTTCAGGCAGCCATCCTAGGAGAAGGACAACTCTAACATCAAACCCGGGCAGATGGAGCTCATTTAGCCCTATAAGGCCATCCATCTAAGAGAAGGACACTCTAACCAAACCTACGACCTGAATGACTTTGCTGTCACCATCCAAGCTCTCTAGGCCCTGGCAGATAAACCTCAGGTGTAAAGGGTGGGGCCAGTATTGCACACACTGTGCCTCACCTAAAAAATCCACTGCGCAGGCCCGAAGGGTTTACCCACACTTGCAAAGCCCTGTAGCAACAGGCAAGGGACGAAATGGCAGGTGATAGGTGCACTGGAAGTCACAGACCCAACCCTGCATGCAGGCGGTTCAGGACACTGATCGCTCGAGACTGACCCAGGAGATGACAGTCTTGTTCGGCAACATCCTGAATGACCAAGCAGACTTTTTTCAAGGAGAGCACTGCCTGCTCCATATGGAGAGAGGCCTAGAAAAGGTGGCCTAACCAAAGCTCATCTCCCTCTCCACCTTGTTGGCCAGCCACGGCCAACGGGCATCTTCTGTTGTGGTCGATTAAAGACAAAGAGACAAAGGCATACACCTGCCTCCAAAGGTGTGTCCAAATTGACACTCGCATGTTGGAACATCAGAACCATGCTTGATACAGCAAACAGTGGGCGTCCTGAGCACCGTTCTGCACTAATTGCCCACGAATTGTCATGACTTATCATCGACATATTGCTGCTCTCAGTGAAGTTCACCTTCATGAGGAAGGTAGCCTTAAAGAACATGGTGCCAGATATACACTCTACTGGTCAAGCAAATCCAAAACTGAAAGTCATCTTTCTGGAGTTGGCTTCATAATTAAAAACTCCATCGTCTCTAAACTTGAATATTTGCCAATAGGTCATTCCAATTGTATTATCTCCTTGCGTCTTCCACTAAGCAATAAGCAACATGTTGCTCTTTTCAGCATATATGCTCCAACTCTGCAAGCTGACTCTGCAGAAAAAGAAAAATTCTACTCCGACCTGCGTCACCTCACTCAAAAGGTTCCTATAGAAGATAAGACCATAATCCTTGGTAACTTCAACGCCTGTGTAGGTAAGAACTTTGAAGCCTGGAAAGGAGTACTAGGCAAGCATGGTGTTGGTAGCTGCAATGATAACGGTCACCTCGTGCTGGAATTTTGCACAGAGAAGCAGCTTACCATCACCAACACTATTTTCCAGAAGAAAGACAGTCGGAAGACAACCTAGATGCATCCTCGATCTAAACATCGATTATGTCTTAGTGCGCCAGAGAAATATTCATGATTAGGTAAATCCGTACAAAATTTTTAAGTAAAAAAGTTTAATGTGGGAAGATGCCATTTCATTTACACTGTTTGCATTTTGGCAAAATCTATTTAAGATCTTTGCAGATGTTTTTTTGATAATGTGACATGTCCCATTCATAGAACTTTAGTTTACTGTGAGCATTTTAGTTAAAGTGAATTCTGAATAGAATCTAAGCCATTCTCCAATCTTCCTTACGTGTAACAAGCTACTCTTTGTCTTTGTTGTTTTGGGGTTTTTTAATAACTTCAGCCAAAAAGGAACTACAGGGTAGTATTTTATCTCTATATAAAGGAAACAAACAATAAGGAGTTAAAGTAACAGAATCATAGAAGAGTTAAAGTTGGAAAGGACCTTAAGATCATCCAGTTCCAACCCCCCTGCCATGGGCAGGGACACCTCACACTAAACCATTCCACCCAAGGCTTCATCCAACCTGGCCTTGAACACTGCCAGGGATGGAGAATTCACAACGTCCCTGGGCAACCTATTCCAGTGCCTCACAACCCTAACAGGAAAGAATTTCCTCCTCATTTCCAATCTAAACTTTCCCTGTTTAAGTTTTAACCCGTTACCCCTTGTCCTGTCACTACAGTCCCTAATGAAGAGTCCCTCCCCAGCATCCCTATAGGCCCTCTTCAGATACTGGAAGCATGCTATGAGGTCTCCACACAGCCTTCTCTTCTCCAGGCTGAACAGCCCCAGCTTTCTAAACAGATCTAAACAGATCATAGGAGCAAAGTCAGGTGTGGCTATATTCTAAAATGTACTGAATTTTGCTTTAAAATGGAAGGCAAGTGCTTTTACCTGATGGAGAAAAAAATGTTTGGCTGATAACCTGTACCTTGCTGGAGAAAAGAACAATACTGTGCTGAATATGGCCAGTAAGCAATGAACTGGGCCCCCACTCTGAACCTGCCTTTCCTCATTATGTGTTGCCATGCTAAACCACTCTGCTCTTGGCATGAAAACAACCTACTAACCCACTCTGCCAATAAAATTTATTTATACATGTGTGGAAAACAACCCATTTAGAATGAAATGCAGAGAAAACATAAGCTTTCTCCTTACCTATAATACTACTTTACTAAAGGAATTTTTGTGATGCTCATAATTTTCAACTACCTTTAGCTTTAACTGAAGTTCTAGGAGCACTCTGAAGGTTTGGACCACTTTTTTTTATAACTCAAACCTGAAAAACCTCCTAAACACCCCTTACCTATTATATGCTCACTTGCTTTTCATAGACAGCACAACAAAAGAGATCACTAAAGGTATGGAGGAGGCAAGAATCAATTTTGGGAATGCTGATAGCTTCACACATAAATTTACCTTCAAGCAATTGCTCCAGTAATATGTGTCTTATTCATTATAGTGTAATGAATGTATTTTAAAATACATTCTGACAAAAAACAATAAAATAATTTCTAATAAATTCCATTTAGAATATGTGTATTGGAATCTACTTTTATTAACTTATGAACTCTAAGATCATCAAATGTAACCTCTGATTAAAATAAAGATTTGCCAGTGGATTTCTTTTAATTGCAAGGCGCAGCATATTCGATTTTCCTCAGTATAGATGTCTGTAGGCACTGGATTATATTTTCTCAAGTACCTTCCAGAAAGTGTAGCACAAACCTATCACCTTCCTCTGGACTAAAGCTAGGAAAGTCAACAGTTTCAGCAAGTGTCAACATGCGGTCCCACCTGACATTTTGTGGCTATTATTTAATAAACATCTCTAAGGGCAAAAGTGGATTTCTGCTTTTAAAATTTGTATTATTCTCTGCTTTTTTTTAATGAAGTCACGACGCACAGCTGGCTTAAGCTCCCACGTCAGTGTTCCCCATGGATCTCCTTGTGTCTCAGAGAGCTGAGTACACAAGTGAGAAGGGCAAAACACAGCATGAATGTCCTAACTATGTGTTTTTTGAGCTGGCAGGACTCTTTTACCTGGGCAGCTACCAAACATGATCTTTTGGAATATGTAACTACTTTAGGAGGAAAGTATGAAATAAACCAAGAATACACTCAAAGCATAAAGCTGGGGTTTTGTTTTGTTTTTTTACAAAACTATGCATTTATTTTGTATACAGTCTACTAAGGTATCTGCTAGAAACTTAAAAGCAGATATGGCCCAAATAAGAATAAAATGCTGGCAGCATTTTATTTCTTTTATTTCAAAGAATACGTACCTTAAAGTAGGTACTCTTTTAGTTGAAGATACGAGAATCAGAGCTAATGCCTATGTTTCCTTTCTTTGCGACACTGAATAGATATTAGGAATACACTTAATGGACACTTGAGCGTTACTATGTTGCTGCTTTTCTTCCTTCTTTCCCCCCCTTTCTAGATGGATGGTTTTTGTGGGTAAAGAAAAAACAAGGCTCTCTACAGACTGACAGTGGCTAACCCCAGCTGCTTCCTGTATATTTCCTAAGTCAAGGACCTCACATTACCAGTTGCTGTGACACATGTAATGTCATTAGAGAGGGGATAAACAACTTCAAAACCATCTACAAAGCCCAACATCTAATTAGTCAAACAAGCAGGCTGGGAAATCAGAAACACCAGGGCCAACTCTATCTTGCAATGTGCTCTGAGAAAAACCATGCCAACTGCATCTATGCTCCATGGTAGTATTAAAGTGACTCCAGGTACAAATAATCATGATCAGATGAAACAAAGAATCAGTTTTCTAATTTTTGAGAAAAAATGATGGATTTTAATACGTTATGTCTGTGTTATAGCAGGAAGGGGGACAAAAAAATGATACCTTGTTCAGTGGTGAGTGAAATATCACCTGGAAATTGTAGGTGGAGGATGCAAGGGCATTTTGGGTGGGGAGTCTGAGATTTTCTTCTTGGCAAATTAATGTAAGATGCCTGGAAAATATCCAGCAGAAATCCTGTTCTCACTGTGGTGGGGCTGGGAAAGACAGTTTAACCTTCACACTGGCAAAGAGGCCTTCAGATAGATTGATATGTCCCTTATCCTGAAGGCCTATAAGGCTTGCCTACATGCACGCACGCGTGACTTCCAAAAGCACTCCCATACACTACCAAAAATGGGGTAATGGAAAAGACAGAACCAGGAACTTCCCTGAGATGCACAGAAAAAAAAAAAAAAAGAAAGAAAGAAAACAAAGCAAAAAGCAAGTTCTGCCTGGAGAACAGAGTGCGGGGGGGGGGGGGGGGGGGGGAGGAATAATTTAGGTGCAGGTGATAATACACCAGGCTGTATTATCCAGAGAGGCTCCTGGAGATTTTCAAAACTGAACTAATCTTGAGCAACCTGATCTACTTTGAAGTCACCTCTGCTTTGAGCAGGTGACTGGGGTCGATGAACACCAGAGGTCTCTGACAACATGAATTATCTTGCAGTTCTGTGATATCCTACCAAGTTTCAGGGATGTGGTTCTTGAACTTTTAGCAAGGACTTTGTGTCAGGGCTGGAATTTATATTTTGGGAGAGGTTGCTCTGACACAAAGAATGAGATTATTATTCTTCAAAGCTGAAGCAGATCTTAATATGTTTGTAGACATTTGATTTCATTTCATCTATTATTTTCTGTCCTCTGCATCATTTCAGGCTTCTTTCTCGACCTGGACATCTTTCTTAAGACTGTTTTCAATTGTGTGAGTCAGAAGCAATGTCTTCTATTGCCTCAGTTGTTCCTTAGGGGACTGTCGGACTGTTTTGGCTTATTATTTTGCATAGCACTTCTGCTATGAACTTTCTCCTGACAGCTGTGAATGCCATCTCTAACTCTTCCTTATATTTCAGTAGTCATTAAAAAAAAAAAAAAAAAAGGAGGGGGGAGAGAAAAGTCCTTTAATAATAAAACAGATGTGATAACA
Source organism: Lathamus discolor (assembly GCF_037157495.1). Lineage (NCBI taxonomy): Eukaryota > Metazoa > Chordata > Aves > Psittaciformes > Psittacidae > Lathamus > Lathamus discolor. Next base: position 68,634,900 of record NC_088887.1, on the reverse strand, counting down.
ATTATTGACATGCAGCCAAATTATAAAGAATTAAAAGGGTTTTTCTGTAATGAACATGTCAAATTTTTCTGCCTTACCAGATATGCTGCAATATTATTGGGGTGGGTTTTCTTAATGCAAGGCTCCAGGGCAAAAAGGATCTGGCACAGTAGGATTTATCCATTGCCTTGATCTCTAACTTAAGTCAGCCCTTGAACTCTTGAGCAATGTTACTCCTAGATTTCTAGGCCTGGCTACTGCAGATAAAATAAGATAAAAATTCTGTCCTTTCTGTTAAATTCTCTTCATTCCAGACTGAAAACATACATAAAGGGAAACATATTACTCACTCTTAGAATATATATAGACTCTCTCTCTGTTTCCTCCTCAACTGAGATATCAGACTGTAACTGCACAAATATTACTGCTCAGAAGGTTACGTGCTCTTCAGAAATTTTGTTAGAAATGTTGTAAGAGCTAAATAAAACATTAAAAATTACTACAAATTTCTAACTTTTCACTAGAAGTTGACATGTAGATTAAATTGAATTTTAATTAATTGTTAGAGGAAAAATGGGAACAAAATTGTTTTTGAAAAAATGCTAATGCACATTTCTAATGCAAGGTGTCTAGAAACAGAAAATTCCCCTGGTAGCTACAAACAGAATGGATTCAAGGTAACTGAGCTAAGCTTTCAAAAGGTTGCCTGAGGTAAGTCTTGCCTGAATAGCAACAAGATCCGTGTACATGTTATTAACAGCAACAGGGTTGGAGCACCTCTCCCATGGAGACAGGCTGAGGGAGTTCAGCCTGGAGAAAAAAAGGCTCCGGGGAGACCTTAAAGCAGCTTCCAGTGCCTAAAGGGGGCCCACAAGAAATCTTATGAGGGACTTTTTATAAAAGCAAGCACTGACAAAAAAAGGGGAATGGCTTTAAACTGAAAAGAAGGTAGGTTTAGATTAGATATTAGGAAGGAATTCTTCACTATAAGGATGGTGAGAGAGTGGAACAGGTTGCCCAGAGAAGCTGTGGCTGTCCCATCCCTGGCAGCGTTCAAGGCCAGGTTGGATCGGGCTTGGAGCAACTTGGTCTAGTGGAAGATGTCCCTGCCCATGGCAGGAGCGTTGGAGCCAGATGAGCTTTAAGGTCCCTTTGAACAGAAAACAGTCTGTGATTTTGTGTTTAAAGCATGAAAAAAGGAATTACAATATAAAGATTTTCTCCAAGAAAAATTAGACCTTTTCATGGACTGAGAAACCACTACTTTGGCAAAGAGTAATTAATACCCTGGTGTACCTCGGAAATATCAAATCTTAGGATCAAATTAGCTCCTATTCTAAAATGAATTCCACTGCTTCTGAGCTTACAAATGTTTTGTACAGTACTTCCTTTAGCAATTTCATTTACAGAATTTATTGTATATGGAAGTTAGTGGGCATAATCTTTTTTCTTATTTTCCCCCTCTGCATTCTATCAGTATTTGCTAGCACACAGTTCTCTAAATATTTGCATTAATACCCTCCTCACTGTATCAAATTATAGTTGCAGTGTTGCTCAGTCCTCATGATATTCTTTGTTTCTTTGGAATATATCATCCTTTTTTCTTTTTCTTGGCTAATACTTATTTCCTTTTTTCTTTTTCATAACTTAACTAACGCAAAGAAATCAAACTGCTTTTACTTTCCAGCAATTATAACTACATAACTACATTGCAATCCATACATAAAATGTAACTCTGACAAAATCATTTTATTTCTATTTTGCAGAAATTTTCAGTCTTTCACAAGCATTGCTGCTGCGTAAACCAAGTATTTTTTTCATTAGGGCTTGAACAATCACTTGTCATTCTAGTGAACAAAAATAAACAGAAACAAAAAACCAAAACAAAACAAAAAAACCCCAGGCAAACTGACTTACTGTACAAAGATGAAATTTCCAGGTTAAAATGAAAGAACATAGTCTTACCACTTCCACATTTACACCCCTGTACCTGACTTTCTTTTTTCTTACTACACAACCCACTGAAGACAATATTGCTATGTAATTCTTACTGCGACATGAGAAAGAGAGAGAAAACATCACACTGATCACTAGTGCGACATGAGAGAGAGAAAACATCACACTTATCACTAGTGCGACATGAGAGAAAACATCACACTGATCACTAGTGATAGCAGCTGTTATGTGATTTTGTTATGAAGCGATTTCCTGCTGCTAGAAGGCTTGAAATAGCATTTACTCCTGGAATTGTAATTCCATTTATTTATTCATCCTAGCCTAAATAAGAAGCATAGATTAATACATATGGAATATTTCATGGAGATAACCTCTTTAGAAAAAATGTTTTTACTAATATTTGACATGTTATTACAAAATAACTGGTGTCAGAAATCATATCTAAAACAACCAAAGCTATACTAACTTCAAATATCAGTCTTTGTTCCTTGTAGGACTAGACTTCCACCCAATTACCTTTTATGAAGAGTAAATTGCTTACATCTTATTTACGTACTTTTATTTAAACATATATGGATCACAGTTACTTTAGGCATCTGACACCAGTCATCCAAGTTATCTCTATGGTGAATGAAGAGATACAGTCTCTAGAAGCCAAAAAGCAAATCCTATAAGATGTCTCAAGATAGGTATGTTGTTATAATTATTTTTCTCCTCAGATATGACTACCTTAAACAATCTGTGCAGCTTATATATCTATTATTAAGTATGATGAATCGTACCTGAAATGAGGGAGTCATTTTTGTAAAATTATCCAATTAAAGGGTTATCCTAACAAAAACAAAGACCTAAGGAGAATCAGAGGAGCTATGAAAAGCAGAAAGTCCTCATAACCCAGTAATTACTACAAAGAGAGCACACACAAATGGTTAATCTCTAAGACCACCCAAGTTAGCCCATAGTCTCTGGTCAAATGAGTCACAGAAAGGAGCTTTCTCCCTGTAATGACAAGCAAATTAATGACCTTGCTGTCTCAATGAGCATGGGACTTAGTGGCAGCAGAGTTTGGGGGAGAACTTGAAAATTACCAAAAGATATTTTCAGGGTATTGCAGGATGTGAAAAACTTATTAGGTGATGTTGAGAAGAGTCAAAGTGAGGGAAGAAGGAATCAAATTGGATCTGGGAGAACAAGCATGAGGGAAAAAAGGACAACATGGTCTGGCCAAGTGCAACAAGAATGAGATACCACAAACTGGAGGGTCCTGAGCACCCAGGTGCTAGCAACTCCAGGAAGCTGCAGTTTAGAGGCCTGCTACAAAGTGGATTGCGCATGTAAAGCTAGCCATGCAAGAGACTTGTGTACAACCTGTGTGTGTGTACACTCTGCTAATGGGCTCTGATCCTGATAATCTGGAGCAGAGGAAAAGTCTGTGCTCATATTGAGATGAGAGCTGTGCTGAAAAGGACAAATTTTCCTGTCTTTGTCAATCTGTGCACCCAGACATGTCAATACTGTACATATTTCTCTGCCCAGCCTTGCACTGGGCTGGACCTGAGACAGAAGGAGCTCCCCAGGTCCTGTATGCCCCTAGGTTCAGCTGCCTCTGGTGAGGTGCAGACTCACTCTGCCATGTGAACTACAGAACTACAGAATGGCACCAGGGCAGGCTTGCTCTGCAGCTGCTTACAAGGGCAGGACAGCATTACTTAGCAGCAAAGCACCTGCCAGGTATCTTTCATACTCACATCTCACTTCATTATTACCTGTCTCTAATTCCCCTAGAGGAGAACCTTTTAAATTTTAAAGCGATAGCTCTATATGGAGGATGGAGCGAGGAGGTAGGTGGTTTCTTCTCCCAAAAAACAAGTCATAGGACAAGAGGAAATGGCCTCAAGCTGAGGTTTAGACTGGATATTAGGAATAATTTCTTCAAAAAGAAGGTGATCAGGCATTGGAACAAGCTACCCAGGGCAGTGGTAGAATCACCATCCCTGGAAGTGTTCAAAATACATGTAGACAACAACCTTAGTGACATGGCTTAGCGATGGACTTGGCAGTCCTGGGGTAATGGTTGGACTTGATGATCTTAAACATCTTTTCCAACCTAGCTGATTCTATGATTCTATTCTCTAAACCCCAAGTGACCTATGGAACAGGGTTTATTACATGTTTTCAATTAATTTTTAAAAACAGTTAATAAACCACCACCACCAAGAAACAGCAACCAGTCTACAGGAAAACAAAATTTAAAAAATCAGTATTGAGTAATCTGAATCTTAACTTACATGAGCAAATTGATAATGTGCTCATTTTAGCTGGAGACTGCTTATCTTCTTTGTCTACTGGTTTTCAAACAGTTGACTGCAAAGAAAATTAGTGAATGAGAGCACTCATTAATTCTTTGGTGGTTCCTTCCTCTGCTTTCTGCAGCACTAAATTCACATTCATTTGGTTATCTGTATTATTACTAAATAAAAAGAAAAAAAAAAAAAAACAAACAAAATACCCCTATCAAACTGCTATTCAGACACAATTATACACAAATTAAGACTCAAAAAGCTCTTATCCCTGCTGTTGACTATAGAGCTTCTTCGTGATCTCATGCATTGCTCACATTAAGTACCATCTTGAGTGACAACAACAGAAACTTGAATCACACTTTAATCTGTGATTGCATCTGAATATATTTCATCCATCTCCCTGAATATTTATTTTTAATCATGCTGTAGCACCATCTACCAGAACACAGCGAAACAAGACATGAGAGGACTTGTACCATACCTAATAGTCCAAGTACCTGTCCTAGGTGTTTTATCCAAGAATGAGGTGTTGCTGCTCCACTACAACATAAATATTAGATAATAAAAGTATTCTGGAGTGTTGGAGTATAGCCTACAACCAATACAAATATGACACAAAAGCAATGGGATTATAACTTTCAAACAATATTTTGCTATCGATCTAGGTTTAGAATACTCTTCTAAAATTTATTTTTTAAAAGCTGAATTGTTGGTAGCAGACAAATAATTAATGATGGGAAATAGAAAAAAAAAATATAGGGAAAGGTAACAGGTTAAGGGAGAATGAGAGTTGGAAAAGACAAGGAAAATAGAAAAATAGAAAAAAAAGAATGCAGGAAAAAGGGCATCTGAGTGAAAGGTAGTGGCAGAGAGTACTATTTACATGAGACAGACGAAAAAATGCAAGAAGAAAGAGAAACCTGACATAACAATCAATAAAAAGGCTTAGAAAAGTGAAGAAGAAAGAAAAGAAACAAGAAATCAAGAACTAATGGAGGGAAAAAAGGATTTTTGACTTATTTTTTTCTGTGCATCTCTAACTAATGGAAAAGACGATATGTGGAATAGGGTATGAATAAAGGTAAAAAAAAAAAAAAAAGATCAAGGGAAATCTCTAGTGATACTACCAAAGAAGCAAAAGCAAGGCAAAAAGCAGAGGAGGAGAATGTGATATAGCTTATGCTGCAACTATCAACATTTTAAATATATCAACATTTTACAATATATTTTCCTTCTCTTCATTTCATTATAGTCTATACTTTTGTAGAAACATAGTCTTGAGCTATATTCTGCAAATTGTTATATATGAAATATCATCTGCAATCTTAAACTTCTAAAAGTAGACAACTGCTGCTAGATATTTTCCGTAATACAGCAGATGTTTTATTTGAGTTTAAAGCCAATAGGTGGCATTAGTTTATTATCATAATGGTATTTTTTTATTTTACATTGGTGTTTGTTATAGATTTGACATATGATTCAGAATTCCTCAATACAGCATGAAAATCTTAAGTATGCATTTTCAATGTGCGTCATTAAGATTACATTTCACTGCTCCTTAAATTATCTGGAAATTATAAACCCTTGAAACACACATAATATACCATTCAGGTTTGATTTTCATGAAGATTTTCACTGGTACAAATTACAAAGGTAATTTTTAGTGGATGATTTCTTTATATGCTTTAACATTTTGAGAGGTCTTTTGCATCAATAAATCTTCACACCATGCATAAGGCTATACAAAGAAATAACGACATCTCAGCGGGTCATGGAAGAAACACCAATCACAGATTAAATCAGACTGAAATTGCTAATTTCCACAAAAGTAAGAAACAAAAGAGCAACCTTATTGCTTGCCAAAAATTTCCTCCCATTTTATGTTTTTGGCCAGCATGACTGGAATAATGAAGGTCTCTAGGACAGAGGCATAGACTTGGGCAAGCTTCTTATAGTTTTGCCCCAGTTGAGGTAAGATCAACCCAGTCCTGCATCATGTTTACAGTACTATCAATCAGATTTTTATCAGTATAGCTGAAAGGGAGGCAGATAACAATACGAAAACATTTTAAATAGTATCTGTCACTTTAGTAAGATCCACTTTGTAGGGTTTTTATAGGGAGATTCTCTGCAGTAAAGTATTCTCATCTAAATGCATCTAAATCAGAATCTCTAAACCTAAAAAAAGTTTACTTTGCCTTCTTGAGTAGAATTCTGCTGGAATTATGACCTTTGAGACTTGGTCTAGAAAAGCCTCTAATTTCAAATGAAAATAATTATTCCTTTACTGTATTTCTTTTAACAAATTTTGAAAAATAGCACTGAAGTCTTGAATGAAACACCTCAGTTTTCAGTTGCCAGTACAGAGAGCTGGTCACATTTTTTCTCCCTCCTTTTCTCCCACAAAATTACAATTCCTTTAGGCCTGCAGGCAGTTTCTGCAAAACTGCCAGAGTCTGATTTCTTTTGTTTTCCTTTTTGTGAACAAACCTTGTTGTTAAAAGGAAAAAGGGAAAGCTCATTCAGATGCAATACCTTGTTGAAAAGCTCTTCACAAGTGTTAAATACTTATATTCATAATTAGATATCATTGACGTGTATATACACTCTTAACTATACAATCCCTGTATGGTTACTGCACAATGTATTTCCTCGGATGTCATACTGGGACGTACAGGTACAGAATTCTGACATCTTTTGCTTTTCATTATCTTCTGCTTTATAAATACTACTGTTCAGTGCCTTAAAGCTCTGTTTAAAGCTTAGCTTTTACAGATTTTTTTTAATATAAAAAAATGTTGAGAACAATCATAGATATACCTCATATCTTACCATCTATGTTAAAAAACTTATATTTCTGAGAGGTAAAAATGCTCACTGCTACTGTGTTCCACCAGCTAAAATATTAGCAGGAATACCAACACCTACAAAATTGTTTTCCTTTGAAAAATATTTTGAAATCTCAACACGAAAAGTCGGCAACAGTGCATTCAAAGGATGCAGGATCAAAACCCTGCAGTTTTAGATGTTAATAAAGTTCACATTCAGTGAGATATAAAAGTCCATTAAAATCACATATTTGTAATCTAGCATGTTGCATAGGCAGAAACTGTACCCAGGTATGCTTATTTTCTATGCCCAAATTCCTTAATGCTTCAAGACATTAAATTTAGGGCTTGAAGGGACATCAGCTACTATATCCAGTCTCCTACAGCTTGGGGAAACAATGCAATAGGGACTGAACTCAAAAACATTATCCAGAATATCTACCCTATTATCATCTGTACAATAAAGGCTTAAGACACCTCTAAAATATGACGCTTTTAAGGCTACTAAATAAAGGACCCCATGCCTCGAGGCATCTTGAGAAGCAGATAAGAAGGTTACCAGTAATGAATTGAATTGCTGAAGTGCAGAGAATTTGTTATCCAGAAGTCAATGCAGTCACTTCCCTAATGATCTCCACCCATTTGCCTGAAGGAAAATTGTTTCCTATTTCCTGACATGACATATCTGATAATTACATTAAATTGGCTTATAAATATGGGAGCAAATAACAATAACCACCAACTTAGAAATTTGGAAGAGCTCCTTGAATGGAGAAGCTGAACAATCATATTCATCCCTAATTCTGAGCACTGAGATCTTGGGATTTGATGTAATTACTGCTAGAGTAAGCCAGTTACTTTCCAGAAGTGGGATTTATTGCTTTTGTGTATTGTACATATGAAATGGATATTTAGATTCAAATAGTTGATGGGGATGTAAAGACCAACAAATTCAGGTCATGGGTTGGAGGAGAAGACAGAATTGCAAATGGTATTGAAATCCTTTACTGTTGAATTATTAACACAACACTCCAGTGACAACTATTAGAACAGATGCTTCAAAAATTTGAGCAGAGATATTTGTAGTCAGCTTCTCAGCTACAGAAGAAAACCTTCATTTTTCATTTATATGAATTAGTTTCTGAGATACTACTTAAATGTTGGCTTGTAAAATCACCCTTTTAAATCCAAAAACATATATCTAGATTATTATACTTTTGCAACTATAATGTGACCAAAGGGAGCATTGGAACAAAACAGTGACAGACGACCGAATCAGAAAGAAGACTTCTTTTCTTAGGATGTGTTTTAATGTAACCAAAGAAAATTTGCACTCTAAGAATCCCTGTCTTAATTATGCAGCCAGGGAATACATAATTAACTACATGGACAAATGTACAATGGTTCAGAACCCAATAAAAAATTCCCAGTATAGCAACTGTTGAGTAGAGAGAGGTTTTCAATACGGATTAGAAATAGCCTCAACTAAGTAACCAGTTATTAAAAGTAACATAGGGGTGAAGAAACTACAACTACCTCCATTTAAAAATATACTTTGTTTCCCAGGCCCATTCCTTGAAAGAATCAGACTGACCGGTCATAGCTTTTCACCCAAAATGCTAGACTTCTGGTCATGTTTATTAGAAGTCCTTGGAGAAGGAACATAACAAGAGCCCTTCCTTTCCCTAAACCATGCATGTTCTTCAGAAGGTCCATTTCTCTTTTAGCTAAGGGACAACAGATAAAGAAACGACGTGTAAGATGTATACTAGAATTTATGTTGAGATCAGTATTAAATCTGAGTATGCAAAGCTACCTATAGCATATTTCCACCACTTTCCTTTAAAACATCACATAAAAAGGTATAACCCACTTGAATGGTTATAACTGGTACTTCACTGACTATATAGGAACATACAAGTCATTTACAAAGTCCTTAAGGATGTGACGCAAATCACCTAAGAGAGGCCATTCCACTCTGAAATTTATGTAGGAACAATATCCAGACCCATGTATACATCTGCACAACTTCTTCTTTTTACCCATTGACAAATCTTTTCTAAATCCCCGTAGCTTTCAGGGCAAACTGTGTCATCAGGATTTTTCAAGCAAACCCACAAAATTATGCTCCTTTAACCTAAACTTTAACCTTTATATCTTCAATATATCACTTGAGTTAAATAATGACTCTGCTGATTGGAAAAGAGAGACATTTTTCCTGTCTCAAAATCATAACATTGCTTAACATTACATATTAATAGATAGATCTAGTCAAAGTAATGTTGCATCCACAATCAGTTTTATGGTACAATCTGTGAGCATAAATGGCTACAGTCAGGCGTCAAGCTGAAATCTTTTCCAGGAGCAAAAGCCTGCCACACACTATGTATCTGCCACTACAGATTAGGTCTAGCCAGAAATTATGTGAAAAGTTGGAAAAATTCAGTTTGAGAAAATACAATCAAAATTCTGCCATGCATTTTGAAGAACTTCCTAAGCCTGGGGAATTGATTCTTTTGGCTTTCCTTATTCCAAAGTGTTCATCCAGTATGTCTGCTTGCCCTACTCACGCCCTGGAATTCCTTATCTGGGAGTCTCCTTTGGATCCAGCTCAAGCCACATGTACTGAAGTCCTTGGCTGTAGGATGACCTTGTCCCAAAGCCATGAATGACAGTCCTAGATCTGCAGCACTCTATTCGATAGACCTTTAGACCAAAATGCAACTTAACATTTTCTGACACTTCGTAACTCCATTGTGGACAGTTCTACTCCTGAATTACTGTCAGAGCAAAATAAAGTTATTTCTTTTGAAATACAAATTCAATAAAATAATTAACAATTGAAGGTGGGATAACCTATAATAGTAAGTTTCATCACAATCTGCTTGCAACAGGGAAGATAAAGATGAAGAGGTTTGTCTTGAGTGATGAGAAGGGAGAATGTTTGGTTCACATTTAAAACTTCAAAGACAGGTGAGCACATCTGCAGCATACTCCCAGGGACTTGTGGAGACATTTGGTACTTTGCATACATGGGCAATAGCAAACCTACATCTACAACTGAGTGCATCACAATTTCATTTTGTTTGCTAGGGAACATCCAATGCTTCTACTTTCTTTCCAAGCTTTCAGTTTGTACCAGGTAAACCAGTCAACTGTGTGGCAAGACTCTTCTTAATAAATGACCATGGTGGTTTTCATTATTAATGACTGTGAAGTACTCACCTAATAAAGGTATTTTGAACAGTGGTTTCTAACACAGTCATGTATTAACACAAACAAAATCAGTTACTCTGCTCATTGATTTTTATTCCTCACTTCTTCATGTTTTGTGTAGGGGTGACAGCTTCAACCTGCTCTTCACTTGTCTAGGAACAGATAATTACCACACGGGTTGCCTCAGTTCTAAGTTATTCTGCATGTGGTGACTGCTAGCTTTTTTTAAGCAAAAACTAGATGTGAAAAAATACAGAAAAAAAGAAACTGAAAAGTGTCAATCATTTTCTCTTTAAAATGCTAGTTTGAAATAGTGAGAAGAGCTTTATGGCAGGGCTGTTCTGTTGTTTTTTTTTTTTTTTTTTTTAATGTCAGATAAGAATCAAACTGTCTAAAGTACCAGGGGACCTTAACTACCCTGTCTGTCCTTATCTAAATGATAGAAGGCTTACGCTGGCCTTATTGCTTAAATATGATATATATTCAGTAGCATTTTTCTTTCCCTGTGCTGCAGACAAAAGAGAAATGGCAATGCAAACATCTAGTCATAACTAAAAGCTACCCAGGCAGCAGGGTCCTTTTGGGAAGCTATACAGTAACAGTGTCAACCTAGAACAGCTTAAGGTATTTAGAGAAGAGATTCAGAGCAGCCCTGTGGAGAAAGACTGGGGGGTGTTGGTTGATGAGAAAATGAACATGATCTGGCAGTGTGGGCTCGTAGCCCAGAAAGCCAACCGTATCCTGGGCTGCATCAAAAGGAGCATGACCAGCAGGTCGAAGGAGGTGATCCTGCCCCTCTACTCTGCTCTCGTGAGACCTCACTAGGAGCACTGTGTACAGTTCTGGTGTCCTCAACACAAAAACGACATGCAGCTGTTGGAACAAGTCCAGAGGAGGGCCACAAGGATGAAAAGTGATAAGTGGGCTGGAGCACCTCCTGTATGAAGACAGACTGAGAAAGCTGGGGCTGTTCAGCCTGGAGAAGAGAAGGCTGCAGGGAGACCTCATAGCAGCCTTCTAGTATCTGAAGGGGGCCTACAAGGATGCTTAGAGAGGAACTCTTCGCTAGGGACTGTAGTGACAGGACAAGAGGTAATGGGTTAAAACTTAAAACAGGGGAAGTTTAGATTGGATATAAGGAAGAAATTCTTTACTGAAGAATACCTTAGGGTGGTGAGGCACCGGAATGGGTTGCCCAGAGAAGCTGTGAATGTTCCATCCCTGGTGGTGTTCAAGGCCAGGTTGGACAGAGCCTTGGGTGGCATGGCTTAGTGTGAGGTCTCCCTGCCTGTGGCAGGGGGTTTGGAAGTAGGTGATCTTAAGGTCCTTTCCAACCCTAACTATTCTATGATTCTATCACTTTAAAATGACATGGCAAAAAACATACCCTACAGGGTAAAACATATTGTCTTGTAAATATGCAAATTTGCTCTGACAAACTGTTACAGACACTGCTATCTCTGATACTGAGAAATCAGCTTTGTAAACTAGTTACTAACCACAGCAGTTAGAACAGCCGTATTTCTTCAGAGATGAAACAAAAGGTCCCACCAGGTGCCACAGAGTAATGGTGCCACTGTATAAGTGACATAAATCTAAATCACCAAGGTTGCCTGAACTATTGTGTTAACAGTGGCATGCACCTTTTCAGAACCAAGTTTTATCGTTTGCACAACCTGATATTTGCTGGCTAACAAGGACAAACCTTAAATTCTAGCTTTTGAACATTTCCAATTCACCATATAGAAAGACATTGGTATATTATTATGAACTTTTTTTGAGAGAACTAATGAAATGAGTTTTTGCTTGATTCTTAATTCAGACAGAAGTTTTTCTTTCCTTTGCTTCAATTTGAAATACGAAGTTATTTTACTTTTCTAACTAAGCCTTTAATTACTATTGTTTAGGTATGACAACTAAGAGGAACAAAGATTGTCTAATCAAGATGGTTGAAAGAAAAAAATCCTAAAAATATTCCATGCTTTGGAGAGAAAAAATTACACGAGACACAACAACCCTTCCCCAAAAGTCAGAAGATTGTTCAAATGACATTTTGTCCCAGTTCCTGTTCACTTTCCCAAAGCCTTCTGGACTACTCTTCCACTGTGGGAAAGAAACCATAATTTATCATAGTCTGCTCCTTGCTTGCAGGGTCGTATTAACCTCACGGTCAGGCCCTGCCATCTCTTCTTGGGTAACCATGAAGGATAGTTTTCCTGTCATCAAAAGATGACAAAAGAACATCCCCTTTATTAGTTTCCTTTTTCCTAGCTTTTCCTTACCAAAAATAGACAAAGCTGCACAACTGTTTTAATCACATTCTTTGAAAAGTTGTCAGGTTATTTGGAAACTCACATTTTGTTTCTTATCTCTTCAATATGTTGCAGTTGTTATTAAAAATGAGGTGCATATTTCAAGGAAAAAAAAAAAAAAAGGAAAATCCAAAGTTTAAATTTACACCATAGGGACATACTCTGTTCAGAAAAGCAAAGATCTCTGATCAGTGATGTTCTGCCCAGTTCAATGGATATCCCAATATGTCACATTCACTTAAATATTCACTCCTTGTAACTCCTCACACTGTGAATTCTCCCCATTCCTATGTGCTGCACCTGTCTTTGGGCTCTCAGGAAGAAGGGCAACCTGCACCCAAAGACGCCACAGGGCCTATTTTCTAAGCATGACCCCATCACAATATTGATACCCTTGATCAGGTGACTTCAAAAAATGAAAACCAGAGAGTATAAATACTCATCATATGATCCTTTATTATGTGGTTCACTTAAGTATACGCTTATCTTCCTATTCAGTTTAAATACATGCAGCCATACAAGCATAATACAACAAAACACACCACAAGCCAAATGCATGGAGAGATTTTTGTTTAATTGAAACGAAATTTGATTATCAGCAGAACAGATGAAACTCCTTCCCACTGTAGACTATTTCCTGGCTCGATTCCTACTTTCTACCCCCATATGCTCTGTTATTTCATTTACTAACAAAATACGCCAAAAATTGGTATGTAGCACAAAACAGTCACATTTTTAACAACAGACCTATACCTCTGCTCCCAGTTTTCAGGGAGGACAAATTAATCAGAAAGTGTCTATGGAAACTTTTAGCTCGAATATTACCATTGTAAGTAAAACTGAGTTAGTAAAACTAGAACTAGAATAGAAATATTGCTAAAATTTAAGTGATTTTCATGCAAGCACAATATGAGTAAAGGCATCTAACAGCTTCACACTGGGATGAGCTGCAATGATGAGAGAATAATGGGAAAAGATAGGAAGACATTTTTCAACAGAATACTTGTTTCTTAAGCAGAAATTGTCTATAATACATGTGAGAAGGTTCTATTAATATCCCTGGGTAAGACTGAAAGGACTGGAGCAGAGAAGTGCATGTGTTATTGCTGTTTCGTACCTAACAAGTTGTTTGCTGCCTTCTCTAATACATATTCCTTATCAAGCTGTGGAGGTGCTGATAAAAGCATTCTCCATGTCCTTTTCCTATCCTTTCTCATAAAACATTGATGAAAACAGAAAAGGAACTGCACTGGGAAAAAAAATATATACAAAACATCCACATAAGCTGAAGTATCTCTCAAGCAAAAGACTTACTTTTCTGTTAAAGAAGTGTTGAAAGGGCCTTTTTAAAAAGTATCCCTATCCAAAAGGTGTTCTAGCTGACAATATTTGGAGCAGCAGTATTTAAGCAATGGCCACATGAAATTTTTTAAAATATTAGTATTTTTAAGACAAAACAAAAAAATACAGATTTAAAAAATCCGTCTGGGACCACAAACGGCTGTGTCCTCACTAGACAAATATTCTGGTGACTGAAATTTGGTTACAGCTTTGTACAAGGTGGCAACAGTTTTAGTCTGAGATCATCTCGGCATATACATAAAAAATGCAGGCTATGCAGCGGAAGACTTTCAAAAAAAGTACCCAAATCCACATTCTCATGGGTAAAATTGAAACCATGAAACTATAATGAATAGGATGTGCTTATCTTTGATTTACTGTCTCTTCCACAAACAGTCACTGCGAAGTCTGCAATAGAAAACACATGGTGTTCGATAAAATATTCCTGTTTCTGCTGAGACAGAACACATAGCAAAAGTACAATCTACACAGCAGCAGTAAAATCTTCTACAATGCTTTCTTTTTTCTCCAAGGTTAAATGTCCTTTTTAAGAGGGTTTTTTCTCGCAAAGCCCACCAGGAACATTTTTGTGAAAGGGTGTCTAGCTCGTACTCGAAACACGCACATTTTAATGAAGTAATTTTCCCTACTAAATTTTCAGTAAATACTGAAGTCCCTTATTGCCTCTAGTAAATATACATAATATCTGGCATGAAGTATGAAAGCAGCAGTTCAAGGACACCTGAACTGAAGAAGTGAGAAGAGGAAAAGACACTGGAATATGCTTCCAAAATATCTGCTGTGAAACAAGCTGCAAGGAAGCTGAAACAGCAGCAAATGAAAGAGCTGGAGACACAGTCACATACAGATGATACTTTTGACATTTTATGTTTTGTAACTCTTGGATGATTTTTCCAGTTTCTTCACTCTTGCTTTGGCTGAGTAAAGGTGATTTAACCCTTCTTTCAAATCGTGCCTAGTATGAAGTATGATCTCTTTCTCAGCCTTTTCACCCCTGCCCGAAGATTATCTGTTTTATTATACACATTTTGAAATTCTTGAGTTGAGAAATGTGCTTTCCAGCTTTTTCAGCTTTCCTCTCCAAGAGGTGGCTTGAGGTCAGGTAATACTGTACACCACGCAGCAGCCAAAAGAAATCTCTTCTCTAGCTAGTTCTTCTCTGTTAAGAAAAAGCTTACAGCTCTAAGAGTACACTTTTTAGAAAAGAAAACTAGCATATGTTCCTTTATGACTGCACTTCACAAATATAAATATCAAAACCAATAGAAAGTGCAGCTTATTTAACCTTTTGCTGTGTATTCATAGGATGTGATATTCTCTCCCAGAGAAATTTGCTTTCTTGTATTACCTCTTTTGTGGTTGCCTGAGTTGTCTGGCTAATACAAAATGCAGTGGATTCTTTATAGAACTGGGATTGCTCTGAACTCTCATTTTATTGTGTAACAAATTCAATGAAAGTCTCTCTTGATTTTCACAAGAAGCTTAAAAATAATAAAAATTTCTTTTTTAATACATACTATGATTTGAAAGACACAGATGAAGCTAGGCATGTCACAGAAAGTAGGAGAGACTGCTGTAGAGATGTTCTATGAGAACTATTTTTTTCTGGTCTTTGGCCATTATTCTGCAAATCAGTGTGGCCATCAGGTATTGACAAATGTGTCATCAGTGACAATGCTGAATGAAAGGAATTGAAACAAGCAAACACTTCTTGAAGTATTTGGGACAGAGGTTTTGGAATTGAATTTAATGTGTCTTCACAGACTGTAGTGATGAAGTTCTTCTCCCTGTGAATGTCTGTTTCTCTTGAATGGCGCACATTTGGCACTATTGAAATGGCATTCTGTTCGGATAATAATCTAATAAATCACATTTCTCAGGAGGAGAAAAACATTTTGCATCTCTACACTAGGCAACTGACAACAGCAAGTGGCTCATAAAGAGACCGTGGAATTAGTATTCTGAAACTGTGCAAGAAAACGATGCTGGGGAGGGTCCTATCCACCAGTCACACAAATGTGCCAAAGAGTGGTAGTGTGATGCCATTTTGATATAGATTTAACATTTTAACAAGCTGAAAATTATCAGCTTAACCAAAGGTTAGAGTAGGGTACTGACAGAACTGATTTGATTCTAGTCCAGTTTAATTTAAATGCTGGCAAGGAAGCCTGAGGCAGTAAATGACAAACTGGTCACTGCCAAGATGTTTTGGACCTCCTTTTTAGAATACAAAATTGGTTGTTTCTGGTTTTTCCAGCCCCCATGCAATGTTTATACTATTACCAATATAAGCAAGTGGGATCGCTGTCCCAAATGCAGGTATTTGGCAGAAAGTCCATGTTTTCACAGCATTTCATGAGAGAAGTCCTACTGTGAATTATGAATGAATGATAACTACAGAGGTACCCACTCAAAAGAATATCCCTGATTTCTATCCCCTCAGTGGTCAGTCAGCCCTCTCTGTCTTTTACCATTCCTTCCGGACAGACTGTTGAGAACAGATGAGTTCATCCTTCTGTCTTGTATTATTCAAAGAGCTTCTTGATAGGAAACTTAGCTTCTGCTATTTCACTATGCAAGTTATGGTCTTGTAATAGGCTGATATAGAGATTCATACCCAAGCTCAGTTATTCTGACAAACCATAAAGCTGCCATTGTATAGGCAATCCAGCTTTTAGTAGTAGAGCATGCAATGTTGCTATGGTCAAAATCCATTTATAATGTGTAAAGCAGCCTTTCAAATCAATCAGAGGCAGTGATCTGTAAAGAAACTGCATCCCAAGGAATCACCTTGTGCTTCCATTTTAATGCACAGCATCATTACGCATCTCACATCACATAAAATCTGACTTCTGTGAGAACAGATGAGGGCACTAAATTCTTTTAACTTCCACTGGCATGCCTGTAAGTATAAATTATGTTCAGAATTGCCTGGAAGTCACAAACATAAAGCAGAAAACTAAATAAAAACATCAAAATTACTTAATTTTTGTCCTGGCTCTGTATTACATGCAAATGAAAACCTGTACACAGGACTGATGTTCAAACCCTGCAAGCCATTATGTGTATGAGAACCTTGATGCTCACGGGTAGCCTGAAATCAGCAAGGAAATCCAATGGGATAAGACCCATTCACATGTGCAGTATTTCATCATCTAGAACATTTCCATGCTCCAATGAAAGTGAAACCTCCAAGACACCAATGAAAAGTTTATCAGCTCAGGATCTGACAGGCTTCTCAGCACTCTGTGAAAGCTTCAACCACTGCTCCAGGAAACTAAGTGGATGGAAGAAATTTAAAATTTCAGCAGCAAACACAAAACCAGCCGCTGGCAAAAGAAATGCTAGTTACAAACTCAGTACAGCAAAAACACTGATGTCCTACTTCAAGTATCAACAGCACATTCCCTGATGGCCCAGCTAGATGACTTCTACTAATTCCCATATCTCCTACTGAGTACAGGAAGACTGTTGTTCCATCTGTCAGCAGCAGAGGGGAGGGGGGTAGGGGGAAGTCACTTATGCCAGTTTGCTAAGAAATAATATCCATCTTATAGCAGCAACAGCAGCATAGCAACAATATGCCAATATGCAAATAGCAGAGCTAGAGCCCTGTATTTTAGAGGTTTCTTGGTTGTGCTAAAGACACATGAACGTGGCCTATGCAAAAGTCAGTCCCACTGCTACAGTTATTGCTGGCATTGTTGAAATTACAAATGCTAAATTTGCAAATGCTGGGCAAGGCCTAAGGTACACTCCCTTGGACTGTGGGGAGTAAAGAGGCATGTGACCTCCAGGGAGGACTTCATGTCTAAAGACAATATTTCACGGAGATATCAAAAAGTAGTTATTAAAAACATGAGGAAAAAATTGTTCCAGGATATGGGTAACAAAACCACCAGTATGGCAGAAAGTTATGGCAAGCAGTAGTAGTTGACTAAATATCTGCTTCTTCTATTCATTATTCTGCTTCTCATCAACCAACACCCCCAAGTCATTCTCAAGGCTGCTCTCAATCCATTCTCTGCCCAACCTGTATTTGTGCTTGCGATTACCCTAGCCCAGATGTAGGACCTTGCACTTGGCCTTGTTGAATTTCATGAGGTTTGCACTGTCAAGCCTGTCAAGGTCCTTCTGGACGGCATCCCTTCCCTCCAGTGTGGACTGCACCACACAGCTTGGTGTCATCAGCAAACTTGCTGAGGGTGCACTCAACCCCAGTATCCATGTCACTGACAAAGATATCAAACAGCGCCTGTCCCAATATCAACACATGAGGGACACTACTGGTCACTGGTCTCCACTTGGACATTGAACCATTGACCACAACTCTTTTGAGTGTGACCATCCAGCCAATTTCTTATCCACTGAGTGGTCCATCCATCAAATCCACATCTTTCCAGTTTAGAGACTAGGGTGCTGTGTGACACAATGTGAAATGTGTACAAGTCCAGGTAGGTGATATCGGTTGCTCTTCCCTTACCACCAGTGCTGTAAACCTGTCATAGAACACCACCAAGTTTGTCAGCCACATTTTGCTCTTAGTTAAGACATATTGGCTGTCATCAATCACCTTCTTGTATTACACATGCCTTAGCATACTTTCCAGGAGGCTCTGCTCATCTTGTCTGGCACAAAGGTGAGACTGACTGGCCTGTAGTTCCTCAGGAGTTCCTTTTTTTCTTTTTTAAAATGGGGATTGTTTCCCCTTTTCCAATCAGCAGGAACTTCACCAAACTGCAACAACTACTCAAATATGATAGATAGTGTCTTAGCAACTTCATCCACTAGTTTTCTCAAGACCTACAGATACATCTCATCAGGTCCCATGGACTTGTACACCTTCAAATTCCTCAAACCTGGTCTTCTACAGTGGGCAGTTCATTCTTCCAGTCTCTGCCTTTGCTTTATGCAACTTGGCTGCTGTAGCTGGGGCCCGTGTCAGTGAAAACCGAGGCAAAAAATTGAGTACCTCAGCTAACTTCATGTCCTGGGTAGCCAGACGTCTCATTTCTTTCTGGAGAGGGTCCATGTTTTCCCTAGACTTCCTTTTATCACCAACGTACCAAGACAAGTTTTTCTTTTTGCCCTTGATGTCCTTGGCCACATTTAATTCTACCAGGGCTTTAGCTTTCCTATCCTGAGCCTTGGCTGCTCAGACAATTTCTCTGTATTCCTCCTGGGCTACCTGTCTTTGCTTCCAACCTCTGTAGGCTTCTCTATTGTGCTGAAGTTTGACCAGAAGCTTCATGTTCATCCATGCAGGACTCTTGGTGTTTTTTCCTGAGTTCCTCCTTGTTGGAATACATTGGTCCTGAGCTTGGAGGAGGTGATCCTTGAATATTAATCAGCTTTCTTGGGTCACTCTTCCCTCCAGGGGTTTATCCCATGGTACTGTACCAAGCAGATTCTTGAAGAGGCCAAAGTCTGCCCTTCTGAAGTCCCGGGTAGTGAGCTTCCCATGTGACCTCTTTGCTGCTCTACCATTTCACACTAACCGATTCTTATTTGCAGACCAGCTCCAGTTTTGATCTGTTCCATTCCTTTCCATACTCTTTCCACTACTGTACTTCTCACTTGGAGTAATTGCACCTCATATATTTTAGGACTTGAGAATGTAAATATATGAGATTGTAAAACCAGCTGCTATCATACCACATGTCACATTAACTAATCCTTCTATATGTTGTTCCATCTTGATTCACTAGTTTTTGCTTTGGCTAATTCAGGCAGCTCAAAGGAGGCAAACCAATGTATCAACACGGGAACAAGATGCAGATCATGACCCTGTATACAATAAAAGTAAGTTAGTTTAGAGAATGTGACTTCAGTGAGGAAGACACACAGGATACATGCTGATGGGAAATTTGGATTAAATATGTGACTTGATTTCAAATGACCATCACAAACCACATCAACTCTAAATGCTACAGAATTTTGCTCTCTGAATTGAATAATGAATTTAATATTTGAACAAAACAAGAAGTATTTAAATATTTCACTTTTCAGGAAAAAAGGGGCAGAAGATTAAAGAGAAATTTATTTGACATAATTTTTGTACATGTGTTAAGTTAAAACGCAGTGTGCCATTAATGTAGATGAATTGTATTCCAGCCAAAATACATCTCTTGACTGTAAGAATAATTGGGCTGGGAGGGTATGTGAATGGCTAGAGATATCGTCTCCTGTCAAATTGAAATGTCATTCTTTTTTAAGTGCAAACATAAATATTACTGAAAATCCCTCAATTTAGCATGGAAGAAAAGAAGCATGATGTGTCATTTTTTTGTTGATTTTGAAGAGAGGTGAAATGAAAACTGACTTGTTTCCACTGCAGCACATGCTGATGTCCATCCCAGCACAATGCGCTTGAATAGTTTCTTGTGGGCTGCTGTGGAATTTGAATATTCAAATACTTACCAAATTTAAGGAAGCACAGTTAGCCGATTAACAGGTAATAACGCACAAGCATCCAGCATATGCACTGTAGCCCTTCTGAGTTTTGCGAGGCAGTTATTTCAGCCATGCTAGTGCCAAAGTAGGCCACGACAACATGCTCCTATATTCCTTCTAAACAATCATGTCTCTCAAAAGGAGTGCCTGGTGCAACTGGAAAATAACAACTTTATTTTGTAAATGTTTATGTTCAGTCCAGCTCACCACGTCTGAATGTTCAACTGTACTTAAACAGAAAAGGTGGCAGAAATGTGATGATGTGGAGCAGTACCATCCTCCTGCACACATTATGTCTTGGAGCAGCCACACCTGTAATAAGTAGCACAGCCTAAATAATGAACTTGGAGCATTCATTTCTACTGAAGTTCATAGAAATGTTATCAGTGTCCATTAGGCCATGTTTCCATGGGAAACCCCTCAATGGAACATACTTGCCTTTGACTGAAGGTTCTCTAAGCACATGTATAGATTGGCATGTGTGAACACCTTCAGCTGTCTTGACTGTCTCATTGTATCTTTGCATGATATAGCAGACACTTGTATTTGATCTATTATGTGGGAAAGTCCTTTCTGAAGCAACAACAGCTAGAAGGAAGAAAGTGGTTCTAACTTGCAAGCTTTTAAATGGTATTTTTTAAGTTGTCTTTAACTCTGAAGAAATTCCAGATCAGAGTTTCCTGATACACAATAATAGCAGTAGGCTTTCTGAAACATTGTGAATAAAATCTACATGTATTATAAGAGGGATACATAATCACCCATTGATGGAAAATCTGAAGAGCCATTTCTCAAAATATGAAAAACCGTCTCTCTGAATTATTACAGTATTTCTTAAAATTAACTAACCCTTTTTCAGAACTACATAACAAGTGGAATAAGCTTCCCAAAAATTTAATAATTTTACTAAATATGGAGAAATGTTATTTTGCCACAAAATATAAAACAGTAGAAAACTTCATGGGTGAAATGTGCTCATTTGGTTTTTTCACTTTGAAATTGTACAGTGAAGAAACAATACATATATCCTCTCCACTCTAGACTGCTTTGTTCAAAGAGATGTTTTAAAGGCAATGAAAAAAAAAAAATTAATCACTCATAAAAGAAGTGTGATACATAATACCTCAAAATTACCATCACTGCTTTTCCCATGACTGAAATCAGAATATCTACAGGTTCTAATTACCTGCATTCACTTGTTAAAAATCAGCCTTTTCTACACATTTATTCTACAGTAAATCCAAATATTCTTACCCACCTTTTAATTCAGGCTGAACTCGTGCAAAATATAAAGTCAGAATAAATGCTACACTTATCAAGGTTACTTAGTCTTTTTTGTTGTACGTTTTCCAGAAATTCCTGTTCTGTTCTGACTCCTATTTGGTAAAATAACTTGCATTTTATTCTACCTTATGGAAAGTGTTAAACATGAAGGTAGATTTTTGGAAAGGTTCTGATGAGAAGGCAGATAATACACTCCAGTCCTAAAACACTTTCTAGTATGTATCTTTATTGTTTGTGTATCATTTCTTGCATAAGCGAGTATAAACCAATTTCAATGAACAGCTTTGTGTATGGTTATAGTTTCCATGTGAAACATGCAAAATTACTATAAACCCATAGGAAATTAACTACCAATCAAGAAAGGAGACAGATAAATGTAGCAAATTTTTAAAACTGTAAGATAGAACTGTCCTGGTTTAAGCCCAGCCAATAACTCAGAACCACACAGCCGCTTGTTCACTCCCCCTCTTCTTCTTCCCCCTCTTCCCGGAGAGACAGGGAGGAAAATAGAAAGAATGTAACTCCCACGGGTTGAGATAAGAGCAGTCCAGTAACTAACGTATAACACAGACCACTGCTGCTACCACCAATAATAATAATAATGATAAGGTAAATAACAAGGGAAGAGAATACAACCGCTCACCACCTGCCAACCGATACCCAGACCTACCCGAGCAGCGGTCTGGGCCTTTCAGGTACCTGCCCCCAGTTTATATAGTGGCCATGACGTGCTGTGGTATGGAATACCTCTTTGGCTAGTTTGGGTCAGGTGTCCTGTCTCTGCTTCCTCCCGGGTTCCCCTCCTCCCTGGCAGAGCATGACACTGAGAAAGTCCTTGATCAGAGCAATCATTACTTAGCAACAACTGAAAACATTGGTGTTATCAGCATTGTTCCCAGGCTGAAATTCAAAAACACAGCACTGCAGCAGCTACTAAGAAGGAGAAAAATGACCGCTACTGCTGAACCCAGGACAAGAGCTAAAAAATAATTTAAATTAGCTGCCTTTTAAAAGGAACCCAGTAAGTTTTTACAGGGAAAAAAAAAAAGTTGCCTTTGAAATGCGTGAGTCTTTTGTGCAGTTATACCTTTAGTCAGGTAGCCCTTTGCTTGCCAGAAGGAGAATTTCTTTTCACATTTCTTGGAGGCTCTTAATACTGGCATTGTAAAGAGCACCATCAGCAGAGAGATGACTTTTCTTAATAAACTTTTGTACCACTACTATTTTTTATTTGTAATGAAGTATTCACATTTCCCCCTTATGTCTCCATTTGATTATACGGATATTTCAGATTTCCTTTGTAAAATGGGAAACCTGATGTATATTTTTCTAATTAGACGTTGAACCATACACATGTTCATGTGAATGAACACAAAGAATGGATAGTCAACATTCACAGGTGCTTAAATTTGACTCAAAATTACTGACATATGTAGTGAAGATGGTTCTATGCATGAGAAAGCACCACAAATTCATACAGACCAAACTCTGTATTTTTAGTAAAAATATCTTGGATTTATACTGAAAAAAAAAATATTCCAAAGACTGTGACTCACCAGTTGAAAAACTAAAGATGAAGATCAGATCCAGAAAACTCAGGAACTGGGGGTGTCACAATGTAAAAAATGTTTCCTGAAAATGATTCTCCCATGAATAAAGATTTCATTAGAAATCTTCTAGGGAACTCATCCACTGGAAAAATAATTTGTTTCCTTTTCACTGACTTCCAGCTAGTCTGAGGTCACTTTTCTTTGTATTTTTAAAGAAGCTGCTTCATCATACCCTTCTCCTACTTTGTCAAAAGTCAAAAGGATTTATTGCAAAGTCCTCAGCTAAGCAGAAAGGTGAAAGAGAATGACTGGGTATTTCTAATAGCAATCACAATAAAAAGTTACTCCATTGGACCATGTGAATAGTACCTGAATATTAAATTAGATTCCCATCTCACATTCTGACAGTCAAATTTAAAAATGCATATATACATATATATATATGTATACACACACACACACACACACACACAAACATATACGCACACCTTCACGACCAGGTATCAGATCACAATCATGTGCTCTGAATTATTTTTATTTTGCTTCTTTCCAGCTCTGCAGAAGTGCAAGAACACAAAAAGACAGGGAAGAGGAAAGGAGGTTTGATCAGCATGGCAGAAAACATTCAACACACTTGTAAGAAAGAACCAAAAAGTCAGATTACAGCCACAGGCCTCTTATGGAGGTAGGACAGTCAACTTAGCCATTTCCCAGCTTCCACAGCTATTTGCTTCTTACAGTACAGATGCCAGCAGCCACCCTTAGGTTATAGATTTCCACCATGATCACTGCAGCATATCACATTGAAGATGATGAAGCATCTTAACACTGAATGACTGGTAGTAAATCAGCTTTATTAACAGTGCCCACAGAAGTTGCCAGTTCTTTTTCAGTCCTCCCTCCTCCTTTTCAAAAGGGCAATTCATGAACTGGGGTTGAGTAATGGTGCAACTGCTAGTACAATTTATGAAATGAAGATCATATCTTAGAGGATAAGCAGTGAGTATAATAACAGGTTCAGCTGAACTATTTGGGAAGAAATCTTCACGGCCAAAAAGGCTTTCTTACTACTCAGCTACTTTCTCTTGTACATAAATCACCCAAACATATTAGAGATTTTATACGTTGGACTGAGATAGATTTATCAGGGAAGTGCTGTTTCAACAGAACACCATAGGTTTTACATCACCTTTAAGCATGTGATTATCCTGACTGAAGTCAGAATGAACTTAGGCACAGAGCTGGGAGAGGAATTATATTACCAGCTCCAGAGGTTTTAGGACCATAAAAATGTTCTCCTCTCACAATTCTGTGCTCTCAACATATAAAAACATAACCAACAATCATATGAGCATTCTGTGAAATACAGTATTATTACAGGAGAGTCATCTTATTTATGGTGTGTGGGAATCAAAAAGGAAAGGAAAAATAAAAGGGAAAAGGAGGGAAGGAAGAAAAGAGAGGAGAGGAAAGGAAAAAAAAAGAAGAAAAGAAAAGAAAAAAGATTCAGATTTATGCTAGGGAAAAGAATATAAAAAAATGGAGAAGAAAGACACAAAGGAGACTCAGGAAAGCATGAATAGCAGAAAATTGAAGACACAAAAAGGCATTATAGAGAAGAAAAGAAAAAGCACAGTAACACCAAGAAACAGGATGAATCAAGACAAGATGAGGATAAAATAGAAAAACGGAAGGGTTACAGAGAGGTGATGATACTAGATGAGGGGAATGAATAAGATGCTGGGAAGCTTAGGGAGAGTGAAGGGAGGAATGAGTTGCAGTTACTACTGATTATGAAAATTTCATGAAAGAAGGTAGTATAGGGACCATCACCTATTATAAAACCTTCATTTGGAAGGCTTGCTTTTTTGGAGTGATTTATATAATTTAATTATTTTTTTCCCCCCTGCTTAGTATATTTATAATATTACTTTTGTCTTTGCTTGTTAAAAAGATACTGTGGCTGACTTCAAGATAAAACCACACATTCTAGAAAATGAGTTTTCAGGTGTTATAGTTCTCACAAAAGCTTTTTTTTTTTCCTTTTAATACCTTTTTTTTTTTTTCCCACAGAAGTGCTCACCTGGGACATACATTCAGAGAACTCTTGCTCTTCTTAGGCATGTAAAGTAATTGTTAAGCTGCTTTTGCCTCCAGCCTTATGAACAATACTGCTGGAAACACATACTAACAGAGAGATTCATTGCTAATTGCTTAATTATATCTATTCCAAGAGCCTGATCATAGATTAATTCATATCTGGTGGGATGCTACCTCCTATCCAAAGGCCATCTTTCTATGTACTTTTTAATTTTCCCTGTAATTGAAGATCCAGAGTCCAGAATGCCTATGTGGCTAAATGGTTTTCACAGTTGCTTTGAGAATTGAAACCCACTACAGCAGTA
This sequence comes from Lathamus discolor, assembly GCF_037157495.1. NCBI lineage: Eukaryota > Metazoa > Chordata > Aves > Psittaciformes > Psittacidae > Lathamus > Lathamus discolor. Next base: position 68,609,252 of record NC_088887.1, on the reverse strand, counting down.
TTTCGTTAATGTTTACAAGATGAAAATGGTACTCTTGGGTGGCAAACCTCTTTAGCTACACAATGCACACCTTTATTTCTTCTACTGTTTCTTTTATGAGAGACATTTCTAACCCATTGGCTAGGATGCAGCATATAAAACTGAACTGTTGGGCTGGATTATTCATGTATGGGTTTCCTGACAGTGCAAACAACATACAGGTAATAATAATCAAACTAATTAGCACATGTATAGCACTTTGTATCCTGGAAGCATTAAACAAACGTTAACTAATTAATTCTCACAACACCCGTGTGAGGAAAGGAAGTAATTACCCTGAGCCCCATTTAACACACTGAGAGGTTAAAGCATTACTCTGGCTGGAAAACATAAGCCATGGGTTGGTATTATGGTGCTTTATGTCTGTGATTTCTCAGTGATACTGCTCTTCAAGAGCCAGGCCTGCAAGCTGAGATTTTACTCTGGTAGAGGGAACAGTAGGTTCACTGCTGGCTTAGCCAGGGCACAGCCAACACAGACAGCACTGCTGGTGATGTGGGCTTCTTGTAACCTCCTGTGTAAGATTTTGCCTTCATAAAGTCCTTCCTTCAGTTCTACTATGTCCTTTCAGTTCCACTATGTCTTTAGTATTTTTGTGGTTCCAGTGAGGCCTTTATGCCTGTAGGGGCCTCCCTGCATTTCAGCTGCAGTCCTTTGGACTAAGAGCTTTGGATGGGTCTCCAGTGTAAGGTGGGCTCTAATACTCTAACACTCAGCCTATGCATCAGAGAGGAACAACTGGCAAATCTTCCTTGCTTGCCTTTGAGGACTGATGGAGAGAAAGAAGCGATGCTATCTCTGACATTAACATAAATATAATTTCCTTTTCTATTCTACACATAACGAACAGGCCATGTTCCTGCAATTCATTTTGGAAACAAAAACAGTTCCCTTCAGTGAAAACAGGTTACCAAGTGACTGTGGAACTAAAATCTGCCTTCTTGCATGCAAGTGAAATAAGCATGAGTATTCACATGACACACTATTCATCTCCCAGATCAGTTTTATGAACAAGTCATACAGAGGCAAAATGTGAACTGCAAATCAGGCAGCCCGGGTATTGCGTTAACAGGTTGACAATTACAATAAATACTCCCAAATTATAATAGATCTAGGTCAAGAGTAGGTCAGGACAACATATTGATTGGACCTTCCATTTCACTAGCATTACTTTGTAATCCAACCTGTTATGGAGTACTGCTCATGTAAACGCTATGCATATGCATTACACATTTTGAGGACAGAACAATGAGCTGGATGCTGCCTTCAAGAACTTACAGGTTAAAAAATACAGAGCAAGAGGTACAAGGCTATAATGAGAACAGAATAATGTGTATAAAGCCATGCAAAAAGTTAGAGGTAGGGTCCCTGTTTTCTAAATCTCTGCTTACATGGTTTTAAAAATATAAACACACCTGCAGTGGCTATAGTTTTCCTATCCATAAAGCACGGAAGGTCCAACAGTCAGATACTTTTTTATTGTCATTCTAATATACTGGAAAATTGAGTGAGCTACAATTTTCTATTGCTAGAAAGCAACAGGAATCTGTAAAGTCATCACAAGGGATAAAAAAAGTAAGGCTTTTCTAAACTTTGTTTCTTTTATGGATTTTTCTGAAGAAGCAACAACATGTACATTGCCTTACCTCAGACTTCCAATAATAATTCTTGTTCAGCTTAACTTTTAAATGCTATCTCTTAGAGAAAAGCACACTATCAGCTGTAATATCTACATGTAGACCTTTCTAAGATGTCAAACAAGTTCAGGAATAAACTCGGATTTTACTCTAGATGAGAATGAAACAATTAGGTAATTCACCTAATGAAGTGTTACACATTTGTGAAACTAAATTGGTTTGTAGTGTAGATATATATCAAGAGAGGTACTCAATGGTAATTAATCATCTATCATTATTGCAGGACTTCAATTGTCAACCACAAATATGCATAAATTCCTCTCATTAACAGAAGTTTAATCACTTAAATCCAAATTAAAACTATGGCAGGGCTACCAGATGCTATAACCCAATAAAACTAGCATATAATAAACAAATGAAACAAAATCATCTCCCATAATATAAAACCGGGGGGGGGGGTGGGGGGGTGGAAGGGGTGGGGGAACAAACAAAAAAGAAAACAAGCAAAAAAAACCAAACCAAACAAACCCTAACAAAAACCCCCAAACAAACCTAAACCAACCAAAAACTCAGTTGTTAATTCCCATGATGGTTCCAGTATCTGTATTTATGAAATATTAAGTGAGCCTTGAATCACCCTGATAACTGATGAAAACCTTGGGAAAGGAACCAAGGAACCATCTAGGTTGGGCAAAGAAGAGATTCAGAGCAGCCCTGCAGAGAAGGACTTGGGGGTGTTGGTTGATGAGAAAATGAACATGAGCCGGCAGTGTGCGCTCGCAGCCCAGAAAGCCAACCGTATCCTGGGCTGCATCAAAAGGAGCATGACCAGCAGGTCGAAGGAGGTGATCCTGCCCCTCTACTCTGCTCTTGTGAGACCTCACCTGGAGTATTGTGTGCAGTTCTGATGTCCTCAACATAAAAAGGACATGGAACTGCTGGAACAAGTCCAGAGGAGGGCCACAAGGATGATCAGGGGACTGGAGCACCTCCCGTATGAAGACAGGCTGAGAAAGCTGGGGCTGTTCAGCCTGGAGAAGAGAAGGCTGCGTGGAGACCTCATATCAGCCTTCCAGTATCTGAAGGGGGGCTATAGGGATGCTGGGGATGGACTATTCATTAGGGACTGTAGTGATAGGACAAGGGGTAATGAGTTAAAACTTAATCAGGGGAAGTTTAAATTGGATATAAGGAAGAAATTCTTTACTGTAAGGGTGGTGAGGCACCGGAATGGGTTGCCCAAGGAAGCTGTGAATGCTCCATCCCTGGGGGTGTTCAAGGCCAGGTTGGACAGAGCCTTGTGTGGGATGGTTTAGTGTTAGGTGTCCCTGCCCATGGCAGGGGGTTTGGAACTAGATGATGTTGAGGTTCTTTCCAACCCTAACTATTCTATGATTCTATGATCTAATAGTCTGGAAACAACATTGTGGCATTCCTAAATCCCTCTGTCCATGGGGTGCTACTTGGGGAAATAATGTTTCTTTGGGATACATGAATTTTCCAGGCTTCTTTTTATTTCCAGAATGACCTACAAGACCTGCTTCACTGTCACTTCAGACTGACTTACTGTCTCACTGTATCAGACAGGTGTATAGTGAATGCATAGACTATATGCATACAGTGAATGCATGTATAGTCAGAGTGAACGTACCAACTCCACTTCTGACTCCATATTTGCAGCTCTGTAAATTCACCATTTCTGCATTGTGTGTAAAGTAAAAACATCTGTGCTACATTGGACTAACTTGTTGCTATCTACTTTGACCTGGTTCGTAAAATAAATGAAGCTGCATTCCCCACATAAATCATTAATTCAATAGCTTTCTACACAAAAAAAAAAAAAAAAATTATCTCTCCAGTCAGACTATGCATTAAAGAAAAAAAAGTCTATATGCATGTTTATATCCACATAAAAAGCCTATTTCAAATCACTGATTAAGCTGGGATTTATATTTCATAATTAAATGATTCTACACAACTGCTGTTATGGGAAATGTGTTTAAAATTTGTACACACTCCTTAATAAAAATGCTAAATTAACAGAGAAAAAAAGTACAGAATCAGGAACTGCCAAATCCAACTTTCACAGTGTTTAATCAGCGCAGCTTGCAACTGAAAAGTACTGCTGATATTTATTTGAATCTTTTAAATACAGAAAAGATTTCAAAACTTTATAAAGTTACTAGAACTTAGTAACATGTGTCCTCTTTCATAATCTGCATATTATTGATACATATTTAAAGTTACACTACGTCTCTAAATAATAAGTCTGACATAGTCTTGTATAGACATAGGAATTTTAGCTGTTAACTAATACACGGCTTCAATAGGTATTTCCACAACTGGCTTCGCTTCCATGCTGTTACAGCTGCATTTCTAGATTTTGACCAATAGGTGGCACTATGAATTTCTAGAAAATAGCTATAAATTTAACACATTTGATTGCAAATTAGATTCCAGGTGATCAGTAGCCAAATTAACAGCTAGATATAATTAGCAATTATATAGCAGTAATTGGAGTATGAAGAAGGCATACATGGAAAAAAAATAAAAGAAAAATAAAAAAGCCCCTAATAAGAGCTATGAAACTCAAAACCAGATGGAATAAGAAATGATAACCTGATCAGAGGCTGTCAGAAGAAGGTTTACAAGCACTGAATTCTGGCAGCAACAATAAAATAACATACAAGTTGATACAAATTAGAAAGGCACTAATTAGCAAGGTACACATTTCTGTGATATAATTTCTCTTTACTTCAGAAAATATGATCCCTAGAACATGGCTCAAGCTAGGCATCAAAACTTAAAACACCTGAAATAAAGTTTTTTGGAAAATAGGTGAATATATGAACATGTGATATGCATGCAAAATTTCAGATTATGCCAAAGTTGAACAAAAATTACTGTCTGACAGGACAGCCCTGAAATTGTGAAACATACCCACTGAACCTGTGACCAAGGGAAAGGCATGCAAATGCCAGTCATAGGCCATCCTGACGCACAGACGCTTGCAAGAGTTTGTACAAAATATGTGAAGCAAGAGTCAAGGTACTGCCATGCCAGAACACGTTTAAAGAATAAACAAGATAATGGGTATTTCTAACAAAATGTGAAACAGTAAGCAAAAGAATTTACTGCTGGATCCTAATTGGTTTGCTAACATCAAGTACTGCACGACATAATAGACATCTCTCTATACACACACGCATACATGTGCACACAAATCCAGGTTTTTTCATGTATTCTTCCTTCCTCTCCTCATTACTCAAATTTTAAAATGGAGACTATCACCCACTGGAGACAATTTCCCCAGAAAGGTAACCAAAATTATTCTTCCCAAAATTTTACTTAAAGGATTAAAAATAAGTGAGAAATGTTGCAAAAAATGAATGCAGTATGTTATCTGAATCTGAAGAAAGAACTCATTGAACATGCTTTACAAAACAGCATATGACATATCAAAGAAAGTTTACTAGAAAGCAAAGCCTTTCAAAGTAGTGTAAGACTATTTTCCTAAAGACACAAGGACTGGTTCTGAAATAAGAGAGTGATGGAAACTGCAGATAATTATTTAGATATTTTTTTTCAAACTCAAATGCTTGCATTTATTCCACAAATTTGTATTTATTCAAAGCTGAAGGTAAAATGGTTTACACCTAAATTTCATTTAAATATTAAGATACATGACTATGCACTTTTTGGAGGGAAAATAGTGCCATCCATTAACAGAATGAAAAGCTTTTTTGTAAGTGTTAAGGAGTAATGTAAGCAATAGGATAATGTGAAAACCATGACTTTTTAATTTGCTTCCTAAGGCTCAAAATGTCTAAAACTGTAAGTAAGCCTGGCATTGTCTCAAAATGCTTTTTGTTAAAGACCTTAACAATTTTTCCAAAATGAAATAACAAAAATGGATAGAAAGCAAACAGTTTGCAAATAACCAAACCTTCATTGTACTGTTAAATATTAAGTATCTATCTGAAAGACTCTGCTACCACTTATGGGGGTTCAGTAGACAAAACTGAGAATGGTGGGGAGAAAAAAATAAATTACTTCAGCTTTTTAAAGACATCTTTTTACTAAGAAACTTAGAGACAGCTGTTATTAACATCTATCACAGATGTCATATACAGGTTTCCAAGAAATAATAATAAATCTGTATGCCAACATATGAACATGGCTTTTTGTGTTAAAGAAAGTTTAAACGAACTTAATGAAAAAGAACTTTATCAAATTTTCTACAGTAAATATGAAAAATGCAGAGCATCTTCTTTTACTCAAAAGGTTGAAAAACCAATGGCAACAATGTAAATTCTAGAACTGATGAAATATCCATCAATGAAATGGAATTAAAGAAGTTGCAGAAGGAAAACAATGTTTAGATATATTACATTAAAAAATTAGTTTTTCTTTTTAATATAAAAAAGGGAGAGAACATCTAATTGTGACTTAAGAAAATTACTTAAGAAAGTTTTGAACAACCCACCTTTGGCATTCAAAGAAGATGAACCACTAAACCTACTAATGGATTTTTAAACACTTTAACATGTCATGACTGACTAGATTTGTTAAGGGAGTACAGTGGATGAAAATAAGAAAAAAAAAAATCTCACTCTTCTTCTTTTACAGAGTAAGCAGAACCCAGAGCTCTGCTGTTCACTCACCCCTACAGTGAAATTTGGCTGTTAAAATGTATTAGAGACACATTTTCATAATACAACACCTGAGCACCTAAGTATTCTTCCTCCACAGAGCTAATGCACAATAGGTGCTGATTATTCACATGCTTTGAGATACTTTTAAACCTTACTGTTTATGACCAACTGTCATTTAAGATGACTAGTTGTTTGCCTAAAATCCTTTCCCAATTAATCGCATCCATTCCCACTGGTGCCTGGGATTTTGTTCTGTATTTGAACTTTTTTTTTTTAATATATTAATACTTGTAAGAATTGGTGAAGTTTATCATTCTGAGACTATGTGTAGTTTCGTTGTATACAGTCAGCAGAAGCAACAGGTCATGACTGCTTTTGCAGATTATTTGGTTGTCATAAAACAGAATGGAATCAAGATCTATAAATCTTAGTTTTGGTAGCAAAAAAAAAAAAAAAAGGAGAGATATCTAAACAAAATACAAGTGATGCTTGGTGCACTGCATTCCTTCTGCAGATCCCTTCCAGCTCAAGAGCCTTGATTTGTTCAGCTTTAGAGAACACCAATTTACACAACTATACAGCCTTAGGTAGAACAGTGGGTTCTAACAGCCCTAGCAGACAGATATTGAGGAAGAAATCCACAGCAGCTATGGGTATCTCCATTTGAGCTCAACTGTCGCTTCAGGCCTCTTCCATTATACCTACCACAGTCAAGATCAGCACAGTTCCACTTCTCTCTTTTCTGGACATCAGAAATATTTTTTCCACATCCCAAAGAAACTGTACAAACAGAACTGATAATTTGAGGCTAAATGGATCTGAACAAAAAGATCTTCAATGTTTCCTGCCCTACTTTTCTTTCAAGAGAGATTGGCTTACTTTTTTGTGATTGTTTAGTTTTGTTTACAGGATTCAATACCCATAAATGAAGGAAGTTGACTGGGTTGAACGTGACAGACACAAAAAGTCTTTGGTTACCACCTGTAAGCAACATCATAGCAAGCTTGTTGTGGGTATGAAAGCAGCCCAAGCATGTATATAAAATCAAGTATGAGGGCATGTCAGACCGCTCAAACCCTATCTAAAGAAACTCGTGCACAACACTGTCTTCTTTGTAGGAATAAGACTAATCTGAACAACACAAGCATGAATTCAGCTTGCCTTGTAGCAAATACTGTCACTAACAGCAAATCACTCATTCAGAACTGCAGTGTCACAACAATAAAACCGTATTTATTTAGGAAAAGAAATACAAAACTAACTTAATTGCCTGAAAAATACCATGATAATGAAATACTAGATCAGTGAACGTTTCCCCAGAATAGCCTGAGCAGATCTCAGCAGATGGTAACAAAAAGGTATGGCCATACAAAAAAATCCAGCATACTTCAGGTTGGCAAAGACATCCATGAGGGTAAAAGCCAAGCACAGTCAAATATACAAGATAGATATATATATATATTTGAATATTGCTTGGCTTTTATACATATATAGATATATCAGTTCAGGGATAACAGCAACATAGAAATAGAATTGCCTCCACCAGAGGTACCTCCCTTAGCATGTTCTATCATGTCATGGTTTAAGCCCATACAGTAACTCAGCACCATGCAGCTGTTTGCTCACTCCCCTCTTCCCCCTCCCTGGGTGGGATGGAGAGGATAATCAAATGAAATATAAACCTCATGGGTTGAGGTAAGAACAGTTTAGTAACCGAAGTACAATATAATACAATACTAATAATAATAATAAAAAGGGAAATAACAAGGGAGAGATATAACACTAAAAGGGGGAAAGGAAAAAAAAACCCACAACAATAAACAGCAGTGATGCACACTACAATTACTCACCACCAGCCGACCGACATCCACAGAATCACAGAATCACAGAATCCCAAGGGTTGGAAGGGACCTAAAAAGATCATCTAGTCCAACCCCCCTGCAAGAGCAGGGTAACCTACAGTACATCACACAGGAACTTGTCCAGGCGGGCCTTGAATATCTCCAGTGTAGGAGACTCCACAACCCCCCTGGGCAACCTGTTCCAGTGCTCTGTCACTCTTACAGTAAAGAAGTTCTTCCTGATGTTAACGTGGAACTTCCTATGTTCCAGTTTACACCCATTGCCCCTTGTCCTATCACTGGATATCACTGAAAAAAGCCTAGCTCCATCATCCTGACACCTACCCTTCACATATTTGTAAACATTGATGAGGTCACCCCTCAGTCTCCTCTTCTCCAAGCTAAAGAGACCCAGCTCCCTCAGCCTCTCCTCATAAGGGAGATGTTCCACTCCCTTAATCATCCTTGTGGCTCTGCGCTGGACTCCTTCAAGCAATTCCCTGTCCTTCTTGAACAGAGGGGCCCAGAACTGGACGCAATATTCCAGATGCGGCCTCACCAAGGCTGAGTAGAGGGGGAGGAGAACCTCTCTTGACCTACTAACCACTCCCTTTCTAATGCACCCTAAGATGCCATTTGCCTTCTTGGCCACAAGAGCACATTGCTGGCTCATGGTCATCCTCCTATCCACCAGGACCCCCAGGTCCCTTTCCCCTTCACTACTTTCCAGCAGGTTAACCCCCAACCTGTACTGGTACATGGGGTTGTTCTTCCCCAGATGCAAGACTCTACACTTGCCCTTGTTAAATTTCATCAAGTTTCTCCCCGCCCAACTCTCCAGCCTGTCCAGGTCTCGCTGAATGGCAGCACAGTCCTCTGGTGTGTCAGCCACACCTCCCAGTTTTGTGTCATCAGCAAACTTGCTGAGGGTGCACTCAGTTCCCTCATCCAGGTCATTGATGAAAACATTAAACAGCACCGGTCCCAGCACCGACCCCTGAGGAACTCCACTAGTCACAGACCTCCAGCTAGATTCTGCGCCATTGACCACAACTCTCTGCCTTCTTCCTTTCAACCAGTTCTCGATCCACCTCACTACTTGATCGTCAAGCCCACACTTCCTTAGCTTATCTATGAGGATGCTGTGGGAGACAGTATCAAATGCCTTACTGAAATCAAGAAAAACTACATCTACCGCTCTACCATCATCCCTCCACCTAGTCACTTCCTCATAGAAGGCTATAAGGTTGGTCATACATGACTTCCCCCTCATAAAACCATGTTGGCATCCCTATCTGAGCAGTGATCTGGGCCTTCTCGGTTACTCCCCCCAGTTTATATACCAGGCATGATGCTCTGTGGTATGGAATACCCATTTGGCTAGTTTGGGTCAGGTGTCCTGTCTCTGCTCCCTCCAGGATTATTGTGCCCCTCCTCACTGACAGAGCATGAGAGACTGAAAAGTCCTTGACTGGGGTAAGCATTACGTAGCAACAACTAAAACATCAGTGTGTTATCAGCATTATTCCCAGACTAACACCAAAACACAGCACTGCAGCAGCTGCTGGGGAGAAAATTAACCGCATCTGAGTTATCGGTATACAAAGGAACTCATCAGGTTGGGACCCAAGAGTGTGCACCCATGTACTACACTCTCTGCCCTTCAGCAGCACTAATTTGTTTGGCCTTCCTGCTATGTGACATGGCTAGACATTTTCCATTTCAAAACAAGGAAAAACACTCCCTATTCCAAAATACTTCCATAATGAAAGTATAGATTTATATTTTTTTCTCAAAAAGCAGTGCATTTCTAGCATAAATAACCTAAGCAATAACTTGTTAAGGTTTTTTTGTCAGTTAGGGGCAGTGCTTTTTGCTTGTGTCATTATAGTAACTTGAAGATTAGAAAGTCGTCATCAGTTACCTGGCCTAGAGTTCAGATTCTGCTACAGCCTCAAAACAAAAAAAAATTATTCACCCCTATCCTCAAGTCATTCTGACAGCTCTTGCTAAAACTTCTTTTGGATTAGCAATTAATGTGGAGCAAGAACAATGAATCCATACTGCCGAATAGTTGGTACAGAGTGCCTGATCACCACACTGCACAAAACTCAGGAAAAGTTTGTTTTTGAATAGCTCTGGTGTGGTGTGGAGCATCCATTAGCAGTTGGAGTGCACTAGGAGACCTGGAGCTTATTTTGCTGTTTAGTTTTACTTGCAAGGAGTCCACTGTGAGACCATGAAACCAGACAGCAACTACTGGAAGATACCTTCAAAAGCCCATGTCTGACCTGAACCAAAATGCTTGTGTCAGCAGACCATGGAGTATCACAATAGGCTGTGACCTATGTAGATCTTGCTCAGGCTGAGAGGATGAACTCAGGTGAGAAGGGCCCTCTCAGGAGAACAGGGAATGAATAAGAACATAGTCTTACTCACTTGAAGGATTACACTAGAAGGAGCAGAGACAGTATCCATGATGTTGAAACATAAATAACACATTGGTCTACAGACTGTAAAATAGAGCTCTTTTTTATAAAACAAAGCTTTATACATGTATGTGGCCCTGCACTTAAAAAAAACCCAAAAAAAACAAACAACACACAAAAAAAACCAATCAGCTACTAATATGCCCAAATACTCTGTAACTAGCCACCAGCAGCTCTAGCAGGACAAATAGCTTTGTCCTACTACAGCTTGCTGTTTCTTTTAAGTCCAGGGCTCAGTTATTGAAAGAAACGGAGACAGCACTGAAGGACAATGGGGGAAAAAAGACATCCCTCAGCTCATTTTTTTTCTATAATTGCTGCTGCTTTTGTGGGTAAGGTCTGACAAAAAAAAAATGATTGATTTGCTCTTCTACCTAGGGCTTTTTGCTTGCCTGGTTATTTGAGGCAGAGCATGTTATTTTTCTTCATACTTCTAGATTAGGAGTTCCTCATTTATTATCATAAATAAAAGCTACAAATCTTTTAGCAAGATGCTTTTATGTGGTTTAATTTTATATTTTCTAGTTATACTCGGTGCATATTGATTGTAATTACAGTTTACAGTTCATCAAAATAGCAATGTTCTTATACATAATAGAAGACAACATCCTTTCAGTCATGGATAGTTGCTAAATTCACAAACACCCACTTCCCATAGTTTTTACTGAACTTTATTTTTAGTTTTGTCCACCTTAGCTCAAACAGGGAATTAGCAATTCTGAGCTTCTCACTGTAGCATGCAATATTTGGGCCTGCTTACAAATATTTACATTAAAATAAGTGATTCCTCCAATTTGTTTGCATTTTCTGTAGAAATTCGTAACATTTGATTATGTTCAAAAATGACATAACTCAAAGATTGAAAGCTCCTGAGTTTTCCACAGTTTTTGAAATGAGAGAGTTCTTATAAGAGTTGTAAAAAAACCCAAGGTGAGACAACAGCACAGCATGAAATCATAATTACCCAGAAGCTCAGCTGCTTAAAATAGGTAGAGCTCCACTGGGTTCAGCAGAGTTCATGTTCTTTCACTGCTTTAGGATGCTGTCTGATCATGCAACACCTCTCACCCACCCTCCTCAATCCTGCATTTTGCCTTTTCTACTTGAAAACAGACTATTAGAATGCTTTGCATTCCAATGTCAATTTAATGACAGTTGATCTATTTTAACAAACTTTTCAAACACTGTTTCCAGATCTATTTTTATTTTTAATAAGGCTATGTAAAAAGCAAGTATAAATAAAGCCCTGATACAATAGTACTACATGAACACATGTGTTTTGCTCAGAACAAGAACTCTGGAGAGATAATTAACTCAAATTGCAGGGGTTTTGTCCAAACACTCTGCAGTTGCAAGCAATTTCCCCACTTTTGACTACCTTATAATTATAAATGGTCTGTATGCCAGACCACTTTGTCATTTTTCTGTTGGCTAGTAAGAAATAAAAGCTTAGGCTGTAGTCTGCCTTCTTTAGTCCATACTGTACCATCTCCATGATTGCTATGAGAGAAAAGGATAACTCTAACCTTAAAGTCCCTTCACTAAAAATGTTGCTAATTTGTAAATCCCATTGACAGCCACTACTAGCAAGAAAGGTTTACATGCACTTGCATGCCTTAATATAATACACAAATTCCTTCTGCAAAACAGTCATTATATTAACATCTAAATATCCATTCATAATGACAGTGAGCCTTTTTTAATTTATTCATTTATTTTAAAATAAATTCATTATAATTATAGAAGTTTAACTCATGTTCAGAATATTATTAATATTTACTTCCCTGTGTACCTAACCACCACTGCTATGGCAACGCTATCCTTAGAACATGGTCTGAAATGTCTGCTCATTGAGGTTGATGATTTGGTGAAATAAGCAGTGTGGGAGGTGGGGGTTGAGGGGGTAAGAAAATGTGTTTGGTCAAGTTAAGGTTGTGCAGTCGTTATCAGTCTCAAAAACAAGAGTATTATTCATCTTGTCACCAAGCTGGACTTCTTGTTTTAAGGTTTTGTATTTATTGCAGGAGATGTTTCTGTTGAGTTGAATATTACTTCCTGGTAGTAGTCTAATTTATCTGAGCAGATATTAAAAATATATTATTTTTACACATGTATTAGATCAGCAGCTCAGTATCGGATCTATGTGAATGTCCAGAAAAATGTTTTTATTTTTGCGGAAGTCATCAGGTTTCCATAATGGCAACATGACCATTAAATAGCTATCACTGAACATCAAAGAAAGAAAAGGCAAAAACATCTGATATGAAATTCAGTGTTCCTTCTTTCCTGTGTTTTCTTAATGACAGTTACAAACTAAAACCTCTAGTGATGACAACTTCCTACCATTCCTTCTCTTTGTTTCCAAAGGAGCAAAGACATTGATGCTGGAGAAGAGACTGGACTATGAATATAATTAGATTTTAATAACGATGAACTGACAGTGTTCTGTGAGACTGGGTAAAACACATATTCCGGTATGTAACAGTCCTTTGTGGACCACTTTTCCCTTGCCTTTGCTGGGTTTTCTGTTTTAATTAGCCTCGTGGGCTAAGGGAACCACTTTTCAACACTTCACTCACTCCAGTGTCACGGTAAGATCCCAAGCAGCCAGCCAAAAATTGTTTCACAAAAAATCTTAAAATCAAACTTTTAAAAAATAATCGTACATAGCAAATTCTTTTCTTCTGTCAGAGAATTACCCAACTACAGTATCTTTGCACACTGTATTTGGGTACATTTGGGCACATTAAGAGAAAAAGACACGACACATGAACACACATTTGAAGGATTCTTTATTTTTTTTTCCCCTACGGAAAATGGAACTGATTATACTGCATCCAACCTCAAAATTTATGCATCAGTACCTATTCCAAAACAGGCATTATGTATTTGTGCATTATGTATTGTGCAAAAAAAAAAAAAAACAACACCCCAAACACAGAAAAAGAAAACCCAAAGCACTTCTCTTCTGCATTAACGCATACCTAAAGCCTTAATAACCAGCCTGGCATCTGGAAAGGTTCCTTTGATAAAAATAACAAAACTCCTGCTGAAGTTGGTGCATCTAATGGTCCACTCTAAGCAACCTCATTCCCTTTAAATAGATTCAGGTTCAATTTCCACAGATTTTAAATGCATTTTGGCCATTTTAAATTATACTATTTGTATTTAATCACTTCTAAGTTGAGTAGTCATCACTCAAGCAAAGATCCCATCCATAATAAAGGTTATTAGATCAGAATGTAATTAATGGTCATTGAAAAGAATCCAAGTCATAAATTTATAAACCATAGGTACGTAAGCTTTGAGAAGTATTTCGAATCGATCCAAACCTATTTCAGTATCAGAAATAAAAAAGGTTTAATCTTATCATCAGGTACGTAACATTAGTGAAGTATTATTTATTTATCGAAATTATAATTTTTTTTTGCATTGTCCCCTCTTAGCTTTTTGTGGACCCCCAGCCTACTCACTGGTGGGGTGGGGTGAGAAGCAGAAAAGACCTTGACTCTGCGTCAGCACTCCTCAGCCATAGTTGAAACATCTCTATGTTATTAGCACTGTTTCCAGCATAAATCCAAAACATAGCCCCATACAAGCTACTACGAAGAAAACTAACTCTTTTCCAGCCAAAACCAGCACATGTATTCATTTATTTGTCTTTTATTTGTCTTTTATGTTATGCCACTTTCTGGGCTTGCTATGAAGAAAATAAACAAAAACACCTCAATTTCATCTTGGATAAGAAAAATATATACACATTATATATATATATATATATATATAAGAAATGCAGAAAACTTACTTCAGCAATTATGAGAATTCAATGAAAAAAAAGACCACAATATGCTCTTTACTTTCTCAGAATAAACAGAAATCCCAGTCTGACCAACTGAGACTGCAATTAGCTGACATTGCTACTTGCAGGTAAAGAATGTGAAAGACTCGACACCGATTCTAGACTCTTCTGGTGCTAGTCAGATGTAAGGAATGTACTGACTCTGAGTCTTCATCCCAGTTTCATTCCCAGTGAAAGCTACAGTGTTATCAAATTCTGTAAGAGCAGTGAAAAGCTAGAGGTACTCCTCACACACTTCAGAACGTAAAAGACAAAGTTTAATGAGATAAAGTACTGACCCCAGTCAGTAAAGCCAATTTAACAGAATTAGTATTGGGGTCCCACTAACCGCAGTTAGGACACGCCCTCCCTAGATTTTCAAGATAATCAGTATAACAACTTGTTACTAAAGGCAAAAACACTGCCAGAAAGCAAATATGTGGTGGAACGATAAAAGATAGGAAGGAGAAACAAGGCAACCTTCATAAAGGTCAGTGGGAGAGATAACAAGGAGCAAACAAGGGAGCTCAGTCTTTAGCATCCTTTTAGTCACTAGTGTGTTATACCTGATTAAGATGAAATGGTTGTTATGTCTGATGGTGTGTCAGAAGAAATGGGAGAAATGTTGCATGATCATCTCTATTCGACTGGAAGAAGAAAATCCAGCAATGAACATAAAAGACAGGGAAAAGAGAAAGCTCACAGGGAGCGCCGGGGCATGAGGTGGGAGTGGTGGGGGGGGAGGGAAGGAAAAGTGGGATAGTTTCTTTTCTAAAATATGGGCATGAAGAGGTCTGAATCGTTTTATGTATATGAAATGAGGGATACACCCCTGCCTCCTTGGGGAAGTAGCTTAGGAGAGTAAACATGGGTAAATTAGAGCTTGCTGTGATAAGATAGGATGGTGTAAATGTCAAGGATATTTTCAGTGGGTTTGAACTTGTTTTGGAATATAGAACCATAGAATCATAGAATGATTTGCATTGGAAAGGGCCTTCAAAGAACACCTGGTTTCAATACCCTTACCACAGGCAAGGATAACTTCCCTCAAAAGGTTACAGCTCAAAGCCCTATACAACCTGGTCTCAATACTTCCCAAGATGAGGCAGCCACAGTTTCTCTGGGCAGCCTGTTCCAGTGCCTCACCACCCTCACAGTAAAGAATTTCTTCCTAATCTTTAAACGTACCCTCTTTCAGTTTAAAGCCATTACCCCTTCAGCTCTTGCGCAAAATCTTACTTCAGGTTTCCCATAGACCCCTCCCACCCCCCGCCTCAGGTATTGGAAGGCTTCTCTAAGGTCTTACCAGAGCCTTCTCTTCCCCAGGCTGTACAAGCCCAACTCTCTCAGCTTGTCTTCCTAGATGAGGTGCTCCAGCTCTCTGATCATCTTTGTGGTCCTCATCTGGACTTGCTCCAACAGATCCATGTCCTTCTTATGTTATGGTCTTCAGAACTGGATGCAGTACTCCAGGTGTGGTGTCATGAGAGCAGATTAGAAGGGAAGAATTGCCTCCCTTGACCAGCTTATTTTGATGCAGCCCAGGATACGGTTGGCAAGAAGATTTGAAATAGACATCTACTTCTAAATATGCATACATCAGTACTGTTTTCTCAAAGCTCCACTTCTGAGGAGAGTATTTCCAGAATATGGTACAAGCACTGGTCAACATGACATTTTGCAGAACTGCTCCCTTAGTCCTTATCTCCTTGTTTAACCTTAATTGTGCTTTTAGGCTTCTTCACTTCCTCCACTTGGGAAAGGAAACAAAACCCACTGTGGTAGCTGACTGCAATGAAACCTACTGAGAAAAGAACTGACCTGCTGCTGAACTCAGATAACAAGCAGCTTATGCCTACAGACAACTCATGCCCTTTAGAAACAGGAGCCAGACAAACAGAGAAAGTTGCATGGGCAATTACACTGGTTATTCTATCTTGCCTTCATGAAATGAACACATAACCCAGTTCAAAATCCAGTTAGAGATACCAGGAATACACAGTATGGTAGTTAGGCCTCAAAAAGCAATGAGGAAGAGAAAAAAATAAAGTTTTGATTCACCTATTTGTATTTATATGGGCTATACTGTCCTTTTTCCTTCCTCATATTTTTCCATTTCATACACTGTCAAAGTCGGCTCATGCAAATACACGTAACTGGACTTGGATAAATCTTAGCCAGCTCTCATTTCTTACAGTGAAAAGAATAATGGCGTGTCTGGTGGCGGATGAGAAGGCAGTACAGTCTATGTGTCTTAAGTATAACAAGCAGATAATCTTACTTTGCTGTTGTATTTTCAGAAACATCAGAGTCCAAAATAACACTTTCACACACGTAACCAGGAGCTGTCAGATTTTCATGAAAATTGCAATGCACTCTGAAGTGTCATGCTAAATCTGATTTCCTGGTATAAGAAGTACCTATGAGGTAGCTCATCTAACAGCACAGGTGAGCCAAAATAACTTTCTCGTCTATATAGCAATTTTTTTTTTCCAATATTTAAGAAAAAAAAGTTAATGAAAACAAAGTGGTGTACAGCAGAAACACAATGAATGACACGGACCTGAACGAGCTGTGCAGAAAGAGTGGCTTTTGTATAGGCTAAATACCAAAGAACAAAAAAGGCATCTTCAGTACAAGCTCTGTGCTTTAGACACAAGTTGTAATACAGGATTATTTAAAACACTTTTAGCACTAATTCACAATAACAGCAAAATATTCAGTCATACAAAGGAAGAATTAGAAGAATTTCTGAAAATGTTAAACCATTTCATATTAGCTTTGTTCAAAATTAAATGTTTAATTTCATTAGCACAAAATGTTTCCTTTCAAAATTAGGAAAACAAAACTTTTTTTAATTTTGAAACAAACTTTTTGATCTTGAAAAAAATATTTTAGAGACCACAAAATGAAATGAAGCATCCTCTCTGCATTTACCTAAATATTTCTTTGAGAATGTAGTAGCTTGCTTATAACAAAATCTTAGAGAAAAATGTTCAAGTACAAGACATTGCTTATTTTTCATAATTTTGTTTTAGCTACAGAATTGAAAAAAAATAAGGTAAAAATAAAAAACAAACCTCTGCTTAGCATTAACCCTGAATTTACTTAAAAATTCAGATAGAAGCACATACACACTTTTTAACAAGAAGTCTTTTAGCAAGATTTCTGAACTCGATAATACAGATTGTATAAAACAATAAAATTTTAAAGCATCCTTTAATAAATGAGGCAGAGAACTTTCCTTACTACAAAATGGGTGATCTTTGCTGAAGTTCAAGGAAAATGGGACCTCATCTTTAAGATACATCAAATCTCAGATTATTTGGGTGCTGAAGACCAGGTAAAAATTAGTATGCTAACATCAATAATGTATTACCACACTTTGGAGTTATGATGGTATTGAATTAATGATTTAAGACTTGTAGCGTGATGAATATTGATGTTTCTGTTAATAAATGTAACTTTAATAGTTCAGTTTATTTATTTTGGGGGACAGCTGCCTACAAAACCCTAATTTTAAATCAAAGGGGTTTAGTTAGTCATTTTACATTTAGTCACACCACCTCCTTGCCTTCAGAATCCTGTAATTTAGAAAGAAATAAATTTGTGTTTAACTCTTTAAAACTAAGGGCAAGAACCTTCTCTACTCTAATATCATGCTGAAGCCCCAGGGAATAAGGTCCAGTTGTATCTGGATTCAGCACCCATTTCAGAAGATGGCTCTGAAGATAGCAGGGAGATGTTGGACCATGCCCGTGGAACTAGCACACGATCATGACTCAGTATCGCAAAAAATAAGAATCAGGGGAGAAACTGGAAAACTCTCAGCTTTTAAAAACATCAAACTAACAAGGAGACTCAAACAGATTCACATGAAGCTTCTCTATCCAACATATTCCAGAACTAAACCAAAGAGGTTTGGGACCCCCTAAGCACAAGACTGTGATGGACAAAAATCATACAATGGTACCTATGAGATGATTTAAGCTGTAATCTGCTGTTGAAGCTCACTCTCTGTCACAGACCCGTGATGGAGTCAGTTGCGCAGATCCCATACATCACTCTTTATTTGATACGAAACTTCCCAAAATCCACTGACATAGGAAGGCTCTGCCTCTGCTCCAAATACAGAGTCGAAGGCTGGGAGCACAGCTCAGGCCAAGTAGTATTTTAGTATGTTGAGACACTACTGAGCCAGCGTTTTTTCTTTGGTTGTAAAAGGAGTGTGAATGGAGAGAAGTAGGTTAATGGGGACCACGAACATTCATTTATCTCTTCTGCTGAGTAGTGCTATACTTGCCTAAATTTTCTTACTCTTTTTATCCACTCTGACCAAGGAAGGAATAGGAATCATGCCATAAGGAAAAACACACATTTCTTTTTAATGAATTAATCTACTCATCATTAAAATGTGTTAATCACCCAATAACCAGGGACATTACTAAGATAATTATTACAGACTATGAAACAGAGGTTATTGAAATGAACACTTAGCCACTAAAATTAATTCCACAGCATTTATGCTTCCTGCATTAACAAAATGTATGTCTTGTCTTTGGGTTTCAGTAGGCATTTACAGATATGAAGTGAGGCTATTCATGATTTATGTATATTCAATGAAGTACATGCTAAGAAAGAAGAGTTGTCACTCTGCCTATGAAAATGTTAGCAAACAAAGAGGAGTTTATAGGAATCAAAAATATTTTTTTTGTCATGATTTTCTGCACATCTAGTATGTAAAACTTAAACATTTTGCCTACAGAACTAGAGGCATGAATCAAGATTACCATTCCAGAGGATTTCTCATAGGATGGAAACTGGTTTGTATTCAGTATATGTATATTGACCTAGATACTTATTCCAACCTTACCACCAAGGCATCTAATGATGTTCTAGGCTGGTTGAGGAACTAAGTTCTCAAACAGAAGATGGCAATGCATCCACCTTATTCTGAATCAAAGAAGCTCAGATACCTTAAATATCACCAAAACAAGGTGATTTGGTGCTGTGGGGTTCTGGAGAATGCACATCCCAAATTACAGTTCGATTGTAAGCCCTATCATGTGACCCGGAAGAAGAATGATTTTAAATGGGTCCTGAGCAATAACAAGCCTTTGAGCAAATTAAACAAGCCAAACGGTTAAAGCCTCTTTGGTATGGAGGACGATGGCTGAAGTACAAATATGGGGAGGCCTGGCAGATTGACTATATCACACTCCCACCAACTCGCCAAGGCAAGTGCCATGTGCTTACTATGGTGGAAGCAACCACCGGATGGCTTGAAACATACGCCGTGCCCCACGCCACTGCCCGGAACACTATCCTAGGCCTTGAGAAACAGATTTTGTGGCGACACGGCATCCCAGAGAGAATTGAGTCAGACAATGGGACTCTTAATCCCAGGGTCATGGGTTCGAGCCCCACACTGGGCGCCAAAAAGAACTGTCGTGGTTTAAACCCAACCACAAAAGCTCGTTCACTCACGGCTCCCCCCCCCCCCCCCCCCCGACTCTCCCTGCTCCCGGAGGGATGGGGAGGAGAATCAAGAGAATGCAACTCCCATGGGTTAAGACAAGAACAGCCCAACAACCGAGGTATAACACAAACCACCACTGCTACCACCAATGATAATACTGATAAGATAAATCAACAAGAGAATACGATACCACCGACGAACGAGTTCAAACCCCCCTGAAGAGAGACCGTGCCCTTCCGGGTAACTCTCAGTTACCTCCCTGGGCATGACGTGCTGTGGTATGGAATACCTCTTTGGCTAGCTTGGGTCAGGTGTCCTGTCTCTGCTTCCTCCTGGCCTCCCCTCGTCCCTGGCAGAGCATGAGACTCACAAAGTCTTTGGCCAGAATAAACATTACTTAGCAACAATGAAAAACAATAGGTGTTATCAGCTCTCTTCCCAGGCTGGAAGTCAAAACACAGAGCTTGCACCAGTTACTAAGAAGGAGTAAAATGGCTCCTGGTAAACCTAGGACACAATTAAATCTTTTTTTTTTCCCTTTCTTTTTTTTTACCACTGATTTTAAGCTTGACTGCATATGTTATCGACCTGTGTAAGAAACTTAGCTATCGTCAATTGAGAAAAAAAAAAGGAATGGTAGAGATAGATTTAAGCTGACTCTAAGATACAACTGTCACTATGTATGTCCTACATAAATACAATCTATTTAGTTTTATTCCCATACCTCTGAACAGGTAGTAACAGATTTCTCATTTACAGAAACACCTGCTTGTTTTTTTTTCTTCCATGTGGACATTATTCTCAGTTAGCCACGAAAAATTATTTGAATGCTAACTACTCTGTGTTACTCCCTGACAGTAATAGAATCATTATCTAGATATGAAGGAGCTGGTTAAGGTAGATACTGAAAACATTGGACTATGAGTCACACACCAGGCATACAGTAGGAGTTACTTATCCCTGTTTCATTTCAGGCCAATAATTTCTAGGGATTCTGCTTGTAGCTCACCAGCAATATACCACAAAAGCAGGTGTCTTCACTCAATTAAAAATGCCTATTTTCATCTACACCATAAATGCAAGTACAGCTAAGAAATGCAAAAGAAAAACGCTGAGATTCTTCAGAACACTGCACATGTGCTAAAACACATATTATGACTCTGAAAGGTGATTACATCAGCTCCAAAGGAACAAAATTCCCTGATCTTGGCAATGATGTCCAGCATCTACTGGATACTGCTTACTCTCACTAATGTCATCTGGGTTTTTTTGTGGAGTCGTCACTTTTCGCTGGCACTGAACATCTGCAACATGATGGACTTGATGATCTTAAAGGTTTTTTCCAACTTAGTTGATTCTATGATTCTGTGATGAGGGCTGGCTACAGAAAGTTCTCTGAACTTGTTTGCATGACTTCCTATCAAATGGCATTCAAATAAATGACCATGAAATAATTTGCAAATGGATTTTTAATAGGTGGATAAACATGAGAAGTGAACACTCCACATATTCTTGCCTTTAGGTATTTTTTTATTACACTGCTGTCAAATAGAGAGGTGATCTATAAAGAAAATAACAATAGGAAAATACAGAATAAGTTCAAATATATTAATAACATTTTCTAGGAATCCTTCAAAGCCTCACAGTTTTTCTCTTTGTACACACAAGTGCACATGTCTTCTCTCCCATGTCTGGGTGGGCATTTTCTGAAATTAAAGGCTCTGTAATTTCTCAGAGCATATTGGGTTGTTTCAGTAAAACTCAGGCAGTACATAAAGAAAACAACCAAAATAGCAGAAAAGAAATATCCTTTACTAAGGTAATTACTATGCTTTATACAACCAAATGAGGTCTGAAATTTCTAATTACATAAAGAGTATATGAATATTTCCTCTAGCATATGGGATTTAAGGGGAGAGTTTGAGAAGATACAAAAGGAAATGAGCACCTTG
Source organism: Lathamus discolor (assembly GCF_037157495.1). NCBI lineage: Eukaryota > Metazoa > Chordata > Aves > Psittaciformes > Psittacidae > Lathamus > Lathamus discolor. Next base: position 68,587,322 of record NC_088887.1, on the reverse strand, counting down.
AGAGACTAAGTATGATACCAACTTGATTTCATTACAATAATTTGTCAGCTGCTGTCTGATTAAAATGAAACAGAATACACAGACAGGCTCCTTTTTTTTTTTATGATACTAACATTGACACTTATTAGAAAAACTTATAATGAAGTTCAAGAGTTTGTGTGAAGGCTTATTAATTTTGAAGTTATTTACTCTTATTTCTCGTTTGTTTTTTTTTTTCCTCAGAGCTTGGCAAAAGACCAGGCAAAGTTCACTACCAGAGGGAAGAGTCATTTTGTTACAAAAAGCCAGAAGCAATTTTATGTAAAATGCAAACTGTTTCTTGAAGCTTTATGTGAGAGCTAAAACCACTGAACTCCAGAGAAAAAGACAGTATTTCAGAAAGAGCAAGGGAAGAAACAAATACAAGGCATGCATGCTTATTGCTATGAGTGTATAGAGTTGCATGGTAACTTTTAGTTATTTACTGGTGCTCACCTACCAAGTCTCAAGCATCCCATGGGACAGGAGGATCTTGATGCCAGTTTACATTGATAAGGAAAGCAGGGCCAAGTGATTGTCTTGTCTGTGTGGCCAGTGCAGCCATGATCAGTGCTAACTATGCTGTTTCCTGAAAATCGCTGTTCCTGACAGTTCCTAACTTTTCCGTTGACTCCACAGTGCAAATCAAAACACCTTTCATATTTCCCTTTTTCTCTCATCCTTCTCCCTCCCACCAATAAACAAAATTTCCTGCTAGCAAGTTAGATCAAATATGTTAAATTTTTTATTTATACTATATTTAACCTGTATACGTACAAACACATGTAAACAGAAAATTGGGGCAGTAATATCTTCTGAGGACTAATGAAAGTGATCAAGATGCTTTAATTCTTCTTTCAAGAAAAGATTAATTATACCTCCACTATGCTCAGTTATAACAAACAGGACAATAGTGAAATACTATCTTCATGGGCTCCTGCACAGTAGTCCTTCATGAGTCTACATTAACTTGATTTTCCAAAGCTGCCAAAGGTGTGAAAAGAATAGGAAAAGAAAAAGACAGAATTGGCTGTGCACATATATAAACTCAAGCATGGCATACCTATTCTTACCGTATAGCAACAAGGCAAGTTCTCAGCTCTGGTTCATGGCATGGAGTATTATGGGACTCTTCATCAAGGACTGTAGGGATAGGACAAGGGATAATGGGTTTAAACTTAAACAGGGGAAGTTTAGGTTAGATATAAGGAAGAAGTTCTTTACTGTGAGGGTGGTGAGGCACTGGACGGGTTGCCCAAAGAAGTGGTAAATGCTCCATCCCTTGCAGTTTTCAAGGCTAAGTTGGACAGAGCCTTCAGTGACGTGGTCTCATGTAAGGTGCTCCTGCCCATGGCAGGGGGGTTGGAACTAGATGATCTTCAGATCCTTTCCAGCCCAAGGCATTTTATGATCCTATCATTACTGTGTCTGCCACCTTGCAAGGTAGCTGAGCACAATCTGTATTTCTCTACAGTTAGGACTACAACAGAACACCTGTGCACCCTGAGGTATTTATACAGATAGCACACTCCTCTGTGTGAAAAGATGAACTTAAAATCCGTGAGACTACGTCTTAAAATCCGTGAGACTACATCTTAAAAGCCATGAGCCATGAGTCCCTATAAATTTCTTACACACTTAAAAACAGTTCTAAAGGCAAAATCTGTATTTCAAAAATATGCAGAAGAGGGGTTTTTTGTTGTCAGTTTGGTTTTGGGTTTGTGTTGGTTTGGGTTTTTCTTTTGTGTTTTTAGGAAACAGAGGCAATGACTTGTGCCAACTGCTTTGCTAGCACAGACTGGCTATTTTTCATATAAAATTGATGGAAGGCTATTAAGAGTCTGATAAAACCTTGGTGCTTTTATTTAACACAAGTTCTCATTTCAAAAAAGAGTAGAAAAAATAAAACACCAGACTTCATGAACAGGTCAATTTCTTAATAAATAATTTGATGTTTTAAATCACTTAATTTGCACTTCCATCGCTTGATTTGCAGGCAACCTGAACTCTAAGCTGTATTTCACAAAGCATCTTCTACTGTTCTGCTAAGGCGTACATATGTGTCAGGGGGGGTACTGCAGGCAGTTGGATCTGAGTGGTTTTCCCCTTTTCCACCAACTCTGCGTCAAGTGGACACAGTAACTGATCTGTGGCAGCTCAGTTAGAAACTTAGGCTATGAATGATTTGTTAAGCATTTTTATTCTAGGCAGAATGGCCCTTTATCTAATGTATTTTGCGTTTGAAAAGACTGTGAAGTGTTAAAACCTCATAGCATTCCATGAAATGTTTCACAATTTTTAATATGTACTAATAAAAATGTGCTTGCGTGAATATGACAAGCTGAAGAGATAATGAGCTAAAATAAATTTGCAGAAATATTTTACATATCAAAAAAGTAACAGGGCTGTGCACTTGCTTCAGGTAATTTTATTTGTTCTTTTCAAATGTGAAATTTTTATGCAGCATTTTAAATCCTTCCTGCAAGGGCATCCCAAAAAATATTTATTCTCATTATCCCATCAGGTAACATATTTAGGGAATGACCATTATCCTGAATTTTATTGTCAGTTTGTGAGATTTTCTAAAGCATGCAGTCCAAGCAGTGGCAAAAAGCACCCAAAGCTTTTGTGTGTATCTACACAGGTGTGCATATTATTTTTCATATAAAAACCTTAAATTATCTCCTTAGTATTTTTCATTAAAATCCCGACAAATGAAAAGCACAGACACTCTTCCATGAAATATGCAGCAAGTCTTCAAAGAGCTTCACTGACTGACACAATAAACCTTGTATTTCTTTCATGACAGTAATTTGTATTGACAAGCATTGCTTTTCTCCCGAGTCAACCACCACCATACAATTAGTCTTTTCTAAATCTCCCTATTTAAGCCAGGGAGCTGAAGCCACTTTGTAATTTCCTCAGGTATATCATTCAAGGATCTAGTTTGTTTTTCTGGGGGAAGGGTTGTGCTGTTTTTCTTAAATGGAAATCACTCTTTAATGACTACTCTCTTGAAAATGTACTTTTGATCAGACTTTATCCTTTCACATTTCTTTCCCTTCCTTTTCATTACTGCAGTCTCAGAACAGGTTTGTCAAATACCATCCCGCTCCTCAGTTCTTTCTAGAAATTTGCAGGTTAAACAGACAGAAAAACTATACAAATCCCACATGAAGAATGCTGTCTCTCAAATTCAAGCAGACATTAAAGTTTTTGTAACCTTTTCAGTGGGAACCTGTTTGAAGCATGGGTAAAGTAAAATATACACTTCCAGCGACTGATGCTGTTACAGACTCCTTTTAAGTCAATACTATCTTGTGTGACTGTTGCCTTGTGTCATAGTTTTCTGTAGTAGATGCCAGATCCATTTAGCCTTCACAACAGCTGAACCAATGACAGTATTTTTTTTCCTCTGCAACTTTGCAACTTCTGAGGTTTTCAGAATTATCTTTGTTTCTTAGTGAAGCAGATGCATTTTGAGCATTTTAGTTTAAACAACATTTTGCAGGGTACAGTTTTCCATAAAACAGAGCACAATGGAGAAAAGCATCCTTTGCATTTGGGGTAGCTTTGCAGAAGTCACCATGTTCAAGTCCACGGACTGCCAGATTTGCAGCAGCATTTTTCATTTCAGATCAATAGAACAATGTTTTCAACTACTTTTCACTTCTCTTAAGACAGAATTTAACCATCTAATTAAAGCTAGAATTTCCTTTCTCTGTTCTCATACTTTCTTCAGGTTTGAGTGAGATACTGACTGGACACACGAATGAGAAGATGGCTCCATCCCTGGGGTGTTTCCAAGACCTGGCTGGGCAAAGCACTGAGGCAACCCAGTCTGATCCCACAGCTGTCTCTGCTTGGAGCAGGGGTGCATAAGGGACCTCTTGAGGTCCAAAATCTATGTGTTTTCAGTAAATTAGAATTTTCCAGAGGAAGTATTCTGATCAGCTTTAGATTCCAGTTTTTCTTGAAAGAAAGTTCATTTGATATCTGTGCTCCCACAAACTGACAGAGACTTTTTAATGTTCTAGAGGACTTCAAACAACCTCTTGGCTATTCTGCTAACCAATTATGGTAATTTCTTGATTAAAATGTCACCACAACAGATACAGAGGATACTCTAACATATGAAACATTCAGTACATTATAATTCGATCTCTTAATATTATTTATGAGTCAAAATTGTAAGCATGAGAAACTAAAATTAACAAGGTTGATTCCATGCTGAAGCTAATTTTATGTAATGTGAGTAACTGACTTGATATTTATATGGATAAGAGAGTGGAAAGATTTATGGGGAATAGGAGGTTAGACACGAAACAATTGTTAGGAACTGAAGTATGGCAGGTATAAAAAATCCCATCTTCAACTACTGTTTAGACAGCTGATGTCTATATGAAAAAAATGTTTGCAGGAAAATTTATTGGAGCTTTACAATTAGAAAATTAGTTTTTCATCAATTAATTACATGCAAAAAGATTTTATGCAATGACATTGCAAACAAATTAGTTCTTTCTAGTAGATTTAATCTGAGCATTTCAATTTATACTTCTAACCGATGTCACATTATCTTCTTGTCTAGGCTATATTTAAATTGTATGATTGTTAAAATTGCACTCGTCCAATTTCTCTACTGTGAAAGCTGAAAGGATTTTGGACTAAAAGTCTCATCTTTTATTTGCTGCTTTTTATTGAAAATTTCCAGAGAAAGACTAAAAATCAAAATTAAGCTGTGCAATAGTTAATGTGTTTTTTATTATTTTAAAAAGCGAACACTAAATCTGTGTATAATCACATCGGTGGGTGGTGGCATTACAAAGGCAACAGCCAAACAGTGGAGAGATTCATAATCAAGTTTGCCCGAGATTAAGCCATTGTGAAAGTATATAAATAAAGATCAAAATTGTTTGGGGTTTTTTGGGTTTTTTTTCAGTCACGGTACAATTCTTTGGAGTTGAGACATTAGTCCGGGTACCTAAGCGCTATTATTTTTCACATCATTAAAAAAATTATTTGAATTGATAGCAATCCCCGTATTCTACTTGAGAATTTCGTCATTGCCATTTATTATATTAAACCTACTCATGCACATATTCGGAGGACCCAATATTCACCAAGGATGTGTAACTGTGAACAGAGAGAGAAGAAGAAACTTGCAAGGCAATTGAGGACAGTTCTGTCCAAGTAATGTTAAGAATATATCTCAATATAATTTCTGAGTCTAGAAATACACTTTAGGTTCAGGCTCAGTGATTTTGTAGGACTAGGATGTGACTATGTTATGTTTCAAGATAACCTTAAGTTTCTCCATGCAATTTACACTTTGTTTGGTCTTTGGGTTTTGTTTTTTTTTTTGGTCATGACTTTAATTAGGTCCCTATTCATAAACACAGAGCTATCACTGCTGAAAGATACCCAGACAGTAAATTCTATGCAGGCATGAGTGTTAACTATCTGCTTAACTCCCTTGAGTTTCTACTGAAACTTCATCAAACTAAAAAAGGAATTTTAATTTCTAAATGTTAATCAAGGTAAATAAAACATAAATAAAACCCTAGTACCCTTCTATAATTCGTAGAAAGTATTTTTGAAACTTACTAGGTGATTATATAAATTCAATTCCACAAGTACGTGGAATATTTCAGATTAAGGTTGCTTCATTTTTGCCACCTCCAAGTTATCATCACAAATAAGCAAATTTGACAGCTTAATCTTTAAGGCTCAAAAGAGCGAAAAGCCTCATTTAGCTCAGTAGAATATTTTTTATAGGAAAATCAGGGAAAAAATAGGAAGAAGCAAGAAAAAGCAGTTTGGAAGCAAACACTAACATTTCTTTCAAGACTGATGATTGTATAAGAGGCATTGGTATGTAACTAGGATCGATGTCTTCATATGATCTTTCCCAACTACACACATCTTGAGGGCAATTACTCTTTACCTTTTAAAGAACACTTCCATTAAATTAGAATTATTCACTTATTTTAAGAAAACCATGTGTGCTTAGCCATAAATTAACTATTTCTTTCTGCTCTGAAACTTGAAAAATTTTAAGTCTGTAGAATTCAGGGGAAACAGGTGCAGTGAACAAATATGTATTTTCCTGCAGTTCAAACATTATTACACATTCCCTCTCTAACATCCTATTTCCCTCCAGAATTTTTCAATATTTATATTTACTATTCTTATTATAATCTAAAAACCTCTATTTATGGAACATACTCTATTAATTCAACATTCTTGACACATGCAAAAGCCATATAAACACATGGGATATTGAAAAGATGGAGATTTCATGCATACATTATGGCAGGTGAATCTGTTTTCACAAACAACCAACCTCAATGTAACACTCACTGCAATGTTTCCATGCAATACTTTTTTTCTTTCTAGGTTAGTGTGCTGCCTCCTGAGATAACAATCACCACAGTAGGACTATTGTGCAAAAATAAATGAACCCATACTGGAATATGAAAAATGGACAAAGAAATTCAGCAAGATTTATTGAACTGACCTGCTACTTTGAAAGAGGTTGAGGAACTTTAACTGGACCTCTCCATCACTCCATTGTGCATTCCTCTGTGTAAAGTTTGGGAGGTTTTTTTTTTACTGTGGAATGTATGAAACAGATCTGCAGCACCAACTCCCTGCTTTTCTATGGATCACAGAATGATTCAAAGTCTCACTAAGGCATAAAGAACCACGTAGTCATAGAATCCTATCATAGAATGGTTTGGGTTGGAAGGGACCTTAAAGCTCAGCCAGTTCCAAACTTCCTGCCATGGGCAGGGACACCTTCCACTAAACCAGGTTGCTCCAAGCCCCATCCAACCTGGCCTTGAACACTGCCAGCGGTGGGGCAGCCACAGCTTCTCTGGGCAACCTGTGTCAGTGTCTCACCACCCTCGCAGGGAAGAAATTCTTCCTAATATCTAATCTCAATCTCCCTTCTGTCAGTTTAAAGCCATTAACTGACTTCAAAGTAATTCAGTGTCACTCTTTATGAAAATGCTGCAAGAATTTTTAGGCAGTTAGGAGACTGTTCTCATACTTGGAGTCTTTGTTATTAGCAATATCATTTTTATCAGTTTCTGTATAACAAATTAATACTGTAGGTGGTAAGAGTCCACAGGAAAACAAGAAGGCATTGTATAAGTAAAAAATAAACATTTTTCTTGTTCTTTTTTGTTGTCGTTTTGGCTAAGAGATAAAGCAAACAATTTGTTCTTCAGGCATTTTCTGGCAATTTTTTTGGAAGCAAAAATTGTCCATGGCTCAAGATGGGGCTTTTCTTATGTTCCCTAAAATAGCTGGGTTTCAGACCTCATGTGCACCACATACCTCTCTTCTTCTCAAGACAAATTTCTGATATGGATTGTGAATGACTCCTTTCCTACAGAATGCATCTAATTTACAAAAGAGAATAGAAGTTGCTAGCCTTTGTTAACAGAAAATATTGTTAAATGTAATAATAATTAAACTGAGAAGTCTTTCCAGGACTCACAAGCACAATAATCTAAAAAAAAAAAGCAAAATGTGGAAGTAAAAACTAAGAACTAAGTCCTGCACATTTTGCTAGGTGCAGAAAGACCGACCTAGAAGAAGGCAACTTGCCTTAAGACCTGTCTGTATAATGTGTATACATGGTGGTAATTTTCTAAAAATATAGAATCACAGAATCATAGAATGGTTTGGGTTGGAAAGGACCTTAAAGATCAGCTAGTTTCAATCCCCCTGCCATGGGCAGGAACACCTTCCACTATACCAGGTTGTTTAAAGCCCCATCCAACCTGGTCTTGAACACTGCCAGGGACGGAAATCAACCTATTCCAGTTTCTCACCACCCCTCATAGGAAGAAATGCCCTCCTTCTGTCTACTCTAAATCTAACCATCTTTCAGATTAAAACCACTGCTCCTTGCCCTGTTACTACAGGCTTTGGTAAAAAGTATCTTTCGATTTTGCTTTTAAGGCCTCTTTATATACTGAAAGGTCAGAATACGGTCTCCCCAGAGCTTTCTCCAGGCTAAGCCTAAGTGTCTCAGCCTGTCTTCACAGGAGAGGTGCTCCTGTGCCCTGATCATCTTCGTGGCCCTCCTCTGGACCTGTTTTAACAGGTCCGTGTCCTTCTTAAGTTTGGGGCCCCAGAGCTGGACCCAGTACTGCAGGTGGGGTCTCATGAGAGCAGAAAAGAGAGGAAGAATCACCCCCCTCAGCCTGCTGGCGATGCTTCTTTTGATGCAGCCCAGCATATGGTATGCTTTCTGGGCTCCAAGAACACACTGACAGCTCACATCCAGTTTTTCAGGTACCAATATCCCCAAGTCCTTCCCTCCAGGGGTGCTCTCAATGCATTTATTCCCAAAAGGTATATTGATACTGGGGATTGCCCCAGCCCAGGTGCAGGACTTTACACTTGGCTTGATGAACTTCATGAGGTTCACATGGGCCCACACCTCAAGCCTGTCAAGGTCCCTCTGGTTGCCTCCCTTTCTTAAGCACCACTGCAAGCACCACTCAAGCACTACTTAGTTTGGTGTCATTCACAAACTTGCTGAGGGCACACTTAATCCCACTTTCTATGTCATTAATAAAGACACTGAACAGTTCCAGCTCCAGTATGGACCCATGAGGGACATTGCTTGTTAGTGATCATTATTTGAACAATAAGACACTGACTGCAATTTACTGGATGTGGCCATCCAGACAATACCTTATCTACTGAATAGTCCATATCTCTCCAATTAAGTGGCAAGGATGTGCATGGAAGCACATCAAAGGCCTTAAAACAAGTCAAGGTACACCAACTTGAACTTGCAGTTAAGTATTTAAGCTACTGCCTCTAAAACTAAGAACCAAACCTTTCCTCAAAACAGAAAACAAGATCACTTTCCACATATGGCATGTCAATGCTTTCATTTCATTTAATAATGCAGTAGCAAGTTACGGATCACAAATAAAACATGAAGCAAATGTTTATTCTGAATTAAGGCTCTCTGTCTTTAGCTCAGAGTGTGCTCAGTCAGTTGTAACTTCCAAATGCACCAGGAACAGACAAAGCATGTTTACTAGACCACACAGTTGAGTAAAGGAAGTGTTTGCTCTAAGTTGCGCTGACAAGACCTGCATATAAAAATGCTTTTCTAGGACCCTAGTATCCTTTAAAATTAATTAATTTTCTACCCTTCAGAGTCTGCAGTCAGGTCCTATATGTGGGAGGGACAGAAAAAATGCAGCTAGGTTACAAATTTTCACTTTTAGCTATCAATCAAATATCAGCTCAATCCAAAAGTTTGGTGGTTTTATTCTTGAATTCTGAAAGTCTGATATAATACAGCTTAATGGTTCAGCAACAGACATGAAAGAACACTGACCCTAGGCTTTCCTGATATTTTATTTATCTGACACATAAGAGACTATCTGGTGGAACTAGTTAATTTTTCTCTTTTTCAAAAGTTCATATCTTTGCTGTGGTTGTTCTTTTTTTTTTTTTTTACACACTCCTCCCCTTTTTTCATCTCTGCTTTATTTCTGCCACCAACAGTACCAGTGTCTATTGCCTTTTTGCATTTCTCATCACTGGAAAAACAACAGTTGTACACTGCTGGCTCCTTCATGCTCGGAGCCTTAGCAGCACGGAAGCAATGCTCTGCTTGCTTGCAGAACTGCATCCTTCTAGGAGCAATCTCTCAGCTTGGGGATCCCTTCATTGATTCATGAACTTTGAAGTACAGTTGCAATAACTTTAAATGTGAATCTTGGTAAATAAATATTATCTCTAAAGTAAACTCCTTTAAGATGACATTCCTCACATTCTAATCACTTTAAATATTCTCCTAAATTGTTATCCTGAACATAAGTGCTTTCTCCTCCCCAAATAAAATAACAAATGTAAGCCTATGAGGTTTTGTGGTGGTTTTTTGGGTTTTGGTGGTTTTGTTGTGTTTTTTTTTTTTTTTTGGTAGCATTATGGTTTCTGTGCAAAGAATATTTCTCCAGATTTATATTCCCTCAGAATAAGTCAGTAGCCCATTCACTGCTAACTTTCAGAAAGCTCAGCCAAAACCAACAGATAATGAAGGGGTTTTGTAGTAAAAGCAGAAGTTCAAAGTAATTTTTTTTTTTTTATTACAGGGACAGCATTCCATTAAGCATTTTGAATTGTATGGGTATCAGTGTTACTGAGTTTGCCAATGTATGAGGTTTTTCTCATCACTGGTATTTTACATTACCATATGAGACGGACTACAAACTAGGGGTATTTGTTACTTTTCAAAGGAGCAAGGCTATGTTGTTTACATTTTCTTTTTATTGTCATGGAAAGTACATTTCCTAGGTTCTCTAACACTAGTACAAACAGAACAAACACACAAATGAAAATCCCACCTCAGTGTACATGGGATTATATTTTCTCTATATAATCATTCTGTCATACAATGCAAATCAGACTGACTAAATCAAATAGTACAATTACAGTTCAGATTCTAGTAAGTAGCTTGGAAGTAAAATTCTTCTGCCATGTAACATTATTGCATATGAAGCCTTATCACTGGACTAGAAGTTTGAACATAAGAATTCAACAACGACACTGAAAGATCCTCCTGAATCTTCCTTCCTGTTTACCTCTTCCAAAACGTCAACATGCAATATTTCTCTCTCTTTCTGCATAAAGGTATATTTACACACATGCTGCCTATATAATTAATTACTTTCGTGACATATATGACTTCCCAATAGATTCGTTACCGTTTAACTTGTGTTTGTTAATTTTTATGTAGCATTTGATCTTTATGGTGGTTTAAACACAAATATTTTCCTGTCAGGATAGCTTAGGAGACATGGAAAGAGGAACACGAAGAAAAAGCAGCTAAGTGAAAACTTTGAGTTACTGAAAGAATGAGAAATTATATTTTATCAAAATATGTTTTTTTAATAGGAAAAAACCCCTCATAGAAGTTGTGATTAAAACTTTTATTTTACTTTTTGAAGTAACACAAAAGGAGTATGAGAATAAAGTATGCATAATTACATGGATCATGATCATGAGTTCCTTGATACTTCCTGTTTTTTTAAACGAGTCGGCTATGAACCATACTTGCGGCAGTCCTCATAGGATTGTCCAACAGAGAAGGTAACTCCCTTTGGAACACGCAAGATGCTTTGATATAAAAATTGCCTTTGTTTTCAACTTTTTCCAAACTAGCTAAAACCACTAACCCCAAAATTCATAGGTAAAAAAAACCAAAAAAAAAAAACCAAAAAAAAACCAAAACCATGACATTAACTTGAAAGATAATCTATTGGGTTTGACTGTTTCTTCACTGACCTGAGATTTTCATCCGAGAGCTTCATTCTTACCAATGTTCTTTCAGCATTTCCTTGCAGAGATAAATTTTGATAAGAAGATGTGAGTATAACATGGAAGAAAGTCACATACTTGCTCCAGGGTCCAGAACTGTCTTTTCCTCTGCTCTCTGAGTTGAACTTTTAAGTCCTTTTCTCATCAGTTCAAGTCCATTATGGCACACAGGACATGTTCTTCTTTGTGTACATCCTCTAAGCATCTATGTATAATACCTGCTTGTCTCAAACAATTGGAAGTAACATACGCCTCTGCTTGAGATAAACTGGGTAGATGCTGAAGAGGGAAAACTACTTGAGATCAAACAGAGGTTTCTGCTTCAAGGCTGCCTCTGCTTTACTGAACTTTACAAAGAACAGTTGTCACCTCATGCTTTTTCTTTCAAACTGCTCAAGCAGCCTTAATGTCCAGCGACTCTAGTGACAGCATGTGCCTCTGTGGCTTACAGAAGAATGTCTGCTGAGAGATACAGAATCGGCAGATGAAGATTCCTGTAAATTGAAACAAATAACAATTTTTTTAGACAATAAAATCCACTAACTTTGCTCTTTATTTATTTAGTATTTACAAAGTTATATAAAAGATGTCATTTGTTGGATACAGATGGAACTTACTTCTGAAGCCAGGAGAAGTCTTCACCAATAAGGAGCAGGATCATGCGTTCTGCCTGGCTACTTCAGAGAACATGGAAGGGGAAAGAGCATCTCCAAGGTAGATGCTGAAGATGTCTTTAAAGATAAAGCTGATGACTAATAACTACCCTTTTAAGAACTTTCAAGGAGCACCAGATTTGTGATAAATGCTCACTCTGTGCTTGCTAACAATATGCTGCTCTTCCAGAAAACAGAAAACCAACATATAGATTTACTTACAAACTACCACTTGGGATAGGCTTTTATTATATACTCTGAATTTATATGGTTTTATTAATATTTACCATTTTTAATGCATTTAGCAGGTGGTGACTGAAATTATTTCTTCTTGATGCTTTCTTGAATATAATACAACATTCTTCCCTCCCTATGTGCTTTGCAGGTTGAGAGAAAAAGAGGCTTTGTCCTAACACCCAAACAATTCAAGTAGCATTTTTAGGAAAACATTCATGAAAAGTAACATAAGTCATTTAAAAATAGGTGATAACACCACTACCAACAGCCAAAACCATACTGCTGGAGGCACTGTCACAAAAATAGTAGTTGCTCCCTTTGCTCCAGGCCTGCCTAGGCTCAGTTTTCAAGAGGTAACAACTATCGTGTTGTTTGAAAGGCCCTTAAGTCTTCTAGGAAAAAAAAGATACACTAATTGTTTCGATAAAGCAATCTATTACAAGTTCTCCTCAATGTTTCTTCAGATAGCAAAGTTTCCTAAATATGTTTATATTCCCCAAGTCTTCTAGTACTAGTCAAGCTACCTGATGCCAATCAAAGTTACTACCACTGAAGGTCCCCACCCAAGTGTTTCAAATCGAGAGAAGTCAGGTGGACCTACAAAATCAGTTAAGTTCAAGGCAGCAACAACTTAATGCTTAAGACTCAGGATAAAAATGGGCATCGTAATATACATACATATAAATATCACCAATGCATGGTACTTCTTGTATCAGTAAAATGTAGCTGGGGCAAATATGAAAGTGAATATGCTCTCTTGTGCAAACTCCTTATACCTCTGCTTCATGTTCTGAATTAACTGGTTCAGTTCAGTAAAAAGACCACTTTTTGACCCTCTGTGGCATGTGTTGGACTCCTACCTTCTACTCATTTGAAGTAAGAATGCTGATAGAGCAGCAGGGATTTAATGCATCAACTTGGAAAAAAAAAAAAAAATCACAACAGTGTGTTCTACTCTCTCCTTGCTTTTTAATGTAATTTTGATGGCATACACTCATGATAAGGAAATATTATCTTAGCAGTCTATGAGCGAACTTAGAGCAACGGATTCTAGGAATGTGGCTTGAAATCAGTCTCATGAAAAATCAAAGCAAGTATTCTCATGGTCACACAAGCAATACACTAGCTAAAATTAAGGATGAAAAGAAGGCTAATGTTTACCTAGAATGTAAGAGTAGGTGGTTAAGATGAGATATGCTGTAAAATAGTTCTAAGAAGACTACAAATAACATCTTTCTTTTAAGAGTCTGACATGTAACGCTTAATTATCCTGTATGAAAATTCAAATGTACTTTAACTAAAATGTGTATGAAGATGCACTTTTAAACTGAGTCATTTATCAGTACTTAGGTACAGCATATCATAAGCCCCATAATTCTTGAATGTGTCTAACTGAATCATTCACATTAAAAAGTACCTGGCTTCTTTTAAATACTACTGTACACAGCAATTGTAAAGCATTCATTTCACCAAGGCCTTTTACATCTCATACATTTTTATTAAAACTGCATTACACACCTGCAAATAAAATATTCTCCTTCAGGTCAGACTAAATGTTAAAAGTTAATATTTTATAGCTTAGTTAAGCAACACATACTATGTTGAGTTCTGGGCCATCCAAGTTCAAGAAGGCTGTGCACAAGTCAGAGTTCAGAGAAGGGCTAGCAAGATAGTAAGAAGACCTAAGAGGAGAAGTTCATTTATTGTGACAAAGAGCTTAGGAAATTGTCACAGCAGCCTACCTGAACAAGTTACATAAATAAGAGATTCATCCCAAGTAATAGCAAGTGATGTAAGAAAGCACAACAGTCACCTGCACTTTCAGATTGCACTGTAGGATGAACTTTTCACTAGGATGGTAGTGTACAACTGGGACAAGATAGCAAGAGACTTTGTGAAATCTCCATCTTTCCAAGATTCAGATGGAGAAAAACACAAGGAGCTGGTGCAGTGTTTGAAAGTGTTGCATTGACAGGGCAGTGAAACTAGAGGACTCCTAGAGTTGTCCCCAAACCAGCATCTGTAGGGCTATATGAGGCAAAGCTGATTCAATTTGCTTGTTATTAAGCTCCATTACATGGAGCCTAAAGGGCTAAAAAGCAGAAAACAAATGTCTGTTTTTTCTTTTTTTTTTTTTTTTTTTTTTTGATGTCCGAATTCAGACAGCAGGAAAAACTCTAAAGGGTAAGGAAAGATGCAAAAACTCTCACAAATCCACAAGCTTGAGACAATAGAATATGTACATTTTTGCTTAAGTCCGTATCATTTATTAATGTCTTGGCCCTTAAAATCTATATTAACTGTTCTTTTGTATAATAGCCAGCCACAGAAACTGTCGATGCTTACGTAGAGGGTTGATGGCAGACTGCATTCAAAAGGGAAAAAAAGTCAGGTATACTTGAAGAATAAATTGAGATAAATAACCTGATTTTATTATGATAAATATAATTCCATCAACTTTTAGCAGACTTCTTATTATCTATTTCCTAAGAAAGTAATTGAGTTTCTCCTAGTATATGGCTAAATAAGTTTGAAATATTAAGACAAGAATCCTGATGGATAAACATCTCCCTGTTGGATAAACTTCCTCTCAAAATAGACAGTTGTTTGAAGAAACTGTTCACATAATATATTAATATTCATAGAATCATAGAATATGTAAGTTTCCTCTGTTTCCATATTGCAACAATTTTGCTTCTGTTTCCTCTTTCTTTCCTCAAATTAAATAGGGCTTTAGCTCTATGTTATTCCTAATTTGAGTATCATTTTATCATTATGATAATCTGATTAATTTCAGAATTCAAAAAGCCTGCCCTTTGCTTTTTCAGAGGAAAGCCAGGGACTTCATCTTCAGCTTGAATTTTTCAGGAGATAAAAAGGCAAATTCTGTATTTCTACAAAACTGGTAAAAAAATTAATTAAGGATAAATGTAATTTTGGCACAACATGCATACTATTTCAGTCACGTATATTTATCCTATATGTGTTTCTGTTTCTTTGAATTTCTGTACTATTTCACTACATTCACTTTTCAGTTAAAGGGTTATGAGGGAGCTAACTAACCACTGATTCATTCTGCTAAAGGGCATAAACTTGACTTGAGCTACAAATTCTTGATCTGAAACATGTTGATGACTAAAACCCATTTTGTCTTCTTTATTAATCAAGAAGTTCTTTAGTTTTTCCCACTGTAGTAATTAAACAATTTTTTAATTCAGGAATTGATTTTGAATTCATAAGCAGAGCAGTTCAGTCATAATCCTGTCAGTGCAACATAATGAGTACCAGGGAGCATACAAATGAGCTGTGACAATTAAAAGGAAGAAGGGATTATTCTGAAACTCAAGGAAAGAAGGAAGGAGTTCCTTGAAAAGAATGAGAGAGAAAAAAAAGTTATTGTATCAAGCACCTTGGAAAGAAACTTGCTCCTGAACCAAAACATTAAAGACAACCATATACTATCAACCAACTGAAGAATCACAGAATTACAAAATGAGTGAGGTTGGAAAGGAGCTCTGAAGGCCATCTGGTCTATCCCCCTTGCTCAAGCAGGGCCACCTACAGCCTTTTTTTCCCAGGACCTTGTCCAGGCACCTTTTGAGTATTCTGAAAGATGGAGACTCCAGCTCTGCTCTCTGGGCACCCTGCATCAGTGCTGGGTCACACTCCCAGTAAAAAAAAATGTTTTATGTTCAGAGACAACCGCCTGTGTTTCAGTTTGTGCCCACTGCCTCTGGTCCTGTCATGGCACCACTGAAAAGAGCCTGGCTCTGTCTTCTTTGTACCTTCCCTCCAGGTATTTATATATGTTAATAAGATTCCCCTAAGCCTTCTCCAGCCTGTAAAGTCACAGCTCTCAGCCTTTCCTTATAGGAGAGATGTTCCAGGCCCGTTATCACCTCAGTGGCCCTTCACCAGACTCTCTCCATTATGTCCATGTCTTTCTTGTATGGGGAGCCCAGAAATGGACACAACACTGCAGGTGTGGACTCACAAGTGCTGAGAAGAGGGGAAAGATCACTTCCCTTCACCTGCTGGCAATACTTTTGCCTAATGCAGTACAGGATACCAATAGCTTTCTTTGCAGCAGGGTCATTTTGCTGGCTCATGCTCAACTTGGTGTCCACCAGGATCCCCATGTCCTTTTCCACAAAGCTGAAGACTTCTAAGTCTAAGGACAATAAAAAGTTTAGTTACTATTTCACAGTCATTTTTTCAGCAGATTGTGAAGGACTTGGTCAGAGAATTTAAAATCAGGAATTCCTGAATCTTTATTCTCCATTTTACCATTGTGATGTACAAGATTGATACCCAGCTTGTCATTTTTATTCATGCAGGTAGGCTAGAGTTTTAGAGACCATGCATGATACTATGTGAAGCTGTGCATTCTGTAACTTTTAAGGCATTATTGTTCTTTAAAGCTTTAGCACACTTTTTCAGCTAAGGTTGCTCTCTCCCCTAAAATGAGGGCTAATATTAATGGGCTAATAATTAATTTTTTCCTATCAGTTAAAGGGAAGAGGATAATTAATTTTCTGTCTCATCAGTTGCTTTCAAAATTTCTTTCAGCAAATTCAGTACAACAAAGGAGTCTCTTCACATTTCATGTTTCCTGTGTCGTGCCAAATATAGAGACCCTAAAAATGAAGCATATACTTTATTTCCTATAATTTTACCAAAAGAGAACAAGAAATACCCTCAGTAATGTAAAGAATCAAAATGTGAGAAAAGAAGTGGATTTGAATAATCATCCCAATCTGCCACTGCTTCTTGTTCTTTTCTTCTGAAAGAAGCTTAACTGGTTTTGCATCTTTTTTGGTTCTCCTATTGTGCATCTTGCTTTTTTCTTTACAGTTCTTTTTTTAGTTTTGCTCATTTTTTGTTTTCTTCAGCAGGTCGGAAACTCATCTCTCAACAACTCCTTCCTGCAGATCTCCCCCAGTGTACTTCCTTTAAACTCCCTGAAACCCACAGTACACTTTATCCCACAAAAAATAAGAACAGAATGTTACTGGTCTGTGTTTTTATAGCCGATTTGCTATAATCACTTTCCTTTGTATTATATAACAGAAAGTACAGTACATCATCTTCAAGAACAGGGAGGCTTTGTCTCAACTATTTTTAACAGATTTCTGTTTGTGCTCTTCCCATCCTCTTTTCTTCAACTCCCCTGTGATCTTCCACACACTCCACAGTGCCTGGTTTGACAATAAACACTAAATTTTTGGCTCTTGTGGTTGAGATCAGCTGAGGCAATGAATTGTTGAGTCTGGATAGGCAGGGTTATTTACATTTGTTAAAGATTAAAAAATATACGTAACCTGGCAGACAGCACGCAATACAGAAAATAAATTACTTTCATTTTACATATTTTATTTTTCACTCCATGGCATGCTGAAATTTTATTCTTTTTAGCTGTCTTGAAAATGTCACTCTTTTACATTTATGAAAAATTGACCAAATATTGAGTAAACTGGAAAAGAAAGAAAACACTAGCCTGCCATTTGAGTAGCATTGATAAATGTAAACAAGAATATAGAGTCCTCAAGAGGAAAAAGGTTTCATAACTTAGAAAAGCATATGTGAAAGCTTTGTGACAGAAGCAGGTTTCCAACACAACCTACTTTCTTGGAGAAATTGTTCTCATTTTCCTTTGAGGACTCTTTCTCTCTTTCCCTTACACCTTCATTTTAATGGGATTACTGAGTACATTCTTCCCCTCCTAACCTCATGTGCTCACTGTAATTCAAGCATTATTTAGCATTTACACCAGGTGTAAACCTGAGTTACCTATAGTCATGTACATTGGGAAGTCATTAATAACCCCTTCTAATTGTCTGCTCCTCTGAAATGCTCATTTCAGGAGAGTTTAGCCCACTACACTGTAATTTTCTAACGTTAGGCAACACAGGTCCTATCTTAGCTTACTATTCACTGGCTTTCTTCACTTTCTAGAAAACACATTATGTATGCATCAACAGCAGCTTTTCTGTGTCAAGCACTGTTGGGTATTAGTCTATTTTAGAATGTCTTATTTCAAAAAATCATGTCAACTTGCACTTGAGACTGTTTACATGCAGCTCCAGTAAAGCCGTATTTTCCCCTTCTGGAGGCAAATAATTTACTTTGAAAATGTGCTAATTACTGCAAGAGTGTTGTTGAAAATATGACAGTCTATATTTATGCTCAAATACCATATTTATAGTTTGACTTTTTTTTTATTTTATATTCTTAGAACTAAGTGCCTCCTCCCCTTTCCCTCCTCCCCTACACACACTAGCCCACAACTAATAAGAAATGAATCAGCTTATTGAAATGCAATATAAACTTCTTCACCCTTTATATCCTATTCTTTTAGCTGTTGCCAAGATGGCTGAATCCCATTAGAGAATGTAGCTTTAATATATAACCAATTAGAAGAGGTTTACTGTAAATGCTACAGAAAGTGACTATTAAATTTACTAGATACTAAACTTTTCATACTTTTCACCTATACACCTCACTTGTGCATTGCTGTGGTCTAGAAATTTATGAGCAAGAGCTGTGGTTCCAGAATGGGACTGGTGTAATGCTGGTATGCGTACACACTCCATTGAGCTGAGTCGTGCTTTAAGAGATTAAATGGAGCGTGCAGGAAAAACAAAGGTTTTATGTTATTGCTCTTGGCACATGATATAATAAGATGCAATATGGCAATACTGCAGCATTGGAATGGGTTCAGGAGTCAGAATAGATGTAGGAACAGCAAAACTTAAGCAATATTTCAATATTGCTGTTCTTACATTATCTATCTTAAATGCCATTCTTACAATTATCTCAAAACACTGCTGTGTAACTATGAAGTTTCTAGGTTTAACCAGTATTTAGACTCCAGCTATAAAGAACAGATTGTTTCTTTCTTTATTTAGGTATTTATTTATTTAGCCAAGAAAAGCTAAATAAATGTTGAAAAAATTATGAAATGGGAAATAACATTGACTTCCTACTAGGTGGTCTCGTTGCTGTGACAAACCTGCCCTAAGTGGTTTTCCATAAAAAAAACTATGATCCAAGATGACAGTCTGGAGACACACTTGGTATTCTTTTTGAGTTGTGGTCATAACAACTAAGCTTGGAAAACCACCCTTCCATGCTAAAAAATCAACTGTGTAATGGGCAGCTGTGCCTCACCTCACTGGGAGGGTGGCAGTTCAACATGAAGTCATCAATACATTAAAAATTAACTTCAATTGTAATACAAGTCAAATTTCAGCAGAAGTTGCCAGTCAGAAAAGCAGTTATATGGTGTGAAAGATCACACGCAGGCCAGCCACTGCGTAATGGCATACAGTGTGCTACTGAATACTGACTCAGGTCTAGCCTATGCATAACATGGGCAACAGAATGAGAGGAACTCAGTATAGGCATAAACATCCGTAACTCTACTGCTGGCCTTGCCAGACCCCTGGAAAGCTAAGATGATTGCTTCTACTGCTGCCAAGATACTGAAAAGTGTGTGTTACAGGCTATTCTTAACCAGTAAGACCATGGTTCTTACCTCCACATTACCCACAGTAATTTGCAAGACTGTTCCTCCCACTCACGGGCACCATTCAGCCAATAGTCTTTCCCTCTCTGTCCTGGGTTTACCAGGAGCCGTTTTTCTCCTTCTTAGTAATTGGTGCAAGCTCCGTGTTTTGACTTCCATCCTGGGCAGAGAGCTGATAACACCGATTGTTTTTCATTGTAGTTAAGTAATGTTTATTCCGGCCAAGGACTTTGTGAGTCTCATGCTCTGCTGGGGACGAGGGGAGGCCAGAAGGAAGCAGAGACAGGACACCTGACCCAAGCTAGCCAAAGAGGTATTCCATACCACAGGACGTCATGCCCGGAGAGGTAACTGGGTGTTACCCAGAAGGGCACACTCTCTCTTCGGGGGGGTCGAACTCGTTCAGCGGTGGTATCATATTCTCTTGTTATTTTCTCTTATCAATATTATCATTGGTGGTAGCAGTAGTGGTTTGTGTTATACCTTAGTTACTGGGCTGTTCTTATCTCAACCCGTGGGAGTTACATTCTCTTGATTCTCCTCCCCATCCCTCCGGGAGTGGGGAGGGTCGGGGGGCGTGAGTGGACAAGCTGTGTGGATCGGTTTAAACCACGACACTCTCACAGGAGTATTACAGCAGAAGTAGACTCTTGTAATACCATACTAAAAAGCTGTTTATGCATCGCATGTATAAATGGAGCAAAGATCACCATACCCATATCAAAGTGTCATTTTTGCTCCATTTATACACATGCTGTTGTAAGGTTTATGGATAATATGTAAAGAAAAGGAAAGCAATTCAGCACACTGCTTCCCTCTTGTTCATGTAAAACTCTGTATTAATTCAAAGGGACTTTGTGCAGTAGCAGATGACCAAGTTCTTCACTTCTGAGCTCACTCCACCCATGCACAGTTGCACAGTAAAAAGTCTCCATAACATTAAAATTCACTCTAAACAAAGTGAAATACTACAAAACTTTAAAAGCTACCACTGGTGTGATGGTCTTAAATTATTCAACAATCTTATGAAAAGTGCTATAAGGAAATAAAGGATACCACTCATGCTTTCCTAACACACTTGGATTTTTTTCCCCATTGACTCATAAATTTTATTTATTAACTTTATTTTTCTCACCACAACTGATGTGAAGATAAGGGTACAGAGGACATAGATTCATGAATGCTATAGTGTCTTAGAGGATGGTATGGATAGGGGAATAAAATACACCAATGGATCATAACCAGTCACAAGAAATTTTGAAAAGCATATAAATTTCTGGTCAAGAAGAGAGATGTAAGAGAAGATGTGTGAAAATAGAGAACAAAACGATGGCAACAATCAGGAAAGAAGAAGCTATGTTCAAAATGAGACTCCTACCAAAAGAAAAAAAAAAAAAAGAAAACGAGAAAAAAACAAAACAAAACAAAAAAGGGCACTGGAAGACAAGGGTTTTAAGCCATTATGTGAAAAAAGCTCACGTCTTGTGAGTTTTGACCACTGACTCCCATATAAAATACTTCCTTTGTCCTCCATACAAACTGACAGCCTATGATTGACCACTGACTCCTATATAAAATACTTCCTTTGTCCTCCATACAAACTGACAGCCTATGAGATGGTGATGAGTTTACATTCACATTATGAATGGAAGTCAGTGAAGAGAAAAAATGGATTACAGTTCTACCTTAAACTGACTCGACCAAATCCACTATTATTCTACTCCCTCACTATTAAAAGTCAGATTCTGTACACACTGAACACATTAATTATTCATACGGTTATATTTTTTTTTATTTTTCAGTCGCCTTTTTTTTTCCTGGCCTGCTGCCCTAGATTCACTATTTCTAGTCAACAGTATTCAGAAAATAACAAAGGAGCCGCTCTGACGAAGACAGCATGATCTAAAGCTTTGTCTTGGGGAGTGGAATTGAGGTGAAAACATGACACTTGGTAATTTCAACTTTCTCATAATCTTTCTTTCTTAGCACTGAATGAGTATGAAAACAGTAAATCACTTTTGAGATTTCACTTTTATATTAGTTCATGAAAACTAAGACCATTAGTTTTTTTCCTGACAAAGATGTACCTTTTGGGTTGCTGACTATGAACAGGAAGTAAAAATGTGTGAGGAATATGCAAAGACAACCATGCAATTTGTATCAGCATTTAAAAAAAAACCCCACAAAATAACAGCTAAAAAACCTCCACAACTCATCCAGTCATGGCTCTCACCTGAAAACGTGAAATACTGAGTCTCTAGAAAGTCTGCAAATGAGTTTTCAAGAAGGGCACGAAAATGTTAGGTTGAAATGTAACCACACAAAACCACAGTATAAAACACTTCTCAACAAGTGTAGCAAAAGAAAATTCTGCGCAATGTACAAATTTAATCATCAATTGCCACTTAAAAGGGGACTGAATTGATTTCACACTCCGACTCTAATATTTTTTACTTTTGTTTTTCTGTCAATATCTCCCAATCCCACAAACTGACTCTATCAAGAAAACTTCTCTGGAAACACACATAGAACATCTTACGAAGGAAGAAAAAAAAAATAATAAAATGGTGGTGAAGTCCAGCCCTCACAAAGGGGAGGAAAGAAAGTGAAATTTCCCTGGAAGTTAACACCATGCTGAAAAAGCTTTTTTTGTATATCAGCAGGGTATTCTCAAGCTACAGATCTCTTTAAACAAAAACTCTCTATTACATTACTTGCTTTCCCAAAAGTGTGGTCAGTGAAAAGCTTGATACCAGCACAAGGTGTGGTTCATGACCTGGTAAATGGGACACGTTCTCAGCTAATTGGTGTAAAATTAGTGATGTTGCAGCAGTATGCTATGTGAAAAAAGAAAGAATAAAAGAAAATCAGAGTTTGGCTATATGAAACTGGCAAGTTCATTTCCTCTTGCCTTGTTGCTACTCAAAATCACTGTCACGTACAGAGTACAGAAAATTTTTAAACTGATAATTCAGATTGATACAGAAGAAACAAACTTAACACTGAACTTAAAAGGACACTGGACTACCTATCCTAAATCATTTAAAAAATGAAAAAGTTGAAATGAAAAAGAAGTAATTTCCAATTTCTTATTATAAACATTTTTTCTCATTCTATTGTACTGGTCAATTTCAAAAACTAAGTCTCTCTTCTTCCCAGATGTTATCTTGTATTACTATACATAATTGCTCTGTTCTCTTGTGTATTGCAATGTTATTGAGTATGAGATTAATCAAATAGCAACCTGACACCAAAATCAGAGAACAATTCAGTATTTTATATCCAGTATAACTCAAGTCTTCTTAATTCATCCTATTCCCCAAAGAATCAGCTGCTTTCTTGGTGTTCCATTTTGTTGTTTTTTGTTGGGGTTTTTTTTCTTTCCATTTGTTTAATATTAGACTCCTTGGAGCCCTTCATTATGACTTTTGAGACAGAGCCCTGATCTCACAGATTCAGTTTCTGGGTAGGAGCTACTCCTGTCCATATTAATAATGTATGAAATTATATCAATATTTATTTTGACTTAGAATAGCTTTAAAGTTCTGTAACAATTACACTGTTACATCTTTATTACCCACCCCAAACAAGCCTGGCAGTGTGTATAGTATAGTCAACATGCTCACTAAACATGCACTGCTAAACAAATATGCTATAGCTGTGCTTGGAGAGGCTTTAGATAAAGCTGTTCAGACTTCCCAGCAAGGCTTAGCCAATTAAATACACAAAACCTACAGTTTCTTTTACTGCCTTATTTTTTGTATAATAGTATCAGAGACTGCAATCAATGTACTTTTTCTAATATTTTTTTATTCCCTCAAACGAAGAAGGGAGACAGAGGAAGAGACCTGAAATGGGTATAGAAGAAAGCAATGTTCATGGGTTTTGAAAGTGACAGGAAATAAGGCAATACATTTAAAATATGCAAAACAGTATGAAAGCATCCTGGAAGGAGGCTTTAAGGTCTGAACCACCGATGTCCCCTGACACTCAGCTAGTTTCCGTGCAGTGCCAGGAATCTGTGACACCTCTCTGCTCCAGGTCTGCCAACTCTTTCAACCGTCCTGTCATGTTTGGCGAGACCACTTGTGTGCAAGGTCTTGAAGAATCAGATCCCGGCAGTAAAAGGTAAAGCAGAAGAAAAATGTGTCATGAAGGAGCACACCCTAGCAGGACCAGTCTTAAGTCATACTTTGACTTCCTTTGGTATATGAGTTAAAGCAACATCTATATCTCTCTTAGCTGCACCTGACATCTTTTACCAGCCTTCCACTCAACACTTGGATTCAGAAAAAAGACGCAGCTCTAAGCATGTATTATGACAGTATTTGTAACAGCAGCATATAATAGAATTAACTACTTTTCTGTTTTGCACTCAGTTTTACTCACTTTCTAAAAACCAGAAATTAAAACAATTATTTATCTGAAAACAGATGGATATAAAGGTGTGTTGGATAGGTCAGCTCAGCATCTCCTTGGTGAACCATGTGTTACTGTAGTATTTGTAAGGAAGAGCAGTAGAGCCATAAGACATTTATAGTTTTCAAATGTTTTATTTTGAAAATGCATTACATATGTCAGTTTTCAGTCAGCAAAACCACGCTTGTTTAAACATTGTAACATTACACAAATATTGATATTCAATTATTTTACAAAATCATAGAAAAGAAAGAGGTATTTTTAGGTAAAGCCTGTGTCATGAGAGATAGAGCTAGCGGCATGTTTATAGCTTTGGGGCTTTTTCTTTCAAGGGAAACAAAACATAACCCTAAATTTAAATCGGAATTGTAAGTTCAGGACTCTGCAATCTGGGAAATCCATAGAAGTTCTATTTCCCCCAGCAGCAACTGAAAAAGTGGGGGAGGAGGAAATCATATTAAATCCCTGTGTCATGGTCTTTCATTCCACTTACAGAACATTTCACTCAGTTTGTCTTTGTTTTGGCTGCAAGAATATTTCATGGAACCTCCATGGCATTTATGAAAGAGAGAAGGTGTTCATAAAAACTGAGGTTTATACCAAAATAAATATCTTTGGTTTTAGCAACCGAAGCTTTTTAAACAAAATCTACTGATACAGACATACTGATATAGGACTTTGTAGTTCAGCATTTATCATTTACAAGACACATTTGTGCATTTCACATAATAAATTGCTCCCTTGCAGTTTGAATTTGACCTCTTTAAGAAACCTGTATGTTTTTTTTTTCCATGACAGTTCAAACAATGTCACCATGTAGGACCTTTTCTCTGCTTAGCAGTATCTGAAAAAAGTTGAATCTCCAACTAATTTTATGAAGTCTATGTGCCTAATGGTTTCACAACATTGTGTTCTATTTGAAGTAAATAAAGTTGATGAGGCAGCATTTTGCTGCATCACAAGACCAAAATCATTGTAATAAGGAAGAAACATGACTGCAGCACAGCAAGCACAGAGAAATTATATTTCATTTCATTTACTGTGTCAGACATGACTAGAAAATGGAAAATCTAGTCTTAAAAAAACCCCAACCAAACAAGATTATATGAAAAGGTTCAAAAGATTCCAGTTTTGCTGAGAAAACAGATTTTAATTCAGAAAAAAAATAGTCTGACCAGGCATTCCTGACCAGCTGTTGTCAGTATATCAAAATTTTTAGGGCTTGCGTCAAGAAGCTGCTTATGTTTCCCCATTAGCTTCTAATGCAACCTGGGAGGGAAGAAAAAAAACAAACTACCATATATTATATATATGCATGCAGGAGTACATTACAAGTAGCTCAACAGAATGATTCTGAAAGTTGATGCAATACATACCTTGAAAGCAGCTGTAAAATGAGCTTAAAAATCCATTGTTATGACTGACTAGAGTGATTACTTTGCATGTACAAATCAAACCTTTTCCCATTTGATGCCAACAAACCAGCTCCTTATTGTATTCTGAAACTCAATTTCCACTAAATAATAATATTTTTGGCAAACAAAATATGGAAAGAATTTTTACTTTGTATGATTAATCTTAGTACCAAAATGTACAATTTTTTTCGGAGAAAGAAATTATACTCCTAATAAATATACCACTGTTAACATTTTAGCTTTCTACAAAATACAATATGTTTCTGAGTTTCTGTGCTTTGATAATCATCACTTCAAAAAAACTTTTTCATCTGAGCTTTTTTTTTTTTCATTTACATTTCCTCCACTCTTCTAAATACCTTTAGCCAAACAAATTTCTACCAAGTTTAGCAGTGGTATCGTAAGCACTGGGAATTAAGTAGGAAAGGGGCTTTTAATTATGGTTACATAGATTGCTTTCTCACAAATGGACTGTTCAGCCTGGAGAAGGGAAGGCTCCGTGGAGACCTCATAGCAGCTTCCCTGCACCTGAAGGGGGCCTACAGGGATGCTGGGGAGGGACTCTTCATCAGGGACTGTTTGACAGGACAAGGGGTTAACGGGTTAAAATTTAAACAGGGGAAGTTTATATTGGATATAAGGAGGAAATTCTTTCCTGTTAGGGTGGAGAGGCACTGGAATGGGTTGCCCAGGGAGGTTGTGAGTGCTCCATCCCTGGCAGTGTCCAAGGCCAGGCTGGATGAAGCCTTGGGTGGGACGGTTTAGTGTGAGGTGTCCCTGCCCATGGCAGGAGGGTTGGAACTGGATGATCTTGAGGTCCTTTCCAACCCTAACTATTCTATGATTTTCTATGATTCTATGAAACGCACACGGAAACACATACATAGTTCATTAATGAACAGGACACCACCACAACAACATATAAAGATGTACGTATACACATGTAACTGCATATTCACAGTAAGGAGAGATTCAGACTATCCTTATCAGAGCATCTCAGCTGGGTTTGGCATAAAAGGAGAGCATTAAATACATACACAGGGAAGAATATGTGCCCATTATTACTATCATTACGGGTGAGGTGTCCCTGCCCATGGCAGGGGGGTTGGAATGAGATCATCTTGAGGTTCTTTTCAGCCCTAACTATTCTATGATTCTATGATCATGCAGATATATGTTACTTCATACACATATACATAATCCTGGCTGTTTAAAAGCACATGCATGTACACATATGTAAGCACATATATTCCTATAGAAACATCTGTGGGAATGTAATCAGCCACATTGCCACAGTTAATCACCTATCCTACCTACAATGACAAGTACAATTATTTTTATTGCCATAAAATATCCAAGGGGTAATGACTTTAAACTAAAAGAAGGTAGATACAGACTAGATATAAAGAAGAAAATTTGCATGATGAGGGTGGTGGAACACTGGAACAAGTTGCCCAGGGAGCTTGCATATGCCCCACCCCTGGAAACATAAAAAATCAGGTTGGACATGGCTTTGTGCAACCTGATCTAGCTGAATATGTCCCTGTTTGTTGCAGGGGGGTTTGGACTAGATAACCTTTAAAAGTGCCTTCTAACCCAGTCTATTCTATGATTCTATGATGACCTGAAGAGAATAGGCTAAATAGTCCACTTCTGATATTTAAGACAAATCAGGTCCACTCACTGCAATCCAAGAAGCAGGAAACAGATGATCCAGTCTGCAGCTGAAGGAAAGCCCTTCAAAAGTTCCCCCCTGCCATGTCTACCCAAGTTGCAAGTTGAAATTAAACACAATTGTATTGAACAATAAATTTTCTAACCATTAGGTTAATGAAATAGGCAAAGGTTAATCAAATTATAAATAAAAAAATAAGCATTAAAAAAAAAAATCACTCCAGAATTGAAAAAGATGTTAATTAAAGCAATCAGTATTTCATATATCTTCATTAGAAATGTCAAATGAAACCAAATCAAACCTAATTTAACATATCTCAGTGTGTAATAATCCACTCAAGTAAGTTAGTCCTGATGCCTTATTATATACTTCCCCTAAGTTACAATCAAAACACTGTCCAAAACTAAATCATATTAAGGTTTCACAGCCATGCTTTCTACTGCAGCATCATGGATTAAGAAGTCCTTGAAACCATGTTTCTAAACAAAAATAAGTGGGAAAACAACAGACTGGAGAGACATGATTTGGTGACACCATTCATTATGAAAGACATAAATGAAATGTGAAGTAAGTCAGTCAAATGTTTTTGGTTTTGTTTTTTTTCTTTATCATAGAGATTAATGCTTCATGCTTTTTTCTTTCTTCTATAGCATTTTGTTTTATAACTTAAAACCAGCACCTCATTGGCTGGAACAATCCAAACATTTATATAAAAGGGATCAAGGGACTATTTTCTTATGAATATGAGAGGCATCACTGTCAAAAAAACCCTGCTTTATTTTCCTGACTGTTCTCCAGATGACTTTGCAATCTTGAATTATTTACATCTTGACAAAGGCTGTGATATAATTCCAGAAATTTTACAAGAGGATCTCTCCAAAATTTTCCACCTCAGTCAGCAAGACATATGATACTCCCTGAGCATAACAGCTTTCCTGCCAAAAAATAAAATGTGTTTCTGCCTACTGCCAACCCACCTGACTCTACCTGAGAAAATTCCTTGCCATGTCCAGCAGCCTTTTCACCCTAAACCCTAAATCCATTCATTCTTGCTCAACTTAATACACATTCCTTTACCCACCAAATCATGAAACATAATTTGATAGACCTAAAATATACTAAAGTCCTACCTCTCAAAAGTGGGCAGGGGGCATTAGTTATACGAATGTTGATCTTGTCATATTAAGTATGGACTTCAGAGAATAGGATCTCATCTGGTCTGAATGGATTTCCCCTGACTGCCAGTGATCTATGCAGAAGAAAAGAAAGGCAATGGTGTGGAAGTGCCAATACTTCGGAAGCAGGAACGATTCCCACAGAAGGCAGGGAGACACAGCCAGCAGCTGCCAACAGCCACTTTTAACTACAGTTTCTACTGAATTCAAAGACCAGGTCTCCTCAAAAGGTACACTGGGAAAAATTCAGTCTAAAAATCACGTTTATACTTGTTTAGTACAGTCTAAGAATCTAGGATGAAAGGACTTTGGTTTGATTATGATTAAAGAAGATAAATCAAGCAGTAAGTTCTTCCCTCCAGAACCTTTCCATCTAGTAAGACTGTAATCTCTAAACAGTCAGGAAAGATTCAAAACCGCTTTTGCTTCTCGTTTTCATGGCTGTTTAGCTCAGAATCACGGGAACACTCAGAAGACTGATACTACTGTGTAGGAAGCCAGAGCAGCTAAACATAAATGGTGGGAAAACAAACTTACAAGAGTAAGATCCTAGTACAGCCAGCTCTTGCTGTTTAAAAACGTAGCTACAGACAGAGAAAAAGTTGCAGAATCAACTGGGTTATTTACTCTGGCTTGTAACCTTAGCTCCTGGTTGTAAGCGTTGACAGAGGTGGAAATGTCAGTGCTAGGACAGGAAGGGAGCAAAATCAAAATGATAGCACAAGCAAAAGAAGGACAAAAAAGTTTGAAAGGCAAAAGGCATGGAAGAGTCAGAGAATTTTGTAACAGCTGAAAGGAAAAGGCCAAACCTAGATACTGCCCACCCCATGTAAATGTAAGCATGTAGTTAAGGATTCTTATTTGAGTAGTGAGTTCCCTATACAGCAAATCAAAGATGGCAGCGCCTTCAAAGCAGTGGTATAATTATAGCTTAAGTCTGATCCTGTGAATCCCTCTCCTGAAGAGAGTCACCTCTCTTCAGACTGCAGGACACCTGTGCTGCCTGAAGTTGATGACGTAAATAACTTCTCCATACAAATAACTCTGTGATGGAACAGGTTCCTCCCACAAAAATCAAAAGCTGAGATTTTACTTCAGGAAGTTTCAAAACAGCCTGAATTTCACATCACAGCTCTCCATTTTGGCAAGTATACATAGTAAAATACATAAAAATACACAGTAACAGCTGAAGATTTACTCATAGTAGAGTGAAGCCTTTCTGTCCTATCTTCAGGTCAGGGTTTTTTGCCAAATTTGGCCATCATTTTGTTACTAGAAGGTAATACTGCAGCCCCTAGGTCTACGATGCTAATTTTTCAGGAAGAATGTCTTAGATCATTTTCCAGCTATGGCAATGCAGCCAGACAGATATTTACTGCACAATAGTTTATGAGTTGAAATAAGTCAGGATATATGTATATATATATACATATACACACACACACAGAGTCCCTACACTTTTTGTATGATATATTATTCACAATACTCCTGGTTATGTTACAGGTAATTATAGCTTAATTTTTCCTCTCATGTCCTCTGTGGATATGACACTTTGGATGATGTTCTGAACACTGAATTAATCTCTTTTTCATAGTAATGACAGATAAAAAAGAAATTACCTATTTTTACAATTTATTTTTTTTTCCCCTCCAGAATTCATTTTTATTGCTTTCTAAGCTTCCTGGTATCATGTGTTTTCCTGTTTTCTTAGATTTTAATGTTCCAGTCTTCGATTTCCTGTATAAAATAGCTGTAAGTGGATTAAAAGACAAGCATTAAAGATACAGCACATACTGCATAATTAGATGCTGAAATATTAGCATGATACAATGCTGATGCTTTGAGGTGCCTTTTAACTCTTTGTAAACATATTTGATCCTTTCGAGAGGCACCTGAACAAAACATTTAAAGGAAAACTGTGGAAGTCCTTGAGAATCTTTGTTGCTTGTATAAAGATGATTTTTTCACAAGACTTTTCTTCATTAAGTCTGAAGGAAAAAAACAAAGAGATAATTTTCAAGGAAAAATTATTTTCAGCTTTCCTCGATATACATTTTGTTGTAATTCTGAAATTACCAGAATGAACCAGTATCTTTGATCCTGTCTTTGAATGTTGGCCAAAATCAGAGTCATTCAAACAATATGTAAATATTTAGATATTCACATTTTAAAAACACAGCATAGGTAAATCTGATGTAATCTATTCTTCTACATTAACTTCTCTTGGATATCTAAGCAAAGGAGGATTGAAGCAGAAATTCGAAAATGGTTTAAAATACGTAACATGTTAACTTACAGTATCTAGATATTTCAAAATATATTTTAGAACTTTTATTGTGTATGTTCACACACTTTTATCTATACTAGTAAACACCTGTAATCCATTTTTAATGTAATGTCATGCATTGTATTAAATTTGAGGAAATAAAGGCTATATGTGACACCATATCACAGACTTGAAAAATATCTTAGTTTTTATTAAGGTTAAAATTCATGTCACACAGAGCCAGGAAAATGTGACATAAAATACGGTCTCCTGTACATGTATGACTGTGTATAAATTTTTCTCTCATATAGGACCCTGCAATATTCAATGCATACTTAGATCATTAAATTACTACCAAGTACTTTCCTTTTCTTAAACTGCTTAATATAGGGCCTTATTTATTGGCTATTTTACAGACCTACATTGAAGGCACAATTAGTCATTCCTTGCAGGATTTGAGAGTGATTATCTGTACAGCACAGGAGTGTTTGAAAAGTTTTTGTTTTTTTTTTTTTTTCCTCTGCACCTATTCAGTGAGGTTAGGACTCAGTGAAATTCCATCTAGGCAAAAAAGAGATACTGAAGTAAAAGACATAAAAACTTAAACAGGAGAAGTTTAGGTTGGATATAAGGAAGAAATTCTTTACTGTTAGGGTGGTGAGGCACTGGAATGGGTTGCCCAAGGAAGCTGTGAATGCTCCATCCCTGGCGGTGCTCAAGGTCAGGTTGGACAGAGCCCTGCGTGGGATGGTTTAGTGTGAGGTCTCCCTGCCCATGGCAGGGGGGTTGGAACTGGATGATCTTGAGGTCCTTTCCAACCCTAAGTATTCTATGATTCCATGATTCCAACACTGGGTAATCAACTCATGGAATCTAACAATTATTTTTTAAGAGTACTTTAGCCTTCAGAGATGTGTTCAATGCTGCTTTATCTAATCAGAGCATTCCTGAGATCACAGAACAGACTAAGCACACTTATTTTAGATCATTAGGCCAGTCTCCTGGGAGGTATAAGCTAGTTGGAGTCCAGAAACTGCCGCTGAACATATGCCAACTAGGATTTTTCCCATTTGGCCAAATCTGGATGGAATTTTACAAAGGTAGCAAAAGATGCCTATCTAGCATGAGATACATGAGACATATCTCAACATCCCATAATGTCTATTATCCTGTTCTAAATCTGTAAGGTTTGAAAGAGATTTATGATCCTAGCCCTTTTCTTGAAATTAAATGAACTGAACTGGTACAAATTCAGTAAATCTGAATAAATCACTGGTCAGTAATGCTTCAGATCACACAGTCAACAATTGACATGCAGCTGAGAAAGTGACCTGCTGCTAGCCCCACTGGTAACTTTCTATTTTTCTAAGGTAACACTATATTAACACAAGAATAGTAACACTACTTACAGGCAAACCATATCTGCCCACCTGATTTGCGCTCACCTCCTTGCCTGTTTTCTCAGAAGTGAAATAGCCTGTTTTATGTACTCAGAGTACTTGCAGATTTGGTTGTTTCTGTAGGTACAGTGCAGTAAGTCACATTAAGTTATGTGATATTAGCCTAACATTGCAGTCACTGTAGCTGACATTCAAACTATTGAATATCGAATTGCAGCAGAATCTGTCTGCAGTAATTAATTATTAATTAAGCAGACTGGGAGAAGGGAAAAAAGAAAATGCAGAAAGTGATGTCAAACACACTGATACTCAGAGGTCTCATTAAAAGCTGTAATGAACATACAGCTGTTCACCTTCTGCATACCAAACTATGTAAGTCATTTATAGATCTTAATTTCTGACTAAAATGAAAGATCTGAAATTAAATCTAAACACATAAATACCTAGGTTCTCAGCTTTATAAACTAACCTGAGAAACCACAGTTATTCCCCTCAGGACTATTCAGAGCAACGAATTCTAAACTTCTGAAACTACTTGATTGCTTCAGGCATAAGTAAAAATAAGGTAAGAAAATATGGTTATTCCTTTTACTTGTGTTGTGAATGACATGAAACAATACAGTTGCTTCATGAGAAGATTTTGGTATGCTGCGGCAGTATTTAGGTTCTGTCTGGCAATATCTAGTAGGTGTCTCTTTTTTTTCACCCTGAAAACTCAATAAACTACCCTCCATATACAGAATGGCAGACAGGGAGTGAAAAGACTGCTTTTCATAACACTTTTAATGCTGCCTTTTTAAGGAACACATCTTTCTGGAAGAATATCACATATATAAAATAAATGTATACCTATTCCTGGTAAATGATCTTCTGCAGTGTACCAATGGCATACACATGGATTGTGCATGAAGTAGCTTGAGAGCCAAATTATCTGCCTAGAAATAGAACCTTAAACTCTGTGAGATTATATGTAGCTCCATACTGATCACTCTGAACTAAGACATACTTTAAAACAACAAAGCCAAGAAAACAATGTGATTTGTTGAAACTATTTAGTAATCAACATGAAAATTAGTCAGTAGCATAATTTACGTGGTCAAAATCAACAACAGTAGCAATGTGAAGGAAGTAACTGAATCATTTCTAATGAAGTTCTACCATGAATAGAGTTTACAGGTGGTAAAACTGTAACAGGTTAAGACACAGATTCCTCCAATTTGCTTAGGCTGCTAAATCACAAATTTGAGTCAACCATATTGCCATCGCCTCAATTCAATGAGGAGCTGAATAAAATTTTTACTAGCCAACTAAGAAATTGTTCTTTGGGTTCTTCCTCTTGTATTATTAAACATTTACGGGGATCATCATGACTATTCTTTCAGCCACTGGTATGTGACCAGAATCTGATGTGCTTGCTCAGCTGAT
This sequence comes from Lathamus discolor, assembly GCF_037157495.1. Classification (NCBI taxonomy): domain Eukaryota; kingdom Metazoa; phylum Chordata; class Aves; order Psittaciformes; family Psittacidae; genus Lathamus; species Lathamus discolor. The sequence goes on along the minus strand of NC_088887.1, from coordinate 68,553,750 downwards.
TACATCTAGTCAGATCCCTCACATAAAAAAAACCTAAGGAGAGGTTGCACAGAGGAAATATAACCCTGTAAAAGATGAGAAATACTTTTGATTAACTACTTCAGTGGCACATTCCTTCATTTGACAACTTGGGATAAAGAATAAGCACATCAGTTTTACTTCAAGTATTGCACTCATATAGAGGCAAAGATGTGTCACCTTCTCATGATGTCTCATGGCAAACTGCACACACTTCAAACAATGTATATCAACAAATAGATGGTTTAGTTTCACAGTGTACATTACAGGAAAAATCTTCCCTGACAGCCTATTTGTCAGTGCGTCGGATGCAGCACTGTAACACCAGACCATCTGGAGATTCCAGTGAAAAAAAAAAACCACTTAGGGTGAAATTCCTCCTTTGGCTACTGCTCACTGAAAGAAGACAGAATAATGGGCCTTCTTTACAGTCTTTCATAACACCAGAAACCAGAAACTGACTGTGCTGCATTTATTTGTATTGGTTTGGAAAAGAATATGCTGTAGCAATAAATGCAAGACTGAGACATGACAAAACACTGCTAAGATTTACTCCTCCATTTTCACAAGGGGAGGAATGTGTATTCCATATACATGCATTTTCAGTCCTCAAATGTCATAGCACAAAACTCAGCAGACTACTTAGATTCAAAGAGCAATTTTCATGAGATTTCTTGATGAAGCCATGCAAACTACTGAATTATTTTGACTCATGTGCATCTAATGACCCACGGTCACTAATGAGTTACAAACTCCCAATGCTCAGAAGATAAAACTCACTAATGTGATCATTACTTTAATTAGCCAGGTGGAGTTTTAACAGCAATGCTGTCTTACAACAAAACATAATTTTTATAATTAGACAGTGTGAAATCTGGTATATATTACTTCAGACCAGCCTGTATAATAGACACAAACAGAAAGAAGAGAATCTTCACAGTTCTTACTGTGATTTGTGATTTCTACTTGCTGCAAAATAACATTTAATGAGCCTGTTGGGGGACGAAACTATTGGGACTGTAGATAGTTATATAAATTATACCCAGATAAATACCAGAAAGAATGAAAAATACCCAGATATAGTTGGGTATTATTACCATTATTACCTGGTTTGCAGGTAATAATATCCTCAGGGGAAAAAAAAATCTAGATTGGACAAGATATGTGTGAAGTAATTAAACAACAATCTCACAGTAGTCACACTGTACTTAGTAACAAAACACTAATCCATTTAGATTTGCTCACATTTGCTGTTAGATACATTATAATTGAGGAATACCAAATGCCATGCTTTACTCTGGGTTGCTGCTGATTAACAGCACTAGAAGCCAAACTTAGAGCTTTTTAAGAACAGATGGTGCTTCTTTCCTCTTCTTACTGGTCAAAAATTCAGAGAAAATAAGGATGAAGACGGATGCAGATAGAGAAGAGAAGCAACCAAAAGAGAAAAAAAAGTTTGGCACATCCCATAAGCAGCTATAGAAACAAATTATATCCATTTTCCACTGTGGGTGTGCAAGTTTGAGGATTCACAGATGGCTTGGAATTCAGCTTCTCATCAGAGCTGAATCTGTTTCCAAGATGGTCTGAAAAAGGGGTGCCAATTGCAAAATGTTTCTTTTCCCACTTTTACTACCTGAGAGCTTCCCATCTTTACCTCCTTTTTCTCTAAATTAACAAAACATGAAGAATGGAGGTATATTGATGCACTGGAAAAAAATGGGCAGTGCCATTATTTGCCCAGATCAGACAACTAAGTTGTTTTCACTGTGGGTTTCCTAATGCCTAAGGGGACTTGAGGAGTTCTCATATCCTCCCACCTACTCCTTATAAATAAAACCATGACTCACTTTTAAAAATTTCGAATCAAGTGAGTCATTCTTTTACACGACCAGCTTGAGACACCTTAAAATGGTGGTCTCTCTTCCTCTAACAGGGGGACAGGAACATTTCAAAATTCCAGGAAACACAACCAAATGCAAAGGGAGGTGCTCTGCTTTCTGAGAATCTTTATCAAAGATAAAGAAAACCATCTCAACTGTGCTGAAGAGTGTTCAGTCAGCAATTAGAAGCTAGAGTCAGTAATTAGGTGCTAGAACACAGTGCCAGAAACAGACTTGCTGCTGTAAGGAAGGGACTACTCTATGATTCCACGATTGTCCATCTTTGTTTCAAAGCACAAAGAAGCCAGTTTGGATCCTGGTATTTCCAGCTATACACTGACTGAAGCTTTTTCTTCAAACTCCACCAACCTATCAACACATCTTTTATATCTTAAGATGCTGTACCTGCCCTTCAATTACACCAGGCTCTCTCTCCTAGGACTTGCATTAGCCTCTTCTGTAAGTTTAAAAAAAACAAGCAGTTCACTCCTAGCACATCTTCCTATAGATTAATGCTATCAAAGAAGAGGGAAATTTGTTTTGATCTCTGCCAGACTCATCAGTGAACCTAAATCCCCTTGTTCACTGACTTACTGCATTATTTTCTTTCTCTATAGTGACTCACTTTAAATTTTCATCCATACAGTTCAGCTCAACTGCAGTTGATCAATCAGTGAAAATCAATTGCAAAAGCCTTGCTGAGCCCTTATTTGCTTCTGTCACAGTGTTCATGGGGGCTCTTAAGAATGGGAAAGGCAAAGATGCACGTGTCCCACTTATGACAGACAAATCCCCTACGTCCTATCAGATGAAGGCATTTAGTATTTTTGCAAAGAATTTAAAAAATGCAGTTCAACTCTGTTTCTTATCACAGAATGTAGGCAAATGCATACCAACCTATTTCTTTGCGGTCTGCTAAGTTTCCAGTGGAACTCTCGTGGAGTACATACTGAAATACCTCCTGTTTTACAGATCTGATGCAGTAATGTTAGCAGCGTGTGAATGTTTTGACATGCCAGACACTAGAAAGAGGACTATTAATTAAAAACTTAATAATATCTGTAGGTTAAAATATTAATAAACAAATAATGCCTAATTGTTTCATAAACATCTGAAAACATGACAAATATAAAACAGCATGAAATTGAAGTTTAGAATCCAATAGACAGATTCTGTTTACACATGTTGGTGTTTGAATTACAAAGACATATTTCCATAAACCTTTACTTCACTAAAATCACCTTGGACATGAAACAAGACAGAAACTTCTATTCTCCATTCTCCTTCACTGTTCTTAATAAACTGCTGAGAAATTTAGCAGAGGGGAAAGTTAAACTGAGATTTTTGTTTTCTGAAATGAAAGTATTTTGTTAACAATTATTCCCTCCCTATACATGCTATCGTGTATTTCAGAACTCTTAATAATGTCATGCAGCAATGAAGCATTTACCTACTGCATCTGTCCTACTGCATCTGTCAGCAACATGCTGGTTTTTGAATCTTCATTCCTCACCATTTTTTAAATACTGTCTCATAAAGTCCATCTTTCCTCACATACTTCCAGAACTCAGGTTTTTTTATGATGGTAAAAAAATTTGTTGCTTATGTTTATGGTTCAAAGATGGTGTTCCCCACAAAACACAAAAGAAAACGAAGAAGATAATACTAAAATATCAAAACCGCAGAGTGTATTTTACACTATTCATTGCAAACACCTCTCTGGACCAATCACAGCTTGAAGGTAATAAGCCATCTCAGTCATAAATAAAAGTAGTGAACATGTAACACCGTACTGAAGACATGACACATATCTTAAATACTAATTCAATCAGCATCACAGAAAAGTTCTGTGAAAACCAAATTACCTTCCATCTCACCGTCACAGATAACATCCTGTCATGTCTAATCATTGGGGAAAAAAAACATAGATGCCAGAGACCAGTTCACATTCAGTTAATTATGCTTAACTATATAATAAGAACTGCCAAGTAGTAAAATGCTTTTACAACACCAATTTCTTCTTATATTTTAAGAGCAATCCTTGAACTTCATGACTCTTCAGAAGGGTTGAGCATGTTATCTAGTAGGTCAGGACCTAGCCCATATTTTTGCATGTATTTATTGTGGGTTTTTTTCTATTATTTGAAACTACATCATAAATGACAGGATACACCTGTAGAGAGGTTGTTTAAAAACCCGAATGTCTGAAAATCCCCAGAAGGTGCATGAAACAAAGGAGCTATAAAAGCATCGGCTCAAATTATTGCTGTTACAGCTTTTTATTTGCTTACATTCGTTGCAATGTGAAATGCTAGAACAGCAAACTGCAATTTTCTTACTCACAGTAAAGTTATTGTTGCAAGTATAAAAACTGTGGGTGGGACTTACTTCAGGGTTTAAAAACCTACAACAGAGCTTGGAGGCTAACCTATTGCAGTTAATGAAACATAGAAAACAATTCAATAACTAACCACTGTGTGTCTTCTTCAGATAGATTGGCTGAATTACTTTCTAGACTCCATTGACCACATGGGGTACTTAAGACGCCCTACAGATAGTGTTTTCTGGCACTGAATTTCGTACTTGGTCTGCTTGACCAAAACCAAAACCAAACCAAAACAAAGTTAAGATTAAACAGTAGTCATTGCTAGAAACATAACCATTACAGTCTATACAGCCACATGTGACTCCAAAGTTTATGACAGAAATCATGTTCCACTATAGGAGTACAATACCTTGCAGTTATACAATCATTATGTTCCAGAGCACAAAGTAATTTAAAACATTGAACATGTATTAAAAATAGGATGACAAATGCTTTAAGGTTTCATCTGATTTGGAAAGAATGTCCCTTATACTGAAAGAGCTGATTCTCAGGAAATGCTTTTTATCCATGGCTAAAGTTTTCCCTTTTACAGGGGAATTTGAGTGTTAATCTAGCAGATTTCCAGATATCCAAGGCACATATTGTCTAAAAAGCCTTCCCAAATGACTCCTCTGCAGATAACAATAAACTTCATAAAATTCATAGCAAGCCCTGTATCAGTTTTGATGCTATCCAGACAACAAAGGCAATTCTCCCAAAAACATTACTTCTACTGACGTAAGTAATTAACAGGTCAAGTTAGTGTGTCATGTTCACAAGTATTAGATAGAACTTATTTCTTCACTACAAAGCATTGGCTTCAGTATTAATTCCTAAACTCTTAGTTCTGCCAACAAAGAAAATCTGCTAATAAGCAAATTCATGCCCTTTTGTGAATTTAGTAGACCCTTAAGAAAAGTGCAACTGCTTTTTTATACACACAGACCGCATTGTCATGGTTTAAGCCTAGCCGGTAACTTGGAACTACACAGCTGCTAACTCACTCCCCACCTTTTTCCCCTCCGCTCCCAGACGGATGGGGAGGAGAACTGAAAGAAGGTAACTCCCACGGGTTGAGATAAGAACAGTCCAGTAACTAAGGTATAACACAAATCACTGCTGCTACCACCAATAATAATAATGATAAGGGAAATAACAAGGGAAGAGAATACAACCACTCACCACCTGCTGACAGATACCCAGCCCCATCCAAGCAGCGATCTGGGCCTTCCAGGTAAGTCCCCCCAGTTTATATATTGGGCGCGACGTTATGTGGTATGGCCAGTTTGGGTCGGGTGTCCTGTCTCCACTTCTTCCAGGCTTCCCGTGCCCCTTCTAACTGCGAGAGCATGAGACTGAAAAAGTCTTTGATAGGACTAAGCATTACTTAGCAACAACTGAAAACATCGGTGTTATCAGCACTGGTCTCAGACTAAACACAGCACTGCACCAGATACCAAGACGGAGAAAAAATGACTGCTACTGCTGAACCCAGGACACCTACAAAATGCTAGAACAACTTCAACATATTTTTATTATTCATGAGCACACAAAGAGCTTCCTATCTTAGACGAAACTCAGACATGCTAAAATACTAATACCACAAATGGCAATATTTCTTTTTCTCCTAAACCAGAGGTACTTCTTTTTCAGCCCCCAAAATTCTTTCTCAAAGACCTTTAATCTCAGTAACTAATTCAGATGGTTCTGTCATATGCATTAAAGAAAATTCTCTTGACCACACCACATTTTGCCCAATTTATAGATATTTTGTGAGGAAAAGGGGGAAGAAATGTAATCTCAATTTAGGTTGGTTTTAAAATCAGTAGGAAAACTTACAGCTGCTCCCCAAATTATTCCATTCTTTTTTTTTTATTTCTCATTGTGCTACAGGCATGTATATATATATATATATATATATATATATATGCTTTTTGTTTTATTATGTTGAACGTTTCAGTTTTTTGAACTAAGGCCAACTTTAAGAGATTAATTGCATCTTGGAGTTAACTATTTCATTTTTCACTGATTAGAACGGGAACTACTCATCTGCCTAATTCATAAAACTGAAAACTAAATTAATTCACAAGACTATCCCACCCTTGGATACAGCTGTAACTGGAGGACAGAGGATACGAGCAAGGGAGTGATTCCCTTAACTTCCCACACAAACTCAACCCACAGCTCTGTGAGCATCCTGAATGCTTTTGACTGTATTGCTGAGCCCACCCCCTTATGTCGTTCAGTATGACTGGACTACATTTTGCATGCATGTTGTGGCACTCGGGTAAGTTTAAAAAGAAAGTGACAGGATTGCACTGTCAAACTGACAGCACTTCGAATTTGTCTTCTCTTTTGCAATACCTCTGTCAGGAGACAACTGTCGTCGTTGTCGTCATCTGCATAAATCCAAGGCTCAAGGTTTGTTTGTCTCTGACCTTCTCCAGCTGAAAACCTGGGTATATCTCTATGGGGATGTGAGAGCCTTCCAGTCTTTCATCAAAACTGCCTATGGTTCATACTATTTAAGTCATAGAATCATAGAACCATAGAATAGTTAGGGTTGGAAAGGACCTCAAGATCATATAGTTCCAACCCCCCTGCCATGGACAGGGACACCTCTCACTAAACCATCCCACACAAGGCTTCATCCAACCTGGCCTTGAACACTGCTAGGGATGGAGCACTCACAACCTCCCTGGGCAACCGATTCCAGTGTCTCACCACCCTAACAGGAAAGAATTTCCTCCTTATACCCAATCTAAACTTCCCCTGTTTAAGTTTTAACCCATTACCCCTTGTCCTGTCACTACAGTCCCTGACAAAGAGTCCCTCCCCAGCATCCCTATAGGCCCCCTTCAGGTACTGGAAGGCTGCTATTAGGTCTCCACGCAGCTTTCTCTTCTCCAGGCTGAAAAGCCCCAACTTCCTCAGCCTGTCTTCATACGGGAGGTTCTCCAGTCCCCTGATCATCCTTGTGGCCCTCCTCTGGACTTGTTCCAGCAGTTCCATGTCCTTTTTATGTTGAGGACACCAGAACAGCACACAATACTCCAGGTGAGGTCTCACAAGAGCAGAGCAGAGGGGCAGGATCACCTCCTTCGACCTGTTGGTCACGCTCCTTTTGATGCAGCCCAGGATACGGTTGGCTTTCTGGGCTGCGAGCGTGCACTGCCAGCCCATGTTCATTTTCTCATCGACCAACACCCCCAAGTCCTTCTCTGCAGGGCCGCTCTGAATCTCTTCTTTGCCCAGTCTGTAGCTGTGCCTGGGATTGCTCCGACCCAGGTGTAGGACCTTGCACTTGTCGTGGTTGAACTTCATGAGGTTGGCATCAGCCCACCTCACAAGCATGTCAAGGTCCCTCTGGATGGCATCCCTTCCCTCCATCATATCAACCGAACCACACAGCTTGGTGTCATCGGCAAACTTGCTGAGGGTGCACTCAATCCCACTGTCCATGTCAGCGACGAAGACGTTAAACAAGACCGGTCCCAACACTGATCCCTGAGGGACACCACTCGTTACTGGTCTCCAGCCGGACATCGAGCCATTGACCACAACTTTGCTCAGATGCACTGTCCTTCACAACAGCTACTTTTTATATGTTGCAAAAGTTTAATACTAGTCAATTATTATTCTTTTACTTAACAGAATTTTAAATCTTATGATGACAAAACTGCGCCTAAACACATTTCAAAGAATTACTAGTCATAAAAAAAAACCAACAAAAAGAAAACCAAACAAAACCAAACAAACAAAAACAACCAAACAAGAAAAAACAACATAAAACACAGAACTTCTGAATGAGTGGAAATACAACAGAATAATGCACACTAATCTATGACATTAATCAGGCGTGCAAAATCAAAATTACACAGTTGTGTTTGTGAGTACAGTCTCTGTTTATGACTTACAACATTAAGCAACTAGTAACACAGATGTGTGCCTTAAATATCTAAGAGTCAAGTTCAGAATTATTTAGCTGAATCCTGGGAGAAACATTTCATTAAAATACCATGATGATCATTATTTATTCCCAGTGTAGACTGCATTTTAAAAGCTTATCAAAATATTTTACTATTGAACAACATTTTACAGAGGTGAAATGCACAACAATTGTTAGCAACACAGTTATCATGGCTAAATTAGATAGTTCACTATGATTAGAGTCATCTCTTGTTATTTTTGACAATGTAATAGGACCCAGAAGGCTTCAGACAATATCAGGTCCTTACTGTGCCAGATAACACAAGCATGCAATGAAGACAAACACTGAGCATGAATGGACCTGACAGAAAAGCATCACAAATACTAAGTCTGTAAATTAAATATCATCAGAACTACCAGTGACAGTTCTGGAGACTGTAAAACTATGTTGCATGCCTTGAAAGAATTAAAGTTCAGTAAATATAATAAGCACTCACAAGTGCACTGTCCTTCTGGGATGTTCTTTTTCCTCTACTGCCCATGCATAGATTTTATAGATCTACTGCCCATAATAGATTAATAACTAAATAAACAGCAAATAGCTTAACAACTAAAACTAAAAAAAAAAAAAAAAACCACAAAAAACCAAACAAACAAAAACAAACACACACACAAAAAAACCAAATGCACAAACAAAAAACAATCCCACCTCTAAAAATCTGCTATTACAATCTGAAAGGACACATTTACAGAATGAGTTTCTAAATCAAATTAGCTTTTAAAAAGGCTTTTGTAAATGGAATTTATTTGCCTAGGAACAATCAGCTTGGCAAACACATCTTTTTCTATCAAACTGGTTAACATAAATGTGAAAGCATCAACTATTACTTTGATTTTCAGAAGCCACCATCAAAATTCCAATTAAAAAAGGTCAATTGTACAGGTGGGTGAAAAACAAAAAAGTAAAAAACAGTAAAAGCAAAGCCTCTGAAACATTTCAATCAGCCAATCAACTCCACTTTGCAGTAGCAACCACGCTGTGTTTAACTCACTGCTGGGCTGACAGAACCAAAAAAAAAAGAAAGAATTCCCTAATTTCACACAGTGATTTTTCACACAGATAATTTTTCAAATTATCTGAAGTAACTGGATACCTATAAAAATTTTATACAGTATAATTGCAACCAAGGGTCAATTGACTTCTCAGGGTGCAAAATTAGGCTGTTTCACTGTAAAGGAGCCATTTGCACAACTTCTCTGGATCAAAACTCAGTTTGCAAGTTTCCTGAGGATAAAGCATGAATTCTTCATCACCTGTCTTAGTCCTCTGAGCACTCCCAACTGCCACCTGACACTTCGGGAAGAGTTACTTGTTTGCTTTAATTTGTCACAGCTGCATAGACTTCCTTTAAATGAAAAAACATATTCTTATTATCAGTTGAAAAAAACTGAAAAAAATAAAGCTCAGATTTAAAATCAGAAGCTCCAACAGTTCATAATGACATCACCTAATTCTCAGAAATATTAGTCATTTTCAGCTCTTTCACTGACACCAGTCTATATGCTAGAAGGCTTCCTATTAACAGAAAGGAGATGACTGTATTACCAAGTGCAGCATAATAAACCTTTGGTCCAAATTTTGCTATCCTCTGTTGACATTCTGATTCCCCCAAGTACTTAAGATGCTTATTCACCTTTGAAATAAATGACCTCTTCGTAGCTGAAGTACTCTTTTGAATTCAGGCAAGTTGTACAAGTTTCTGCCACCCAAATTTATTGGCAACTGAAGTGAAGAAGGCTGAATTTAACTCTTTGAGAGTGTTCTTCTGTTTTAGAGTAATGAAAATAACAGCGCATCACCTGGATTTGCTGCATGCATAAAGTGATCTCTCTGCAAAAGTAATGGTTGCTACCTTTTAAATTAGTACATTCTAAATATGAGGGTTTGAATGACAGTGGGAGTAATAAAGGCATGAAAAGATAACATGAAAAAATCCAAGTTGTAAAGCAAGCTATGGGAGGGATCTGAGGCACAATTTGTGTGCTCTGCCTCTAAAGTACTGTCTCAGTTCCACTAACACAAATCATTTCAGTATATTTTAGTATCTGTACAAATGACAACAAGGAGAATAGGAGAGATTAGGACTTATTTCTAAAAATAATGTGACCATATGTTCTCAATTAAGGATACTAAAAGGCTACCAGGTTTTCCATGTGCAGAATCACATCTTCAGGCCCACATTCTCAGGACAAAACATCTGATGACATGGAACATGAATGAGCTAAGCCTTTCTATTTTAAAGAACAACACTAATATGAACAGAAAGGGATGAGGAAAATACAGTTTATACAAATATATAGAAAATAATCGGAAATCATCAGCTGGCACAATTGGCACTAATGGACATCTATGGCACTAAACAATTCCACCAAAATAATATCAGAGGAGTAAAATGCAAGAAGCCAAGCAATTTAAATTTTAAGCACAATAATCTCCAGAAGTAAACTGTTATATTAACAAACAGAATTAGTAGGAGAAAAACAAGTCACTGCACCTCCATCCTCATTTTGCCAGCATTTACTGATTATTTTAACTGGGAAGAATAGAACATGGTACTTCTAGGAACCTGATCTAGGGAGAGAACACACAATAAAATTACTGACAAGATCAGGACCTCAGCATTACATAGTAAAAATTATATTTAAAAAAAGAAAAAATAACCAAAACCAAAACCCAGAAAACCCACAAACCTAATAAACCCCCCCAACATGGTTTCCAGGTACAAAATGTATATTGATTTTTTTTTTTAAGCCTCACAAGACAGCCAAACTCCTTAATCTTCAATGATAAAATTGTTATTAAACAAAAAAAAAAAAAAGGAGAAAGCATTGTTGCTTTTATGAAGTTTAACCTTTATTTAAGTCTGGCTTCTGAAATACAGAACAAAAAAAGAGGTTCCTAGCCTAAAACCAGTCTAAAAGCCTCAGACTAGACTACAAACGAATGCAAACTGTGTTTCTCTGTAAGTGAATTATGTTCATCATTATAAAATTAATAAAGGCAGACTACATTATTTATAAATTTTGTTTAAGATTTAGGAAAAGAAAGTATCTTTATTCTGCATGGATCTTTTGTAGTTTATCTTCTTTACGAACATTACAAGTTAGGTACAAGATTGACTGGGTAAAAGTTAATAGATCTGAGAGCTGGCACTTGTTCCACAACCCTACTTAAGGCAAAAGGTGGAGGTAGGCAAGAGAAGAGGAAAAAGAGAATCAAAACAAAGGTCACAGATATCAGAATATTTAATAATTTAGAAGTACTGTATGCATTTGTCTTTTCTCCTGAAATATCTTGGGAATTTAAGCCCAGAATGCTATTTACCCTGCCAAAATAAGGCCATCTCCTCCAGTGGGCATGTAGAACAGCTTTACACTCAGGTCTTAGGCAAAAAATGTCACATGTCTTTCTGCCAATGTAATTCCCCAGCAAAAATCTTCCCTGGGTAACAAGATTCATATGCAGCGAGGATGAATGGCAAAAGAAGACGCGCTACACTGAGAACAGCTCAGAACTATAAGAAACTCAACAGAAAGCTGAGATATGAAGAACAGATTTACATCAGGCTTCCAGAAGCTCAGCTGTCTATATAACCCTCTGGATTATTACTAGCTAAAACTGCCAACCAGATTTTAATCCCTCCCAACCCCCATCATTCTTTTTCAACATTCAGCAAGTACTCACCTTCCACTATTTGACATTGAAATCTGCAATTCTGTACTTTCACAAGCTCTTTACAACCTTTGCTGATATTCATATTTGAAGTGAAATGCAAAGGGTAGGAAAAGTCAGGCAATTATATTTTGAAAGTGCAATGTTCTGAACAGAAACCCCATATAAGCCTGGGCACTTCCAAGCCTCTTCTTGACAATAAAAAATCATAAAGAGAAGTATTCAGCATTTGTACAAGCCTTCCATTTAGATTTTTTTGAACGTTAACATTCCAGCAGGGAATCATTTGGACCCAACACCTAAAAATAGCAGAGCAGATATTAAAAATTCTTTGAAAATATGTCAATATTATCACTGATATTCTGCAAATGAAGAAACTGGGATACTCAGAAGACTAAGAAAAATGTTTAAACCAAAATACCTGACGCTTTTCTCTCTTAAAATTTGTCCTTAAATGCTAGACACATTGCTTGATTACCAAGAATATCAAATACTAAATAATCTCATTGATTCCAGACTAACCAAGAGGGTCAACTAGCTCTGTGTGGGTCTGCTATCATTGCCAACAGAAAGGCAGAGGCTTATTGGGGTGTAAACATGATCCTCAGGAGACGTCACTTGTTCATTCTGTGCATCATGAACCTGACAATTAGATGAGTTGACACAATAGCAAAAGTCATCTTTCCAATTGGCTTGGTCCAGTGCTCAGAGTTTGGAAACAGTGACCCACTTTTTGCAATAATGAAATATGTTCTTTTTCACCATCACCACCTCCATGCTTTCTCCATACTCTCTAAATCTTGCTTCATTTGTTTCTAGCATCTTGCCTGCTTGTTTCTTGTTTACCAAAGCCCTCTTCTTTCTTGCTTCAGCAATTTGTACGTAACACTCATCAAAAACATTCATAAATACTTTTATCTCCTTTATTTCTTAATACAACTGTGTTTCTCATCTGTCTACATCCCTATTCCAGCTTCTGATCTCTTTTCATATCAAGTACCAGATGTTCCTCATGGCCTCAGCACCAGCAGGAAACCTGGCAAAGATGCAGTGGTGCTGACAGATAAGCTAGGTGTAAAAAGTGCACTCACTGATAGTAAGGTCAGAGGAAAAAATCTAAATTAATTCTCTGCATCACTGTTGACTGCAAAGCATCTTAGGAAGCTTCCAAACCTCTAATTTCAATTTAAAGGGGAAGGCATCAAAAGAACTTGCTCAACTGAAATATCTATAGAAGGGTTTTTGAAAGGACTCAGAGGAAGAACAGTAAAAAATCCACCACCAACTGAATACATCACTCGTTTTCTCTAGGAATTGAACTGCAAAAGCAAGAAGCTATCATTCAAAGCAGGCTCAGTAATAGAGGACAAGAAGTAGTAGTAGTAGCAGTAGTAACAATAATACTGCAAATTTCTGAAGCACTCCAGGATACCTGATTTCTAGCCAACACATTGATAGCAGAATAAAATTTGCAGACCCCTAGTAAATATGGTGAAGGTTTAGCACTACTTTTTTCAATCAGACTTGGCAAAATTGTTATAAGGCATTTTGATAAAGTCAGTGAGCATGGGAGATGAGTGAAATGGATGGAACAGGGAACTGGAATTCCAAAGAGCTCTTGGAAATGTCTTTCAACTGAAGAGGCCAATAATAAATGAATGATATTCATGGTATTCATAAATTCAAAATTATTCACAGTAATCAAAAATAAAACTGGCAGTAAAGAGTTAATCAAGGAAGCCTTGTTATTACGGGATTGAATTTCACCTTTCATTTTAGTGATCAATAAAAAAAGATGCAAAGTAACATACATGGAGAAAAATAATTCTATCCACAGGTATATGATGCATTATATTAACGGTTGTTATACAAGAAAGCTATGTTGCAAATACTGTTAGCGGTCCTCTGGAGATGGAGTGGTTCTCAGTGATCAGAAAGTCAAACAGAGTGCTAGGAACTGTTGAAAAAGAAATGCAGAAAGAAAAGAAATGCCTTTGTATTGGTTAGTAGTTTGCAATTTGGGCTGCCCCATCACAGAAAGAATAAATTTAGAAAAGGTTGACTAGAATGATCAAAGGTGAGGAACAGCTTCCATCAAAATTGAGGAGAAACAGAGAACAAGGATGGCTTTGCATTGAAATCTGGAGATGTAGGAATCTAGAAAGCAAAAAATTATGCGGAAAAGAGGAATAGGAAAGGTTTTTGTCTTTTCCACAGTGCAAGGCCTCACAAAAATTTGCAAAACATAAGACTTAAAAGCAAACAGTAGGGAGTACTTTTGATAACTAATCAAATTATGAAACTCATTGCACAGGATGTGAGAGAAGTCCAGGTGTAATCAGTACTGAAACATGGTCATTCATGAAAAAAGACTTATTTCCAGAATTTCAGAACTTCAGGAAGATGTACTTCATGAAAAAACCATGAGATATTCAGTCCTGAATTGCTGATTTGATTCAGTCTGAACTCTCGAGGTCCCTAAACGGTTGTGGTGCAGTTGATACATGCAAGGGACAGAAGCTATCCTATCCAGGAGGACTTAGGCTCAAGAGGAGAGCCCATGAGAACCTCATGAAGCTCAATGAGGCCAAGTGGAGGGTCACTTGCTTCTGGGTCGGGGCAATCCCTGGTATCGATAAAGACTGGGGGATGAAGGGATTGAGAGCAGCTCTGAGAAGGACTTGGGGGTAGTGGTGGATGACAGATTGGATATGAGCCAGTAATGTGTGCTTACCACCCAGAAGGCCAATCATAACTTGGGCTGCATCCAAACAAGTGTGACCACCAGATCAAGGGAGGTGATGCTGCCCCTCTACTCTGCTGTGGTGAAAGCCCACCTGGAGCACTGCATCCAGCTCTGGAGTCCTCAATACAGGAAAGTTAAAGCCATGTCGAAGAGGGTCCAGAGAAGGGCCACAAAAAAGATAAGAGGGGTGGAGTACCTCTCCTATAAGGAATGGCTGAGAGAGTTGGAGTTGTTTAGTTTGGAGAAGAGAAGGCTCTTATTCTCTTAAGGAGAACTTATTGCAGCCTTTCAGTTCCTAAAAGGGGCCTGTAAGAAAGATGGGGAAAGGCTTTTTAGCAGGGCCTGCTGCAGTAGGATGAGGGGTAGTTTTAAACTAAAAGATGAGAGATGCAGCTGGACATGAGGAAAAAATTCTTTACAATGAAGGTGATAAAAGACTGGCATAGGTTGCCCAGAGAGGTGGTGGATGTGCTACCCCTGGAGACATTCGAGGCCAGGCTGGATGTGGTTCTGGACAACCTGATCTAGTTAAGGATGTCTCTGCTCATTGCAGGGGAGCTGGACTACATGACCTTTGAGGGTCCCTTCCAACCCAAAGTATTCTATGATTCTATAATTCTAGACTTCAAACAGGAATTATTTTTCTGTACTTTCCTATTTCTTACTCTCTTTCCTTAAAATCATCTTTTGGCCAGTAGGCCAAGTTAGACTATTACATGGACCATTACAGTTGCTGCTACATTTTAATCTTATGTTCTAACAATTTTTTAAGCTTTTTCGGTGCTTAACATATGCAACATCTGCTCTTCTGCAGTATTATGCCCTAAACTCCTAGCTGTACAGTGAGACTTGTCTCTTTCTCCCACACATGATTTGATGTTGTAAAGCTTATGTTTGGTTACTGATTCTTTGTGTATCACACAGCCCACTTTCATTCTCATCCTTCAGCTCCTATCCTTATAAACCCCTTCCTTCTGTCAGCCTGATAACATTAATTTATGCTTATAGTTTCTGCTCCAATTTCATTTGCTCAAATTATGTTCCCTTTCCTTTTAGTCCTTTAATATTCTACCTGCCCTTCCAGTGACCCTTGTCACTCTTGGCTAACTGATGTATTATATCTATTTAAATTATGGCTTTCTGGGTTTCCTTTTCAGTTACTTGCCTGGAAAACTAACTGCACTGTGATTGTGCTGCCCTTATGATGCATAAAGTGCTACTAGCTACCTGCATGTTATTGAGTAGATCACATTTTCAGTTCCCAAATGAACAGCAGAACTAACAAAGGAGCTGCATCTTTGATCTCTGTTTTAAAACCCATGTTGTAGCCTATACTTTAGAGAAAATATCATATACAGCATCATAAAATATTTCACAAATAAATATGTCTGCAACACATTAAATCCTCCAAAGCAAAGTAGTAGGTTTATCAAGCAGCATTCAATCGCTGATTCAAGCTGCTTAAATTTACCTGTAAGAGGCACATCACCCCGCTAAGAGGCCAGAAGTATCAGCCAGAACCCAAACAGAACAGAGAGAGAACCAGGGTGAGAAAGAGGCAGCAAAATGAGGAATTCAACCAGCCAACTGACTATTGAAAGTTACCAAAAGAGAAATCATAACTTGATTTTCCAATTTCCAGAAGCATAAATGTGCAGGTTACAGAAAATGGAAAAATAAAACAGAAAGTGCTTAAGCAGCTGAGTGTGGTACTATACTAGAACCCCTACAAAGAAGAAGAAGATGAGCTTTTTCTTTATGTTTTTAGATCTCACAATGTAATGTGTTTTTTTTTAACAGCAAACTTAATAAAATCTGCCTGAATCTTATACTTATGTCCCATATTTTGAAATCTTTAATAAACCATTTGGAACATTTTTTAAATTACTAAGTTCACTTCTGGAAGTAATGTACCTTGAAATTAGATGAATGATTCTACAAACAATAACGCAGTTATCAGAAAGAGCCATCAAAATATTATTATCACTAGTTCAGTGATGGAGGCAGAGTAGTGTTATAAATGGGATTGTTTTGATATGCACTGCTATATTACAGAATCACAGAATCCCAAGGGTTGGAAGGGACCTAAAAAGATCATCTAGTCCAACCCCCCTGCAAGAGCAGGGTAACCTACAGTACATCACACAGGAACTTGTCCAGGCGGGCCTTGAATATCTCCAGTGTAGGAGACTCCACAACCCCCCTGGGCAACCTGTTCCAGTGCTCTGTCACTCTTACAGTAAAGAAGTTCTTCCTGATTTAACGTGGAACTTCCTATGCTCCAGTTTACACCCACTGCCCCTTGTCCTATCACTGGATATCACTGAAAAAAGCCTAGCTCCATCATCCTGACACCTACCCTTTACATATTTGTAAACATTGATGAGGTCACCCCTCAGTCTCCTCTTTTGCAAGCTAAAGAGACCCAGCTCCTTCAGCCTCTCCTCATAAGGGAGATGTTCCACTCCCTTAATCATCTTTGTGGCTCTGCGCTGGACTCCTTCAAGCAATTCCCTGTCCTTCTTGAACAGAGGGGCCCAGAACTGGACGCAATATTCCAGATGCGGCCTCACCAAGGCTGAGTAGAGAGGGAGGAGAACCTCTCTTGACCTACTAACCACTCCCTTTCTAATGCACCCTAAGATGCCATTTGCCTTCTTGGCCGCAAGAGCACATTGCTGGCTCATGGTCATCCTCCTATCCACCAGGACCCCCAGGTCCCTTTCCCCTTCGCTACTTTCCAGCAGGTCAACCCCCAACCTGTACTGGTACATGGGGTTGTTCTTCCCCAGATGCAAGACTCTACACTTGCCCTTGTTAAATTTCATCAAGTTTCTCCCCGCCCAACTCTCCAGCCTGTCCAGGTCTCGCTGAATGGCAGCACAGTCCTCTGGTGTGTCAGCCACTCCTCCCAGTTTTGTGTCATCAGCAAACTTGCTGAGGGTGCACTCAGTTCCCTCATCCAGGTCATTGATGAAAATATTAAACAGCACCGGTCCCAGCACCGACCCCTGAGGAACTCCACTAGTCACAGACCTCCAGCTAGATTCTGCGCCATTGACCACAACTCTCTGCCTTCTTCAAATATATGCACCAAAACTTCTTACTGTGATATTAAACAGTAGCAAAAAATCTATGGAACTGGACTGGAGGTAACAAAACAAGATAATATGCTGTATATTCCAGAAAAAAACCCTTTAGCATTATTTATTCCTGCCACTGCTTAAACACAAGAAAGTGAAATCACTGCAACCAGAGTAATCTATAATTTCCTGGGCCTGGAAGCTACAACTGTTCTGCTAAATAAAAAGGGCAAGGCCTCCAGCTCTGGAAGTAAGTGGTGAGCAGAGCTTGTGTCCCTTTAGCTAAAACTTTTCACATCCCAAAATAGGTAGTCTCATCTATGCCACTTATTGAGAGAAATTCTTGATAATGATAACTTTGAAACAAGCACGGGCATTATCTTGGAAGTGTGTTAGTACAGCCAAAAGCTTTACCAGTGAGTGTGTTATCAGACTCTGAGGGGAATTGTTGAGGAGGATTGTGTAACAGTGCTCAAGCCAGAGTCATGGCTCTGTGAAGCTTATCGATGCTGCCTTAATCAGAGCAACAACCTCTTCATTCCTGTGCTTGACCCTTCTCCAATTTTCATTCTGGACATATTATGGAGAGGAAGGTACTTGATTAATATTTCTTGTTGTATGCCAATGCAGATATTCTTTTCCAAAACAAGAGGAGTCTAGAATTTACACATCACATTCCTTTCCCCAGTTCTTCAGATGGAGCATGCGGATAACACAACTGCACCCAAGTGACACACTGCTACTAGGACATACACTACCAGCTGATGCAGTAGAAGACACAGCTTCCTTGGGTACCTCTTGCTACCTCTTTCCCATCCCCTCTTCCATACACCTGTTTTGGTGTTATCTGTGATAGAAAAGTTAACACATTGCTCCGCACAGCTGGCTTTGCCTAGGTAAGAGTCTAGCCCCAAGTCAACATTCAGATAACAGCTCTGAAAAGTGCTGATCCTTCAAAGCTTTTAAAATGAGTTGCCTGTACTTAGTGTTCATTCAAATTCTGGCAATTACTCATTGATTTAATTGTTTGTTAATTGGTTTTCTAGGAAAAGTATTATATGGAGCCCAAAAGCCATTGTGACGTGAAATGACACTGAAATGATACAGGATTCAGCACCAAAAGTTAAAATTCTTTTTTAGTAAAATAGGTATTATTTTTACTAGCACCTGGTTTTAGCTTGAATTTAAATTAAGGCTGTTTGGAATCAATAATTTAAACAACTTGTTCTTTCACACAGCTCCAAGGAAGTCATTGAATTACAGCAGGCACGTAGCTTCTCACTATATTTACGAAGTCTTTAATGGACACTGGGAGTGTTCTTCCTGTTTTATTAATTTCCATTTAATTGCAAACACTTCTTGTTCAGTCCTAATCCTAACTGAAAGAACTGTCTGAATTGTCGATTAAGCTTAAACTATTTTAGCCAAATTTAGGCTAGTTTTCATTAGTAATTGCATAGCCTGAATTAGGCTAGTTTTCATTAGTAATTGCATAGCCTGAATTAAGAAGTATTCCTTTACCAAACTTCCTAGTATCTTTTAATGAGATAAAACTCAAGTGATAGCAGTTCTCTAAGTAAGTAGTCCTTGAATGTATTTCACACCACTTTTGCATTTTAATAGCACTTAGTATAACATTTCCTTTTCATTTGTTCTTCGCTCAGTCTGTAAAGTCACTGACCAAAAAGAACCATTGAAACCAACAGCCAAGTCTCTGTAATCCCAGAGTGCTCTGTGCTCTAACCAGTAACACACTGAAATGGGCTTCCTTTTCCTTTCTAACTTCCTCATTTTTGAGAATCCTGAATGAGTTTCGGGGGGGGGGGGGGGGGGGGAGGGATGGGCAGGAGGAGGAGGGGAAGGAAAAAAAGGAAACAGCTTGACACACCAAATCCTGCTTCTTCTCTCCAGGACTACTGGGTGATTAAGAGACTCTTGAAGATGTGCCTGAGTATCCTAATCAGTGAACTCGGGTCTCTGAAACCATCAGTGAGGATCTTAATCACAAAAAAAATCCTTGAAAAGAAGGAAGACACCAGCAGTATTTCTGCTTCTTGGAAGACTGATATCTGCCTGGGTTCAGGAAGAAACCTGGGATCCAATTGCCAAACCAAAGGGAGTGATGCAGTTTGAACACCGAAGTGCATTCAGCATGTTGCCAGCTGCTGCTACAGGGACAGGCAGCTCCCCTGGGCCACACCTGCAAGGTCTGTGCAAGTACTTCAAGCATTCTGGAGGAATTAAGACAGCACCAGACATGAAACACTGATGTTTAGGCCACAGAATTGTCTTCCCAGAGGTGAGCAGTGGAAACTGATGCCCTGTTGGTTAACCCAAGGTAGCTAAATCTTTTCAAAAACCTCACAAGCAGCAAAAAAATCTCACAAGTAGGTTCAGTATCTATGTAAGTCTCCCAGATCTCACTGGTGTATCTCCAAAACCGAGCACTGCTTGGCTGAAAAAGCCCAAGCCTCTGGAGTAACACCTCAGTTTTTTAATGAGATACTTATAGACAAAACTTTAGTAGATTTTCATATTGTTTTTATTTGAAAGGTACAAGTGAGATGTTGAACTGTTCCCTGTTGAACAAAAATAATTACTCAACCACACTAACTTCAATAAATAAAATTTTGACCTTATTATCATGCATCCCTAAAAGTGTTTCCTTGTAGTTCTTTCCTCACATTTTTGGAGGTTTTTTGTGACTAAACTTTTGTTTAGAGGTAACACGGACTTTTAAGCAACCAAACCTTAAATGCGTCCAGATGCTGATCTGCAAATACTGTATGCTATCTGTATAGCATACTTTCAGTTTTCAAAACACGATTATTTAAAAACTAACTAGCTGTTGCTGTCATGATCTATGGTCACTGCATACAGCGTGTAATATGTAGCATCACTGATTTCAAAACAAAAAATAACTTTTAGCAAAAAAAAGTTGGGAAAATTCAGCGGAAGAAAGTTTGTCTGGAAGCAGAGGGACAGCATTCAAAAATCTCAGGCCTCCTTGTGACTCCACTGGCATATCTTGTTTCACTGGACAGGTCATGTAGTTGTTGTCTTTACAAATGAGAACTATGGCTGCTTGTGGACATTGGCAGACAGGGGCAAGAACCAAATAGTGGATCAAGGTGGAAGTTGAGGAGCTCAGAATCTGTTATAAGTATTTCTGACAGCATTTATATTGAACTAAAATCAGTTCCAAAGTGAGACTAGAGGGTTAAAATATTGGTAACTGTGCAATTTCTCACTGTTGTACACAGGCAATATGAGTTTACATATACATATTTCACACATGCAGCTTAAGCTTCTGTCAAAAATTCCTAAAAGCTCAGCACAAACCTGTTTAAAGCCAAATTCAGAGCTCATACAAATAAGAAATGGATTTACATCTGCTACATCTTAAACCTATCTTCCACATATAACCTGTCATGACTTGCCCAGCAGTTGCAGTTCAAATAAAATCAACAGGCTTTATCTGAGATTCTGCAAATCTCACTCTACAGCTAGTTATCTCAGCTTTTCTTCCAGAGCATCCAACTGTATCCACAGGTCTCCCACAGAGACTGAGCATAACTACAGCTGTCACAGTTCACTGGGCTATCAATATCTCTGACACCATTGCTTCTTTTACAGATTGCTATTTGCCTCCTATTGTTCTCAACCTCTCCTTCTTCCTCTCTTGATTCACTTGGGTTCGTCAGAAACTTCATTACAAAAATAATCTTAAATACAACTCTATCTTTAATAGTATGATTTTGAACTATCACAGTACAGAACAGCATTCCCAAAGTAATTTATCATGAGCACCACCAAAACATATGAAAATTAATAAAACATAGGAAAAATAAAATCAAGTTTTCCCTTTTTGACCATAAAATAAGATCTGACAGACAAGCACAAGTAACTCAAAGGAAAAAAAGGTGATTTTGGTTATGCTCTCAAATTCTGTATTATTTAAAAAGCCCAGTAACATTATAATGGAAATAATGATGCTTTGAAGAAAATCTGTGTTTTCCAGAATATACAAGCACAAACACAAACGAGAGGTCCAATTAGTTATGAAAAATCATTCCCCCAAATTACCAGCACTATCTATATAAATATTCAGTTAAAATTGAATTGATAGCATGTTAGGTAGTTCATGTGTTGTATGTGACACAGTCACGCAAATGCATGTGGCTGTTAGATGGGTACTAGATGGATACCAGATCCTGGTATACTCTCTGTACTGGGTTTGTACCTTAATGGTTGTTTTTATGGTAGCAGTGTGTTCCCTGTGTTTCAGAATATGATGAAATTAAGGTTCATTAATCAGTCTGAGAAGCCTCAAAAAACTGTATGTCTGTGTGCTGGCATTTTTGCCTGGATATACAAAAATGATGTGTGACATCCTCCCGACACAAGACAAAAGTGCAGTCAAGAGTGGAAGGGTTATGGCACCTGCCAGACATGGCTTAACCAGTGTAAACCTGGCTGATCCCATGGTGGTTTAGATGGTCCTTTAAAAGACTAACTGATTCGAATTTGTTGCTGCAGTTCTCAGCAGAGCATGTGTGGGAAGTGCACTTCGCAGCGAAATCACATCAATATACTGAGGGCACAATAGGAAACACAGTAGGGAGATAAGAGAGATTTGGGCATTTAGCACATGTGGGAGGCTGGGGAGAGGCACTGAACTGGGCTCTCCCCCTTCTTGGCAAGTGCTCAAGCTGCTCTGGGCAGCCAGCAGGTACAGAAGTTCAGCTTGGTGATATTGGAGACTGTATTAGCACAGATAGCTAAAAAAACCCTTCCTTGTCCTCTGCCGGGGACAAATTCATTCACAAACAACTCTTGATTTAGTTGAACTGCAGAGACGATATAAAAAGCCTAAAATTTCTGCCTAATCCTGTATGATTTATCACCTCTGGGAGTTCTTCTAATGAAGGAACACAAGTCCCTCTTGCTTTCTCCTGTTATCCATTAGAAAGAATGTATATGAATAACAGTGCTTAATTTTCCTGCTTTTTTTTTTTTTTTTTTTTTATTCCCTCAAATGTGCATGGCTTTTTGCTATGTCTTGGGAGTACGTCTTTTGCTTTCTCATTTTTCCCATTTGTTCTTGTTTTGGCTAGTATAGAGTTAATTCTCTTCATAGTAGCTAGTATGAGGCCATGTTCTGGATTTGTGCTGGAAACAGTGTTGATAACACAAAGATGTTTTAGTTACTGCTGAACAGTGCTTGCAGAGAGTCAAGGCCTTTTCTGCCTCTCACCCAACCCCACCAGTGAGCTCAGGCTGCACAAGGAGTTGGGAGGGAACAGAGCTGGGACAACTGACCCCAACTGACCAAAGGGATATTCCATACCATATGGTGTCATCCTCAGCATACAAAGCTATGAGAAGAAAGAAGGGGGGGGTGTTTGGAGTGATAGTGTTTGTCTTCCCAAGCAACCATCACGGCACGATGCTGTCCTAGAGATAGCTGAACACCTGAACCCCTGCCTGACAATGGGAAATGGTGAATAAATTTTTTGGTTTGCTTTACTTAAATGCGTGGCTTATGCTTTACCTGTTTTAAATCTATTTTAACATTTTTCAGGTTTTTTTATCTAAAACCTGAAACTCATTTTATCTCAACTGATTAGTTTTCTCACTTTTACTCTTCTGATTCTCCCCCCATCCCACCAGGAGAGAGTAAGCAAGCGGCTGTGTGGGGCTTAGTTGCCAGCTGGGGTTAAACCATGACAACATTAATAATAGTACTTATAATAAAAATAATAATAATGAAAGTAAACAACCAAATTATTTGGATATTGTTAACTTTAGGCTTTCAAGAGCTGGACTGCAGCACTTTATGCCATGCATGTTTTGCTATCAACAGTGTGAGGCATTAAATAAACTAAATTATCCACAAGTTGTGCATAAAGTAACTGTTTAGGTGGACTGCCCTGAGATATGACAGAAGTTCCTGAGGAACTGACATTGGCAAAATTCTGAGTAATGACTACTGCAAATGCTTTCTCTGGACCCATAAGGGTGGGAGGGAAAAGCAGACAGAAATTCATATTTATTTGTTCTTAAAAAGGAGCGTAGCTTGCTTTCACTTCTTACATAGAAAACACCTATGTCTTCCTTCCCTCTGAAGTCAGTGTAATTCCTCGTGTTTCGAAATCAACATAAATCAGGCTGCTCTACTCTTCTGCCATTTCAGACAGCAATAATCTTCCAGTAGCAGTTATCCTTTTGCACTGCACCAGCATGTAACACAGGGGCACCAGAACAAGGCAAAGACACCACAGAGTCCCAGCTGACAGAATCTTCTAACAAATTAATTCATTTTTCACTGTTTTTCATTAAGTAATGAACGTTAAGTTCGGCAGTAACCGATCACAGTAAGTGACCTGGAAGAGGAAAGTATTCAAAGCAGCATTAAATTTGCACAGCATGGTAGAAATTTGTTTATGAAGACAGGATTCTAAAACTTTCTTCCCTTCTTTTTCACACACAGATAAATAGCATCTTCAGAGAACGCCTCACCATACTGCTGATGTGTTTTGGGGGTCTGCATGGATACTTCTGTATGCAAAGGAAAAAACCATTCTGCAGAAGAAAAGAGAATCTCTTTCCTCAGTGTCTGCTTCATGAAGTGCCATAAATTGATGGAACAGTTTTTAACAGTGTGATTGCAAACTTAAACCAAAGTGAGTATATTTGGTTTTAATATCTATGCATCTAGTTAAGAATGATCATTAGTAATCGAATCTGGAATATTTCCTGCTAATTTTCATTCTACTTTACCAAGAATTACACAATGGATCATGCAATGAGAAAGAACTCTTCACTTGAAGGTGAAAAGTGTTAAAAAAAAATAAAAAGATTTTTATTTTTATGCATTTTCACAGCTGGTAACCTTAGACTCTGACTTTTTGTTCTTGCTGTCCTTTAGCATTTTCCTTCTTGCTCTGTCCTTCTTTCCTCTCCCTTGACAATATCACTAAAATATTACATCTGATGCTCTCCATTAACAGATCTAAAATAAAAGTTTACATAAACGCATTATGAAGGAAAATCTGGTTTTCACTGCAAAGAGTTTCTAGTAAAGTTCAGTGAATTAATAAAAAATGGGCACTGTCTAAATATCATGTTTCCCAGAAATGATGCAAGGACTTTAAACATGCAAAGTGCATCTACACCATGTTTTTATACTTGGTCTTCTCTCCCAGTGTTATCAAGTTTCTCAGACGAAATACATTTCTGTCAAGTCCGTAAAAGCCCTACAACTTATTCTTCAGTTGGAAAATTGGTGTCCTTATTAATTCACATAGAAATAGCAACAAAGACTAGTCTTTCAGCCCTATTCCAGGAAAATGCTGTGTGCTAGACCAACAGGGATAAAAGATACTCTGTTTCAACACTCTTCTCCAATATATCCTGCAGCTACCCCTGATTTTGTGGTGGGGTTTAGACTGGATGTCATAATAAAAATGTTTTATAATTTTTTTCATACTACTCAAAATTTTAAATATTGAACAAGCTCTAAAGCACTAATTAAGAAAGCCTTCAAAACTACTGTTAATTTTAAGTAGATGTAAAAGGCTTTTCTAGACATCATTAAAAGAAAGGGGAAAGGTCATACCTTGCATAAAGCTATCAGCAAATAAAAGCACAAGAAGCATCAATAAAAAGTATAACTACAAAACAATGCAGAAGAAAAAAAAAACCCACCAGTTAACAAGTAAAAAAACCAGGCATCTCGATGCTGTATTTTAAGTCACAGGCAAAGATACTGCCATTTGGACTTCGCATGCCTTATAGTAGTGAAATTAGATAATTATCTAGCTGAGAAATAGGCAAGTTTTCAAATGTCCAGATGGTTCCACCACCCACCTCATTTAGCAAAACTTCCTTTATTCACACTGCTCTAACATGCTGCCCGTTTCCTCAATTTGTACCCATTAGCTGACAAGAAAAGGGCTGAGCTCAGAAATCAACAGGCTCTGACAGGAAACCAGTTCCCAGGGGCCCTCTTAGAAGTAGGTTTTTAAGTGATGTTGCCCAAGAGACAGCTGTAGCACGTAAGTCCATATCTGAAGTAGTATTAGGGAAGCAGGTGAAAGGATTTACAGTACAAAGACCTTTTTAATATTCTTGATAAGCTGCAAGGAATGATTGTTAGCCCATGGGAAGGTGAGCGCGTGGGCTCAGGGTCGGAATGGTAGGGTAACTTAATTCCTGTTCGTAAGTGAATAAAGCTTCCGCATCTTGCTAAGAGATCCAACTACGGAATGCAGTTCATATACTGTGGTAGATGTAAGGGACAAGGTCAGATTTATGGTGGAAGGCATCCTTGCATCTGCGCACACCTCTCAGAGTTTCCCAGGGTCCGGGAAGGGGTGGCCACCTCATTGCATCTGTAACCATGTCCCAGGCAAGGGCTTGATTTGCTGTGGGTCACATTCTAAAATATGCAGACCTGGCAGCAGAGGCATGCGTGGCTGTGAAAGGGAGGAGAGGTAGGAATGCACAAACAAGGTCATTTGACAGATGTCATCTTCCAAAATATCAAGAGATGCTAACTTCTAATTAATTTTATGTTTATGAATATTACATCAGGGTGCACCAAATTCAGTCTGCATTTTCACTAACACTTCTCTGATTAACCTGGTGATCCTAAAAGATATTCTAAAGCATCACTGCTTTAACTGCCTTAAAAACATGAATGATCATTATGCCAGAATGGCAGAGATCACTTTATTTAATTTGTAGTATGTGGACAACAAAGAATAAATAAAATGTTTGAAGTTTTGTTTTGTTACAGTGAAAGCAATCAGCAAATAATGAAAGCTCCATTTCAAGGTCTTTAACGGTAACTGCCTCAGAGAGAAATGTAATTCACCTGACACTGAACAACAAAGCTGAGATGCTGTGATGACTGTATCTGTTACACAGCCCGGGAAACATATTAGATAATTATCTGTAGGCATAATGATTCCCTGACAAAACCTAAATTAAAATGGAGTCGCTACTGAGAGTACATATTAGTAGTTAAAGGTAAATTACAAAGCAGGCATTTTATAATTATCCTTAAATCTTTCATTTGAATCTAAGACATTGAGTGAAGGTTAAAAGAAGGCCATGCATGTTGCAAAGCAGAAATACAGTGAGGGGATCAAAAGCACCTCACTTTAGCACTGTGGAGGATGCCACAGACTGGCATATGAAACAGATTTTGCATTGAAATATAGTGCCTACCCAGCATCAGATAGCAAAAACTTCATTTTGCTTATAAGTAGTTGTGTCAAACTATCAAACTTTCTTCATACAACATTAATAGGAGATGCTTTGGAACTGAGAGTGTATGAGTCAGTACTGGGTGGCAAATGATCAAATCTTTAATAACTACTAAACTAAAATCTTAATCTAAAATCTTTAATAACAGTCTAAAATCTCCTAAGAACACAATCTGCATTGGGCACCCTTTAAAGAAGAAATATACATCTCAGAAGAAATAAAAGTGGAAAGACACATAGAAAGATTTGTATTTACAGGCCTTAAGAATATCAGAGGATGTTGATCTGACCTGCAAAATATAGTCAGTGTAGAGTACTGAGCTGATGGATGCTTTTGGTTATTTCTACCTTCTGCTACAAAACCAGTAAGAGATTGCCAATATGTATGCAATACCCTTAAAGAGAAAAGGAAAACAAATGAGACAAATCAACAGACTAAACCTTAAAAGGGAAAGAGAAAAGCATCTGAGGCACTCTAATTTATCTGTTTGTATTATAAATTATCTTCTAGAAATAGCAGTATATAAACACTATCATCCTTTTCGTCCTTCAGATATATCTATTATCCCAGGTAAAGGAAATACGAGGACTCATAAATTCAGTTCAAAGGCAACAATGCTTTTTCTTTGGTTGGCTTAATAAATGCTTTTAAAATATTAGTCTTTAAAAAGACTTCCTTGAAATAGCTATTTATCTATACTTCTTAAAGAATTGCATTCTTCCTTCATTACAATATATACATTAAGATGAACCGCTGTTATTTCTGAATACAAAAAAAAAAAAAAAAAAAGAAAAAAAGTTTTATAGTGGTCTCTCACACATTTCAGAGTAAATATCTCCCAGAAAGTCAAAAGAATCAAGAGGCAAACAAAACAGCCCAATAGCTGTACTTTGCTGGTTTCACTGAACAGAACAAGAGTGGAGTCGCAAATCAAGGTTTTCGATTACTACAATCTGCAATACTGTAATTTCTAGAGGGATTACCACATCTTTGGATTCCATTACATTTCTTTAATACTTCATTTGTTTGAAATTTTATCAGGGACATGAAGGTTAATTTACTTTTCTGACAAATAATGGACAAGACCACAATACAGTTGCACTCCCTGACTCCCTTGCATTATCAAATTCATTCTACTTGTCCTCCCCAGCTATGATGGTAACTGCATTTTTCCTCAGGAATTAGTGAAACATCAGGATGGAAGAAGAACGGATCAAATTATGATGTTTGCCTTGGTAACTATTGTCTGATGCTGAATTGTACCTGTCAGAACCCTTTGTGCATTTCTGTTGAAAAACTGTAACAATCTTTACTCTGTATGGTTTCCTTCATCTCCTTGGCTCAGTAACATTAATACTACAGTGGCCAGTGCTCAGCAATAAGCTTCTTTGCCACAGCTAACACAAATTGCTTGCTGTTGTTTAGCAGAACTGTTTCACTCAAGCATGCTAAGGAAATAACCTCCTTTCTCCTTTTCTTTAGATTTCAAAATTTACCATCCAAAGCAAAAGAAAATGTCCAGCTGTTAAAACAGCTATTAATGCCATTTTAGCTGTTAGGATTTTTAGAAAAAAAACTTGTAGTAGGATGTCTAATGACATTTCTCCCTCTTCACATAATTCCTGACTTTCAGCTACCAGGCACTTGGTTTCGTTAATACTCAGTTAATATCAGAATATCATGCCTGTATAAAAATATAATTCTTTTTTTTCCCCTTGAGGCTCGTCTACACACAATTTCTATACCAGTTTATTTTTGCTATGAGGAGGCTGCTTTTACCAAATTAATTAAGCAAGTAACCTTCAATTTTTATTTTAACAAGCTGGTGGTAGATTGCGTCTTACCAGACAAAACTAAATTTCCACTTAGTATCAAAATAAGCTGCCCTAATACAAGCAAGTTTTTTGTTTCATTGTGTTAATAACATTGCAGTAAATTTTTTTACATGCTGCAACACATTAACTATATTAGCAGTACTGTGCAGAGAAGCCTCTAGAAATCACAGTTTTCAGAGAAATGAAGATGTGATAGGATGAGTAAAGGCAACCAGGCATAGGTAAATATTACTCAGTTATGTAAAGGCATAACTATAAATCACATATTTCAACTAAAAAAATTTAATAGACCTTAAAAAAAAACAAACTTGTGCTTACAATGTTGGTATAGAAGGGGCCTCTGAGTCCTTATCTATCTCACACACCTCGCAGCTTTCCCAGGGTATGTGCTACAGGTACACTCTAATTTTCTGAGAGTGAAACATCCTCACAAGTGTGTCTCTTCCCAGGTGTGTTTTCCACTTATCTATGTTCCTCCAGAAGAAACTACAGTGTGCTCTGAGTTATCTGGCTCTAAAATGTTCTGTAGCATATTCCAGCACATAGATACAGATATTCTCAAAAGGTTATAAAGACTCCAAATTATGTATATCTGACTCCTGGCATTCTCTGCATATTCCCTTAAAATGAAGAAGGTTGTCTACATTACTGATGACATCCATCCATTTATCGGTTCATACATTCAAGCACACATTCATTTATTCATGACTAAATCAATAACCACATTTCCCACTTCCACCCAAGCTGAAGAGCACTTTGTTCACAACTTGAAGGAGAAATTCAAGGACAAGAGGTTAATGCAGTTAGAAGGGAGGACAAGGAAAGGCTGATCTAGCTAATGCTACACTGAAAAGTATCAGAGTGATCTCTGAGTAAATCACTAACAATAAAAAGCTATATGGCTGTATACCCACAACAAGTCAAGGAAAGACGTGTTCCACTGTTCTGTTCCTTGCTTCACTTTCTCTTAAAGGACAAATGTGTCTAAAACACAACTTTTACCATTACATATAAAGGTTCTATTGCCTTTGATATTCATGAAAACACTGTTATTCTCAAGCTTTCCAGAGTTCAGAAGTTCCACTGCAGAGGAACTGAACAAGTACAGAGATGCAGTATGTTAAAATGCTGGTAATTATCACAGCGAGTTACAGAGAACTGTGGATTGGCGTATAGAGAACAAGGAAGTATGGTCTTCACTTCTCAGGCATCTTACTTTTACAATTCTAAACATTTCTCCAAAATAACAGAAATATCTAATATACTATAAACACATACACAATCTAAAGAACATAGCTCAAAACAATGTGCAAGGTTGCTATGGCCCAGTTCACATCACCTTTAACAGATGTCAAGCTAATCCACTCTATCAAATGACTGCACAATCTCTTAAATCAAAACCCACATGGACACATTCAACATAAAGGACACCACAATATTCAGCCTTCATGGACTTTGCTACTCTTGCTTTCTCAGGTGCTTTCTCAGCCTGAAACAAAATTGCACAATATTTAAAGATCTATACTTTCATAAAACAAGATTCTTTAATCTCTTGTAAAATTTGAAGCTATCACAAATAAGCAGAAAAATATAGTTGTGAACAAACATCACAATACTGCATCATAAAGAAGACTGGAAGGATGAAAGGAGGTGTAAGCAGTTTCACTGCTTAGGACCACGTATTTAGGAGTGCATCCTGTACTGAGACAAAGTGAAGGATCTAGGTGTTGACTTCATTTAGCAGAGAGAAACCAACAGCACAATCCTGAGTACAAATTAAACAGATGCCTCAAATCTAGAAACATTCTTGAACACAAGAATTTTCTCATTTCTTTTCTGCAAGCAACTAGTTACATTTGAGTAGAGGATTTGCAGCAGTGGCAGAAGTGGCTAGTTACTGTTCCAGACAATACACACTGTGGCTCTTTGCCACAGCAACAATAAAAGAAGCTCAGGCAAACCTGGTAATATCTTGATTACACGGACTGCAATCCTGCTCAGAAAACTGTGAATTGAAATTCCCTAGCACTCTTAAGAAGTAGTCTTCCATAGCAATGAAAATGAACACTTCTTATTCCCTACCTGGGAAAAGAACTCCTTCTCAAAGAGGCAGAAGAAACCCAAAGAACTGAGAAAACTAAAAATCTTGGGGTTTTTTTTCTACAGACTACTAAACACACGACCCTGGAGTTTAGCAAGACTGACAGGCTTGGCTGGGCTCATTTTTAATTGGTTCACTAACCTCATCTGATCTGAGCATACGGAGTTTCTGTGCTGTTCAGTTTTGTCTAGCCTTTCTTTGTTAGCCATCTCTTGACAAGCATTCTGTTACAGGTTTGTGACTTCTAACTGGTTAGAAACAATTCACATTAAATCAAACCATCACATTAAATGTTAGCCTCCCACACAAAAGATTTGACAGTGAAATCTGGCCTCAAGGAAACCACAACAGGTTCTTGCACATATGCAATTTTTGGTAGGCATTTCACTAGAATGTAGGCTGATACAATGGCATGAATGAGAGTAACCAAGGAGCAAACCCCAACTTTCAAATCAGAGCATTCCCATTTTTATTGTTATTTCAGCATCCTCAGCTCGGCTCTGACAACTGGAAATATTGCTTGTCCTTGCTTCTTCTCCTGCTTTTAAATATTTGCCACACTCCTAGAAAAGTTCTTTGAAAAGTTGAATGTTATCTCTAAATGTTCAAAATAAATATTCAAGAATTTCTGATTTAAATAAGATGCACTTGGAATCTCTGCCTCTTAACGAAAGTGAGAAAACATCTGTTTCATTTCAGCTTCTATTAGTAAACACACCTGATTTCATTTGGCACATACCACATTTTCATTATTTAAGGAGAGGATCCTCAAGTTACAGACATGCATGAATTTCATAGAAGCTTTGAGTGAAGTCACATTACATTGCACTACATCAGTTAGGAATCCAGCCGTTTAGTATTACTTCAGGTGGTAGGCGCTTTTTAAGAACACTACACAGGTTTTTTTCCAGTTTAGTATCTCAGCGCATGACCACAATATAAAGTATCTCCAACAGGAGATAAAGTGAGGTCTGACGAAGGCACTGCCTCCTGACCTGAGATTTGGTAGATAGCTCTGGCAGTAAAAGTCAAGGTGTATAAGAATCAGCTTGGATAGACATCATGTGGCAAATACCACTCACTCAATATTTTTAAATCCTCACCCCATGCTTTTACTGGAGTTTCTCATGTTGTAGCAAAGGTGGCAGAAAATGATGTGCTGGCGCTGAGGCACTCCTGTTTGGAGCGGGGACAGCAGTAAAGAGCCTGTCATCACCCTCTAAATTGGCATGTCTGCCAGTGCTTCTTACTAGCTTTGCTGGTTGGATGTAAGCATGAGTATGCAAAGCTGGCAGTAAGATGACTTTTTCCTACTCAGGGTGTCAAAAATGTAGGTGACAACATTTGCCTTTTGGGCTTGGAAATTCAGGGAGTGGTATCGTGTACCTTAAATTCTAACTCCCTTTCCTGAACATTATAACTCTCAAACTACCTTCCTGCCCTAAAAATAGTTTTTATTCTGTTTTACAGCTTCCATAGCAGGTTCAGACTCAATGCAAGGTCTACACTGCTTGAGTGACTGCTTGAATTGAATAAAACCAGCATTTTCAAGCAAATAGCATCAAAACATGCTGTGTTAAGGCCTTGCACACATGGAAACGCTATCGGAGCCAGATGTTTCTGTTGTTGGTTTTTTAGGTTTGAGTGAACATGAAAATAACGGAAACTCTAATTCCTTCCTGGAAACAAATTTGAGATTTTCAAAATATTTCAGTGTTGTGGATTCATATGTTTCAGCAAATGTGTCAATATTTGTTTCAATAAAGTAGAAATGTTTTATTTTTGGTAATATTATATGTAAGGCAACAGTTTTTTGTGTCATCATCATCACAATCTTACCTTATTTCTGTTCAACTCGCATATTATACTGAATTTAACACACATTATATACAGTATAGCTCCTAAACTGCAATGCAAAATACATTAATTTAAAAAATACGTAGTCAATATTGGCAAAGAAACAACTTATATTATGAAAAGTTACATATTGCCTGTCACCAAAATGAAGGTTTAAAATGTTTAAAAGAAATTAAAATTTTCTTTTGGGTTGTTTTTTTCCAGTTTTTCAGCTCTCTATGTATTAACACTATACTCAATATTCCGTTTCAAGCAATTTTTTAACACCTGAAAACTTTTGTCAAAATTTCCTTCACTGCCCTGTTTATGACAGAATAATTGACACTCAGAAAGAAAACTGCTTAGCCTTTTGGATCTCCAACCTGTCTTACAAGACAGGACAAGCCTTCTCCATAAAAACATTACTGCTGATGTTAATGAAACTGTGTTTCATTGTTGGAGCCATGGTGGGATCCTCTGTAAAAGATATTTAAACTCTGCCTATATGGAGAAAACAAGAGCATCTGGGAAAGAAAGAGAAGAGGCATGACTACAGTAGACAAAAAAAAGCATAGTATGATTTCTCAAGAAAAAAAGACCCAACTAATTCCTTCCCCATTATTAGGCGAGCTGCTGAAGAATAAGACCTGCGATCTGTAAACTGTTTATTCTGGGACCACAGAAATTTGGGGGTTTGTACAGATTTAAGCTTAGTGAGGCCATCTTATGTATGGTGTTTAGTCAGTACAGTAATGCATGTACTACATCTTCAAATTCTATAAAAAAATCTGAAGAATTACTTTTCCTAAATCTTTCTCAGTTTGACCTAATTCTTCACAATGCCTTCTAGCAATGTCTGTATTATTTCATTTAACATGAGGATTTACAATGTTTTAATTATGCTAGTGTCTTGTGCTCACTCTTGTAGCATCTGGCTTGAGAAAGCATTTCCATTAAACAGGTTTTTACTTGCAACACTGAGACAACTACTTCTGTTACAGTAGATTGATCTATGTTACGAAGTGAGAAAAGTCTAGAGAGTACCTGATACACTCTTGGAAACCAGACAGATACGCAAAATTCAAATACTTGGCAACTTTATCCTTAAAACTCAAAATCTCAGTGTTTTTTTCTTGCTGGAAAGAACAGTGGGTGATTATTTTATATCTCTACTAAATACACCCTTACATTTCTAATTGAACAAGTAGTTTTGTGGACAAAAATAATGAAAATTACTCCCCTGCCCAGCGCAAGTGTCTGTAGGATCAGGGACTATGGGTCTGATACAACAAAATATTTATGCTAGTAATTTTTTTTCATGAAGTAAAACTTCTAATGCAAGATTAATGACATTTCTAGAAGCACCTTCTCCCACTTACTAGCCCTGGTTGTTTATAACCAGTTTAAATTAGACACATGTTGCTGTTTTTTCATTGGAATCTTACCTAAAGGTCAACAAAATGTCTCCCAGCATCCAAAAAAAGCTACTTTTTTTCTGGTTTATCAGTCAGTTCATCCCAACAGTCAGCTTTTGCCTGAAAGGATGACACAATGGTGAAAGACCTAATCTAAAGCCTAGTGAAAAAAAATTTATAAAAGTAAAAATAATTAAATTGATAGAGTTTTAAAATGGGCAAAATGTCCACAAGACTAAATTGTCAACAAAACTAATTTCAGTAAGGGAATCAAATGCCATGACACAAAAATTATAATTATGCTTCTATGGTTTAGTAGGCTTTCAACTCTTTATTAGTGTGTTTGGGATTTTATTACTTTTATACTATATTAAATATTGTCTAGAAAATTCTTATTCTCTTATTGTCCCTTATGCCATTCCAAATGTCTTTCCAAATCTTTAGATAAACAAGTTTCAAGGTTTCTTGAACTTTGATATCTCCACTGCTTCTCCAGAATTTCATTACAAATAGCGCACAGGAACATTCAGTACAAAATCTGCTTCAAACAATGAAAGATACAGGAAACATTTAGACATATGAAGGTGCCCTCCTCACAGTGCTGACAACAGCCTGAATTATCTACGCTGTTAAATGACTACCATTGTCCTGTAACCTAAACTGAGAGTTGTATCTGAAGTGGTTTACAAGAGGCATTCTGTAAAGATTATTTTTAAGGATAATCATTTATTTCAAACAAACATGACCAGTCAGGTTTGGGATTGTGGGGTTTTTTTTATTTAAAGGACAAGTTGCTAACTTATTCTAGGCTCATTTAGCTGT
This sequence comes from Lathamus discolor, assembly GCF_037157495.1. NCBI lineage: Eukaryota > Metazoa > Chordata > Aves > Psittaciformes > Psittacidae > Lathamus > Lathamus discolor. The sequence continues at coordinate 68,518,707 of NC_088887.1, read as the reverse complement.
TCAGCTCACCCACACCACTAATAATACGTCAATAAGCAATACTTCCATGTATTATGCATGATCCCTAATGTGAAAAGGTAAAACAACAATGCAGTGCAATAGGAAAACAAATGCAGATTTTTTCACCAAAATTAGAGGATGCAAGCGAATGAACAGAATAACTATGTAATTGTGGCAAAGCTGTTCAAGCTGGCCACCCAGAAATCCATTGAGGTTAAGTCTCATGTCCCTCAGCTACTATAAGATATTCTGAAATACCCTTTGATGCTACAGACCAGAAGACTACTTTTTCTTTTCTTTTTTTTTTTTTTTTTCCTTCTGGCACATGTCCTGAACACTGGTCCTCTGTCCGTTTCTTTACAAAATATATTAGCAAGCTCTCTGAAGCAGTGTTGATACTTGGCACTTTGCAACAAATAGTGTAAGCACATTCTCTCGTACATGGCTTCAACCTTGAGAGGTATCCTGAATTTACAGCTCACGTTTTGGCGGCATGTGGCAACTGAAGGAAACAGACAGGAAAGTGTCACATGGGCATTGTGACCTGCTCCAACCTCACTTAGTTACTATGATGAAATAGCCTGGGGGCAAATAAGACTCTTTAGTCTATTTAGACTCAGAAATCTTTGCGATTTCATGGTCCTAGAACATAGTCCTCTATAGTATTGCAGATTTATTTACAAAAGTGTGTAACTTCTCAAAATCTTTGTGCTTCTTCTACCCTTTTACTCAGATTTAGACTTTTTACTCCCTTTTCTATTATGAGGACATAGACAAGCTGTGATTCCGAGATGCACTTTTTCATAGAAGAAGACTCCTTCAGGTTTATACAATTCCAAATTAGTAACAATGGTGTCGCTTCAATGTAAAAATATAGCCTGCTCTGTATGACAGCTGCCCATTTATTTGTAAGATCTCTGACTGAATGAAAAACTGTATTTAATGACATTCCATTATGATAACTGTGACAGGTGCAATATTTTTCCATGCCACTTCCTATTGACTTTGCAGCAAAATATAGACACACAACACAGAACTGAAGGCAACCAAACCTTAAATTCAGAACAGGATTTTCTGTCTGACAGATACATGTAGAAATTCTCCAATACTGAAAAGAATGAATAACGCTTACAGAGACTGTGCACATCACTGCAATTAATTAAATGTATTGCCAGCCTGACTCTGCCAAGTCCTTCCACAGGTTTCTGAAGTCAAATGCTCCTTGTGTGTCCAGTGTCAGCCTTTAGATTTTGAACATGGAGAAGATATTCTGGAGTATAAATCTGGTTAAGGAATCTGCATAATAACCATAGACATTGTAATGAGCTGTGAAGCCTGTTTTTAGTCAACAAGGTATTGGGTTTTGCATAGGGTTTTTACATGCTTTTTGTCTCTGCAAAGAACTTCAGGTACTAACTCTCTTTGATAGGATTTCCATTTTCCTGAGTTTCTGCTTTTATTTCTAGACACATCAAAGGTGTGAATTATTTCTGAAATGTGTTTTGTTGTAGTATTGAAATTGTGATTAAAGTAAGGTTACTGATTAGCTACACTTACCAGAAATGCAAAACACCTCAATGTCAGTATTTGGAGGAGACGGAAGGCTCCCGTGGTAGCCATGGTAGGAATCTGCAACAGAGTGATCTTGTATTTTCTAGAAACGTTCTCACACAAGTCAAATAAAACATGATTGTTATTCATATGTGCTCTTTTAGGGATTTATGGGTACCAAACACACAGCAAAGTGAAATTCTGAAAATAGCGGCTGATGGATACTTGAAAAACTAATGCTGAAGAAGTATCAGAGTTCTTATTTAAAGAGAGCTCAATACATCACATAAAATCCACAAGCTTGAAGGCAAGGACAGTCCATCATAACTCACATTATCTGGGGTGGCAACTAATAAGAGGAAAGACAGAAATCAAATATGATTTGCATATATGCATACATACATCATTGCATGCAGAACTCTAGCCAGATATTTATTTACATGAAAAAAGCCTATAAAACTCTAAGATCAATTAATTCATACATGCATTTTACTAATATAACTTTTCTAGTCACTGCATGAAAAAAGAACTTGTTAATTTGTCCGAAATCCCAAATCATTTGGGAAGGTGAAGCTACGCAAAGAACTAAATGGAAGAACTGCTGCATGATGCCTTTTTTAAACAGTCTCCACACTGATTTCAAAGAAGATATTACTATTTGAAAGTACCCTTATTTCGTAATGTCAGCAGTTAGTGAAACTCACCTTACCCTTTCACCCCAAGCATGGGAAGTATAGTAGAGTGTCTTGGCATTATCTTGAAGTTCAAGTGTTTATCTTTCGGTTTTCTCTCCCCTTCTTGTCTCATTCTCTTTACAACTTCAGGGCCAATATAAAAGGCAAATAAGTCTTTAATTCTCCACAAGTTCAAAGCCAACAATTTAATTTAGAGCTACCTTTCAGACAATATTGAAAGTTCAGCTTTAGGAGGAACAGCGACATTGTGTGAATGGCTGCCCGATTCGACAGTAAGCAATCCGTGAGCACCACAAGAGTGCTCAAACATTGCAGTATTGTGCTATAAACACTTACTTGTGAGGTCTCTAAATTATCTGTTTTGTACTTCTCAATATTCCAAAAGGATATCCAGAAAATATATGCTTTCTGCTATTATCTATGCTTTTGTAGTTTATGTCATCTTTACCTAAACACACTGTGCTATGAAGTTATATTACTGCAGTTCTTTTTTCATTATACAAATACATCTCTCCTAGATTGTTGAAACTATCACATGAGTAAGAAAGAACCACAGTCTTTACAGTCACAAAACTTTATTTGGAAACTTTAGACTTCAAGGGCAATTTTGCCAACGTGTAAGTTTAGCTACTCTGGTTTCATTTGGCAAAGAAAAGAATGTGTGAGAAAATGTACAGTATATTGCTTATTATCTGCATATACATGACAATTGAGCTAGCTGTATGTAAATCAGTTTCCTAGGCATAGAGTATTTAAAAATACTAACGAAGCAAAATTCTGTTGCCTGGTGCGTGATTTATGCTGCTCAAACTAGTTGAGTGACAGCTGATATTATTATCAACATTAAATTATCAAGTCTTTTTCACACAGCGAAAGACTTTGTAAGATACAAGGTAACCAAATAAGGTTAATTTTCACTCCATCAGCAGTTGTTAAAAAATATTTTTAACCCAATAATTGTCTATTATATCTTTCTTACATGGTAATGGAAAGAGAGCTTGTATTTAAGTTTTCCATGCTTTTATTCCTAATACAGAGAAAAGTAAAAAATAGTAGCAGCACAGAAAATTTCTCCCTCCCATCTGCCAAAGTAGGTAAAAAACACTATTCAAGTCATTCCATTTAAGCCTTAATCTTTTTCCATTTTCTGCATTTTCTATTCCTGTGAAACAGCTAATGTTTTTCAACTCCATCATTTTATACCAACAAAACACTGTAATTTCTATGCTCCCCTCTCTTTCCCCCCCACACCCATCCATATCAATTTTGAATAGACTGTGTGAAATTCACCCATCTGCTACTTCTGTTTAACTTGTATGCTTCTGATTTTACATAGTGGTTGCTGATACTCATTTGAACAACAAAGACAAGGGCTGGAAGCCTGAATTTATCTATCTACTAACAAGCTGTCTGTAAAGTCATTAGTTTATACATATTTTAACATGGAGAGAGAGAGAAATAGAATATTCCTGACAGGATCCTCTAGCTCTGTTAAAAGGGGTTTTGTTGTTTTGGTTTTTTGTTTGTTTTGTTTTATTTTTCTTTTTTGTTTAGTATTTCTCACATGGAAGGAATTAGGAGTAAGAAAAGATTACTTAGTCTCATATTATGAACTGGCAACAAAAATCTGATTTATTAATGATTGCGTTTTAGCTTTATGCATATTGATGAAAATAATAATGGTCAAAATTCTCTACCCTTATTTTGGTTTAGAATGTCAGATGTTTTTTGTAATGTGGCAACCAGATGTGGTTTGTATGTATAAAATAACTTATTAGATTTATTTATTTATTTATTTAATCTAGGGCCTACAATGATTCTGAAGACTAACTACACAGCAAAAAACCCCTATAAAAATTCAAATTATAAATTTCTTTTGGGACTTAAAATCAGTATAAACATATATATACACACACATATAGAGTATGTATGTATGTAGCACACAGCTATTCTTTTTCTCTTTTTTTTCAGATGTATTTTGATCTGGCTACCGGTTTTACATCATGGTTTTTCCAACTGGCCCAACTCACATGCCCTTAATAACACACTTCTGCTCCCTATAGTCATATAAATCACAATATCAAAATTCTATTACATGAAAACCTGATTAGATTACACCAAACAATAACAGCCATAGTTAGTTAAGAGATTTCAGCTCATTCATTTCTGCTATCAGTAAGTGATTTATATCCAAATAAAATATATTTGTCAATAAAATAGAAATTAATAGAGAATGTAAAATGGAGTTTTGTAGCCTTCCTAGTTCTGAAAGATTTCAAGGTGCCTGATTTCCAAAGCATGAACCTAACTAAATGTTCCCCTGTTTCATAAGGCTGAATCCTGCCCCAGCTGCAGCAAGAATGCAGCACTGCATTAAAAACAGATTACAAAAATATATATATATATATATACATGTGAGAACTAGGAATACTTTGGTGAGGCTTAAGTTTTACCATTTGGAATGAAACTTCAGTTAAAGAAGTCTATATGACAGATGTGATAGTTAACAAGTATTTCTGACTAAGAAACAAGTTTGCACAGTGCAGACCTACTCATCAGCATAAAAGGATGTGGAAAGATCGTTTAATATGTTTCCTCTCCTAGTTTCGTTTTCTAACAACTACATCATGTTTTGTGAAACTTCTCAGTGGGTTTAATTTTGCTTCTCCCTCAAATTCACGTTGATTGCAAACACATTATTGCTGCACACCATATCTGATTTAAAAGGGATATATATTTGCATGTAGTTTCTGCGTTGAAGATTATTATCTTGAAATATAGAATTAAATTGGAGAACCTGATAACTAACCAGTAAGATTAATTCAACCATAAACTTCTGTTGAAAATATATTCACCTGCTCCTTTGCTTGGAAATCTCTCAGAGTGCATTCACTATCTGGGATCTTGCAGGTTTGGAAGCACTTTTCTGTCAACAGATCAACTTCGAAAATGAGAAAAGAACCTTTCAGACTAACTGTACTGAACACCTTTTTTCACTCTTTTTAGATGACGATATAGATGCAAACTAAAAGCACAATCCAAAATTCCTTCTCCTTTTGTTTTATTGGATGCTCATGTGTGAGTTACTGGACTCCCCAAAAATACTGCTGTCTGGCAGTTTTTACGTTATGTTCCTCACAATCATTTGCTCATCATTTAGAAAACAGCTCCCTTTCATGCATTTGTAAATTATTATTTTTTTTTCAGTTATGTGCCATTATACGCAATAAAAGATTGACTTAGTTTGTATTTTAGCTGCTCTTTGGAACTCAATTTGGAGTTAGGAAAGAGGCCTACACCTGATCAGCCATCCAGGACATTAATAAAGTATTACATTTAAAATAATTGGTGTTTGGAATGGTGACAGATTTATTGCATCAAAATGTCTGCCAGACAGAAATGAGGAGTAAGAGATAGCCAAGGCTCCCTCCTAAAATAGCCTTCCTCCAGCAGGCTCCCCACTGCCTACCTATAGCAGAGGGCGTGTTGAGGGGGTTTTAGTTGCTAATTGCACAACACACTGATCCTGATCTGTTTGACTAACATGACACTAAGCTGGCAGCCATCCTACTAACCACCTCGCAGGAGCAGCAACGTGGAGCTCACATAACCCTGTGACCCTTGGCAGTGCCTCCCAGGTCAGGATGACATTAACCATCAGTATCCGGCATCCCCTGGTAGCACCGTGCCTGTGCTGCTACTGTAGTGGGATGAGGGAAACAGCAGACTATGTGCTGAATCATTTCAAGACACCTGAGTTTTCTCCAAATCATTTTGGAGACTTCCTCTCTCAGTTTTGTAAATATGAGTTCATTAAAAGCTGAAGCCTCCCTGGTGAAAACACGCCTCCTTCATTTCTCCGTATTTCAATTTGTATGTGAAAATAGCAGTGACTGATATAAAAATGTTCCCATATTGCTTCACTGGTGTCAGAGTAGGCAACTATCTGAAGTAAAAACAACGTACCTTTTAAAATACTTTCTTCTCTTTCAAATAGCTTTGCAATTCTTCTTCTATTGAACTTAATTCATGAAATATATGTCAATGATATGAATTAAGTTGCAGAAGAGGAATTTTTTGACCAGTATCCCTCAGAAAGTAAACACATCAAGATACTCCATCACTCTAATAAGAGATTACAATAAAATGAGTAGTCTGAAAAAAAAAAAAAAGTGAAATCTCTACATCTACACAACGTGGCACAATTACTTCTCTAATTTGTTTCTGATACCTGAAGATCGAACAGATACAAAAAACAACTGTCAGCCTAAATGTTTTGCATAATTTTTCTTTCTCTTGAAGAAATTCTTTTGAAATTGAGAAATAAAGATTTTCAAAGATAACGCATTAAGTACAATTAGACATTCCAACCTAATTCAGCATTTACTAAAGTAATAATTTTCTTGGATCATTATAAAATCAACCAGATTTTAATCTTTTCCTTCCAGAAGGACACCATCAGTTGTAAATGTGTGTTGAGAATTTACTTACTGTGAAAACTTGACCAGAAATGTGAACTACAGTATAAATTTAAAAATTATCTTTCTGAATCCAAATCTATTTTTTAATGAAGTCCTACTCAGAATTCATTTCATCTGTCTTTTTTTTTTTTTTTTTAATCTCACCTAGCTACTCTTTTGAGCTAGAAAGGGATTTTTTTGATTTGTTGTGATTAAATACCTCACTTTCAGTTTGGTAATTTTGCCATTTGCAATCCATCCTCAGATTACTTTTTGCTGCATTAATGATATAGAAATACTGGCTGTAAGACTAATCTCAGCTGCAGCCTGAAGCGTGACTGTAGCTTACTCTCAGCTTTAAACTGGTTTGTGAATTGCTTGCAGTACAGCTGCTATACCATCGCCTATGCTGCAGACTGCCACATACCCTGAAGCAGCCCAGTATTTTGGCAACTGCAGCCTGCACCGAGCTGCTTCTCCAGTCACACCTCCAACTACAAGTGAAGAAGAAGTGAACTACAAGTGAAATCAAAAGTTTAGCTGAAGAGATGATCTAGATTTAACCATGGGTTGAAATATCATGATTTCAGACCCTGGTATGGAGGAGCTGGGGTATTTTCTGAAGAATACCCGCCATAAAAACAGACATGGCTCTGGTGAAAGATGATGGCCTTGAATTCCACAGTGCTAGACCTACTTTGGGTAGTCACAGAATCACAGAATCACAGAATCCCAAGGGTTGGAAGGGACCTAAAAAGATCATCTAGTCCAACCCCCCTGCAAGAGCAGGGTAACCTACAGTACATCACACAGGAACTTGTCCAGGCGGGCCTTGAATATCTCCAGTGTAGGAGACTCCACAACCCCCCTGGGCAACCTGTTCCAGTGCTCTGTCACTCTTACAGTAAAGACGTTCTTCCTGATGTTAACGTGGAACTTCCTATGCTCCAGTTTACACCCATTGCCCCTTGTCCTATCACTGGATATCACTGAAAAAAGCCTAGCTCCATCATCCTGACACCTACCCTTTACATATTTGTAAACATTGATGAGGTCACCCCTCAGTCTCCTCTTCTCCAAGCTAAAGAGACCCAGCTCCCTCAGCCTCTCCTCATAAGGGAGATGTTCCACTCCCTTAATCATCTTTGTGGCTCTGCGCTGGACTCCTTCAAGCAATTCCCTGTCCTTCTTGAATTGAGGGGCCCAGAACTGGACACAATATTCCAGATGCGGCCTCACCAAGGCTGAGTAGAGGGGGAGGAGAACCTCTCTTGACCTACTAACCACTCCCTTTCTAATGCACCCTAAGATGCCATTTGCCTTCTTGGCCACAAGAGCACATTGCTGGCTCATGGTCATCCTCCTATCCACCAGGACCCCCAGGTCCCTTTCCCCTTCGCTACTTTCCAGCAGGTCAACCCCCAACCTGTACTGGTACATGGGGTTGTTCTTCCCCAGATGCAAGACTCTACACTTGCCCTTGTTAAATTTCATCAAGTTTCTCCCCGCCCAACTCTCCAGCCTGTCCAGGTCTCGCTGAATGGCAGCACAGTCCTCTGGTGTGTCAGCCACTCCTCCCAGTTTTGTGTCATCAGCAAACTTGCTGAGGGTGCACTCAGTTCCCTCATCCAGGTCATTGATGAAAATATTAAACAGCACCGGTCCCAGCACCGACCCCTGAGGAACTCCACTAGTCACAGACCTCCAGCTAGATTCTGCGCCATTGACCACAACCAGTCAACCAGTCAAATAGTCAACCAGTTAAGCTCGTGCGTAGCAGTCCTAGCCAGAGCAATGAAATCACTGGCAGCTACATAGACATTGCCTAGCAGCCCTTACTACTCTATGGAGCACAGAAATCACAGAATCACAGAATCACAGAATCCCAAGGGTTGGAAGGGACCTAAAAAGATCATCTAGTCCAACCCCCCTGCAAGAGCAGGGTAACCTACAGTACATCACACAGGAACTTGTCCAGGCGGGCCTTGAATATCTCCAGTGTAGGAGACTCCACAACCCCCCTGGGCAACCTGTTCCAGTGCTCTGTCACTCTTACAGTAAAGAAGTTCTTCCTGATGTTAACGTGGAACTTCCTATGTTCCAGTTTACACCCATTGCCCCTTGTCCTATCACTGGATATCACTGAAAAAAGCCTAGCTCCATCATCCTGACACCTACCCTTCACATATTTGTAAACATTGATGAGGTCACCCCTCAGTCTCCTCTTTTGCAAGCTAAAGAGACCCAGCTCCCTCAGCCTCTCCTCATAAGGGAGATGTTCCACTCCCTTAATCATCTTTGTGGCTCTGCGCTGGACTCCTTCAAGCAATTCCCTGTCCTTCTTGAACAGAGGGGCCCAGAACTGGACGCAATATTCCAGATGCGGCCTCACCAAGGCTGAGTAGAGGGGGAGGAGAACCTCTCTTGACCTACTAACCACTCCCTTTCTAATGCACCCTAAGATGCCATTTGCCTTCTTGGCCACAAGAGCACATTGCTGGCTCATGGTCATCCTCCTATCCACCAGGACCCCCAGGTCCCTTTCCCCTTCACTACTTTCCAGCAGGTCACCCCCCAACCTGTACTGGTACATGGGGTTGTTCTTCCCCAGATGCAAGACTCTACACTTGCCCTTGTTAAATTTCATCAAGTTTCTCCCCGCCCAACTCTCCAGCCTGTCCAGGTCTCGCTGAATGGCAGCACAGTCCTCTGGTGTGTCAGCCACTCCTCCCAGTTTTGTGTCATCAGCAAACTTGCTGAGGGTGCACTCAGTTCCCTCATCCAGGTCATTGATGAAAATATTAAACAGCACCGGTCCCAGCACCGACCCCTGAGGAACTCCACTAGTCACAGACCTCCAGCTAGATTCTGCGCCATTGACCACAACTCTCTGACTTCTTCCTTTCAACCAGTTCTCGATCCACCTCACTACTTGATAATCAAGCCCACACTTCCTTAACTTATCTATGAGGATGCTGTGGGAGACAGTATCAAATGCCTTACTGAAATCAAGAAAAACTACATCTACCGCTCTACCATCATCCCTCCACCTAGTCACTTCCTCATAGAAGGCTATAAGGTTGGTCATACATGACTTCCCCCTCATAAAACCATGTTGGCTGTTCTTAATGACCCCCTCATCCTTGATATGCCTAGTGATGGAGTCAAGAATAAGTTGTTCCATCATCTTTCCAGGGATGGAGGTAAGGCTGACCGGTCTATAATTACCCGGGTCCTCCTTCTTGCCCTTCTTATAGATTGGTGTGACCTTTGCCATCCGCCAATCCTCAGGCACCTCGCCCATTTCCCACGACTTACCAAAGATGATGGAAAGTGGCCTAGCAATGACCTCCGCCAGCTCCCTCAGCACCCGTGGGTGCATTCCATCCGGACCCATCGATTTACAGATGTCCAGTTTGCATAGCTGATCCCTAACCCAATCCTCATCTACCAAAGCAAACTCCTCCTTTGTCCTGACTCCTTCTGGGGCTATAGAAATCCGGGGCCCTCGGGGAGAGTCTGCAGGAGTAAAGACAGAGGCAAAGAAGGCATTCAGCACCTCTGCCTTCTTTATATCCTCTGTCTCCAGGGTACCCACTTCGTTCAGCAGTGGGCCTATATTGCCTCTTGTTTTAGTTTTATTTGCTATGTATTTGAAGAAGCCAAATTAAACAGATGTTACTGAAATATTTCACTGAAGTTCCCTCTTACATACTGTATACATTGTTGATGGGTACGACAGGAAGAGAGAGACAGAGAAGAAATGTTTTTCATATCAAGTATTTGTTATTTGCTAACGACAAACATGGTTTACAGAGTACTAAGAACGCTGTTGCTGCATGGAGGACTTCTGGCCAAAGTCTCAGCTCAAACACCAGTGAATACAACACCACCACTGAGTATTTTACAGCATCTGCAATGTAGCTTTGCAACTTATCCTATCAAACTCTTCCTGGTAGCAAAAGTGAAAATGAAGAAGCCAAGCGGCTCACCTCAATTCAAAGTGGATAAATCCAACTGAAACACCACCATAACAGTCAAGTAATCCTTGAGTGGGTTACTGCAAGTCCCAAGTGCAAAATCCTGCTAGACATTAGATTTAAGGTAAACAGGAAAAGAAGACACAGCCATTTTCTTAAATAACTACAGCAGATGTCCACATGATGCATGGAGATTGTCTAGAAATATAAAAGCAAATGCAGCCTCATTAATAGTTCAGCTAACTTATTCTACAATTAACACAGACTTCAGAGAAATGGCAATCAATACAGCTGTACTACTTTCTTCAGCCTGGAAGCACATCATCATCTCTGAGGAACGTCGCAACCCACACAGAGACAGGATTTTGGTATGCAGGGAAAGCTCCTTCCAGCTCTGTGTAGTGTGTTTTTTCTCTGTATCACCTTTCCCCATGCACACCCACCCTGGAAAGGGATGAAACCTTTGAAAGAGACGTGGGGAAGAGGGTACACAAGAGTGGCTGGCAAGGGAGAACTATTTCACCTAACTTTTTTCTAAAGGGTAGGTGTGGGTCCCTGAACAAGTCCAGCCTCTTTATCCCTGTCTTATGTCATTTCGTTGGCCTCAGTGAAAGTTTTAAACATCACTGCACGTCTGGGCATTTACTGTGACCAGACAAATGCCACCACTAGTTTCAGGATCTTGATAGAGCACATATGGAACGAAGTTTGGAGCTGTGAGACATCTGGTTATAAACAGTACATGAGCCATTTGAGATTTAAGGTTAACATCTGACGCACCCATGGGAATGGGGGGTTTTCAAAGGTAGGGCAGATCTGGAGAGGGGACTTCCCTCAGAGACGAAGGCACTTCTGAAAGTGCCATTCCTTCTTGAGTTAAAGGTTGCTACCAAGTATTTAGCATCATGGAAGATATTCTGTATATCATCATTTGTTTATTCAAGTGTCTGTCTTACTATTTGCTTTTACTGAAAATAATAAAGTTATCAAAAAAGTCTGTTTGTCATAGATTTATTGTAAGAAGAAAACTCAGTCGAGATACTAACGATTTTTGATAAGCCCAGCTGTCAAATTGAGAAAATATATGTAATACCTTTGCAGCATAACTGACAGAAACTGTGCCAGGCCATAGTAACACAGTAGTATGTACCTGCAGCTGATTAATTTAATTTTAGCAGTAACTTCGTTTGAAACCTGTAAATTTGGCCTACAAAACTTTTTTGATCACTAGGACCCTGGAGTAGTCTGAGAATGTGACGCATCAGCCCAGGATTACATAGGATATGGGATGCTGAAATAAATTTGGACAAATAGAAGATTAAGTTTACAAATGAAAATATAACTATATTTTAATATATTGTGTTTAATAAACTTTATTAAAATTTAAAAATATTTAAGTCACATGTGTAAAAATGTCTTAACAATAGTTACTTGTGAAGATAACAGGCCTCTCCTAAGAAGCCTAGTCTAGTACTCCCTAACACTGACTAAAAATCTGTATCTGCGCAAAAACCAGCTGCAAAGTGCTGCTTTTCTTATTTTCTAGCTTTTAACACCCAGACTGTATATGATGCACACAAGGTCAAGTAGAATCAAGTACAGAAACCATACAGTCTGATACTGGAATCCTGGGCAAGTCCAAGGTTGAATGTTAACAGCAGAAAAACAGATTAATGATGAACTATCAGAGGGCTGCCTATAAAGCCCATTGAACTTCAAACACCAAAAAATACCTTTATCATCCATACCTGACAAGAAGCCTTATTTCACGGTTCCAAAAACTTGAAGCAGACTTGGAAATGTCACAACTACTGGAACAAGTACATAGGTAATATATTGTTTTAAAGGCGTAAGCTAGTAAGCTACTACCAAAATATATTAAAGATGAAACAGGATCTGTCCACATATAATTTAACTCTTCATCACTAATAATGACTTAAATGGAGTCAGATCGAACTCCAAATCCTGGAAAATACTTTTCCTCCTTTTGTCTGTAGACCTCTTTCTTCATCAGTTCTTTCAAATTGGGTACTGCTTCTTCCCGGAAAACATGTATTTTAAATACATTATGAGTTCCACAGTGTTGGGCTTTTCAAATACAATGGTAAGAAACAGGAGTTTTAAACTGTATTATGAGAACAATCAGTAAGTTAAACTAGTTTCTGTAAGCAATTATTTCTTGTGAAATGGTATTTTGGGCTATGTAGTCAGTTATGCTGCCATTTTTTTCCTTAATGAAGCTTCATGACAGGAAATAATCCTGTGGGAATTGCCAGTAGAGCAGAAGATCAAGAAAGGAGAGAATATAAATATGAAGGCATTTTCACTTTGTGACAATTAATTATGGTGCCCATGAATAAATATTTGAATAGTGTTGTTAGTACAATGCAGTAAGAGCTCTCTGGTGGCAAAAAATTATCATTACATTGCATCTCACTGTTTTACAGGTAATAAGGGGGTTTTCACCTGCTCACTTCTTTTCCCACTTCTCCTGAAAATATAAACAAACTGTGTTTACAGAAATATGCTTTTTAACTGTGGAGTTTTTTCCTGTTAAGAATTTTAACTTAATAGATTCTACACTTCTAAACTTCTATTCCTGCACTTGGTTCCTATAAGAGCACTGATGTCTGCCCAAGGCCTGCCTCAAAACATCAGTTCTGAAATTTCTTATTCATCTTATTAGGTGTTCCTAATGGCCTTATTTTATAGTTCACTAGTTGATACTAATAGCATTTTTTAATTATTTTTAGTGAAAAGACATACTACACAGTGTAAAACAAGCTGTTTAAGAGTATGCACAAAAATACATGACAAATCTCTACTGACTCCTTTCTGACAGAAGCTGAAGCTGACACTCCAGTTTTTCTGCTGACAATGTTTAAAATGCAGGCAGGATGTCAATACAAAATTGTATCTGCAGTGGGAAACAAGTATAAGTATACTTAATAAAGTAATACAATACAATGCAATACAGTAAGTACTGGCCCAGCATGCTAGTTATGAACATACATATCTCTACATCAGCAACTTAGTTGAGAGGTAGTCTGCCTGACAGAAGTATCTCACTTATTCCTTTATTTTACATCCCTGATGCAGTTGTCCTCACAAAGTAATTCCCTACATACCCTCGATAGTGACTAGACAGACCTACTTTTGCAAATATCAGAGGAAGATCCTGCCCACCTAGTTAACGGGCTTAAAATTGCAAATAATGTCTTCTTTCACAGCTTCAGACATATGTGCATTGTTAACAAAGTAATTAATTCAAGAATGGTGAAAACTAAGAGCCATTTTTAAGAATATTAATACATATTAAGATTTAATGTATCGCCAACATTTTTCATCTAGGTTTTGTAAAACTCTCTGATTTATGCTCCATGCAGAGAACATGATTCATGATATCACTATCAGACGTCAGAAAAGCAGAGACCACAGTCCAAGTTTGTCAGTCTGTCCCAACCTCTTGCTCCTCGAGGTCATTTGGAGCTGGCCAACACCTAGGAACTGAGCCAGACCAAGAAAAGCGGGAATATTTTCTGCAGTAGATTAGCACAATTATCAGGCAGTCTCTAACAGGGTGATACAACATACATAAACTGCAAAGACTTCTCCTAGCCAACTTCCTTTGTCCCCCTTTTTGAACTTTTATTGATGCCAATATGGCACAAGCCTGATTTAATAAGTACTAAAAATTACATTGCAATGGCTGAAATGTACTTTTCTACTGAAGCTCTATCAGCTTTAGCAAGAAACAGGATCTGTAAAAATGCAAATGGTTTGAACAGTTCTCCAGCCCAATGGCAGCTAATTTTGTCAAGAACAGAAAGCTTACATATGTCTATATATGCCAAATTACTTGCCTGCAAAGTGCTCAAGGTTGGATGCCTCTAATTCATGCTTCAAGGAGATGTAAATTCTCAGCGGGTATAGACTTTGAATGCCTACTTGTAATGCAGAATTTTCTTTAACAAATACAAGTTTTGTGTCCTACAAACCACAGCAATTTTAGCATGTATGGTTAAAATCTTCATTCACATTTATACAGCAGTGTCAATGAACTGGCTATATACAGATTTACCTTTCATCATCCAAAAAAAAAATCACCAAATAATCAAGGGAGACCATGAGGTTTTTCCCCTTGAAAGTAATGGGAGAAGAGTTCACATTTTACTGAATGAAAACTAACTCCTACACTATCCTATGCACAGCTTTAGCTCATCCATTCACACATTTCCCAGGATTTCTTTACCTTTTGGTATCTAAAAGTGAACAAAATACAAGAGTGAAAAGTAACAACAAATATCACATATTGCAGACATCTGCCTTGGCTGTGAATTCAATATAAAGAATATAGTACTGAAACTGGCCACTTTTACACAGATTGCAAAGATATATGCTCCACCCAGAAACAAAAAACAAACAAACAAAAAACAAACAAACAAAAAAAAAACCACCATAAAAAAGTCAAGCTCTTCTCATAGTCCAAAATTCTTTCCATCTGCTTTCTTTCCACATTTGTTTACACTGTTGATTCCTTCGATTAACCACAGTGCTCTACCCTAATGATGCCCTCCATTGCCATTATCATTATTACCATAAACTGTGGGCAGAAACATAGAATAGTGGAAAGTGTCTATGTGTAAGAAATCCAAACACAAAAAAAAAAAAAAAAACAGAACTAGTTCTTGTCTTACTGAGCTTTATATAACCTTTGCATGAGATTCAAAGTTCAGACCAAAACAAATCTTACCTTTCCCACTGCTTATTTTGGTTTTTAGACATGAAAACCACTTTGACAACCTAACTACTCTCCTTAAATTTAGAGCAAAGGAAATTGCAATTCATACATTGGAAACCATTATTTTCCATAAATAATTAGTTAAAATACGTTTGTGTTACTTATTGTAGAGTCAAAGCTCATAAGCTGTGAAAAAGACCCTGATAAAAATACCCTGTTAATGACACAGAGTGTACTTGGTCAGCCTCTTTGCATCCTTCTGAAGGGAGAAGACATAAATCAGACAGTTCAAGTGGATGTTTTGACCACTTGGTCAACCCAACTGTCGTAACAGAACTTGGTTTCAGGAAATGCTGTAAGATTTCTTTCTGTCTGCACTTTGAGGAAAGGAATGGGAAGAGTGCTCTCAGCACTTAATACTTTATTATGGGGAAGTGAGCTTAAAATTCCTGTCTGATGAAAACTCATTTCATAATAATCTGTCAGCCTTCTCTGTGGTGGCCAATGAGGAACTTCAGTCCTCACTAAGAACCTCCACCATGGCTCTCTGAGTATATACTGCTCCCTTGTCTCCCCACTATGTATACAGTTAGTCCCGAGAATAAATATTTTTAACGCAGAAAGTGTGTTTTAACACAGTGTGGAAAATAGCATTATTACAGAGGGTCAAACAAAAAACGAGACTGAAAGAGAACTTCCAGGAATGAATGGGAGTTGCTGCACCTTGGACTGAAGTATGCAGAGTGTCCTTCAATTAGCACAACCATTCCCAGCAAAGTCTATGAACAACTGAAATGAAAATAAAGATCTGAGTATTGATAACGTAATTTAAACATGAGAATAGAAGGCAGTTTTTGTTTTCAAAGTATCTTAACGTATTTTTGTGACTCCCCACTGACATTTCAATGAAACTTTACCATGACATTTAATTACCATTGATTTGGTTTTCTGTATACAATCAATGGCATGTTTCTTGGAACGTGTTTGTCTCATAAAATGTAATTCATGTTTGGAATATTAATATGGTAGAAGAGAAACTGTCACCAAAGGTAAGAACCCAGAACATTACTTATTAATCTAATAGCAGCCTTCCAGTAACTGAAGGGGACCTATAAAGGATCCTGGGGAGGGACTGTACGGATAGGACAAGGGGTAATGGGTTAAAACTTAAACAGGGGAAGTTTAGATTGGATGTAAGGAAGTTCTTTACTGTAACACTGGTGAGGCATTGGAATGGGCTGCCCAAAGAAGCTGTGAATGCTCCATCCCTGGCGGTGCTCAAGGCCAGGTTGGACAGAGCCTTGGGTGAGATGGTTTAGTGGGAGGTGTCCCTGCTCATGGCAGGGTGGTTGGGACTAGATGATCTTAAGGTCCTTTTCAACCCTAACTACTCTATGATTCTGTGATTTGTTCTGATAGAGAAGACATTCAAAGCAACCAAAAATGCATTACAATTTCTAGAAACTAGCTGATCTGACAGATTATTAAAAAAAAAAAAGCAACCTGAAAAAAAATTGTGCAGAAGGAAATCCTGAGTTTCTCCTAGCTGAAACATTTCATATCAGTTTAAAATGAGCTAAGTTAGATGTGGGAAAGAGCAGGCTCTTGTTAGGAGTGTTCATGTCACTCATACAAAAAAGGATTAATTTGCAATCACTGCACTTTACAAAAGAAAGTCTTTAACTTAAAAAAAGAAAAAAAGGAAAGAAAGGCCGTTTAAAAACAAAGGTTCAGTTTTATTGAAACTTAATGTTGATACTTGAAGGGGTCATGCAGTATTCACTAAGTTGCTGGGTTTAATAAAACCTGAAATGCTGACAAATCTGCACGAATTTGTCAGGGATCTGGATGATCCAGATCATTTGACAAAAGATCTGGAGTTTTCAGTTATATTATCTGTCACAAGATGAAAAACACAGGAACTGGCAACAAAACTACTAAAATGGACTGAATTTTATTAGGTACTGGATGTTACATTGAAAAAAAATCACTTCTTTTTTTCCTGTGTGTATTTCATACAGTCTCAAAGAGAAAATAATAACTTTGAAAATGTTTATTTTACATGGAAAACTATAAAACTCTAATACAGGATCATTACAGTTTAAATATCAACACTAGAAAAAAAGCACACATTCACAGCTGCTTTCTTGAATGTATGTAAATATGCATTTATTTGAAGATGCAGCTCTCTATCCTGAAATGATAATACCTATTTCTCAAAGTGATATTGTGAATGATACTGGGAGCCAACACTCATGGGTAAAATAAGCATTAGAAGGTTTTGCATATATTACAAGTTGCAAAGTCCATATAACAATTTTTTTAAGATTTAAGTTCTTAAACTTAAGATATGCATTTTTTGTACATTTATTACAACTGAAAACTATTACCTGTAATTTTGTAGTGCACATGGAAACATGATTAGCTCTCTGATGAACATGTTGACATATCACACAAGTAATTTATTGTATTCAGTTAAAACCCACGATAAATTTTCTTGAAGGTGTTGAATTCAAGCACTGTGTTGGCTGACTTCAGACTTTTTATTGTTTGAGAAGTCTCTTGTATACTTCCTCACTGCATTTGCGACACTAAATTGTTTTCTCAAAAGCAACAAAAAAATCCCAGCTTATAGTCTCTGGGATAATTTCGACCTGGCTAATTTTTTTACAGAACAAGAATCTGTCAGTTCAAAATGGTTTCATATTATTAACTAAAGATCCATTTTGTACATAGGAGGTTGTCATAAATTTGTGTATGCTCCTAATCTGAACCCCTGAAAGCCTGCATAGTCTTTTCTCTGAGATGTGTCTGGAGTAAAAAGAATTCCTAGGCTTTAATGGTCTTTAAGAGATGAGAAAGAGCATCACCCATTATGATAGCCTTAATATCTAAACAGGTATGATGGCTTTTTTTTTCCTCCTGCCCTCCAGGTCTGTAACTGGATATGTGCATTACCACTTCTGATTGCTCTGTTTCCCTTTAGGATGCTCTTTCTCACCCAAGAGTACAATAAATCTCTCTTTTGAGAATGGTAATGATGCCTAAAGGAGTGTTTGATGTCCACATATAGAATGAATGCTTATACAATCCTGGATGCCCTGGGTACTTACACAAGGACAGCCTTATTAGAGTCCACTGTTGTTTACATCAGCAACAATCTGTTGGCATCAGATTAAAAAGAGCAATGACATACGTCACAAAATAGGATGAAAATAGAAAAAGCAGATGGACATTAAGAGAAAGTGAAATGCAGTCAATGATGGGTGGATAACCAGGAGGCAACAAATATTGCATACATTAGCCACCAAGCTCTTTATTCTTTAACACTCTTCTTCACTTGATATGTCTGAGTCACAGTTTCCGCTTCAATAAGTCATAAGGTAACATAACATAATACACAAGATAACACAATACATAACAATATACCTCTCAGCATGCTTACGTGCTGCTCTCCAGTTTTATAACCACAAGGCATCTTCTTGCGCATTTGTCCTCCCCATACTATGCTGCTCAAGGGTTGCTGCCTGTATGCAGAAGTGTACACGTTCTATTCTACAGCAGTAGCCCACAGGACTTCAGTGTGCATTACAGTACCCTTAGTTCTCTGGACTTTATTAATCTCTGTTTATACACAACTTCCTGGAAAAAAATGTAATATCATTATAATACAGTAGTATAAAAGCAGTGTTGTCATGGCCACATAAGCTACAAGTCAGCATTCGCCCTCTACAAGTTTATGATCAAGGTTCAGAGAAATAGTCTTTATTGCACCTGCAATATATAATACTGTTGCTGTGCCTTTGTCACTGATTTATCTCTTAGTGAAACTCTTCCTTCGTTGTGCCCTCCTTTCACTCCTACATAAAGAAACTGTTGGCTCACACTGATGCTCTCAGAAAAGGAAGTAATCTATAACTGCCTCAGCCAACTCAATTTAATCAATTAGAATAGAAGCAATCAATTATATCAATTACAACAGCAGTATGTTTAGACACAGCCAAAGCTGGACGTAAATACTTATCCAGTGAATGAGCTGATTCTGCAACATTTTTTTGATGTCTAAAATGACATTTAAGTAGAATCTATAAACCAAATTAATAAAAAAAAACAATACACTGACTCCCACGTTCTGGTGGCCTCAACATACTAGAGCTACAGTCATTGGCATCTACATGACTACAGTCATTTAGCATCTCTCTTCATGGCATGAGGGCTTCTTCGGTGCAATGTTCCACCTCCCATAAAATTTCTCTGTGTGCAGTACTGTGTCCAGAGGAATATTAAAAGCAGTTCAGTTTCACCAACTCTCTGAAGCATTATGTTGCACATGAAGTACAGCAGCCACAGTCACATATGTCCAAAAACACAGCTGGAACAGGCAACCCTGCCCACCCTTAACATTCATCCCTTTTCTAATGACAATGCTATTACATGATACATCTATTCAGTGTTACCACTCTCTCTCAGCTTTACTTAGTGTCCTAACCACAAGTTGGCAGAAACACCGAGAAACTGAATCACATCTTCAAACATTTGCAGCTAAAGTGCTATGTCTAGACTGGTTATTCCTGGAGGAGACACCCAGCGAATTTCATGAAGTTACACGATTTAAAAGCAAAAGTCCAGGAGACTTTTAACATATATTAGAAACTGATGGCTGACTGTATCTCCACATGCAGGGACTTATGATGCATATTGGAAATCATACGGAATCAGGACACAGATCAAAAGTGGAATAAAGGACTCTGCCCAGGGAGGCAAGCAAAGTGCTTCAGAGGCAGAGCATCTAATGAAAGGTATTAATAGCTTCAGTGCACCACCTGTGACAGTACTTCATTTTCCTAAGTAAGAAGGGCTTTTATAAAGATCTAGTGACAGAAAATAAATCTGGCTCATTTGATCATGATTTAATTCCCATCAAATTATTTAAATGTAATAATAAATTTAAAAAATAGTAATCAGTATGCTTGATTTCAAAAAGGAAATGAGAGAAAAAAGGTTCCTCAGTAAAACTAAAAGAACTTAAAGAACAGAGGAACCTGCATGCAGAAATTGCCTTAAATTTCTAAAATCAACATTTAAATTCCTTGTGGGAATTGCATTCCATCTGAGAAGAGAATTAGGTTAACATAGCAGTGAGGATGCATCTGAAAACAGAATTAATATAGATGTTGTTGGAAGGATGTCTCATTAAATGACAGAACACTGATACTCAGTATGCTACAATGAAAACAAACACATCCTAACAATCCTTCTGTATTTCATCCATTTCAGGAATTACTTATTTACTGTGACTTATATAAAATATTTAATTTCTCAGTTTCATTGTTTGAAGACATTTTGTAGACAAGAGAATGAAGTAGTTGTCACTTCAGGATTATATTTCCCAGACAGTAAGTTTTTATTTTCTTTATGCCTTATTTAAGTTATGATTTTGTGGTTTAATATTTTAGAGGTTAAAAATTTTTACTGTATCATAAAAATATTTGTATTGTAAAAGTGTATTTTGCATGTGATCATTCCATAGTTCAGATGTGATAATTCTGACAGGCTATTATACACTAAACATTCAATCCTCAGAAGTCAAGATCTGAAAGTGTTATCACTAAAGAAATGAGCAAGTGCATCTACTCTACATTTTACAATACTGCAAAATGAATACTATATTCAAAGATAGTTTCAAAATGTCTAATGTTAAGCTAATTTTTAAATTTTCATACAGCCTTGCTTTTTTTTTTTTTATTACAAACTGTATTCAGCAATACAAAATTTTAGCTTTCTTTTCAGTATTTCTTACTGTATTTGTTCATTATTAAACAAAAGGATGAGATCCATACTCAAGTCTTCTATCCTCTTTTCTACCATATGGTTTGTTTTAGAAAAATAAACATGCATATATAAGTTTCTGCATCTTTCAAGGCAAATGGCAGATAATTTGTAGCTTCTGGATAAAAGAAATAATGGCAATTGCCCTTTCTGTGGGATTTAAGAGACGCTCCAGACAGTGCAGGACACAGATGTTAGCTCATATGCAGCTGACCACAGCTTTTCTCAGATACTAAAATTACATGAGATGATTCCACCCTTTGTGCCTTCCCAATCTGAGCTGCTTTAGAGTAACAGAGGTTCTTATAACTAGAGTACTTTTGAAATTCTGTCTAGATACAGCTATCTCATAAGATTACCAAATAGATGGCAGCATTGTTAAGAATTTCTGCAATGCTGCAGCCCACCTTCTCTTTAAGTCTCTGCTCTCCATACACTTTCTGTATTCAACCAAGATGAAAGAATTTCTTGGAAAGCAGCTCTTCTACCTTCTTTCCTCAGTGCTAAAGGGATTTTTTCTGAGTACATCTTGAGGTTTTAGAGTTTTTCCATGCATCTTTGACCTTTATATGCATTGTAAGTGCATCGAAAGAAAGTCTAAGCTTTTCTTCCTGTACATAAATACTCAGCTACATATACCTAGAAGCTTATGAGCTTTTAAAAGTTACTCAGAACCTATGAACTACTTAACGTAAGAGCCGCTGAGGCCTTAGAGTCCCTATCAATATGTAGAATTGTGAGGACTCAATGTCATTGAAGATCAGGCACACAGTGTTTTCGAATTATATTCTTTTTCAAAAACAGTTAAGTGTCTAATAAACGATTGGGAAAAAAAGAGTACGCAGAAAACCACAGAAAGCCAGGAAATTCAAAGCAAAGATGAAATGGTTTATCAATCAAAACGCTGGACTAGAAAATCGAAATTTAGAAGTAAGATAACTATGATCTATTAATTATGTCTCTTCCAGTATCAGCCCACTTCAACAACTTGCAGTTTGTGCGCGTGTTTATTGGGAACTCCTGAACTGAAACTGCTTAGCCTTTAATGTGCATACCATGGGTGCTTCACAGCCTAGAACACAATTAGATAAACATTTGCCCAAACTCAGCTTGAATGTGAATACTAAAATTATCATTTAAGGCCCTACTGTAAGAAAAGGGTTTTCTTTTCATTTTTATTTTACTGGGCATTTTGTTATTTTTAATTTTTGTTACTTCTTACTTACCTGTTTTTACAATGCTACCAGAATGAGATATCCAAGTATTATGTCACATCATGTGTTTTAAGTGTTCTCTTTTTCCTCATCCAAATAATGTCTGTATGCCTGCTGTATACCTAGATATTTATAAGTAATGCTTACACAGGATACTGAGCTAATTCATAGAAATACCCATCCAGTGTATGTATGGATGGATGTAAGTGCATATGAAACTTGTTTCCACCTGCATAACTGTGGTCTAGTAGTGTTAGCACCCATTAATAATAATGATTTATTTTGTAAAGCACACAGAAACCCTAGTTGGGAACAAGACCCCCCATCTCATAATCACTTAGGTTACCTATTATACTGACTGTTAAGCAAAGAGAATAGAAAGCACAAACCAGCTTTACAGACCACAGCTTCTTAGCTCACTCTACTGAGAGTTTTTCATTACATACTCTAATAAAAGTGAAGACAATTTTAAGACCAAATGATCAAAAAGATGAATTCACAAAGACCACACACCAACATGGAGACCTATGAGAAGTTATCAAATTGTATAATGCTTTTTCTGTCACTAAGGTGAAACTGATTTTTAAATCCAAACTAAACTTTCATATATATAAGCTCTAAAGACAAAATAATACACATGAATCTATGTAGCTACCAATATTAATACAGAGATTTAGCAAAGCAAAGCTATTTACGATTCAGAAAGTCACCTACGCAACCCCTCAAGGAAAATATTACTAACCATTTATTGGTGGTGTTTTGTTAAAACTGTAGTCAGAATAGGCCAACCTCCAATTGTCTACATTAGAGCTGAACAGTAAAAAGGATAAATTGCCCTAGCATGAGTCTTTCCATCTTCTCCAATAACACAGCTACCTGCAGTGCCTTATAAAATTATGGAGAACACTGAAAATGAACTCATTGAAAAATAAACACCCAAGTAAAAATAAATACTCTCCTCCCAGAGAAGGATAAAGAAACAACAGCAGCAGGTTCCATGCATATCATGTGTTCGCTTTTCAGTTCTTTAAAAAAACAAAAACCACAGTCATCAAGGGAGCATTAAAATCATGACCATAAAACAACCTGACATGAGTCTCTGAGTAAAAGCCTGGTAAGTAGCAAGCCTGATTTGGGCTGTACTTTGAGTGATAAAACATACCTGAAACAGATTAATCATTGTGAGCCACACTGCTCAGTTAAGTGTTTTTAAACAGTCCGAAGCATTAACTCCATCTTTTGTCATTGGAAAATCCACCCACCCTCCACTCCAGCAGTACAATTAGGAATCTTTCTTCTCCTTTCTTCCCTTTTTTAATAAAATAACACAATAATCTGTTGGACTTAAGAATTTCACTGACTTTGTAAGCAGAAAAATAATAATTTAAGACAGGCTTTTTCCCCTTTTTTATCTTCAGGTTGTTCATATAATTGTAGGTATCCACATGCAATGCGCAAATTAAATATTACATTAATATTTTTATTAGGTAAGCCCATTTTTATGCCTTGGGTAAACCAATTTTCCCTCCTGTCTTGTTTTCTAATGTATTCTTTCAATGAAGCTCTCCTGTACACATTTCCATACAGTACCTCTACATGATTTAAAGAAAAATGCACTACTTTAAAACACTGGCTACTGTCAAGATGTCACCTTATTGGGATGACAGCAGTTTATTATAAGAAAACTCATGCAGCAACACAAAGTATTCTCCCTTTTTTTTCACTGGTGTGCTGAAATAGTGTTTCTTAGGCAGAAAAAAGCAGGACCAAGAAGAAAACGTGAGGAAGAACCACCTACGTATAGTAATCCAGTTAAGATAGCAGACGACCTAACCTCCCTATATTGTCTATGGGAAAAGAGAAAATCCTTGAGAGGGGACTGAGAGACTAACTTCCTAGTTTAAGACTTTAAATCAGGTGGCATATACACACTTTTTGACTCTGTGATACTTATTTCTGTGGTAAGATGTTCTCTGTATGTCAACTGGAAAGTTTTAACGCTGTATTTAATTTAAATTCATTTTTCTTTGACCAGACAAAATAACGCCACTAGACTTCATACCAATGCATTTCTTGTATGTCTACAACTTCCTCATTGTACTAACCCAGACACCTCGCCTGGTGTTTCACACCACTTTCCACAGGCTACATTCCTCCGATTTCTTTGCAGTCATGAATTCCCTACCCCACACCATAATGAGGTGCAGCAGAGGGTGGCGAGTGGCACCCACAAGCAGTACGTGTGGCATACACCAGGCAACTGCTAAGCATGAAAGTCAGCCATTGGTTTTCCTCCTCTGTGTAGGAACCATTGCTCAGAAACGTGATGGGAGTTTCAAATCCTTTAGAGGTCTTCTTGTCCCAGATGGCAGAAACTGGCCAAAGGTTCAAAAGTTAGTTAAGGGTGGCAGGAAAAGGAGGCAGACAAATAGCATGTTTACATCTGCTTTACAAAACTGAGCAAGAGGGAAATTAAGGCAATTACCTCTGCTTCACTGAGCTGATTCCCAAAGTCAGTATGCCTCCTCCCAGTGTGAACCCCACTTACCTTCTAAGTATACTTTATTCTTTTGTTTTTTATGGTAGGAAGTGGCTGAGTCTATTGTTCTGGGTTTAGCTGTAAGTTATTTTTCTCCTTCTTAGCAGCTACTGCAGTGCTGTGTTTTTTACTTTAGCCTGAGAACAATGCTGATAACACGCTGATGTTTTTAGATGTTGCTAAATGATGCTTACTCCAATCAAGGACTTTTCAGTCTTCTGCTCTGCCAGTAAGGAGGGGCACAAGAAGCCTGGAGGGAGCAGAGACAGAACACCTGACCCAAACTAGCCAAAGGGGTATTCCATACCATAGCACGTCATGCCCAGTATATAAACTGTGCAGAATCACCAGGAAGGCCCAGATTGCTGCTCGGGTCAGGCTGGGTATCAGTCAGGGGGTGGGGAGCACTGTAAGCACCACTTGTATTTATTGTTTTCTTTTCCTTTTCCCATGTTAGTTTCGTATTCTCTCCCCTTGTTATTTCCCTTATCATTATTATTACTGGTGGCAGCAGTAGTGGTTTTGTGTTACACCTTAGTTACTGGACTGTTCTTATCTCAACCCAGGGGATTTATATTCTTTCAATTCTCCTTCCCATCCCTCACCGGGATGGGGGGAGAACGAGCACGCAGCTGCGGGGTTCTTAGTTACTGGCTGGGCTTAAACCACGACATCTATGCAGTATGATAAAAATTAAATATAAGATAGGACTGAAATACATTTTTTTAAGTAACACTCATTTAATTCACTTTGTAAAGACCTGTCATTAGTTTTCTTATAGTGACTACGTTGCGAATACATAGTTATGTGCATACATGTTTTTTTCTCCAAGCAGGTAATAATGCATAACAAGCCTCAACATGAATCCATTTGATTTTCTTCCATTCACTGTCAAGACATAACACAAGACCATTAAAGTATTTATCAGAATTAACTGATAGTACACTAGGAACTAGGATGCCATTCCACCTAGTCAGCCATTAGCTGAACACATCACTTCATGCACGTAGATTCAACTTGTTATCTCATTTCCAGATTTCTCACTGCCAGCACTTACAAAATTGAGACAAGACACAGAAATGTCTCAAGATCTATCGATTAAATACACTAAGAAAAATGCAAGGACTGTCTTCCAAGTGCTGTCAATTCCAAATAAAGTCATGGGAGCAGAAGTTCTCTGCAAAGTCATTTTCCTGGACCATTAATTCTGAATTGCCATTTACAGAATAATTGCACTTTTGTTTCCCTGGGGATCTTGCTGGTGTGCTTGAACCTGTGCTATCCTTCTTAACCCTCACATCAAAATATATACAGCAGAAATAGAAGTCATGAGCTTACAGGTCATTAGTGCAGAACTGGGCCTAAGGGTATCTTTAATAGATGTGATGAGGACATCCTTACAATGACTGCATTTTTAGGGGAGTAGAAAAATTTTGTACAGAAGGACACAGCTGGATCTATTCTGAGAAAGGTTAGTTGGGACAGCTGAATGTCCCTGAGGAGATAATAAATTGCATTGGCCAATTTGATAGAGGTGATTTTGAACTGGAGGAAATCCAAACAGCAAAAGCCTTTTGAACAGTAAATACTTCCCCCATTAATTGCTGAAAACACAGGTAGGCTTGAGGGAGTTTCAGTTCAACTATGCTTTTTTTTTTTTTTTTTTAGGTAACTTACAGATAAAAAATGTACTGTACTTGAAAACTACTCTCATGACTTTGATGAGGCTTGTGTTGAGAAGAATTCCTCTCTCTTTCCTTTTAGGAACTACCAAGGGAGGAGCAAGGCTAACAAAGTTAATGACTCAATGTCAGAAGTCAGAAGTGGCAGATCTGAGGCAGGAAGGAAGCCTGGCTGCCTCCCTGCTGTTGCGCAGGGTAACTAGGAAGGCTCTGCATTAGCAAGAACATCGTCCTGGCCACACTTTTGTCAGGCTCTGAATAGAAGGTCAGTGTCTCCCTCATTGTCCCCTTCCAATCAATATTTAGTCTGCTCAGCAGCCGCCAGAGCTGGCTGCCTCTGAACTTCATCGCTGTTAGTTACTGAGAAAGTGGCTTATTATGACAACTCAGATCTCCCATCAGATGTGACCTGCAGCGGCTGCCCTGTCTCTTTCAATCTACTCCGAAATACAAAGATGACTCCAGCACACAGCATTTACTGTACAAACCACTGCAGAGAAGCTCCTGATCAATAGGAAAAGTAACAGCCTACAAGGTAACTAGATGCTAAAAAATATAGCTATGAGGACTTAAAGTTTTACTTCCTCGTCTTTTACCAATCAAAGTTCCAGCACTAATGGATTTTTCAAAGGCTGTTTCGCTTTTCACAAGACCTCAGGCAAGACACACGGTATCCATAATGTTACAAGCCAGCCAGGAATTTTTTTTTTTTTTTTTTTTTTTGAGAGAGAGAGATGTTAGATGAACACACAGTAATAGAGTGATTTTAGTGAAAATTATGCAGACTGTGATTTCAAATAGCTGGTAACAGTATAGACAACTTCTAGTCCCTCGGTTAGTATTTGGAGCAAGGGTATAAAACCACCATGGCAGTAGTTTCAGGAGCCGCTAAGTGAATGAGCTAGGCAGAAAATCACTTGCAATGTTGTTACACATATAGCACACAAGAAGTTAGCCTGACTAGTCTACTAGCTTTACAGTGCATCTGTTTGTTAGTACATTTTACAACACTGATATATTTCCATTCATGTAATCTTACCTGATTTTCACATGAAAGCAGCAGCTGGGAAAGAATGTTTATCAAAAATAACTTTTCAACCTTAAGTCTCAAATTATCTGTTTAGGGAAGAGACTATTGCATTAACATAACATAGCAGACCTCCATCCACTACAAATAGACCTTCAGCTTCAGTCTGAACACATGCATTCAGACCTGTTATTCCTTGATAATGAAATTGCTTCAGGAATTACAACACTGTTGGGAAGCGATACCACACCATTACAAGATTCTCTTCTCTTTAGTTTAAAATTTAGTTACTTATTTCAGTTTGAAATTTAGTTACTGTACAGAACACTATTAGTTTTACAGAGAAAACCATGAAAAAGTTTTATTTTTCTATAGTAATCTATTGTGAATTCTTTTGGCTTTCAAGAGACCAACCACAAATCTATTGGTAAATTTTCTGCAGGATAAAAAAGCTTTTGGATGGCATCTGCTTAAACTCTGAAGCAAGTATAATAGAATCGGTTCTCAAAAGCCACTACTGGGGCTAAATCTTTGACCAAAGCAAACAAATGATGATTAAAATTATAGTTACAATACAGTTGCATATGTAAAATCCTATATATAAATCATTCCAACTGCCTTCCTTCCATTAATGTAGAAATTTCAAAATACTCATAAAGAACATTTCTAAAGTATCTAATTACAAAGTACTGATAATCCAAACAAAACTAAACTTTTCAAGGCTTGCACACTATTTGTAGAGGAATTTTGATTCACCAAGAACTGTGTTGTGACCACCTTTACATAGATACCTCAGGGAAGGGAAGTGATATATTAGTTAAGGCACAATTTTTGAGCTAGGCTCTATTCCAGATTCTGTCCCAACTTCCTCTGTGACCTTGAACAAAGCACCTAGTTCTCTGTATTTCAGTTCCATTTCTAGAAAATGAGGACAAGGAAATTGTGCTATCTCAAGAGCCCTGTGAAATGAAATTAATTAGCAGTTGTGAAGCACTCATATGATGTGGCCATGGCAATCTTCAGTCTGACAAAAATGGGGCGATGTAGTAAGGGCTTTTCTATGTTCTGTATACCTACAAAAAAAGTCAGTGCTACAAGCTTGATTCTTGAGCACTTGGCACTAATGAAATCAATCACAGTCTGTTTCCATCCCTTGCTTGTCTCTGAAGGAACACAGCTATATAAAAATTGGATTATAAAGCAGCATGGTTGCTATACAAATATACAATTTTTATTTGTCTGCCAATCCAAAAACAAGAAGAAAAAAAAAATCAGAGTTCTTACTCCTCCACTAAAACCAGCTTCTCTAAAATATATTTTGGGGGGCACCAAAGCAAACAAACAAAAAAAAAAAAAAAAACCAAAAAACAAAAACCCCAAAACAAATAAACAAAAAAACTTAAACAACAAACCAAAAAAACCTAACAAATAAAAAAAATTATTAAAAAAAAAAAAAAGGATAACCAGATTCAGAAAATACCTAGCAGAGGAGATTCCCTTTTACCTACTATTTTAGTAGCTAGCATACTCTGCAGTGATCTCTCCTATGGGAGACACAGCTTTAAATCTCATGGCTATTTCGCACCTCCCACATCCCACATTTCTCACCTATTCTCATTATTTCCATTTGATGCCTTCCTACAAATTCATCACAGATTCATAAATAGTTTGGGGATGACTTAAACTGGGGGTGGGACTGGCATATTTAGTATTCATGCAACATTTTTGGAGATTTTGATGCAAAACCAGCATTTGTAAAAAAAGTATTGATAACAGTTGAGTGATACTGCATATGCATGTAGAGCTGTTATTTATATGCTTATATATTGCCTATTTATGTTATCTGCAAACTAAAAAGCTGAACGCTCTGGTCTGTTCTGAAATTTTAAATAGGTAATTCTCTGTAGTATGTGTGTTCTCACCTCGAGAATACTCAGTATGTCTGGAGAGGTTACACTATACTAAATCATTCCTGTGAGGTGTGCACCATGAATATCAATTCAACGAATATAACATGAGTCATTAATGTTTGTAAGGGAAACAGGAAAAAAACATATCAATAGAAGAAACTTTTACACTTAGGCTAAATTGGCAATTTTAGGACTGTCCTTTAGAAACGTACATCTCTGTAAAAATGCTAGATATCTGTAAAAATAATTGTTCACACAAATTTAATAATATACTTCCAATAATATTTTCAGTCATTTGAATAAAAATTGTTGTCATATAGCTTCAAATTAGTTCACTGATTATTCTTCTTCCTGCCAGTACTTGATGTCAAATGCTGTTGCTGAAAGCCTTAGGTTCAAAGAGATGATTCTATTCCCCTTGATGCTTCAAAATAATAAGAATTCTTAAAGACCATTTCATGCACACATATCTATAAATGCTCAGAAAGCATATGAATGCTTCACTACTATTGTATGTACACATATCCACAGATGTTCAACATATGTTCTGAATTAAAGTGGTCATTCACATTCATCTATAACTTTTGGCATTTCCATAGCACAAGAGTGTCTGCCCATGATGTGTATGCTCAGCACCCGGCACAATGCCTTAATAATCCCACAGAAAAAGTTGGAGCAAAGACGATCAATAGGACAGAAGTTATAGACATTGTAGACTGAAGAATGCTCAAGTATGGCCAATGCTATTCTTCCCTTTCTGACACTTAATTACAGTCACCTGCCTTTTCTTCCTTGAAAAATAAAGATTATTACTCTCCAAACTTTATTGCAGTAATTACAAATACTGGCAGCCTGGTCGTACAGAGCCTTACTGTGAAGGCAACAGTTTATAAATGAGTTTTTGAAAGGCAGCACAGAAAGGCTCGCACTCTAGATTCAACATAATTTAACATACATACACAACTGGATTTGAGAGGCAAATAATGCAACCATAATTTTCTGTAGAAATTGCCTTAAGTTTTACTAAGATGCTCAAATAAAAAGACCCTAATTCGGGTGTTATTCTTGCTTAGCACATTCTGGCAGAGCTTTTAGTAGCCACTTGATAATGGACACGATTACCAGGGTGTTCCAGGCTCCTGGTGTACTGTTATAAACACATGCTTCTTTTCTTATTTTTCTTTTTCTACAAGACATGTATCACTATTAATACAAAAAAAAAAAAAAATCCTTGAAAGATTAATTTTAAACATGTAGACAATGTTATTTCATTGGAACATTGGAAGTTACTTCTTTTCTAACCTTATTAGGAATATATACATGGCAACTAGAACTTCTAGAGATATGGGATTTTTTTTAGAGAGAAAAAACATTTTGGATATGTAAACCTATAATTTTTGTTTATTTTATAACTGGGAATAAGTTTGTGTAGGAAAAATATTTTTAACTCAGACCAACAATAAAAAATAAAAAATATATTTTCATTAAACAAGAGGATTTTTAATTTTATCTATGATAGCTTAACTTTCAAAGGGTAACATGAAAGGAAGAGGGAGAAGCTTACTGTTTTATTGCTATCACACCTGACTATCCTCAGATTATTTTTAAATACTGACTGTGGATCCTTGGAAAAAGCAGGTTTTGGCTTTTCTCTAACTTCACCCTAATTCTGTAGTTATACAATACAAAAACTGACTTGGGACATGGCAAGGACATATTTGTAAACAACACTTTTTGCCAGATCAAATTAGAATTTTTTGCTTTCAGTGGGATTCTAAAAGATGTTAAATCCCCAGATACTTTGTTGCTGGAGGATTCACTCAAAGCTTCAAAATGTCAAGTTTTTCTATATGTATTTGACCAAGGCACAAATCCCATGATTATGCTATACTGATGTGTGAGATTTAGATACCTGTTAACACTGTAAGAAATACTCAGGAGTTGCTGTCCTTCATCAATAATAAAGCCAGCTGTGCAGTTTTGAGATCTAGCTGTGTATTGCAGATAACTCATCACACAAACATTGCAGAAGTCTCCAGAACCATAAGCCTTCCCCAGCTAAAGGAACTAACCACAACTAATAATACAGCTATGTTAAACACCATACAACTGTGTACATTGTCCTTTCACATCACAGAATCACAGAAACGCCTGGGTTGGAAAGCACCTTAAAGATCATCCAGTTCCATCCCCCCTGCCATGGGCATCATCCACTAGACCAGATTCCTCAAAGCCCTATCCAACCTGGCCTTGAACACTTCCAGGGATAGGGCAGCCACAGCTTCTATGGGCAACCTGTGCCAGAGACTCACCACCCTCACAGTAAAAAATTTCTTCCTAAAGTCTAATCTAAATCTACCATCTTTCAATTTAAAACTATTCTCCCTTGTCCTCTCACTACATGCCCTCTCCAGATGAAGCTCAACATGAACTGGCAGTGTGTGCTTGCATCCCAGAAAGCCAACATTATGCTGCATCAAAAGAAGCACGACCAGCAGCTCGAGGGAGAGGATTCTCCTTCTCTACACTGCTCTTGTGAAACCCCCACCTGCATCCAGCTCTGTGGCCCTCAACACAAGAGGGATATGGACCTGTTCAAATAAGTCCAGAGGAGGGCCATGAAGATGATCAGAGGGCTGGAGCACCACTCCTATGGAAACAGGCTGAGAGAGCTGGGCTTGTTCAATCTACCATGAACCCACCCACGGGCTCAAAAGGCTTCACAGATGGCAGGTTACCTGGCTGTGTAGCCTCTGCAGCCTTACAACTTCAGTTGTGTCAAAGAAGGAAGCCCCATCATTTTTGTGGAAAAGGTGTGAATTTGCTGACTAACCCTGTTGCAGATGTAAGCCCTGATCCTGCATCAAATTCCACATTGAGTACTGGGTCTTTCGGCAAACAGTACTGCAAGACCAGAACTGAATTCCCAAGTAGGCATTGTCTCTTGGTTGTTTCTTGATTGGCTTGTTTGCTTTCAGTAGAGCTTGTTTACTGATAGGAAACCATCTGAATGTCCCAGCAGCCAGAATGGTTTACTTGGTGTCCCATTACATTTATATGGCATGCAGTAATTCAGACATGGGTTTAATAAATGAGGGTATAAAACAGCAATTGTGTATTTTACCCTACCAAGGTCAATTAAAATTATTTGTTTAGTTTTTATACTTACTTTGTTGTACAAGATGATTGGAATGATGGGTCTTGCCAAAACTATGCTGCCATGAGGTTAGAAGGAAAACTTCTGGACGTATGCTTACATTTGCCTGATCTCTAGTTGTCATTTCAGTGATAACTACCGGCGGGTTCTATTAAGGTGAAGAGGTGATGAAAGAATGTAAGAGATCTGGTAGCAAACCCATTTAGGGCAAGAGAGGCTTATTGTATCTTCTGCAATAGGAAAGTAGGCAACGACAGATGGTGCAGAATGGAAAGTTCACAGCAAACGCTCCTCCTTTAGCTTATAGATACTTTTGTGAACAGAATATACATACCTCCCTACAAAAATCTAGTCTTCAATTTGAAATCGAAATGAATATTCAAGTACCCATCTTTCCCAGCTGCTATGTATGATTATGCTGTTAAAGATAGGCAAGCTAGCTCAAATGACAGAAGAAAAGTCCAACCTGAATCTCCAACCAAATGTAATCTTGATTTTGAGGTTAAAAAATGTTTTCAAGTACTGTTTGAAATATACTTCTAATTCCTCTTTGCTTGTATGCTTATTTAAAACATGGCCAGAAAAATACTCCATTGTAACTCGCAAGAGCTCAGGAAACTTTTATACTTTTAACAGAATATATATAATGTGAAATGCTTTCAGTAATTCTATGGGCTTAGACATTTATTTCTATGTCAAATTGTGTAATATCATCTTATTAAAAATTACTGTATCATCAGAATTAAGATTGTCTACAACAATCATATCCTGTATCTATACCCAATCTCATTACACTGCCCAAAGAGTCAGAAACACATTTAAATGAGATAAATAGCTTTAAATAGGCTGTGAGGTGGACTTGAAGGCCTAATTATTTAGGAATTTTGGAAACTGTATTAAAACACACAAATCTGGAGAGATATCTCACACCAACCTGGCGTGAGTTCAGTACAATTCAAATCAATGTTCCCACTACCAAGGTTAATCTTGAAAGAATATTGTGTAATCAAGACAAGAATACTGTGTAATCAAGAATGAAGCTGAACACTTTCCCTAAAACCATGAAGGAGGAGGCTTCAGTTTTAAAACTAATTTTTGTAAGCTTTGTTCCCTGTTTCATTCTATGTTTTATTAATAAGGCATTGCTTTTTACACTGTAGGCATCTACAGTCAGGTAATAATTGTTTCTAATTTTCAGTAAGCTGCCCAAAAGGTATTCTACACTAACTAAACTACCAAGTGCAAAGCTAAAAGTCATTTGCAATAGTATTCTTGACTGGAATATTGTGACTGCTCCTCCTGCAATGTCATTATGGAGCACTTACAAAGGATTCATCACCAGCAGGGCACTCACAAACAAACAAATTTGTTAGGCAACACACATCTTCAGCTGAGAAGTACAACAGCGATACACCAGACAGATGGGCATGTTTCTAAATTCATTGGGGTTTTTCCTCATTATCTGCAACTATACATCTGATTCTGTTGCGCTGTAACGTGTTCTTTTATCTACCTTTCTACTATCTGGATTTTGATTGCTTCTCTGGAAGTATTCCTCATCCCTTGCTCCCAAGAGTTTCT
This sequence comes from Lathamus discolor, assembly GCF_037157495.1. Taxonomy (NCBI): domain Eukaryota; kingdom Metazoa; phylum Chordata; class Aves; order Psittaciformes; family Psittacidae; genus Lathamus; species Lathamus discolor. The sequence continues at coordinate 68,484,341 of NC_088887.1, read as the reverse complement.
CCACTAAGTCGTATTAGGAGAAACTACTCACATAGACTAACAGATGCATGTAGGACTCAAGTTTCTATTTTCTTTGTTTTCCATACTGCACATACACCACACCCCTTGAACGTCATCCAATAGCTCTTTAAATGACATGCATGATTTTTCATTACATTCTCATTATCTTTCATAATCTAAGAAAATTATGTCAATGGAATAATACTTTGGACTAGAAGAGTTCAATGAGAGAAGTCTCTCCACTGGTTATGCAGGTAGTAGAAGAAGACTGGAATTACCGCCAGCTGCACTCGATTTTTTTGACTCAGCTGAATATTAACTTCACCTTGCATCTGAAATTTAGCTACTCGTTCCAAATGCTTTGCACCATTCTACTGTCAGTCTTCCAGCTGCAGACATTAATTTCACAGGTGTCTATGCATCTATTATCCTAAACAAAATCCTCATTCTTTCATACAACAAGCTATAATGGCTTTTAAGTGCTTTTCAGCCTTGATGAATAACCCCCAGCAAGCACCACAATCGCAAGGAACAGGTCCAAAACATAATAAAGTCCCTTGGACAATAAAACTTCCATGTCCTTAGCTAGTTCTATGCAAAGTATTGGTTGCTTTTGACAGTATCTTGCCTACATTTGTTGTTTGGGGTTTTTTTGCTGCTGACAAGATATCCAATAACACTGCATATGCACATCACTGGTTCTGAACTCACAGCATGTGCGTCAGGCAAAGCATAATTGATAATATAGCATGGAAAGCAATTACAGAAAAATCAGGCCAAGATCTTGCCGGAAACTGCCAACAAGAACATTATTACACAGTATTTTCTGCAGTCTGATTTTACCTTTTTCTCTTTCAGATGGTGAGGATTATGGCATTTTGACATCCTACAGTATTTCTTGGTTTTCTATATAGAGAAAATAATCATGAAAAGGTGCGTATTTCCACTGGATACCATCAAGACCTGTACATAAGTGATCATTATGATCATTTTACCAACTTTTGAGACAGACCTGCATCTGCCAATGCACTATCACTACTTTTATAAAATCACACCTTTTGATTAAGTGGTGGGAAGTCACGGAATTAAATCACTGTTCCTTAACTAATATAGTTTTAAAATTTTTCTCTTCCAGTTCTTCCCTTGCCTATGCAACATCTGTTCTTCTTAGCAAATAATTTCCTGCCCCTCGCCTTCTTTGTAAATGTTCACTCCCTGCTCTGGGACTGGATGAAAATTTCATCCCTTCTGCATGACTAAATACAAATGGAGCTCTGAGACACTTTGGGAAAGCCCTTCTACCAAGGAATGACATTCTCATTCTTCTAAAGCAAATTTAAAACTATATGCTTCAAGTACAGATATTTAAAGATATTTAAGCACTGCAAAAAAAATGTATGTTTTTTTTCCTTCTCTACAAATAGTATAATACAGTTGTATTCAGGTTTTCCAGCTTAATCCAAATGGAGAATGCTCATTAGAACCACAGAATCTTTCAATAGCTACTGTATCACAGACAATAACAATCAGTTGTAAAGAGTATTTTAAAAAAGAGTATCAATAATGAGGTCAATGAAGTAGTCTCTCAAATGTATTTGTCTCTAAAATGTGTTTCATATTTTCCAGGTTAATATACTGTATGTCTGTTAAGGTAAAAAAATCCTCAATATTCTCAACACAACCTTTTAATTGAATTTACAGAATTTGTTTCCAGTCAAATGGTCCACAGGGGTAGCTAGGAAGTCTAGTATTTCCCAGCTAAAATCAATGGCAAAATGTTCACCAAGTTCAGTGGGAAAAGTCAAGTCTGAAGAGAAGATCGTCAATCTACAAGCACAGAAAGCATATGCCACCATTTAAACTGCAAATACATTTTCACAGAGTGCTTTCATCCAGATTTTGGCGATAGGTTTTACATCTATTGGGAAGCCATCATTGCACACTTCTTTTTATAAAGTGTTCTAAAAAAGTGAGTCTTAGATATTTTTTTTCCTTATCTCTTGCTGTATGATACAATCAGGGTAATAAGGAATGTGAATGTAATCTAGATGCACAGCCAGCATTCTCAGACAGTTCACACCATGCTATTAAAGAGTCTTTCTGGCTCATTTTTAATAGTATTGCAGTGTTCCTGAACTGTTTTTATTTTCTTTATTTTTAGGAATGTGTTCTGCTTCCTTCAAGGAAACACCAAATAAGGTGTTAATGATCATCTTTTCTCTAGATAATTAAAGAACTTTCCTGAGAAATATCATGCTGTTGTTCAGGCATTTATACAATGATTACTAGCAGATATCAAGTGTTTACACTGAATATGACACAAATTAACCTAGCGGGAAGCTCATTACTGCTGTGTGCTTAAATGGATATGAATTAACATATGTGCCCGTCTAAATCTGAAAGTGGGAATTGTTTAGCTTGCTGAAACTGGAATGGTGTCGCTACTTCCCATAAAAGAGACAATTCTGTTCTGTGTTACCATAAGAAACCTGTTAAAATCTAAACAGCTGTCATAAAACACAGGTAAATCATTCAAGTTTTCTACACCAGTTTCCTCCCACAGCTTCCTTTCTCCTCTGTCTTTCCTTTCACCACACATATGCTCTTCTGCTTAACGGTATGTACTTGCTTTCCACTCTCCTTGTCTTCTATTACCGATAACCTACTTTACAGCAGTTATGAAGCCTAATTTATCAACTCTGAGACTGATGTAAAGACCTATGGATCTCAGAACTTATCAGATGTATAAAATAATTTATCATATATAAAATTAATTTGAAAATATTCCAATAATGTACTACAAATGCTTATGCTACCTACCTGTAATTAAATACACTTGATAGGCATTTTACATAATTATAACAAAAGGAAGTTGATATTCTATAAAAACTGATAGTAATTTAATAGTTGGTCATTTATAATACAACAATTTGCTTTCTAAGGGATTGCAATGGTTGTACTGCTTCAGGTAGAAAAGGTAGTTTGACTACTACTCTGATTTTGATTCAGGGCGACAATACAGAAGAGAGAAGCAATAACATACAAGAGCACCCACCCCTGTGGTTTCCAAATCTATGAAGAGAGCCGCTAACGAACACAACACAAAGAATGCAATAATACGCCATTTCTTGACAATAAATCCAAAACTCTGATATAGAGAGAGCTTAAGAGATACTGTATTATTTGTTATCATTACAACCTAATCTTTGTATCAAAATTTAGCTTACTTTGATGAAGACCTATGGCTAGTAACAGACGGAACAAGTGAAAATATCAGAGCCTGCTGAAACTGGAAAGGTACCAAGATTTCAGTGATATGTGGGAAAGGGTGAGCCCTAAAATGATTTTGAAAAATTAGGTTTTTTTTTTTCCCTCAAGCAGCAGAAAATGTGACTTGTTCAACATTATAACCTGAAAAATATTTTAGGGCTATTTAAGAGAGGAAGATCTGCTTAACAGGGACAGTCTGACCTTAGAATGTTATACAAAGAATCTTAAACCAAAGAGTTTCAAGGTCAGATGCGTCTTTGCTTCTCTCAATGACACACATGGTGTGCAAGCAGTGCAATGCCTTTAACTGCTTCTTTTCATGGACAGTGCCTCTATTGACTTAAGAAATGGGGGTTGCTCAAGCATGTCAATATGCTCAGGAGGAAATCCTCAGTACCCACAAACACTGATGTGAAGTAGCCTCGTAACAGCTGTCCACTTCTTGGAATTACGTAAAAATGGTTCTTTAATGTGCGATTAATTTGTCACAGGAATGCCAAACAAATGTATGCAAAGTGATCAGTATACACAGATTAGTGATCTTGAGGTGTGAAACCTACATCTGCCTTAAATAATGATAATGTTCCAACACAATGGTAGCAGTTTTAATGACAGTCTATGTTTGAAAAAATTTAAGCTTTGAGTAGATCCCTCAACTATCACTCGATGTAGCCTGTAACAGTCAAAAGTTTAGTTCCTCAAAATTGCTAGAGAGTTCTGCGAAACTCAAGCAAATTGCTACATGCCAGGTGCATTCACCCTAACTTACAACTAATTCTGCTCACCACGTGGTCTCTATTGGCTCGATGTCTGTGAAGATCCAAATTCTGTCCACAAGAAACTATGCTAATTTTTATGGGGTGTTTATACAGTCATGGATGCCATATGTACCTTAGGTGCTTGTAACAACAGAAACACTGTAACGGAAATAAACTGTGTCACTGACACTGAAATAATCCCTGTGAATAATTAGACACATTCAGCTAAGGAGTATAAATCAAAGCTTTTATAACACTGGAAATAGCATTCCCTGGGAATAAAAAGGTGTGACACCTGTGTTGAAGTGTTGTGGTCAGAAGTAGATAAACACAGAAACTGAAGGTAATAGGCAAAAGAAGAAATGAATACCACAAAAAGGATAATGCAAATGGTAATTACAGGCAAGTCCTAGAAAATGAGTCTGTGAACTCTGATTCATAAACTTGGTTGGATCTAGCTATAGCAGCTGAAGAGGTTGCTGTTCCCAGCTGTGATCCCACAATCTCTTCTAGAGGCTATGGACATCCCTCAGTAACTGCATTTCACATGATGTTTCATTGGCACGAACCTCCACCATGTCAGGTGAAAGGATGGTTTTTTTTTTGTCAGCAAGACAAGGATAAGGGCTGTGGCAGCCCGGAAACAAGTGTCCCCTCCATCCCAGTGTTCCTGCAGTGTATGCAGAGGAGTGGCAAAGACACCCCAGTGCAGCTGCAGCTATGCTTCTGAGGGCTCAGGAACTGAAGTTCTAAGTTGCAACATCATGGAAGAGCTCAAACCCACACACACGGGGGGTGGGTGGAGGCAAAACAAAAAGCTTGCTGTTAAACTAAAGAAAAGATAGGAGATTCACGAAGAGAAAGACAAGGCTGAAAAGCAGTTTTCTCAGTGTGAGAACCAATGTGAGAAAAAACAGTGTGAACACCATGGACTTGGTACATGCTATCCAACAGTTAAGAACTGATGGGTGCTTCCATTAAAGGGAAGGTGTTGGCTGGAGGTCTCCTCCCAAGAAGGTCTGCTGACTGTAAGTTCCCCACAGCTCTGATCTGAAATGGTGATCTGGACTTTAGTCTCTGAGGAGCTTCTCACCTAAGAAATTGCCCTTTCAGGCAGTGACCTAACCCACTAAGCATGAGCAGAAGTATCCACTTATATAATTCACTTTTGCCTAGAAACATTCCGATGTCACCTCTAAAAAGAACACTGTAGTAATAGACATCCCATCTTATGTTTCCCCTGTATGTCCCGTATTAGTTGTTCTCATATGTATTTAAGTCAAGCAGGTTCTGTATCAATGAGTATAGCTTTTAAGCTCCTAGAGGCAGCCATGAGAATGAAAGGTATGAATAAGTAAGCCTCAAAATACCTTATGTCATCTTTCCCAGCTAGACGACTGCAGTCTAGAATCATTCTGCAATCATTTCTGTGTGACTTGCAGTTTCCTAGAAGAGACGGGGACCAGAAGTTTGTATAGATAGGTCTGCCCAGACGCTTGTCATGTCTGCCACAGCCTGATGCAGAGAATGGTGCCCTTACTGATAATGGTAGCACGGATGACATACAAGGTCATTTAAAATCAATCCAGCTCATTGTAGGTGCCTGAGGGATAATTCTGAGAAAGAGAGAAGTATGTTGCAAACTGTAGAAAGGCGGGAGATAAGGCAACCAAAACCTTCATCAGGCTTCTGCATTTTCCAGCTTGACAACTTTCTTTTGCCCAGCAGGTAACTGCTTTAAGTCTGCACACAGAGTTCACTATATGTGGATGTCTGCTTATACCGTGTCCTGGAGCTGGTAACAAATTGTCTGATACAAAAGTGAGAACATTACAGGTACCCGAAGATGGAAAGATAAGAGATTTACATTAGAAGACTAACAGCCCTGAGATCACATCCTGTATGTTTTCAAAAATCTTAAACTAGCTATGTCTAAGCTGTCTTACCCAGTGAAATCAGTATCATTTTAATCAATAAGAATATCTGGGCTGCAGATTTTTTTAGAAGGTAAGAAAGCTTCAAAAATGTATTAATAAATTTTCTGCTTTAGCATGTAATTAGGAGACATATTCCCAAATGCTAAAGGCATCAAGTGATTCAGTGGAAACTATGAAATGACTAGGACTGCCTACAGTCAAAGCACTTACTTATATGCTTCCTAATGAATTAAAGCTAACTAAGGCAACACATTACACATTGCCAAAAGTCTATTGAAGAACACCTCAACAGAAGTGTTCTTCTTTTGTTCCAGCATGCTTCCTGTAAGCAAAATTTTCACTGTCACTTATGTGTATTAGTTTCTAGGCAAACCTAGTACTGATCAATAACCTCTAAGTTTATGCGGTGTGTATCTTCAGCAAAGATCACTAACAGCATATCCAAAAAGTGATATAAAAGAAAGTGTGTGACCAGTGAAATTAATGTGAAATACAAGGTTGAGCATTTTACTTGTTGATTTGGCTTGATTTTGTTGTCTGAGCTTCATGGAGGCATCGGGTAATTGGGCTTTCATCCAGTTCTAACTCACTTTTCAGTTAATCCTGCTTGCCATTCAGAATATTTACATACGGACAAGAAGAACAGAGCAATCACAAAAATCTGCAAACATGGAAAAGCTGTCATTTTTACCACAGTAGCATTTGCTGCATGGATAGAAACCTAAAACCCAAACTTCAGATCACTTATGCAAGTATTTGCTCACACTTTAACGCTGAATAATATTGCAGCAGGCATATTAGAACTTTACTGATAATACTGCCAATATGACATAAAAATAGTTTACAGTCCATTTTAAGATCAACTTAACATGCCAACCATTAATTTACAAGAAAATTACTAACTGAGAAGACAATTAAACAGAATTCTATTTCCAAATCTTTCATCTTTTCCCTCTGTGTTGATTGGAATTTGCAGATTTTCACCACACCACAAAGCTTAGACACTGAAATAATACCAGCGAAAAAAACATGCTTTTTCAAAAATAATCACAATGAAGTTTTTTTCAAGATTATAGTGTTCTCCTGCACATCATTCTTCCAGTTCCAGCAGATCAAGATACTTATGGTACTCTAATTATTTGGAGGTTATATACATTTTATCAGGCAGAAAGGCAAAACAACTTTTACAAATGAGTGCTCCAAAGCAGTTAATCACCGAGTCATTCCGATAAGAGAGTGGAATATAATGCATCAAAGTAAAGGCAGTTCTGCTAATTTAGTTTTTGCATGTATAGTCTTAAAAGACCTTGTCCTGGGTTTATCAGTAGCCATTTTGCTCCTTCTTAGTAACTGGTGCAAGCTCTGTGTTTTGACTTCCAGCCTAGGAAGAGAGCTGATAACACCGATTGTATTTAGTTGTTGCTAAGTAATGTTTATTCTGGCCAAGGACTCTGTGAGTCTCATGCTCTGCCGGGGACGAGGGGAGGCCGGGAGGAAGCAGAGACAGGACACCTGACCCAAACTAGCCAAAGAGGTATTCCATACCACAGCACGTCATGCCCGGGGAGGTAACTGGGAGTTACCCGGAAGGCCACGGTCTCTCTCTTAGGGAGGGGGGTCAAACTCGTTCGGCAGTGGTATCGTATTCTCTTCTCTTGTTATTTTCTCTTATCAATATTATCATTGGTGGTAGCAGCAGTGGTTTGTGTTATACCTGAGTTACTGGACTGTTCTTATCTCAACCCGTGGGAGTTACATTCTCTCGATCCTCCTCCCCATTCCTCCAGGAGCGGGGAGGGTTGGGGGGGGGGGGGGGGGGGTGAGTGAACGAGCTTTTGTGGTTGGGTTTAAACCACGACAGACCTGCATTTTACAGAGGACAAAGCAAATGTGAGCAAGAACTCTACATTATTTTGCTTATCTGTTAATAACAAATAGTAGAAAGGATATCTTTTTGCACCTTAGAAGCAGTGGTGAATGTCTGGACTGCACAAGTAATATTGAGCTTCTTCTGAAATATTGCTTTAGTTTATTTAGTTCTACCAGCCCAGTAAATATCACAAAGTATTTACAAAGTTGTCATGTTTTAAGCCTACTAGGCTGCTAAACCCCACAGAGCTGCTCACCCACTCACCCCCCAACTTGTGTAAGGGAGAGAACTGTAAGGGTGAAAGTGAGAAATCTCCTGGGTTAAGGTAAAAACAGTTTAATATGTAAAGTAAAACTTCTTTACAAACATTAGTGTGTTATCAACACTATTTTGCTCACAAATCCAAAACATAGCACCCTACAAGCTGCTATGAAGAAAATTAATTCTACCCCAGAAAAAAAAAAAGTATAAAATTAAATATAGCATAGAAATATTTGGAAAAGACTGAAATATTTGGAAAATGCTTAAAATTAATGTTACATAAATTTAGCGGCAAAACACTGTGCATGACAAATTATTTTCCTCAGCTTCCAGCCAATCAGCTGGCTTAGATTCCCATTTGCACGTCAGTACGTATTTCAAGCACCTACTAGTATATTAATAATTTCTGTCATTTTAATATACTGGCACAGTAGACATTACCATGTAGTAGTACATAAATCTACATAGCTGCTTTGTTATCAGTTTCGTTGGCAATGCAATTTTTATCCTGTCTCTATGGATATATGTCAGTTTGTGATACTGTGCATGTGGATGTCCCTTTGGATGCACCTTTGAACTTTCTTTAGGATTTGGTTTAACCCTGAAAGTAAAGGACACAACAAAAAAAAACTAAAATGTCAGGACCCATATGCTAGCTTGAGTAGGTTTCTTTTGAACCCTATAATTCAGAGGTAAACACTAGCAGAGGAAAATCAAATTGAAAATCAAATCAAATCAAATTGGATGCTAAAACAGTATCCCACAAGGATTTTCTAAAAGACCTCATGAAAATCTCTACCAAAAATTAGTGCTTGCTTAAGAGAGAAGGCATAGCTTTAGAAGGCTAGTCAGAAAAATAATCTTCCCTTACTCTACAATTCAGAATAATCAACTTTCCACTATAGCAGTATATGCTCATTTTCTTCCCTTTACTGTCAGACTAGACCCAAAAGTCTAGTCTGAATAACAGTTTTCCCAGAACCATTAAGATTCACAAGAGTGTATATGTATGCCTGTGTCTGTGTTCATACCTGAGCAAGGAAGCAAATCTCAAAATCTCATCTTATCCTTCAGAACATCACATTGTATCTTGTAATTTTAATTATACCAGAATTTCTCCATACTTTGAGAATGAGCTAGTACTTCCCCTACTAACTCACAAAAGAGGAAGAAAAAGAAACAACTCTTTAAAATAGTATTATTACCAATGGCATATCTTTGTGACATACTTACTGTCTTTAACCCAAACTTTCTTTTTCACATTTATCAGAATACTTCTTTTATATTCATTTTAATATTGTATCATACCTGCCTACCTACTGAAGCATTTCATATTAACTTCAGCTCCAGTACTGTTCTCCTTTTCTTAACAGTTCCTGATATTTATCTTGCACACAGATCTCATGGGCTGTATCATAAAAAAGATGATAGTGCACCTGAGAGGTGCACTCCAGCTAGCGACATCAGCCAAGAATTAACTAATGTAGACCCTGAATAGTAAAAATCATACTTAATATGACAGAATAAAGCAGAAATTTTGCAAAATCATTTATTTTCCTCTGTGGAAAATTACAATTTTCAAAAAATCACATTCCCCTTCCAAATGACTCCCAACCATCTCAGCTAGTAGCAACTCATTAAAGTGAATAATGTAGAAAAGGTGGTCATTAGGAAAACCCTTTTCTCCCAAAATTTCTTTGCTTTGAAAATGATGCTCAGACCCTAGGTGTAAGTGCTTATAAGTAACACTACAAGACTTGATCTTTATAATGGGGTTAACATACTGCTGCACAGGCACAGAAGGATGGGTACCACGTCTGCTTGCCTCCTCAGGCACTCTAATGGCAGCAAAGCCATTTGCTGCACCTTCCTCTGCTTGCTTTCCCTCCCTCCTACATGGATACATACTGAGCCCACACCCTGGCCTTCTCCACTCCTTCACTTGAAGCGTGCATGGAGATTGCACAGATCATATGAGCCACACCTGTAGTTTCAAAGAAGCTGTAGCAGAAGGGGAGTATGTGCCCCTGCCTGTGCTCTCTTATTTGTTGCACAGCAGCTAAAGATTAATTTGATTAATAACCAAATTATAAAGTTGGTGGTTTATTAATAACTGGTTTTGCTTTCATTAGGGCTATCATTAAGTGTTTCAGAACACAATGTTTCATATTTTTGTTAGTATTTTCCCTTTCTCATTTGTATTAGCGTTCTACAATCTCATCATTTTTGACATTTATTCTTCTATTTCTTCCCTGTGATCTTCTTGATTTCTCTGTCAATTATCATTTTATACACATTACAAATCACTTCAGGGTCTGCCCATTCCGAAATATTAATCATTTGCTTTTGTAATAAACAAGTACTTATGAAAGAGCTGCATACAATGTTGTGTTTTTTTAAGAACTGTATTCCACCAGAAATCCACTCTTACTGTCCTATAGCAATGTATAGAACTGCAACAGACCTGAATTGCAGGGGATTTTAAGGCTCTTGTGCAGGTAAGGCAGAACCAGCATTCTCTGGAACAATGTAGGAACTGCTGCAATACCAGCTGTCGCACTGGAAATTTAACACACAGCCATCACATATCACATCATCTTTGAATCTCTTCATTGTACAGGAAAACAAGGAAAGTCTTGTCCTATCTCTTTTTGCTTGTCCTACTTTCACTGAGCTGCAATGATGGAATTTGTAGCTTGCTTATGTCATTAGTTCATGAAATCATATAGAATGACCTCAAATGTCTAAGTGTCCAACCACCTGGCCCACATCTATAAAGCCATTTAATTCCTTAACTGGGTAAAAGGCAACTGCACTTTGTAATTTGAGTCCACATCCTTTAGACAGTAACAAAGCCAAATCCATCCTGAGACTAAAACACTTTGTTTGGAGGAGGGAAGATGATTCTTTTACTGTTTGCTATTGATATTTTGGCTAAAGAACCTCCCCTATGATGACAGGCTGAGAGAGTTGGGCTTGTTCAGCCTGGAGAAGGTGGCTCTGGGGAGACCTTATAGCATCCTTCCAATACCTAAAAGGGGCCTACAAGAAATCTGGAGAGGGACTTTTGACAAGGGCATGTAGGGATAGGAGAAAGGGGAATGGCTTTAAACTGAAAGGGAGATTTAGATTGGCTGTAAGGAGGAAGCTCTTCACTATGAGGGTGGTGAGACATTGTAACAGGTTACCCAGAGAAGCTGTGGCTGCCCCATCCCTGTCAGTGTTCAAGGCCAGGTTGGATGGGGCTTTGAGCAACCTGGTCCAGCGGAAGATGTCCCTGTCCACGGCAGGTGGGATGGATCTAGGTGATCTTTAAGGTCCCTTCAAATCTAAACCATTCTATGATGCTATGATTCCATGATTTCCAACAAACTATTGTCTTGCATTTGTTCAGATTGCTAGTTGTGCTTATATAAACAGCCTGCCTGCCAAATGCATATCCATGGTAACTGATTTAATACAGAATCAGACTGCAGTGGTGTTAACTTGGTGTCATTAGTGTCAATGGCAGATCTCCTACTGATTTCAGTGTTGCCAGTAACACTGCTGTTCTTATAAATTGCACCCAGAACTCTCACCACCATCAGCGTTATCGAATACTGAGCATATCTAAAATATAAGCTTAAGAAGGTTTCAATATCAGAGAATTGCATACTATCATTTCTACCTTATTGTCTCTAGAACTCTGTAGCTGACATATAACATGTATCTGGTATACATGGAAGCATCCTGTTGAACTGGACCCTGGTATCACTTACGATCCTCCTGTACTTGCAGACAGTGCTGAATCAATCTTTGCTATTCCTCTTGCCTTTGAGACTGTTCCTCCACACCTTCCAACTATCAAATTAGTGTCTCAACTTCCGATGCCTCAAGTGTTTTCATCTGACACAGCCATTTATTGATTGCATTATTTATGATGTTACTGATGCTCAGCTATAGCATTAACTCATTATTCTTCCCAACTGCTTTTCCCCCAGTCCACTCAATGAAAAGAAGCCTTGCCTTAATTTTAGCAATATATGAAGTCTGGACAGGTTAATCAAGATGACCAATCAATCGCCCAACTCAATACCAATCACAAGGCCCTCTTTGGAGGCATTACAGCAGGAAACCTTATTGTTCTGTTACAGCCTTGGATGATACCTGTTCAATGATGTCAGCTACTGTTCACTAATTACTCCACACCCTGTGAAGACTTTCAAAATGGTTTTTTTACAGTGACCTAGTGCACAACTTTTCTTCTGAATTTCCCACAATGTCACATCTTAGTTCACTAATTTTCCAGTAAATCTCCCCACTTTCCTGCTTTTCTTTGATAGACAAATTAATATGCTTATGAAATTTTTGTTCAATGACCTCACTGGTAAGTCTAAGTACAACTCAAACTTTTTACTATAATTAGTTGCTGATTTATGGCTGCTCAGCACCAGTACTAACTGTCAATTATTTAAATGTAAATACATTGGTTTTGGGGGGAGCGGGGGAGAAACCACACAAAAGAATGGTTTCAAGAAATAATATGAGAATCTTGCAGCATTTTTAAGGAACTTCTGCATAACATAAACACTGTGCAATATTTAACCTTCACATTTGCCCAAAATAGTCCAGGAGCAAGTAAGAATACCATGAATAAATTAATCCCAATTACAGAAACAACTACGTCCTCATTGTTACAAAACTACCAGCATTATAAAACAAGCATATGAACAGCACACAAGTTCATTTGATTCATAGTATCATGATTTCTTGGTGTCTGTGGATCTGAGAAGCTTTCAACACATTCTGAAAGATCTTGGGCATAAGGATTTTGTGCATCTGATTATATATCAAAAAGTGTATCAGTTACCCACTGTACTAGTTGCATGAACTGTTATGAATATGTTGTTTATGAAAAGTAAAGAATGTACCCATATAAAAATGTGCACTTTCCTCAAAAACTTTTTATACGGGTAAAAGCCTAAAGTCAAGTTTGGTTTAACTAACTCCCAAGGAATTACAGAATAGAAAATTTTATTTTACACCGCCACATACCACAGATCCAAGCACACATACGCTTTTTTGGATAGACTTGATTTGTACTCTGCCAGACCCAGTCCTGTGGGTCCCATCTGTTTCTGGAATTAAATTACATAATCTTAAAGTCCTTCTATGAAAGATTATCACATTACCTGACAGAAACTAATAATAAATAGGATTCATAGGCCACTTTAGCTTAGCCTGCCAAACAACATTGCAGATACCAGCAACTGAACTGCCATTTTCACAGAGGATAAGCAAAGACAGGTCAGGGAGCATTCTGCTGTTAGTGAAGAGACCATACCTATGTTTAGAATGATTAAACTTATTTTCTGTGCCTAGTTACAGAGGACATAGAAAAGTGTTTCCTCTGCAGCTCTTTCTTTTCTAATATGAGTACTTTTTCTGGAACCAGAAATACTTTACGTCATGAAGCTTTCAATTCAGTGTGTGTATGTATGCATGCATACAAATGTTTCTCTTTCAGAGGACTACTGAAACTGAAGGTATAAACATCTGCAGGAAGCATCCTTATATACCAGAAGGACTGCACAGAAAAATTCAGAGTCTAGATCTGCTTCAAGACTGGTAAAGAATTTGGCCTTCATTTTCAGAGTTCCTGTGTAGCCCCAGAAATAATAGGAATTATAAACGTGAAGGTCTTTGGGCAGCACCACTTATATTTCCACAACGGAGGGAGGCAGAGGCTGTGTTCAGAGGTGGATTTCAACGCTGGGTGAATCAAATTAAAATATTTGTTTTGGCAAAGCTGAATTAAAGATGTATCATCTAAGTAAGCCTCTACATTTTGTGCACTAGTATACAGGGTGTTTTTCTGTAGAAACATAGTAAGATTTTACTGAAGGAAAAGCTTGGTAAAAGGCTGAAAAGGATATTGCAAGGACATCACCAGCCTATGCTGTTGTGGGTTTTTTTCCTCAAGATCTCATATCAATATTCCAGTAACAAGTAAGAAAGCAAAATTAATATTCTGTAATTAAGGCATGTAGGAAAATACATAAACAGAATGAAAACCAAATTCTTCGAAGTATAAAGCATGTGGAATTTTCTAGCAAATTAACAACTAACACTAAGTTTAAAGCAATGCTACTGATATATGTACATCAGATATACTTAGGAAATAGAAAGCCGTATTTAGCAAAAGGGAAATATTGCAAACAATTTTTAACAGGTCCACTCTAAATGCAGAGGAAAACACTGTCATCCTAAAGGCAGTGAGGTGAGCTTTAAGTGTGATAATTTCAAATTATAGTACATTGACTAAGCTAACATCCACACCAGAACAGTTTGATAGAAACGATAAAAAGTGAAATAAGTGGAATACTAAGTTGTTTCTATCAATACTAATTATATGACCACAATAAGGTTAAATTAGTTGACTGCATAGTCAATATTCTGAGTAGTCTAGGGTTTATGTCGTAATTATTGTGTCTTCTTTAACAGAACAAATTAAAATTTCAGTGCTGTGCTATAGGCTTAACCTTTTTCCCTCTGCTCCTTCAAAGTTTTTTCTAGTTAAATAGTTTTTTTTTTCCTAGTAGCAAGATACCTGAGGCACATTTACTTAATCTGAATCAATTTCTACTGGAACTACAGTTCAAGTCACTCATGCTTAAAGAAATGTATTATAAATTCAGATATCCAGATATAAAAAAGAAACTCAGATATAAGAAAGAGCAAACTCTGCATTTTTTTAATTGTAGCATGTTTTTTTCATTGCAGAAAGTTTTCTTTTTATAAATTTTCAAAATAAAAGAAACATCTATGTAGCATTATTCTTTTTAAAGTCAGAAAGCCAAACCAATCTCTGCAAAAAAAGTAATTATATTAATTATATATACAATTTAAAAAAATTGATGGTTTTATGATCTGAATTCTGTTTCCCCTACAGCAATTCTGAAAAGGTTACAAATTCATTGTACATTTACAAACAACTGAATGAAACCCAGTAGTATTGACTATTGTAACAGTACCTTCTAGAGATGTTATAAACATTGCAAGGAAAAGACATTCAAAAAGAATGGCCCAGAATCCTATCAGTCAATTTTAAGAAAATAAATGCAAATGCAGATATATTGAATAAAATATCAAATCTTTTTGAAGATACTGTGCATTACAGTGATAATAAATTGGCTGAAATTAATTTGCATTATTCCACTGACATTAATGAAAACTGGTGGGTTTTGTTGGGTTTTTTTTTAGGACAGAAATAATACATAGTTTTCAATGTAAATTATTTAATGCTCTATCCACTTGCTCCTGTAGGAGATCAGCCTCAGACCTAGGTAAGGTTTTTCACTGAAGATCAAACAGTGTGAAGACAATTCTTCTAAGGTTTTTTAAAGCAAATATTTTTCTATTTGTTATCTTTGCTACAAAAGGCAAAACCAAACACTTACGAGCAACTATTAAAGTCTGAAATTTCCATATCTTCTAAATAACTCAATTCCACAAAAACAGAGCGCTACTTTCTGTAAAACACAGTCAAGAAAATGACCTAAGAAGAAATATCTTAAAAAAGTAAAATCAAAATATAATCTATCTAAGTCTCCCTTTTCTTCATACATCTCATAAAACTATTCAGAAATATCACTACTCAACTATCCACGGAAGTCTTCCTTATTTTAATGATCCATGAAACGTAGGTGAAATTCGCACCAATTAAAAAAGATACATAAAGCTGTTGAAAATGATAGCAGTAAACAAGCAGTGGCTGCCAAAACCATATGGACAAAGGAAGAGTTAGGAAGCAAAATAAAATTCAGGGTACAAAATATCCATTTCTGTTTTGAACGTAATAGATGAAAGGTTCGCCTCGGCACCATAGTCAGTATACTAATTTTTGTGCGGGACAAACAACAGTAATAAATGCAGCTAGCTTTCAGCTTAAATACAGTAGACTGATAACTCTCATTTCCAACAATTAAATACTAGTCTATAAACTTTCCATTGACTCTTCTTACAGAATACCGAAGATGTATTCTGAGGTGTATACCTTGATGTGTGAGGAAAAAAAAGGTTGATGATGTGACCGTGTTACTATGTGATATGCCATTTTGGTTCTGAAAACCTTTCAAATCTGCTTGAGTTGCTTGATATTTTGCAGCCAGGAGATGGAACTAAGAGGAGAAAATGCTCATAATCCTGACATATAGGACATTTCCTTCACTATTTTCTTGGGTCTTGTAAGAAGTTTTTTTCAAAATGGAAAGCAGTGGTTATAATATGAATCTTCATGAGTGGAAAAAAAAAACCTGACTTTGAGGAATAATTTTAATTTTTACAGTCTTGGCAATACCCCATTAGCTTAGAAGACAAAAATATAAGGGAGTCCTAATACACTTTTATTGACAGGGTATGAAGTGGAGCGGGGAAATATTAAATTTTCAAACTTAATTCAATTTCAAATCAAGATTTGGTAGAAAACGCTTTTTTAAATAGTGGTTATAGTTAGCTGTCAAAATACTCCTTACATGCTGTCTGGAAAAATTATCATTCATATTAATTTGTCAGTACCTGTCCCACACTTCATCTAGAACGTTATAATTCAAGTTAAAGTTGTTTTTTGACAACTATATTTATTGCTCCTAAATACCAATATGTAGACAAAACTTTCCTGATTCTCGATGCTGCTTGCATGGTTTTCAAAGCTGTATTTCAGGTTAACCCTTTATAATTTCCATGTAAAGTTATATTTGGTAGGGGAATGGGATCTATTGTTATGAAGAAGACAGTGTATGTCTTTTGATCTGTCAATTTAGTGATATATATTATTTTTCTGACATGCTACCACATCAAAGAAAGCTAGTCTACAAAAGCCTGACCATCACATTTTAGGAAACTTGCTTTGCATAATGTATCTCCATTAGTGTTTCCATAAAAGTTGTCAGTATGCCAGTTAAAGGCCTTCATGCATTTCTGTCACTTCATATAACAAAATGTCAAACTTGCTATCGCACTGAAGACAAAAACGTACACTATGTAATGCAAAATCAAGACGTGCACAACCAGAGGATGACAATATTCTATAAATGGATAGCTGGTATCAGACTGAAATCCAGAAATTAGAGTCTCTTAGGTATAATGGTTTCATTAAAATGTTCAAACAGTGTCTCCAAAGCTAATTTTCTTTCCAAAGTACCCATGCATAGAAAGTACAGCAATAAGACATCCCCCTGCTATGCCTTTCTGAATAGCAGATTAACTGCAGAACTAGAATGATGTCAATTTGTTTCAAAATATTGCAGCGAAGCTTTTGAATGGATGAGCAATTACTAACAGAGGGTGCAATTATAACGGAGTCACAGGGAATGCTTTAATATGGTTCTTCTCTATGTACAAGAAACAACAAGAAAATGTAATGAAAGAGGAATAATGAGACAGCTGGGTTTGACAGCACCTTGGCAGCTGTCACTAAGAAAGTAAGTGCATTAGTTCAGTGGAGTCCATTCTTCAAGAGATCTTCTAAAGAAGGATGAGGAAAATTATCATCTTGTCAGAGGGTAGCTGGAAGCATAACCAACAGTGGCTACAGAATATTTATTTGAATCAAAACAAAATTTAATTTTTATACTAATTAGCACTTAAAAGAGTGTCATTTGGGCAGTTTTAAAAACAAAATCTTTGCATTTCTTCTCTTCTTATCCCAGATACCCAGTTCGTTTTTTGTTAGCTCTTTGGAGATGATACAAAAATCTACTCACTTGTGAACTCTCTTCCCCACAAGCTCACTCAACAATTCACTCTTTTGTTTTTGAATGAAATTTTTACAAAGTGCTTTTTGCCATTTGTCACATTAAGGTGGCTTAATAACATTTCAGCACTTGAACAGGTCCTGCCTGGAGCCAGCTGGTCTGCCTAGACAAGTTTGGGAGGAAGAAAATTAAGTTTCAGAAGCAATGGGCCAAATTCTCCTTTCAATTATCCGTTGTAACCTCATTACATGCAAAATCAATGATTCAATGTGCTCCTATGTTTTGCTAGTAGAATCAATATAATTGTCTTTTATGATATTCAAATACTACAAATATGGCAAATGTTTTTATTAAAGATAAAACAGCTGTAACAAATCCCCCAAACAGAAAAGAAAACTTTCCCTAGGCTACTGCTAAAGTTTGTATTTTGACAAATGTGTTTTCTTAAGTTACCAAAAACTACAAGAAACAAAACTACAAGTTCAAACTGTAATGTGCCCAGTTCTGGGCTTCTCAATACAAGAAAGACATGGACATAACGGCATCAAACAAAAGGCCACTAAAATGTTTAAAGGACTGGAGCATTCCTCCTATACGGAATGGCTGAGAGAGCTGGAATTTTTTAGCCAGAAGAGAAGTCTCGGGGGGATCATGTTAATGTGCGTAAATACCTCACAGGAAGATGCAAAAAGCACAGGGCCAGGCTCTGTGTGCTGGAGCACAGGCAACAGGCACATGCTGAAATGCAGGAGGTTCTGTCTGAACATCAGTGAACACCTTTTCACTGTAAGGGAGAGCAAGCACTGCATGGGTTGCCCAGAGAGGTTGTGGAGTTACCATCCTTGGAGATACTCAAAAGCTGTCTGGACATGGCTGGTGGCCAAGTGGCTCTAGGTGGCACTGTTTGAGCAGTGAGGCTAGACCAGATGACCTCCAGGGGTCCCTTCCAATTTTACCCATCACAGATTTTGTGATTCTCTGAAATATTCATACACTTTGTACAAAACTATTGAAAAAAGGTATGAACAAAAGATACGCAAAAACACAAGCTGTTTCTTCAGCACACTACTTGTAAACCTCCCAAGTAATAAATTCTCTTTGAATTGTCCAAGTAACTCACCCAAGAGAAGAAAGGTATCAGCATACCTACGTGGATAGTATACTTTATATTTGAGGCATATAATTAACAGGCTTACAATAATTTACAATTTCAACTTTAAAAACATAAAAAAAATCCATGAAAAATGCATTCCATCTTTATGATTTTTTTTTTTATGGAGGTATAGATAACTGAATTGGAATTCTTGAACAGTCTCAGTGTTCATAAAACTGCTAATCCCAGTGTAATAAAATAATCAGGTTTCAGAACTCCAACACAGCATTCAGCTGTTCATTGTCTTGGAAGCAAAGTTAGATAGACCTTTATCAGCCAAACACTGGGCATAGAATCATAGAATAGTTAGGGGTGGAAAGGACCTTAAGATCATCTAGTTCCAACACCCCGGCCATGGGCAAGGACACCTCACACTAAACCATCCCACCCAAGGCTTCTTCCAACCTGGCCTTGAACACCGCCAGGGATGGAGCATTCACAACTTCCCTGGGCAACCCATTCCAGTGCCTCACCACCCTAACAGGAAAGAATTTCCTCCTTATATCCAATCTAAACTTCCCCTCTTTAAGTTTTAACCCATTACCCCTTGTCCTATCACTAGAATCCCTAATGAAGAGTCCCTCCCCAGCATCCTTATAAGCCCCCTGCAGATACCGGAAGGCTGCTATGAGGTCTCCACGCAGCCTTCTCTTCTCCAGGCTGAACAGCCTCAACTTCCTCAGCCTGTCTTCATACGGGAGGTGCTCCAGTCCCCTGATCATCCTCGTGGCCCTCCTCTGGACTTGTTCCAACAGTTCCATGTCCTTTTTATGTTGAGGACACCAGAACTGCACACAATACTCCAGGTGAGGTCTCACAAGAGCAGAGTAGAGGGTCAGGATCACCTCCTTCGACCTGCTGGTCACACTCATTTTGATGCAGCCCAGAATACGGTTGGCTTTCTGGGCTGCGAGGGCACACTGCCAGCTCATGTTCATTTTCTCATCAACCAACACCCCCAAGTCCTTCTCCACAGGGCTGCTCTGAATCTCTTCTCTGCCCAACCTGTAGCTGTGCCTGGGATTGCCCCAACCCATGTGTAGGACCTTGCACTTGTCATGGTTGAACTTCATAAGGTTGGCATCAGCCCACCTCACAAGCATGTCAAGGTCCCTCTGGATGGCATCCCTTCCCTCCAGCATATCAACTGAACCACACAGCTTGGTGTCATCAGCAAACTTGCTGAGGGTGCACTCAATCCCGCTGTCCATGTCAGCAACGAAGATGTTAAACAAGACTGGTCCCAACACCAACCCCTGACGGACACCACTCGTTACTGGTCTCCAGCTGGACATTGAGCCATTGACCACAACTCTATGTGTGCGGCCATCCAGTATCACAGTCAAGACTTGTTTGAGTAAAACTTACTGCACCATCTGTCAAGTTCTATCGGTACATATACACAACACAGAAACTGCCCTTTTTATTACCATTTAGAAGTATGCCTTTTAATTTTCTCACATATATAAGTTTCTTGGCTCCTTATTACTCGTTAGTATTGTTACTGGTACTATCTGCATAAGCACATAATCTATAAAAAAAAATCAAATTACCTATTAATTTATAAAAAAAATCCACGATATCTGTAGTTATTAATGCAAGGCAATAGAGTATTTAGGAGCACAAGAGAGACGGTCCATGACTTCATTGTGCTATGCGTTCTGGTACTGCGGGACTAGAATATGGTGACTCCCCTAAAGCACTTTTGAAAGTCCTACTTCCTGCACTTTCATGTTGTAGTTCATACCTAGCTTTTACTTTGTACAACAGGAAAAATATTTTTAAAACATGCATAACCATGGCAGAAATTTAGAGGCAGAAGCACATGAGTATTTTCTTTCATATCTCATCAGTAACCACTTACATTTCCACATTGTTATTATCCTACATACATCCCAGAGCAATCCAAACAGGAAATTAGGTCTTCTGGGTTTCTCTACCATTTTTCAAAAGAATCTGTGTATGAGAAGATAACCTACTTCCTAGACTATATTAACACATGATAATTACATTTTCAAAGCAAAAAGGAGCACATGTCGTTTGTAGTCTTTGATGGTAACTTTAAATTGCACTCACTGCTTTATAGCAAGTATCTCACGCTAACAAAAAAATAAAGTTATAAGACTGAATAATTGTTCATTGCTTTCCAACTTCAAAGTGCCTTGTAAATATGACCTAATTCATCACAATTTTCAGTCCTCAAGGGAATTGGGTACACAACAGCAGAGACAGGAAAAGCAATACAGACAGGGCTAATGGTCAAATTCCATAATTTTTGCTAAGGCATGAATCTCCTCAGGATTTTCCTTAAATAAAAACTGAATCTAAATAAGGAGGTAAAATTTTTCAAAATCAAGAACTGTAGCTAAAAGTGCAGCTCTCACTGATTTAGTGTCTAGCGTTTGGCAACAATGCTTTCAGAAATCTCCATAACTCTAGAAAACACCTGAGGATAATGACATTGTGCCAGACCTTCCAAAACTGCCTGTAGCAGATATAAATTCCTTCCTCCAAACCACAAATCAAGTAAGCTCCTTGCAGATCTCTACTACCAGTTTTAGCTTGCCTTTATCTCCCTATAATAAGATTTGGCTAGTCTGCTCACATTATATATGGGCCCCTTAACAACTCATTCAACTTTTAGCCCAGAAGCTTCCTATTCCTCAAGCACAGAACGCTTCTTTCCTGCAGTCACTGCAGCATGTAAATATAGGACTACAGTGGATCTATGGCTTTGAAGCCATGCACATTCATCTAACAGGGTATTCCTGAGGATTCAACCACGTAACAAAGGAAGCATCATTGCCATGATTTGGCCATGTCTGTATATCTATAACTTTATGTGATCAGTGAAAACAGGAATGAAAATGAGAAATGTTTCAATAGATGAATTCTGGAGTCAGCAACGAATGATATTTGATGTCGGCAATATTCCTTATTTTTTTTTTTACCAAACTTTAATCAATGAACAATAATTAATGCATGGGTTTAAGCCATTTTTCAATAGTTTAAAGATACATTCCATTAACGTTTTTAAATTATTTATATTTACACATCTACATTTAAATACATATATATACATTATACAAATATTTACTTATATATTATGAAAAACATAGGATTTCCATGAAACAGAAACAGCTGAGAAAGCAGGTTTGCTGACACTGAAGATCATTTATAATTATCATAAATGACTGCCCAGATAAAATGCCACTAGACAGCTATGTAACTGTTTGGAGAACCCTGGCTAGGCCTCCAGAACCTTCTTTTCTAACATTATGTTATAAAATAAACTCTATACTGTTTACACTTAAAACAGCTGACCTGAAGACAAGGTCTTGTTTATCTGCTTTTGATACTTTACCAGTATTCCTTTTATTTATGGCTACCACTGAAATAATGAAGGAGGGAGGGGGATAAACAAAGTAAGAAAGCAAGTAAGCAAGAGAAAGAAAGCAAGCAAGAAACAAAAGAACCCCATTCATCTTTTTCCTATGCTAAATGCCTGGCTTCCACTTAACAGCAGTATATAATATGGGATCACCTAACTAAGAGGAATTATCCATCAGTTTGCCAGGAACAGCTAAGCCAACAAGTAATTGGAAATATGGAGGAAAATTAATAGAAAAAACACATCCGGCTTTGTACAGCAGTTACCTAAACTAAGCCATGTGGGATGTTTTTACTTCTTAGAACTGGATTAATAACTATGACCATAAACAAAGCCATTGTGTTTTCTTCTAATCCAGCAGGAAAGCATGTATTAGTACTGCAAACCACTTTTTTTTTTTTTTTTTTATGAATGTTTGGCCACTAGACCTCTGGCATTTCACGCACATCAGACCACATATGCTGGGAAGTTTCAAAAATGCTTCTACTGTTTTAATGCTTGTACAATGCTTGAGCACTTCTGTGAACATTTTCATTGGCCTAGAAGACAAAACTGCATTTTCATTTACCAAAAATGTGTGGGGTGGACAATAATCCAGTGCAGCAATGCTGGAAGATGTCTGCTACCAAAGTGCTTCTCCTTTCAGGGAACTAGATAAAACAGCAGTACTGGGCACATAACATGATCTCTTCGTTAGTTTCGATAATGCTGTATTTTACTCTGCTTGTAGCTCATTTTATGTGTTTAATGAGCTCAGATGCAAGTAGATAAATAGAACATACTGCATAAGTAAATCGGGAGTAGTTAAAAGGTCAAAGTTTGGACCTGATCAGGAAAATAAGAATCTTAAAAATGACCACATGCTACTATATATATCTACTTTATGTGTCTAACTATGCTGCCAGCTTTCCCGAAGCAGGGAAGCTCCACAAGTCACCTGGATTATCCCATTAAATCGTGCAGGGAGAGAAGCAGTTCTATAAATGCCACAGGATAACATCACTGCTACGCAGTTTCAACTTACCATCCAGAAATTACAAGACAAATTATTGGTCTGCTAATTGAAATTAAGAGCAGGCATACAACATTTGCTAACACAGATTCTACAGAAAACCTCAGCTGGCTGTACTCGGCAAACATTCCATGGAAGTGTGACCACCAGCTGCAGCAAGATCAAGTCCTTCCTCTTCACTGCCCCATAGGCATCCCCCAGACATGATCTTCTTTCCCGCAGTGCTGCCCCACCTACTTGGAGGGAGAAGAAGTGCTATGAGGACTTGGTGGTGTCTCACTGTGCCTGGATTTCTCACAGCCTGGCTCTGGCAGGGGTGGAAGAGAGCCACTGCCACCACAGTACACAGACACAGAAGGCAGAGACTCAGTGCTAAGGATGTGTCAGAGACGAGCCACTGCTGAGTTCCCACCATGCACAAGACCAAGAAGCACACTGTCCCAAAATACGCCTTCCACAGCAGTAACTTTCTTGAACAAAATCACTTATTAATTAGCAGCCACCTGTTCATTAGTAATAGAACTAGGAAATGAAACAGGAAAACTCAAAAGTTTATTCCATAAAGCTGTAACCTAAGAAAACAACCAAACAAAAAAAATCTCACATAATTAAGTCCTGCCACTAGTTGGTGGTTTGAGTTTGGCTGCAGGGAGCTTGTGCTTGGTTTTTATTTAATATACAAATTTATCTCAGTTGTAATGTTGTCATGATATTTTGTTACAGAGGAAATCAATTGAAACAGTTCATTTATTTGGTTTTCTTGTTCCTGCGGAAATGGAAAGCTGAGCATGTCAGTGCTGTGCATGTAAACCATAAAATAAATTAAAAAAAAAAAAAACCAAAACAAAAACCACAAAACATAAACTTTATGTGTAAACCGTAAAAGTACACTGGCTGAGGACAATAGTTTTAACTAACTGGAACAGACAGCAGGCCACTTTCATTATTCACCCTAAGAAAACTAGAATATTAAAAACCAAGAACAAAAAGTGAAAAGTAAATTAGAAGTAAATTAGGAACTGATTTTATGAATTCCTGTGAGGATCTTGCTAGTCTTCATATATAAACAGCAATCAAATACAAAATAGTTTCACAAATAGTGTGCAGGATAGGAGCAACAGATTTCAAACAATGTTAATAAAAAAAGTAATCTAAGGTACCATTAGCCACAAAAAAGAAAGATCTTTAAAGTGTACCTAATTATTGCAGTCTTGATTAGGCCTATTAAAATATTACTACTGTTTATCTCATTGTGTTTTTTCTTTTTTTTTTCATTGTTTTTCCTGGTAACATTAATTTTTTACGTTGAATACAAATTTTAGGGAAAATGTGAATAATCTAAGATTCTAATATGCATTATGCCAAGAGCACACTAAATTTAATTTATTTCCTCTTAATAAAATCAGAGAAGGTCACCAGAAAGTTTAGGAAGGAAGATACTAACAGAAAACTCCATCCAAAATGATCTAATCAATTACTTTTCATCAATCACATATCTGGGAGTAAATCTGCACTGTTTGGCTCAGAATGACATTTGCTTAAACCCTATCCACATGCTCAGTGTCGAGCACATGCTTATAACTTGGTGAACAAATGTTTAGAGACAGAAAACTGAATCAGGATTCCCATTCCTAAGTAATTCCTCCAGAAGATGAGCTGGTTGCCAAAAGCTATGCCTAAGTATGGAATCTGATACTAAAGTGAAACCAGCTTTGTAATACCCCACCAGATCAAAACCATCACAAGTTCATGATGCACACCATCAATCACATGCAGGTGTCAGCTGCTGGTTCGAATGTGTTCAAACAGGTTTTTCTGACAAATCACTGGTAAGCTCAAGGACTGGTCAAATATTGTCTGTCCACTGCTGCCCTTACACCACCAGCATAAGTGTGTGAGGGCAGCATAAACTCTGTATATGCTTATATACAGATATATAACTTATATAACTAAGCGCTGGTTAGTTTGCCAGAAATGTAATTGTGTGTCAATTCCTCATCCAAATGAAATTAGCACTCCTGGGTCACCCAGGAGCACACAGATCAGCTATTAACAACTGTGAAACAAAAGCCTAATAACATCTACTGTAAAATAGGCATATCAATAGTTCTTGCCATTGCCAGAATATGGAGAGGATTAATTCAAATCCCTGTAAATCCCAGAGGCCCTTTCTGTTGTGGGAAATTCAGCAAAATAGTCATATTTCAGAACTTACTTTTTTCTACTTTGAAATTGTCTTGACTACATATATCAGTATTACTGTTCACACTACGTAAGCAAAAGATAACAGCAGAAAGTAAACACAAAATCCTAAATAACGTACCTCATTCTGATATCTTTATTATCCAAACTACAATTCAAAACACTACCCTACCCAAGTAACTTATTAGAGAGGGATTTTTTGGTCAAATTCTCATGGGAAAGCTTACCTTAATAACAAAAAATGTTATACTAGATATTCCCTGAAACATCTGAAACTTTATATGAGTCCATGAACTGATTGGAAAATTGTAAATAAATTATTACAGTAAGTGAAAATGGTGCACATTTGTACAGTCAATGCTGGAAATTACTTTCTATATTGGGATATAAATAGACGGCAACAATAATCCCATTTTGGCTAGTCATCTTTGCAGCAGGATGAGCTACTCAATCCAACTTCAGAACCTGAAGGCTACTGAGCTGGTGCAACTGCCATTTTCCCATTTCTCTTTCATCCCATTACATGAAACTACCTGGTTTCTAGCATATTACCTACAGTCATCCCAGTAAGGCAGAATCTCTGTAAGAATTCCTTTCTTATTTCCAGCCCTTTCTGCATCCTAATAAGAACTACAACATCAAAGCTCCACCCATGATTTGAAGCGCAGAGCTACTTGGAAGTCCAGCTTCCATTTTTTTCCAAGGTCGCAAAGAGAAACTCAACTCCAGCCTGTTTCTGGATTTACAAGTAAAACTTAAACAAGTGATGGATATACACACCTTGCTTTCACTGAATATTTGTCAGAGTTAATGACTATATCAAGTAGAATGAACTCACTGAAATATATTTCAAATAAACAGAATAGAAGCAAGAGCCTTTTTGCAGCCCTTGGAACAGAAGCATGTGTCATGGAACTGACAAATGCAAGTTCCAGCCCAGGCAAACTGTAGTTTACCCCTAGGCAGAACTCAGGAGAATAAACACGACTGCAAATTTTTCTTTCTCATCTTCCTATAATTCATCTTAAATCTTTCCCATCCTACTACGATTTTCCTCAACAGATTTTGTTTCAGCTTACATAAGGTACTGGCAACTCATACAGTGGTGAGCAAAATTTCTAAGTTAGCAAACTTCTGATGTTACCTTTAGTTTGAAAATAACTCTCTCTGGTAGATCACTGGGTCATATACTCAAAATCCAGTTCAGTGTCTTCTCCCACACAGATTCAAGCAATATGATTTTATCTTTCTTTTTTTCCTGAGAGAAATTACACAGAAATGCAAACCTCAAAGTTGCTTTCCATACTCCACAAACTCAGAGTGCCAGAGTGATCACTTCTGTCCTTGAACTTCTGCTCCCTACTTGCACTGTATTGAGCTATCTCAGTAACTACCAAATATTTTGTTAAAAACCTGTTGTATACAAGTATAGAAATAGAACTTTCTGGCGTTCCCTAGACAGGAAAGTGAAAAGAATGAAGTCTGTGGATGGAGTAGAGGAAGCTTTTAGAGGTAGATGCAGGAGACTGAAAGACGTAAGCATGCAGAATGGGGGCTGGCTGGACAGATAAAACAAAGATACAAGTGGACCTGTTCACTGTTTTGGGCAGTCAGACAAGTTGGAAAGAACAGATTATGCTTTGGTCAATGAAGAATTCCTCGACTTGAGGAGAGTGAGAAATGACAAATCAGTGGCATAATCAGCTATTTCTCTGTACTAAATGGAAGAGAATCTGGTGCTGATCCTTGATCTTGAAGCCAAGTGGCTTACATGGCATCTGCCTAAAGAAGGTCTGCCTAGACACTTCTCAAGGGGAACTGTGTTAAAAAAAGCCGGATGTAGTTGTCCTAAACAGATCCAGGAACTGAACTAACCTAAAATGTTCAATTCTTGACCACTACAGCTTCAGTTCCCTTGCCCTTTTTAATTTATGCATATATTCAGCAGCATAAACATTTCCACAAAGTACAAAGCAAGCAAGACTGCAATAAGAAGGGATTAAGTTATGCTCAAGCAGTATATGTTAAACACTTAAATGTGTAGGAAGGGTGTACTCCTTGGAGTAAAATATGCAATTGCCTTTTGATGGGTTGAGTTGAAAAATATGAACAGGTATTTATTAGGCCATTTGGAAGTCCCACCCCAGCTTGACTTCAAGCGGACTAATCTAAAAGGATACTTTCAGCCCTGGAAGTGTTCAAGACCAAACTGGAAAGAGCTTTGTGCAACCTGGCCTAGTGGAAGATGTCCCTACCCATGGCAGGGGCATTGGAACTAGATGATCTTTAACACATCTTAAAACCCAAACCAATCTATGCTTCTATGCTACCATGTATGACTGCATGTCTCTATTCCTTCATAATTTATCAAGGGGTAAGCTGTTCTGTAGACTTTTTGTTTCTTGCAAGCTAAGGCAGAAGTAAAATGAAAATGAGAAGTTTCAAGTATCACCATACTTGGGAAGCTTGCTGACTCCTTGGGGGACCAGTGGGCACTCGACTGTGATATCACAAAATTTACTTTCAGTCACAATCCAGGGTGAGAGCCAGTGAAGCTCATCTCAGTCCTCCCAGGATCCTGAAATGACAAAAAGGAGTCAACACCCCCAGAAGCACAGTCCTTTCCTGATTGCCTACAGGTCCCAGGCTAATAAACTAAAACCTTTTGCTGTTCTTAGGAAGATACTGCACTATCTTTTTCCTGCTTTCATTAACAGAAATCAAGAAAGCTTTTGTAAAATGTGATATATATATATATATATATCACAAGATGCAGCAGGGAAAAATACATCTAACATACGTGTTTTTAAATATTTTTCAAATACTGTTCCCCTTCTGTCTCATTTACTGCAACATCTTCTCCCTGTCCCATCTTTAGCTGAACAGCAGGTGGAACAAAAAGGGAGGGAGATGTTGGACTACTGATCAAGAAAATGGCTCTGTTGGCACAGGTGTCTCACATTTATTGCCCCCCCCCCCCTTTTTTTTTTCCCTGTGCAAGGCAGTAAAAAACAGTGCCATTCCAGCTGGGGATTTCAGATATAATTTTGTTTACTTATACTTACTGAGATGATTTATCTTTCTCCTTTCTATTTTGAACAGATTGTATATCTCTATTTCCCACTTTCAGGCAAAGGTACTAAATCTTTTTTAAGCCTATTTAAGATACAGCTTCCGCTGTGGGTAAAATAAATATGTAACAGGATCGATTAGAATAATTTTTCAAATAGTTCTAGGTGAAACCACTGACTTCCTAACTTATAAAACACTATCTCTAACAGAAAATATGAATTTCTGTGTCATTATTGAAGCGATGAGCAAGGCTTTAGTTTGAATTAAACTTTGCAACTTGGAAGGGGAATTGAAGCATTTTAGTCACAGCATCCTTCCAGAAATTAGAGAATTTGGTCTTTCAGTATAGAATAAATTTTCTGTCAAGTTAAAAGCAAATCTTCTATTTAAATGATTGATTACACTGATTTTAGAAGTGCCATTACAAATGTTAGCAGCATATATTAAAAATGTTCAATTCAGACAGTTTCTTTCTGAGAAATTCAGCACCAAGTTGTTTCATCATGACTGCTGGGTGATTTTATTCAAAATAACTGTAAGGTTAATTACGTAAATATACTTGTGTAAAAATAGTAAGTGATAAGAGTTAAGGTTGAGGCCTTTATAATACACATATTGCTGCTTTTATGCTGCAAACATTAAAATATTTTGGCCTGGTATCAACATACCATATTCTCCATTCTGTATGAATTTTCAATCCACATTTCTTCTTACAGTCACAGAATCAGCTAGGTTGGAAAAGACCTTTAAGATCATCAAGTCCAACCTCTACACCAGGACTGCCAAGTCCACCACTAAACCATGTCACTAAGGGCCAGTTTTTGAACACTTCCAGGGATGGTGATTCCATCACTTCCCTGGGAAGCCTGTTCCAGTGCCTGCTCACCCTTTCGGTAAAGAAATTTTTCCAAATATCCAATCTAAATCTCCACTGAAAAACAGCAAATCAGCATAATAACATACAGAATTATATTTATATCAATTGTACAGCCAGTTTAATATTCAATACATCCCTTGTATTGTGGCCTGCTCTCCTAATTTAAGAAAGAACATAGAGTGACTAGCCTCAAACTCCCTGTGAAGCCGCATTTTTCAATATGAAATTGAGAAAGTTCTGTGCTGGTTTTCCAGTGGAGATCAGTTTGGCCTCATGCTATACAAATGGTTCGTAAATATGCACCTGAAGGAGCTGCAGAAGAAAGGAGAGAACAGGAAGCTGCTGTTTGGTAATGGGGAGGAAAGCCCAGACAGGGGAAGGGAGTTTTCCACACTTCTAGAAGTTCAAGACATTAGCAAAAGGCAGCCTCTGCTACCCAAGCAGCCTTTCTGCTACGGAAACAGAAGACAAAGCTCCTCCATAACCCATGCATCATTTCCCATGTTTCCTACTCCATGCTCAGAGTCTTGCCTAAAAATCTATCTCCCAGCAACTTGATCTTCAAAGTTAAAAAGAAGGTTTATAATACCAGGCAACTTGTTTCTTTTATCTGGACTATGATAAGCTTCAAGTGACCTGAGCTGGAAACAGAGAATAGAGTGTCTGTAGTGCTGCTCACTGTTCCACCTGAAACAGATTTTCAGTGCTCTTAACCTAAGTGAAGAGTTCTTTAAAGGGATCAGGATCACACGGAGTAGACGGCTTTGCTTCTAAATACAAGAAACCCTGACCAAGTATATGGACACAAAAGGAACTCCATGCAGGAACAACTCCGGAGTGTGTAAAAGACTTAATTTCATGTCTTCTGATTTTCATTAGTTTTTTTTTTACACCCTTTGTAGTTAAAGCATCATAGGAAAAAGATTTCTAAACAAAAAGATCATTATCTCACAATCAGATGGACAAATCAGTTTAAATTTATGAAATACTTAGTGCACATCATTTTTCTCTGTCTTCAATACTACAAAGGCATAAATTTCAGATTTGTTTTAAAACAGCGAATGCTCATTTCCAACTGTTATAAACCGAATCAATCCATTCAACTTTGACATAGAAGTAACTTTTTTAAGTTGTCAAATAAATACCTTATAAATAAAAAAAAATTGTTACATGTGTATTTGATATTCTATTAGAAGAATTTAAGCCTCTGTTATTTTATCTTTAATTGCAATTTAAATTCTAAAGATGAGCAGTACTCAAAAGAGAACTACTAGTTTGGTAAAAAAACATCATAAGTCTGCCTTAATCAAAACCCAAAATCTGGCAACAAAATGTAGTTGTAAAGGGTTTGCTTTATATATTGCTGTGAAAAGCTTTGCAATGTTAATATTTCAAAATAAATACTTTTGTAGAGTTTCTCAATGATTAATAAGCTTGCCATTTTTAATGTAAAACATGAAGCACACATTTGTATTCCTAATAATAAGTAGATGGAAGACTGTAAGCAGTTCAAGAAAATAAATTACATTATTCTTTAACATCACGTTCTCTGACATCACAAACATCACAATCAAGAATGACAATGCAGAATCTGCCACATTATGTTGAAAAAACAAACCAAGTGCTTCTGCTTTGACCATAACATACCCTAGCATATTCACAGAGCACATCTGAATTTTTAGTTTTATCTTGCTGACTCATCCATCTCCCTTTAGCAATTTTGGTGCCTGATAACTGGCTACATCCCTCAGAAGGCACTACTGTGACAATTGCTATTACCAGAAATTATTATTATTCCTCTGGCCAGAAGCTGTCTGCTTATCTACCTAAGTTTTAATTCTGAACTCATCTCCATACTATTTCTGTGCCCACTACAAGCCCATGACAGGCAGAGAGAGTGTCACACAGCGTGGGAAGGCGGAAGCACCGAGTTGGTTTCCAGATGCTTCCCTCTCTGCCGCTCTGGCAGAAGGAGCAAGCAGGGCTTGCCTGCCAAATGTGGCAAAACCACTCCTAGCTCAAGGGAAATCTTGGCTTTGCTGAAACCCATGGAACAATGCCCATCTTCAGCAGAGCTGGTTTTTGCCTCTGCGGTGGTGATGGGAAAGGACAAGACAGCTGATAAAGTGAGGAGGGCACTGGGCAAAGGAAAGAGAGACACCATGCAGCTGGGTGAGGTGAAGCCGTGAAGGAAGGAAGTCAGATCTTGGGTCTTTGGTCTCACTTGATGTGCTACATTAAGATGGATGATACTCACAACATCACTGGAATTATTTATTAACCAGAGTTGGCAAAACAACACACTCACCATCCTATTTTTCTTTATTATCTTACACAACTTATTCGTATGCCTAACCTGAGCCCTGTAACATTTCATCATTGTCCTCTTTGTCCGTCTTCACCCCACCATCTTTCTTACTACATGTCATCCTCATTCATCATGTCATATTTAAAATTTAGATGGCAATATCTCTTGGAACAAAGCTGTATCTCACTGAAACTCCTGGACAGAGCCTGCAGCACATCCTTCTTAGCACGCAAAGTAACAAAATCAATACAGGTTTACTTTAATCATTCTCATCCTTATAGCAAGAAAGGACAGAATTAGGTTCCCCAGAATCTAATACTATCAAGATATCATTTGATTTCATCATCCTTGAACCCTCTAAATTATGTAGTATTCCCTTCATCTTTAGACTGCAGATCATTAAGAGTAGCTGAGGCACACAATTTCAAGGATCTCTTCCCAAAAATACACTTTCCATCCTTCATCTCTTCAGAAAACCATACCATGATCAGCTAGCTATTCCTTGGTGAGAGACTATGGTGCTGCTTACCACCTAGTTCACATTCCCTGCTAGTGATCTGCATTAACACCAGCCACCACCAGTTTTTGTTCTCTTTAACGTGATGTCACTTGACACAGCAAAAGCTTAAAAACACTGAACTCTTCACTTTGTCAATTCTCCTTCCTTTTGATGATGTGATCTGGATTCACAGCCTTGCAAAATGTATAGTGGAAAAGAGGTATAAGAGAAATGTGGCCAACAGACCTGTCCAAAATCACAAGCAGCTGTATCTACACCAATTCTTGCCTAATACCCAGTGGCATGGAGAACTGGATATCCTTTTTTCCTGTACTAACCTTTAAACATACATCAACACTGAATTTCGAGCTTGTTAGCTTACCAGCACTAACTCAGCTCACCTCCTGTTACTACTTTGCTACCAGGCTTGACATTTCTGGGCATATTGATGTCCTTTCCTTCATTTATTTTACATGTAATTTGTCCTCATACACTGCATCATGCTTGATACTTCAGAGCAGACTCCCTAGCGCAGATGTCAGCAATCTGACTAGAACAGTTTGCTGAACTGCAGGTTTATTTCTCAAACCCAGGATTATGTTTATTGCCAGTCACCTTATTGATATAATCTTCAATGCATTTGGCAGCAGAGCCTGGTTCCTGCTTATTTGGACCTCCAAGAGCTATGATCTTCCTAAGCTGCCTTCCTCAGGAAGCAGACCTCACCTCCTGGACCCATGCTACATCATGGCATCCAGAATTTACCCCTCTTCCATATAATAGGTGGTGACTTATTCCCAAGCAGAGTTTTACTTATTCTTACCACTGCACTGCCCTGGTAATTCAAAAATAAACAGAAGCTTATAAACTATGGAGGGAACTGGCAAACTTGGCACGCCTAGTAAGAACATTTTAACATGTATTAATTCACACACATATTTGGCAACCCTCAAAAGATATCAGCACTTGAAAATTAATTCATAGAAAACTAGCAGCCTCTGATGTTTTCCATACCCTTAGATGACTATCCTAGCATTAAAGGCCAGAGGAAATTCTGACAACTATCAGGGTGGAGAGTAAAGGCTGCAGAAGGCATTTACAGGGAAAATGAAACATTAGAGTAACACAGGTAAAGATGCTGCAGGCCAAAGGGATTTTGGCTTACAGACAATATAGTTTCCCTCTTACTCCTTCAGTATTACTCTCTAAACTACTGCTGAATTACAAGGTTGGAAGGAGGTTTGCAGATAACCTTGGTCATGTGAGTTTGTCACCATGTCTAATAAATTCTCCTTGTCCTACTAATTTGCAATAATAGCAAATATAAATTTGATTCCAGTTCTCCATAATTTCACAAGTGAACACAAACTTATTTGAATTAAAAGAATCTGTAAAAATATACTGAGAATTCTGTAATCATTTACACCAACTACTGCTGCTCAAGGTTGCTCATTTCAGGTGAAACTCTAGAACAGGCAGTTTGAATGCAACTGTGAGAAACTTTATCTTCAAAATATCAAAATTATAAATTTCATATACTGTATTTTTCTGTCAAGTTCAGCCAGGAGGCTATAACACATCTTCACTGTCTTGTTCCCTCCTTTGTGTTCCTTTGCCAGGTTTTCTAGGTGGAAACTGCAAGCACCTTTCTTATCATAGTATCAGCTGCAATGTTTTTTCAAAATGTAATTTCTACAAAGCTCTGGTGGTTAATATACATCAATGCTATAATTTACTCCAAGAAATCATTTGGTAGATTGTAAAATACAGAAGAAATTGGGTTCTTTTTTCCACTCACTTCAAGACTTTTAATTAATCTTTCCACTATGAATGGTATATCAAAATCAGATATTTTCATGAATCCAAATAACAGGAAAATTAATCAAGTTAAGCAAAATACTTTAATAATCTATCCTTACATATTCTAAACTTTCTTCCTTTAATGCTAGACTTGACATTAATTTTTTTCTTTGAAACTTAGCATATGAAGTATCAATATTTGATTTTCAAATCTTTTGATCACTAAACACATGGTAAGTATGTTAACATTATACAAAAAGTATTGAAACTACCATAGTCTCTGACATTTCCACTTCACTACAAATGCTTTAAGAACAAAACTAATCCACTATGTAAATATATTTCATTGAAAAATTTCTGTCCATCTATAGAATTAAATTATTTCCCCTGAGAATATAACAGGTAAAAATGAGAGGGGGAAGGACAGAAGACGGCAAGAAAAAGCATTCAGAATCTGGGAGCTGTTGGGCAGAGGTAGCACACGACATGTTTAAAGAAAAAATGTATTCTGCTTCCATTGTGTCAGGTTAGCAGTAAATACCAAAGGTCAATTTTTTCACTTTCTGGGAATCCTTCCCATGTCATGCTGACGCATTTAGGTTTTACATAAATTAACATGTGATTGCTAGACTAGATGGCTAATGGAATATATGTTTAATAATGTGAAAGCTCAAAATCCCTTAAGACTGTTAAATGAGATACCATTAACTCCCCTGCCAGAAAGGATGCTAGTGGCATGTCAGAGACAACATACTTTCCAAATGAGTTGACTAGGAAACAGTCTCACTCTAGGAGAATGAGAAAATTTACAGAAAAGAGGCTGCCCCATTCAGTCAAATACTCCACATCTCACAGGAGTCCTGCCAGACTGTTACCTTGTGCAGAGGACTACAGTGCTAATTCCTTGTGCAGGAACAGTGTAATACATTACTCTCAAATCCAGCCAGCTTATCCAAGAAGAGACACTTGTAGCAGTTGCCAGTAGAATCAATAGACTGAAATTAATCATCCACTGGCTGAACTCAGTAGGAGCCAGCATGTGCTAGAGTCAGAGGAAATGTAAGAGAGTCACACTTCTTATCTGCCTCAAGATTATCTTTGACAGTCTCACAGCCAACATAATTTGAGAACTCTAGTATTATTCAGCTATGTGCCAAGCCTCAACCATCACTTTTGATTATTTACATAAGACAAGGGCCCCCAGAGGACCTCCTCTTTCATTTTTCCCAAGGGTACAGGGAAAGGAAAAGAATCTGATATCCACTGTCCTGTGGAGGGAGACTCTTACGGTTCCCAGTAGAGCATGAGGGATCTAGCAGTCGGAAAAAAGGAAACCCAGGATTGGTTTCATCACAGTCTTCTTGCCTGATCTTGAGGAGTCAAGCTCTGTACCTAGTGACTCACTTTACCATCTGCTCAACATCACAGGAGTACTGCGAGGATAAATACATTAAGAGTAGGAGGCACAAGTTACTACAGTGATGAAGGCAATATAGTATATGTCAGCTACCAAAATGAAGGTGTAATTGTAGTTTATGCTATGCTCTTCTGCAGCAGTAGTAGAGAAAAGCCAGCATAGGCTTTAGTAGGTGGTAGCTGCCACAAAAAGCTATTTTCCAAAGAAGCTGAGAAGCTCCACAAGAGAAACTGATTCCATATAGTGATAAATTTACTCACCTCAGAAAAAAAATGACTCAGGTTCAGTTTCCCACACCATAAGCTGTTCATTTACATAAACTGTAAATTTAACAACAACATAAGCGCAACAACAACATGCATATAACAACATAAATAAGTACCCAGTAGGTACTCAGTTGGGCTATGCTGTACTTGGCATCAAGATATTCTTCTAAGTTGAAATAAGAAATTGAATGCATATCTTCTGTGTGAAATGACAACTACTTTTGTTTTCCAGTTTCAGCAATTTTAAGAAGCATTACCTTGATTTTAATCTCCACAAAACATTTATTTTAGAAATTACATACTTATCGGTTGTATTCTGACAAGTTTTTATTTCTTCTCTTGTCAAGAGAACAGCAAGTATAGCTTTGAATCTGACAAACGAGTAGCTTTTGCCTCTCAACAACTTCTTAGTTTCCTCTATACACCATCATAGCAGTTTACTATTTCACTGTTACTGAGAGCACCTTGGTGACCAAAGTATTTTGTTATGCTGAACACCACATTCTTCTCTTACTATTTGCTTATTAATTTTGAATTCCACAGGTGTCCTTATCTATAAAAAGTATAAAGGAACAAACTGTTAAATTCTGTTGGTGACTTCCAGATGGTCTGTGATGAAAAGCTTACATCAATCAGTGCCTTAACATTTAAAAAAAAAAAAAAAACCTCTATTCCCAGGGTTTACTCAATCATTATCTCAAGAGTCCCAAGTTCTTAAAATTAAATATTGTATACAAATGAAAAATATTTTCTTTAATTTTTGTTTCATTTTAAGTGTTTCCTTATTTATTAACAACTGTGAGGTTATTGTGGGAATCTAAAATAAACTAAAAAGCCACTGAAATTATTTCTTTCAATTATTCATTTAACAATGAACAATGAAAACTGGAGAGGAACATTTTACAAGAGAATGTAGTGACAGGACAACAGGTAATGGCTTTAGACTGAAAAAGGGTAAATTCAAAGTAGATATAAGTAGAAATTCTTCACTATAACAGTGGTGAGGCACTGGCACAGGCTGCTCAGAGAAGCTGTGGCTGCCTAATCCCTAGGAGTGTTCAAGGCCAGCTTGGACAGGCCGTTAAGAAACCTGGTCTAGTGGAAGATGTCACTGCCCATGGCAAGGCAGTTAGAATTAGATTATCTTTATATATCTCAACCCAAATCATTCTAGGACTTCTTTACAGCCTTTCTAAACAACCTTTGACTGAGACTGAACTTTTTTTTTTTTTTATTTTTGCTTTTTTACAACCCACAGACAAGTCACTGGAAAAGATGGCAAGGAAGCCTTGCTGTTTACCAAGGCTGAGCTCTGGCTGCCTAAATAAAAAGCTGTAAGTCCAAGCTGGCCACAGTCAAATGAATTATTCCACAGCCTCAACATTTACTCCTTGAACTTGTGTCAAGCTACCACCACAGGAACACTACTTCGGCTCAATGTGATTGAATTACAAAGAGAGATATATCGTCTGCCTTTTTACCACCAACTGATATCTGTTTACGTCTTACAAAAGAACAGCTTTGAGATGAGAATTTACACAAAATACTGATTTCTGGTAATTTTTCACAAATATAAATGCATATATTCTCCTTACAGGTTTAAGCACCTAAACTACATTCCTTTCTTCCCTAGTATAATACTCCTTTTACATTCTGCATTTCAGAAACTTTGATTTTCAGGAAAGATTAGGTAAAAAAAATTGTTTCTTCTATGAAGAGCAAAGATGGAAAAGAGCTTTCTTTT
Organism: Lathamus discolor; assembly: GCF_037157495.1. Taxonomy (NCBI): domain Eukaryota; kingdom Metazoa; phylum Chordata; class Aves; order Psittaciformes; family Psittacidae; genus Lathamus; species Lathamus discolor. Next base: position 68,446,770 of record NC_088887.1, on the reverse strand, counting down.
CACCAAATTTGAAACACCTCTTTAGTTGAAGAGAGATCAGCCAGTAGTGTCAGAAACCACTCAGTCCTGCTGTGCAAACCTATGACACAGCAGTGTGAAAACTGTCACTCCAATGTTTATTCATACTTCCAGACACTCAGGTGGTAAAGACTTAAAGCATCCTAAGTAAACAAAAAGTGTATTTGAACTACTATTTCATGTCATCTCGTATAGGGGCAAATTTCCATCTAATCTTAAAGAAACTGACAGCGCTTTAAAAGTTTCTTTCTGGTTTTCCTCATTCAGATTATTAAGCAGTAATTATTACAAACACGCTCTTCTCCCAATTCACGTTCTGAATTGCAGATGTCTCTACATACACATTGATAGAAGTGTTCATCTTCATAAGTAGCAGTAATTTCACATGTACCTGAAATATCCTTTCTACTGCAAAAAGTACTCAACATACACAAACTTCCTAGCTGTGATAGGTCACATAGAAAGTGATCTGACAGGCTGACTGGAGAAGCTGTGACTCCCCATCCCTTGTAGTGTCCAAGGTCAGGTTAGATGAGGCTTTGAGCATTTAATCAACCTGGTCTAACAGAAGGTGTACATGATTTTCATGGAAAATGTGAAGGGACAATTCAGCTAACAACCAATTTTTGTTTGCTCACAAAACTTGGCCTTTTTAGAATCACAGAATAGTTAGGGTTGGAAAGGACCTCAAGATCATCTAGTTCCAACCCCCTGCCATGGGCAGGGACACCTCACACTAAACCATCCCACCCAAGGCTTCATCCAACCTGGCCTTGAACACTGCCAGGGATGGAGCATTCACAACCTCCCTGGGCAACCAATTCCAGTAACTCACCACCCTAACAGGAAAGAACTTCCTCCTTATATCCAATCTAAACTTCCCCTGTTTAAGTTTTAACCCATTACCCCTTGTCCTATCACTACAGCCCCTAATGAAGAGTCCCTCCCCAGCATCCTTATAAGCCCCCTGCAGATACTAGAAGGCTGCTATGAGGTCTCCACGCAGCCTTCTCTTCTCCAGGCTGAACAGCCCCAACTTCCTCAGCCTGTCTTCATACGGGAGGTGCTCCAGTCCCCTGATCATCCTCGTGGCCCTCCTCTGGACTTGTTCCAGCAGTTCCATGTCCTTTTTATGTTGAGGACACCAGAACTGCACACAATACTCCAGGTGAGGTCTCACAAGAGCAGAGTAGAGGGGCAGGATCACCTCCTTCGACCTGCTGGTCACACTCATTTTGATGCAACCCAGGATACAGTTGGCTTTCTGGGCTGCAAGCACACACTGAAGCTGGCTCATGTTCATTTTCTCATCAACCAACACCCCCAAGTCCTTCTCTGCAGGGCTGCTCTGAATCTCTTCTTCACCCAGCCTGTAGCTGTGCCTGGGATTGCTCCGACCCAGGTGTAGGACCTTGCACTTGTCATGGTTGAGCTTCATAAGGTTGGCATCAGCCCACCTCACAAGCGTGTCAAGGTCCCTCTTGATGGCATCCCTTCCCTGCATCGTATCAATAGAATTTTCTTTTAATCTTTATAAGCATTATTTCTATATGCTAGGAAAAACAAACCAAATATAACTAGGATTGAACAGGTTAAAACACAGAGGTTTGTGTGCTACAATGCAAGCATCTCTGAAACAACAATGGTTAATAACATGATTGTTAATAACATGATATGACTTGCATCTGGCTAATGGATAGCAATGCAGCAGCAGCTTAACGTGGTTTACCATGACAGTTTTCTGGTAACACGTAAGCTCTCAGGCCAGATAAATACTTAGGAAATAAGCCGAGTCAACTAACCTGACATCTGGGTCTCCCTTCCAAGCACAACACTGGAAAAAACAGGACTTCAACTACACTGTTCAAATACAGCAATTGAAAGCACTTTTTAAATAGACGGCACATGGCAATTTTTCCATGTTTGTTTACAGGGACTATTTTAGTTCAGAACCTGGGGGACGCTAATGTGAACTAAATTAAAATGCAAGTACAGAGGTGGTTATTGTTGGCTATCAATGGCTATCAGTAGTAAAGCTACCTGATACCCTCATCAATTTTTCAGCTTTACACCCTTGTGTACCAGTACACGGGACAGAAACACTGAAAACTATTTCTGCAGAGATGCAAAAAAATGCAGCGGTACACTAGTGTCCTGCATTTTCCTGTTCAGATCTTGCACTACTTAAGACATGCAAGTTTTACAAGTACCAGGCTTTTTTTTTTTTTCCTCAAAAAAAGAGATAAAAAGTTCAGCTCTAGATCTATCAAATTATTTAAGAAATTTTTCTCCTGCAGAAAACTGTCTAGCTGTGTGTTTACGTATTCTAAATTAAATACGTATTGATTTTTACTACAGCCTGCTAGAAATACTTCACAGTTTAACTCAGAAAATGTTCAAAACCAGTTTGAAAATTCAATTAAACATTCTGAATCATGTGAATTACAGTTTTGTTATCGTTGTTATTTTAAAAACAGCAAAAAGCACTGGGGATGAATCAAAACATTTTATAATATTATAATTTGACTGAAGAATATGCAAATCAAGTATTTATAAAGATATACCTCAGATTAATCCTTCCAGAAATTTTAAAAGGTTGAGAGACCAAAAGGCATGATTCATTCTGATTCATATTACTCTGCATAAGGGAGTTAGACTCACATATAACCAATGGATAAATAGGCCTGCCAATATTTAGCCTGTATAACTATTTCTCTGTATAAACAGGGGCTTTTAGTCTCCAATGCTCTCTCTGTAGCACTTCTCCCAGTTCCTTTCAGTACTAAACAAACCTCTTCTCTGCCTTCACCACAAACTCCTACATCCAATTTACACTGCATCCCACTTAGTTTAAAGAATAACATGAGAGAGTGTATTTCTAGAGAGTTGTTAGTTCTTGCATGTTTTGCTGTAAAAGAACTAATGGTCAAGGTTCATTTATTGCATGAACCTCAGAAAGAGCACAGCTGGAGCTGCAGTTATTACAATTGTGATGTGAATATTATTATGACAATGGAGTCTTCTTTATGGATGAGTGTTGTACATAAGATGTACGTACTAATAATTAGTCAGAAAGGTTCTGGCTTTTACAGCACACGGTTCACACCAGCACAGCAGAATACAACAGAATACAACTAATTAATGGCATTGCATTTCCCTACTTTATGGTGAAAAAGCACTTCGCTATTATGTGTGGTAAACTATACAGCAGATACATTATATTAAGGACTTGGCAATCTATACCTCGCTCATAGCAAAAGGCTGATCTATAGATAAATTTTTAGACAGTGGGTAGAAAATATCAATAAAAGCTTTACATGCACAAATTGAAATAATGCATTTCCTATTTTATGTTGCAAATAGCATGAAAATATTCATTATTTTAAAGATTCAACAATTTATTGGAGCTGTATCGCTGCCCTTAAAACAGGACTTCTTAAAAGAATGTGTCTGAGAAGCTTTCAAGTTGATGAAAAGAAAAAATACAGTAGCAGAAATTTTCAGGTTTTAAAAATGTGCTTTATAAAATATTCCATATGTCTTACAACATGTCTTTTTATGTTTGCAGGTTTAAAGAATATTATGTATTAAATATCATGGGGAAAAGTACAAATGCATTTCTCAATATGTATACTACTAGAGGGATGCATCAAAACGGTGTTATGCATGATAACTCTTCAACCTGGATCACCCATCAAAAGGATTTCTCTCAGTGGAATACAAAGAGCTCTCCAAATTTCCCAGTTTGGGTTCAGTAATCCCATCCGACATCAGATCAGTTATCTTTATGGAGCTAGAGCTGCTGGTGGCCTGGATTTTAATCTCACCCGAAAGGCAGATATGATTTGCATAGGATCTCTAATTTTTTTTTTTTTTGAGGGGGGGCGGGGGCAGGAATTGGGGTGGGAGGGGAACAGAACCACTTCTTTTACAATAGCTTTAAAAACAATCTGTTTAAATCCTATGACTATTTGAAATACCAGAATTCTAAGGGACAGTGTTCAGCCATTTCTGACCATATGATCTGCTTTTTGCTCACAAATTTGAATCGACAGTGATATGGCAGAACATTATTTTATAATAGGCCTATGCCAGCCAGCAAATTACAAATGTAATAATAAGATTTTTTCCAGCATTCACATACACATTTCTAATGTGCTAATTAGTTTTTATAACTTAACAGCAAAGTAATCAGTGACTAATAAAAAGCTGCAACCATGTAAATTTTATGCCCAGCAGCTCTACCTTTTAACTTGGGGGGTTTATACTGTATCATATAAAAGCCCAGAACTAATAAACCATATCAACTCGCTACATCAGCCAGCTACTGACTGTGAAGTATTTAACTTGCATTTTACTTGTATACATTTTTAATATATCACAGTATGTATACATACACACAACTTATCTTCAATGCAAGCTTTCCATTTTTATCAATACAAAATCTTTCTTACTATAGAAATGCCATTCAACTTGCTCACAACTTTTAAAGAAATCATGGTGCACTGCTGAACTTAGAGGGGTGGGATTGTTCCAATATATAGCTTTTAACAAAGGCTTTTGTATGTTTTGTATTCATGTGCATAATATTCAGCAATTAATCCCAAATTAAACAGAGCTAGGAAACCTAGGACACTCACAAACTTTCACAGCAAGAATTTTACAAGTAAAAGAAAAAAGCAGTTGACATCACAGGTAAGGAATAATAGTCTATGTTAGGAGGAAGACAGCAATGAAAAAATTTCATCTCAGATAACTTTGACACACTACCAAAGCAAGCATTGACCTCCTCAAGGCTTAAATATACAGGAAAGTGCATCATTAGCATGTTTTCCAAAGAAATAAAATATGGAAAAGGAAAAAGAAAAGGGAATAATGTATATGTTAATATGACCAACAGTTCCAGATTTTATCTGAAACCAGAAATGTTCAGCTCATTTCATTTGCAGCACAAAATCTAACATTATAGTTCATTATGCACATTTAATAATACCTGGATAAAAAACATCTACTCCATAGTCTTGTGGAAAGTAATGTCTTAGAGAGCACTAATTTTGAAAGGTTCACTATGTATTGGATTGCTTATTTTTTTAAATGCAAAGATGGTAAATTTACATCAGACACTAGGAAGAAATTCTTTACTGTGCTGAGGCACTGTCACGAGTTGCCCAAAGAAGCTGGATGCCCCATTCCTGGCAGTGTTCAAGGCTAGGTTGGATGGGGCTTTGAGCAACCTGGACAAGTGGAAGGTGACCCTGTCCATGGCAGGGGGGGTTGGAACGAGGTGAGCTTTAGGGTTCCTTTCAACCCAACACATTTTATAATGAAGAGTTAATGGCTGTGGGCAATTGTAACAAATAGTATTCAATTTATCATTATGAACGTGATTCAATTTATCATTATGCATTCAAGTTATCATATAGTATATCATTATGTAATATAGATAACGATATTATTATTCTGTATCATGTCCTATAATAGTAACTGTGACCTAAAGCTTTAAAAAAAAAAAAAAATCTTTGTTTACATTTTAGCAAGCAACCTAAAGGATAGCTATAGCCAGTTCTGTAACAGCATGGTGTTAGTAAAACAGTGGCCATGACACACATGCATTTCTGTACACAGGGGTGCAAAATCAGTAACAAACCAACAGATACAACTCTGCTGCAGATGCTCCCAAACAAGCAAAATAAAACAGATGGTTTCAAGACACATGGTACCCGAAGTAGAATCATAGAATCATAGAATAGTTAGGGTTGCAAAGGACCTCAAGATCATCTAGTTCCAACCCCCTGCCATGGGCAGGGACACCACACACTAAGCCATCCCACACAAGGCTTCATCCAACCTGACCTTGAACACTGCCAGGGATGGAGCACTCACAACCTCCCTGGGCAACCGATTCCATTGTCTCACCACCCTAACAGGAAAGAATTTCCTCCTTATATCCAATCTAAACTTCCCCTGTTTAAGTTTTAACCCATTACCCCTTGTCCTGTCACTACAGTCCCTGATGAAGAGTCCCTCCCCAGCATCCCTATAGGCCCCCTTCAGATACTGGAAGGCTGCTATGAGGTCTCCACGCAGCCTTGTCTTCTCCAGGCTGAACAGCCCCAACTTCCTCAGCCTGTCTTCATACGGGAGGTGCTCCAGTCCCCTGATCATCCTCGTGGCCCTCCTCTGGACTTGTTCCAGCAGTTCCATGTCCTTTTTATGTTGAGGACACCAGAACAGCACACAATACTCCAGGTGAGGTCTCACAAGAGCAGAGTAGAGGGGCAGGATCACCTCCTTCAGCCTGTTGGTCACGCTCCTTTTGATGCGGCCCAGGATACGCTTGGCTTTCTGGGCTGCAAGTGCACACTGCCAGCTGATGTTCATTTTCTCATCAACCAGCACCCCCAAGTCCTTCTCTGCAGTCTCTAACTACTGTCAGTCAGTGCAAGTGAGCCCATCAATTCCAAATCAGAATCAAAGCCTTAACATCCCCAAGTAATTCCTGACCCTGTGACACTGTGCTGGAGATCAAATTCTGAGACAGCATAACTTTAAGCACGTTGCATGCTACTGAAGTAAAAAGGCTGGCAGCAAAACTTCAGATGATGTAATAACATTTCCTGAGTCTAATGCAAATGTCTGGTTTGTCACTTAAAAAGACTCTAAAACAATCAGATTTACAAAATTAAATTACTTCATATAATGTTTCAGTGCCTAGATTAGCCATGACCTTTCTTCATCTGATGACTTTCTAAACATGATGGACATTGATCTGTGGCTCAAAATTGAAGAGAAGGCATTTAGGATTTGAAAATATAAATCAGGTTAATTCAAATGCAGTGCTAAAGTAAGGTGTGCAATTTAATTTTGATATTTCTGTCAAAACATTATTCAGTTGTAACTGTACCTTCCTAAGTGTGGGATGATAATTTCCTTTACAGGAAATCACTCAGAAAGGTTTCTAAGGAAACCAGGCAAGCAAACCAAACTAATATCGGGTTTTATATGACAGCGAATGCCACACAAGAGGAGTTGGAAGAGAATTTTCATGGGAAAATACTGTGAATGTGAATAAAGATAAATCAGGTTTAAACAGCAACTGTTAGAGAATTCTTTGCTTCTTACTTGAGATATTTTACTAGGTTAAGCAAAAAAAGAGGTATCCAGCATATGAACAGGAACACAAATATCAATATGAACAGTGGCGTGTGGGAGACAATCTATTTAGCAAAATCCAAATGTAACTAAAGGAAGGTAAGAAAAGGAAAATGTAGATTATTTTAATGCCACTTTTAGAGTGGGTAAAGTGAAATGGGAGGAATCTCAACACTGCAGTAATGACAGATGCTTTTGTGGTTTGACTACGGTCAGCTAAAAATATGGCTAAAGGAGACAGAAACTGCATGTAAATAAACTAGATGGGAGTGTTTTTTTTCACATGCAAAGCACGTCCAGCCTGAGTGCTGTTAAAAATCAGACTCCCAACAAGAGAAAGGAAGAGAGGCTACGTCTGAATTTTTGATTTTTCAAACTTCAGAGGTACTTGAGTCCTTCTAAAAATCCTGAATGTCTTTCATTTAATATTCCTCTGCAGAGGCCATTTCTTGCTTTCTTCCCTAGCAGAGCTAAACTGCTCCCATAATGTCTAAGGGATCAGAGGGAAGGGGGTGGTTCAGGCAGTGTGGGGCTCCAACCATGAATTAAGGCATCTTCTTGTTTAGGGTGTACGTGCAACATCTTTAAAAAAAAAAAAACACAAAAAAACAATAATAATCAGGCTGGAGGCATGAGTTTTTTACTCTTGGGCAAGAGCAGTCATACTGGGAACTGGGAGCACAGCAGGTGACTGTACACAGCTCTACTATGGCAGGTGCTAACCATGAATAATGAAGAGGCTTTGTGCTTCAAACCAAACATCTCTTACAAATGAAAAAGACACAACTGACTTAAATGTTTGAGGTTATATGGGAGGTGAGGTTTCCAGGCAGAATTAATTACCTCCATTAGACCATTTCGTATCAAGGGAAGCATTACCTCAGCACTTATGGGTACATCCATATTAGATCACCTGCAAGACAACTCATTTTCCACCCACCTCCCAGGCTTTCTTCCTCTTGAAACCCAGGTGCAGGAATGGGGAGGACTGTACTTCCAAATAAAGTAATACTGGGGTATGTCTTACTGATCTTAACTGGGAAGATCTCTCTGGACCTATAGGTATAATCCAGTTTGTGGCTATGTGGGTGTCATAGCATATCATATGTATCGATCATACTAAATATTCTAGATTTACGTTTTTTCCAAAGATACTTCAGAGCTTAGGCTACTATTTATGGCATCTAGATAATCAAATACCAAGTTTTAAGTTCTCTTTTTATACAGGATAGAGTCTTGCGTTTCTTTTCCATGTACTGTGTCATGATTAATAAAATTATATTGCTTTTTAGATGACTTTGGTCTTTCTTTTGCTGGGATACTAAGTAGCTAGTTCTATTTCAAGTTCCAATCACAGGACTCTTTCTAATTCTCATTTAATATCTGATTTTCTCAGCTGGACAACTTTCAACTAGTATGATGCATCAAAATCACTATTAATATCAGTATTAGTATCTTAAGAGCACACAAATCTTTGATTTACAGTATTGGATAGCTCTTCTCTTACAATAAATTATATACATTATTTTATTTACCACTGCTTGGATATCTTTATCATATTGTCAGCTACTGGAATGTAATATGTCATTTGCAGCTTCAGGTACATATCCTTTGGATTACTCTATTAGAAAATGAGATAAATGCAAAAAATATTGAACTATTTTATCACATATCATGAACAAAAATGAGACAATATAATAAGGTTGCTTTACTGCACCTCCTGAAAATATTCACTTATTAATCACACAGACAGCTTTTCTACTTTCCTTACCCATTGGTGTGTTTGATTAGCAACCAACTATATTTTGAGATTTTTGACATCCATGATGGAACTGATCTGGAAGTAAAATTATTTCACAAACAAAAATATCAGTATGTTTAATTATCCCTGGCAGATCTTTATCCATACCTCTATGCAGGTAGCAAAATCCCAAACACTCCGGGTGCAACAACCTGCTGGGTCTTAAACATGCTCTTATAAACGGGGAGAACACACCCCTTCACCTGAACTTTGCAGAGAATTAATCATTTACCAATCTCTATACCTTAGAACAGGAAACAGAAGACATTTTGCTGTCATAGACAAAAAATTTTTGGTGAGAAGAAGGCTTGTGTATTTTTGCTCCAGAAAACAAAAACAAAATGCAAGCATTTCACTTTCTGAACTTCCCAAAAGGGAAATCCCTGTTAATCAGCCCATCTGCAGAAGAAATGTTTATTTGGATTCTTCTGAAGAAGGTAATTAATTACTTATTTTCTTGTCAACAAATCAAACCCTCAAGATTTATGTCTTATCTTAAAGCAAAAGGTACATCCTTATTAAAAGATATTTTAATATCCATTTTTCCTTTTGAAAGTCACATTATTTCTCCCTTTTGCAAGCACATATACACATATTTTATGAATATCTAGGCAAAATAGGCACAAATATCTAGGCACAAATATGAATTTGTGATTTAACATCATACAGACATAGGAGAGGAGAAATTAATGTAAATCATAAACCAAGTACTATACCTCTTCCCTTTCAAAAAAAAAAAAAAATCCTTTAAGCAAAAACTATCAACAGTTTAAATAGTAAAGGCAGATGCTAAAGGGTCACCTACTTTTCCATCTTGCAGTCATTGCCAGGATAGTTCTGTAGATATAAAGAACAAGCCACTGAGCCAGATCCCGCTGTTCAAGAAATATGTTTCACAGCCAGGTAATCGCTTTCCTCAGACTGTTGTACCAAAAGGAGAGGAAAGACAGACAAAAAACCCTACCTGTAATGTGGTAGACTGCTTCAAGAGGATATGGTCATAAAACGTTCTGAACTTTGTTTTATTGCAAAAATCTGTAACCAGACATCTGCCACAAAAAAAGTAAACTTTCAAAATAAAATTCCAGCACTGTTAGATCACAATACTGTAGATTATAACCTCTCATAAAGATTAATGGCAATTGGAAATTAAAGAATGTTGTTGTTTTGGGGGGGGGGTGTGTCTTTGATTTGGTTTTTTGTGTTTGTTTGTTTATATTTTACTTTACATCTTTTGACAAAGACCCTTCCTGTAATATCATTTCACTACAGATCTCTTCTAAAAATTGTTGTAAGACACTACATATTTATGTTAAAAACGAACAGTTAAGGAAGCAAGAAGTTTCACATTTTTAAAGGTGTAACTAAAACAGGCTAAACTAACATCTTTCCTTTACCCTTCAGAAGTCCGCCATATCTCAACAGGCTGAGAGTCAGTATGACTTGCAAGAACAAATTGTTACTAGTCATTACATTCTACCAGTGTCATACCATTGGTGGACTTGAAGGAAAACAGATATTCAACAGACTCCTCTGTCAGAAAACAGACAAATGAGTAAGCTATGAATGTCATGGACTTGTATTTTTACATTGGTGAACAATTTACCTAAAACACTATTTTAATCTGAATATGAACACTGAATCTACCTATTTGATGTACTTTAAAATTACAGGTCAAGTCCTCTACATTGTAAAATCTGCTGAAAAAAGAAATTGTTTTGAGGAGTAAAAATAATTCATGTGTGACAGATATTCACTGTAGTAATAACCGTTTCTAAATTATGGATTTATGCAACAGTATGTCAGAAGCAGCAGGTCATGCTTATTCTGGTGTCCTCATTTGAGATTGTCTTGCTATAACATGGTCAGTTTCTCTGTCCTGAGAGCAGATAACCTGGACTGTGTGTGGGTGTTATATTGTCACACTTCCAGTTTCTTATTATTTATAATTTAAAAAAACAAAATCTTATCATGGTTGGCTTTTTATCAAATGATGTGCAGTAATTTTGCTAGAACAGCTCTTGCAGTCACAGTCAAGTAAGTTGGAGTCTGATACTGGAACAGGACACCCAGGATACAGCTCTGTATCTTTTTTCTTCAGTGGCACATGCATCAGGGATTCAGCACAGCATCTGGTATTTTTATTGACTTTTTTTGTCTGTGCAGAAAGGAAAAGAGACAGTTTCTTGCATGACAGTTACTTAGACTTGAAAAAATGTAGGAAAGAAGCTTTAGTAGCATTTAGGTGCTGATGTATGTCAAAGAGTAAAGAGTAATGCAAGTACCACAACCAGTCCGTAAATCAATAATCAGGAACTGGTCATGGACTTCGCCATGACATAGAAGCATCTATCTCCTTCACACATCACAAATTTCTTCCACTGTTGTGTCATCTGTCAGAAAATTGCATAGGTGTGTATTTGCAGACTCAAATCTGCAGTGCATTGAAAGCAGTGAAATAGTTCTGTGTCTGGTTATTGAAACAGGTATTCTACACAGAAGCTAAACTTCTGGCTCTTTTTTCCAGCTTCAGAGGAATAATGTCAGGTTACAATAGAAATCTGCCTATTAAAGAAAAAGGTGGATAAAACATGAGAAAAAAAATATCTTTGCCTCTAATTTAGAGATGGCTAAACCAACTTAAACTAAAATTCATTTTCCAAACTTTCACAGGATGAAATCCCTTTCTAACAATTTTGTTGCTACAATAAAGGCTTGAAAAATCAGAACTTATAATGGAATCTGTGATAGGCCATTAACTGTAGTGGATGCCACCATAAAATAGCAGGGAAGCTTGTCAGTGGGAATACAACTTTCAAGGGACTTACTTTTGTAGTTATATAAGAATATTAAATAAAGGTAATATAATACAGGAAACCCTACTGCATTAATTTTACTTCACAGGTTTTACTGTACCCATTTTCCTTCAAAGAGGGAGGACAAGAAGGGGGGGAGCGAGTGAACAAGCTGCGTGGCTGGGTTTAAACCACAACAGCCTCTTTACTCATTTCCTCATTAATATTCTTCTTAATAGATAAAAACTCTTCAAACAAATGTAGTAAATTGGACCATTACATGAACTCAAAGAAGCATGCTTAAACCTGAGAATTCAAAAAGCTTTCTGGTTAATCTCATGTTCTCAAAAGCTAGCATTGCCTTGCTGCTGGGAAATATCTGACAGGACATTTCTAACAGATGACACATGGTGGTAAGAATGCATTAGGGTTGAAAATGGCAGTTGCCTCCAAAACTCCATTAGCTCATCTGAAGGTGAAAGGTATGTCTGTTTCTCACACCAGTAACCATCCCTGTGCAGTAAATGGTTTTGCCAAGCCCACTACTGCTTTCCTTATATTTTGCTGCTGAAGAGCTGTGGTTTATCAGTATTTGTCTGGTTCAAAATTAATATATTCTATAGAGTGAGAGGAGCTTTTGTTTGTATTTTCTTTCTATTTTGCTTGGTTTTGTGCCGGCAAAGACCTTAACTAAAATACACAGCAGACATAATCACACACACAGACTTCATGAAGCAGACAGCAAATCATAAAGAAATTAAGAGAATTTATAACTTGGTCTCCAGTTAAATTTCATCCTCTCTGCTCCATATTTTTGCAGCCTGTGGGTGGGTGAAATAGTAAATAATGGATTATCATTAAAAGCATACCTGAGTCATCACAGCTCTCCAGTGAAAATGAGCTTGCAGGTAACAAAAGCTGTTGAGTCTCTTTGGTTAAGGAGGTATTTGTAGGATGCTGATCCCAGACACCAGGAGATTAGGGTTCTAAACAAAACACATGTGAGTCCCAGTGATTGGGAGTGTTCTCAGCTGAGTTCAGCCCACCAAAAGCAATTATCACAACCCTATCCACAGTTCTAACATTGACAGCCAATTCTTTTAGTATAGGACTACTTAACAACATCAAACCCTAAATAGGCTTTGAGCAAGTTAAGTTGTACCCTGCTAGTTTATACAGTTTTTCCTTTATGTCCTGATTAATAACCAACTACTTCTATACAAAAGGCTGGGGAAACTGTAGTTAAAAATGTGGTGCCACCAGCTTTAACTTACATCTATGTTACACATTACGCATAAATATAACTGATGGAAATCAATCTCTAAAATTCTATTATATTATTCTCTCTCTACTTCTAACAGGAGGATCAACATCTTCGTGGATCTTCATGGATTTTCAATGAAGCAGATTCAACTGATAATTTTCATGCTCTGTTGGGAAAAAAAACTAATTACTAACATAATGAACACTAGAGAGCACTTTTGGGGTTACTTTTTTTAGGTATCAGCTTAGATTTTAAAAACACTTTAATTTTGTTTACTATTCCCAGAAAAAAAAAACAAAAACAAAATGCATTTTAGAAATGTAGTTGGGTAGCTTAGGGTTTTTTGTTTTGTTTTGTTGTTGGGCTTTTTTGGTGTGATTTTTGGTTGTTGGTTGGTTGGTTGGTTCTGGGTTTTTATAAGAAAATATAAAACGTGTTTTATATTTGTTTGCCAACTCAGGGTCTCCTGTGGCCCTGACTTCTATTTTTGCACTTACTTTTGTGGTGTCATAGTAAAAGTAGTGAATTTTTTTTCACTAGCGTAACCTCTCTTTGCCTTCACAGGTTATCTGCACTATCTGTCAAAAGAAATGATCTTTGTGGTTTTCTCTAGTCATAAGTAGTGCAGCCCAACATGGGTGAATGAAACTTAAACAACTGTCATAGATCAGATAAATCCACCTTATTGTTCCTGTTTTGCCTCACTGACTTTAAAGTTCAGATTAAGCATTAACATAAGAAATGTTTACACTGGCCAGAAGACCTCAGTGAGTTTTCTCATTGTGCATATTAAGAACTTAAAAAATTCTGGTTCTTATGCTAATTTTTGGTCTCTCAATAAAATGCTTAGAAAGAGCATGGATCAATTTGTTTTCACTCTCACATTAAGACATGTCCTGAAGTCTGATAAATATGAGCTGTAAATTAAGATCACCTTTGCTCCTAACTTTTCATTCAGTGAAAATATAAATTTATTTTACATATCTGACAAGTCATCTCTCTCTAATCTATCTAATTTACATAAATACCAAGACTCAGACATTTAGTTAGCACTTTTAGTCAGCCAGATTTTACATCTATTGAAATCCTGAGAGCCTTTAACGTTATTACTTGCTGAAAAGGATTTGACCTATTTACTTTCACAAAATGTTAATTTAAATAAAAATCTAGACATGTGCTACTAAAGTTATTATTAACAGTAAATTAAGGAAGAAAAGTATTAAACAATTATAAATTCAGCATTGAATAAGACCATTAACTGTATGAATGACAAAAATAATCCTTATATAGATTATAAGAAAATGGCTACTTGATTATCAATGTCAACTAAATAGCAGTCTTAACCAATCAGCTCTGCCTTCTATAGAACTGCATGGTTTAAACAGGGTTCAAGTTACTATCTGACAGAACTTTATAGCTACCTATACAACCACTGTCTTCAACCACTCCCAACACACCTGTCAGTGGAAAGGCTAATCCAAGATACAAGTATCATGCAACTCAGAAGTCTGTGCTCTGAAAACTAATTCAAGAACGCCTACTCAGGTTTTTGAGACAGTCAAAACTTGCAGGTTTTCTTGAAAACTTCTCCACTTGACTGAAGTTGAGCTATACAGAAGCCCTCAGTGACATGGCTTAGTGGTGGTCTTGGTAGTCCTGGGGGTAATCGTTGGTCTTAATGATCTTAAAAGGTCTTTTCCAAGCTATTTGATTCTATGATTATGTAAAGTTCCCATCTTCCAGAAAGCAGATATCCACTCGAGTACACTGAACAACTTGTTTTGCTAGTTTAGCTCATATCAAACTAAATCAGTAAGATTGCATATATCTTGGCTGAATGGTACCATGGTCCTACTAGTTCTACTACCTGTTCATTACAGTATAGTCTTTCGGTGACAGATTTGCTGAGAAAATGGAGACTGGTGCCTATCCTCATGGAATTTTGAGGTGATTGAATTTACAGCCATTATTTTTCCAGGACAGTGCCAAGTAGCATGCTACAGAAGACAGTATAGTCAAAAATGGAAACCACATAAGATCAAAAGGAGAAGGTCCAGGAAGGAAATCCAAACCAAAACTGAAAAATGAGGCCTTCAGGGTTCAGACTTGAGGATAAATCACCTCTCTGTTCACTACCATGTGGGTCCAGAAATACCGTATTTCTTCTTGCATTGTAGTATAAAACCAACAGAGGGGATAAGAAATACTCATCTGTAGAAATCCTCTCCTTGGTAATTTAAGTCACAGGAGACCACTCAGGGTGAAGTAAACCTAGAACCTCAGCTTCCTGAATGAAGAGCAGTCTCACTGCTGAAGAAAAAAGGTTATATACCATAAAACTCAGGGCGTGATCTTTGGGTTCAGAATTCCTTTTCCACAGACATGGGCAACCCCAGCACACCAAAGAGAAAGAATTTCAGCCATACCTCAGTCAAACTTTCCGCTCCTCTGACTTCAACACACTAGAATTCTGCACTGTGTCTAGTGTAAATCACAACCTGGTTAGCTAACACTCTTCTACATCAACATACTTATCCTTACAATATCCTTAGCTTCAGCTGCCTGATTTGCTACACAGAGTCTCTGCAACTAGGGATGAATGCTGCCAGTATTGCCCCTGCTTTCTGGGCCTTCCCCAAGTAACATTTATCACTATAGGTTACAATGCAGAATCTGACCTGTGATATTTTATTTTCTTCCAATATAAAATGTGGAATAGGGTGGTCACATTCCTCAACTGAATCATACATGGGGGAGTAAAGAAGTTTGCACAGACTCTGTAAGTGCAACTGCATCCCACAATGAGAGAAAGCATGTGATGCAGTAGGCAGTATTTATGCTGAGTAGGGGGCTTCAGCCTTCTTAAATATCCTGAATAAAGCCACTCAAGACAAATAGAGAGAAAACTACAGTTATGTCCTGAACACAGTAATAAATTCAGAAACATGAAATACTGACATTTCTCAGGAGACACAGCTGAGTTTGAAACTAGCTATGTTACATTGCCAATTAACCTTCCTAAACAACAACATTTCTCCATTTCCTAACTCTCTGCCAAAGTAGTTGTGACATGGACTACCTGTGCAAAAGTAGCACGTACTTAACAATATGAGCTCTACTTTACACTGATCTAAAATAATCTTTCTTCTCTGCTTCATTTCTCTTTTTTTGGCTCGAACAACATTCATATATGTATTTAACAAATACTTATTACATATGGTTTTAAATGTTAAATTACTTTGCCCAGATACCAAGATATATGCAAAAAGTGGATTTTTTTTTAAGCTGACAAAACCAAATATTTAGGAAAGAAACTGAGGTAAAAAACAACCAACCACACAAATAGAATCACTGCAAGAACATTCTAATTATCTTAATAATTAGCATAGCTTGGATTGTGGGTTTTTTGCTGTCTATGGTCTTTGTATCTTGGTTCTTGATGGACTCTGTATTACAGATTATGTTTACAAAAAGTTTCAATGAAATTGAAAAAGTCAGAATGCATAATCTTCCATTCAGACATACCCTTGAGCAAATGCCAAACAATGACTGAACTCATTTAAATATTGAATGAAACAGTTCCCTTCAAAATTGTTTTTTCATGTTTAGCTTCCCTTTTATTTGTCAGAAACCTTTACAAAATGTTGAGGCCTTTAATAAAGATAATCATAATACAGTAATTACATGAATCATACTTTGATTTAAAGAAATTTAACTGCTGCTCATAATTTAACAGTGGAATTAAGATACTTTTAAAGAATACAAATGGTTTAGTATTTCTTTCCACTCTTCATTTACTTCAGTCTACATTCTGCATACAGATCATCCTCGCCATTTTGACATTGCCCTTACACCCAATGCTTCATGATGAGGAAGTTCCTTCCCATTTTCACACACAATAAGGCTGCTTATGCCTGTAAATATCTCAGCCAGGTGTTAATTCAGCTGAAAGAGATATCTCCATGGTATTTTTTCTGATGCTACATAGGTACTCATCCATGCTTCTTTCATCTGTGACTAACTGCTTGCAACTTTAGCTAGGCACTGGAAGCAGCCTCGCTGGGAACATTTGGTGCCCTGACTCATGGGTGCTGGAATGAGCAAATAGGAAAAAGCTGATACATCCGGAAGAGCCTGAGGCTGAATTCTCAAATTCAATTACCATTCCTTTGGACTAGTAGAGAGATAAACTAAGCCATACAAAATCTCTAAAAGACTCAAAAACCACATCTAGATTACTTATTTTTTTTTTAGAGAGCAATCTTAAGTACTTGAGAGAAGCTGTTGGTAAAACTATTCATAGAAAGGGACTGATAATGCTATTCAGATTTTTATTTCTTTTTCTATGTAGAGTATAGAAAAGACCTAGTTCAACCTGCATTCTGCATTTAGATCTTTTTGGTCAATCTCCCTGAGAGCAGAAATTTAACCAAGTAGCACAAAATTGGTGGATAAGTATAAAGTAGCTACAATGAGGCTAAAGTATTTTTCAACAAAGCATGAAATTTTCTCTATTTTAACAAAATCCCATGCTCAGAGAGTACTTCATACTGGTCATAGAAGAGGAACTCAATCTTTATAAAACAGTCTTGTTTTATTTCCAGCTTTATTGTTATTTCCTGCTTTTTCCTTAACTTTTAGGCTACCACAAGATCAGTGATTTCAACTGTGTTAGACCTGTACTACATATATGGACAGGACAGAAGAATCTAACACCATTTAGCAGAAGTCACACCAGGTTTTCCACTTTTTTTTGAAGTCTCGAGTTATGCTTTTGCCTCACCCAGTACAACCAGCCAAACATTTCCTAATTCAAACTTATTTGAATCATTCTTGACCAAAATCTGTGTGGCCCTCTCCTCCTGCCTGGGTAAATAATTGGTAGCGAAGTCTGGAGAAAAACTCATTTGTTTGTCTCTGTAAACTACACTCAAAAGACAAAGCTCAGAGTGAAGCCAGAGTGATCTAATTTCAAATGGTATTTCAGGTTTCAACCACTAACTTTGGTTCCTAGGTGTAGATTTACTCACATTTTTCACTAACCTACAAATTGTCTGATTCACACTTTAAGTTTACTCCATCTCCTGACTGAAGACAAGAAAAAAATGAGGTCTTCTAAAGGTTCCACTTGGCCATTTTCCTGGGAAGCAGATTTGTCGCACTAGCTAACCCATTTTTCAACAGCATGAATTCTCACTGCCCTGATTATTATGTGCTCATTTGCACTAATTCAAAGTCAGTTCACGAAACTAACACAATCTAATTTGGTAACGTTATCTATCTACCTATAAACTGAAAAAAATTATTAAGACAAGGTTCAGCTGTGTGGACAGTCAAATTTGGAAATCTATTTATCTTTCTAAAAAACGTTTTAAGTTATTTTAGAGAAGTCTTTCTACAATGAATGGCTAGGCTACAGTTGCCCAAAAGTGGTGTCTTACAAGTTCTGGGGGAATAAAATGGTGTCTCTGTGGCTCAGTTTTGTTCCCAAAGATATAAAACCAAATATTGTTCTTGATTTTAACTGAGGAAAATCCTATTCTAAGTCAAATTCTTCTGTTTAAATGCATTTCTACCTAAATGCACTTAAAGTTCATCCAATGAAATATAAAAATATTCTACAATATAAGTAGTTGATAAAAGACACAAACTATTAAATTCTGCTCACTGTACGACACAGCTTCTTTAACCAAGACAAATTGTGTATCTCAGCTTCACAGAAGCAACTTGATGTGATTCCTTACCTAACCTCAACAAGACAACATACTAAAAAAGATGCTTAGAGTCAACAGTCCGTGTTGTATTAGCTCAGCAGCGCCAGAGACCCTTTTTAAGAAATATTTCTACTGCTATTCTGCTAGAACAGGCACTCTAGCTAATCTCAGCTGCAACTGTCCTACACAGTAAGGAAAGTGATATTCAAAATGATACATGCTTATGCTATGTATAGCTTTCCTTTTTAAAGCTTACTCTTAGCCACAAAAGCCGCTCCTGTGCAATTGCCAGAGGATCAATGTATTGTGCTTCCTTTGACTAACTCCACCAAGCAAGCTGAAAGTTGAATGAGCTGAAGTATTTGAGTGCCAAACTTTCAATTATCATTACAGCTTTAAAAAAAGCCAATACTATTTTGAGTGCAGTTACAATAGCAGGCCACCTGTGAATAGCTAGCTGGAACACCACATTGACAAAAGCCTCATTGGCTTACATGAACTAAATTTCCACCCTCTAGCAATAACCTAAACTGTGAAACTCACTTGTCCTTCACTGTTCTCTAAAGCTGCATCTGCACACCAGCTATTTTTCCAAGCCTTTTATCACACATTTTTCTCAAGAAATTAAAATTATTAAGCACATGAATGCATGTACAGACAGATGTGTTGAACTAATAGCACTCTTATATGGAAGTGATTATCATGATCCGCACCATTTTGATGGGCCATTTTTATGATTAGATTTATCTATCAGATTTATTTATTTCTACCAACGGGGCATCCCATTGCCACCATTAGCCTCTGTCTAGAGAAGTGAACATATTTGAAGCTGTAAATCAAGAAGATGCTGACAGACATGAGCATTTTACTGTCATCTGACAGGCAGAGATGCTGTCAAGGTTCTAGCTCAGTTATACTTTAAATTCAGGAATCCGTCTCACAAAGACATATGCACTGTCTTGGTTTTTCTTTCCAGGAAGTACTCACTGTGAATAAAATTAAACACATATCACAGCTCTAGTAGATCTCTCCAGCTGAACATTTATTTTAGTCTAGTAGATGTCCATCTCTTCTTAAGCTTCCCTTGGTTGACATGATTTCCATGGAAGATTTCCTGAAAGCAAGGAAATCCTCTGCCAGCAATGAGACTACACAATTTCCCTAACCAACACCACCCACTGCCACTTCTACGACAGCTTTAGTTTGTCCTCTCCCAAAGTTCAAACCTGTGGGTTTACCATTTCCTTCATCAAGAACAGGCAATGAAGAAAGCAAACAGACACAAAGCCGCAAGTTCTCTATTTAAACCGATACAGTCTACACAATCAGATAAATTTTAAATACCTACACCTCACTGTTTTCCCACCTTAGCTTTATAATTCATAGATATCTGAGCAGTTTGGGATAATTTTTTTCTAGATAGCGCTTTCCTTCTGAATTGTAGAGTCTTCCTTCCTTTCTCCACATCTAGCAAAGTCCTTAATTTAACCTTGCCTCCCTGATATACAATCATAACCCTCTTGCATATGCTTTTCTTACCTTTTTGAAGAGAACTTTGAATTCCTCTTCCCTAAATTACTCTTCACGCCTTTCTTAATTTTTTGAGGGGATTGGAGAGAAGGAGGAGGAAATTTGTTTCTAAGACTATTATCTACCTCTGTTTTCCATGCCCCAGATTATATTGCCTATAGATGGGAACAAAAAAATTGTTCCATGTAGGATGCTGCCTGGTAGCCTGGTAGATCCATGTAGGATCCTGGTAGCCTTATATGCTTTTATGTCAATAGGCTCAATCTGGGTTTTGAAGACTCTCCAGTGTCTTTCTTCCAAGAGGTAAGATGCCATCCTGATATCAGACAGTGACTCTCACATACATACACTCAAGAATATTCAGTGATTCAGCAGAATACATCCAGTTTTCAAAAAACACGTATTTCCTGGACTGTCACAAGTGATTAAGTCTTTTTGAAGGTAATGACTAACCCATAAAAAGGTTCTTTCTATAGATAAGATGTATTGTTATATTCAAGTTTGTTACTGCGTTGTACCTCATGGAAACCAGAAGCTTAATTCCTTGACAAATCCCATGGTGATTCTGTGACGTAACTGCTGTTTCTGCTATAGCTTCACATACATTCTGAAGCAGGCTTTGTTTGCCTGAAATTGTATTATAAAATCTGACATTCCTTTTGGCTTTTAATACTGCAGTCATATATTATTTGGATTTACAGACAGTAAAAATATAGACTTTCTAGAGTGTATTGATTTTTTTTTTTTATTGTAAATAATACAGTGAGCTGGCATGTTCTTATTTAATCTGTTCCATTCACAAAATGCATGCATCCTCTGCTCTTGGCACAAGAAAAATCAAAGCTAAAAATCAGGAAATAACATCTCAGAGGTACAACTGAAACCTGCAGGCCTTAACTCTACCCTATGTCGGTCCACCCATCTAGTGATGTACCATTATTGATAGCAGAGGGACCACAGGAGTTCAAAAATGGACTAGTAACATAGCAATTTCTGCCCTATTTCCCTATCATGTTTAGTGAACATATTCTGACTCTCTGCTTTTGAGAAGGCAGCAAACTGGTGATAAGATAAATCGAGTTCATGTGCTTGCTTGCATCTGAGGTCATCTTAAGGTGTTTTTAATATTATTTTTGACCAAGATATTAAACTCCTTCTGTAACAATTGATCAGTATTAAACTATTAGAATACGCATTGCTAGATTTCAGAGTTACTGAACAAAAAGCCGTAAACGTTCTTATAACACAAGATAATAATTTCATAAGCTATGTTCACAGACTTTAAATAGCACCATTTGTTTATGGCTGGTTCACATTCGAGCTTACCTTCAAAACCAGACTATGCAGTTCTCTTTAACTTATTTATTTGATTCTCACAAAGAAAACTACTTCTGAACAGTCTGCATTCTGCAGTATTTTCCCAGAATCAGAGAAAAAAACCTGCATAGCTAATGCTGTTTCTCTTCTGAACTCAAGTGCAGAAATCCTGTTTTTGCTCAGAGCTCAGTGTATAGATAAAAGGAAAACATGTAAATTTTGAGATTTAAGTATATAACATTAAAGCTTTTCTCAGTTCTGATATCACTCCATTTTTCTACTAAAGACTCACTCTAGCTTCTCTTTAAAAGGTGAAGTCCGTTCTTCATGCTCTGTACAACATTACAGTACTCAATGCTGCTGTTACTAATTATTTCAATGAACTGGATGTACAGTGCAGCTTTGTAAGTTTCATAATGCAATCTATTTTTTTCAGCTACTGTTCTATTTATATTGTTTCTTCCCTTTCTAGAAATCAGATGACCACAACATCATGTTGTTTTAAATGTTTCATTAGTTCTATGTAGACAGAGGTTCATCTAGTTTACTGTGAAATTTTCTTGATCTGTAGAAAATTACTATACACACTATAAAACTCACACCTGACTTCCAAATTATCTCTGGGGATGTGAAGGCTGCCTTCAGTTTCTTTCAGCCTGGCAACTGACAAAAAATTCTCCCACATTTCCTTCTTCCTTTTCCCTTCTCTCTATCCTCCTTCTCCATCACACCTGCCTATGGCAAAGATCTACCCAGACGTGCAATAGCAAAGCCACTGGAATAAAAGTATAAAAATGTGACAACATGGACATAAACCTCTTCCCAGGTTCATTAGCTGTTCTTACGCACTGCAATACCACCCCGTAAACCTACACCACATGCTACATCTCAGTTTATTTCTTTAAAATCACTTTTTCCTCTTCGCCTTTCAGGTAGAAGTCAGGTAGTTCAAATGGTAGAACATTAGATCATTAAGAAAAGGACAAAAAATAAGCAAATATTGTCAAAGAAACACAGAAACCACCTGAAGAAATCCTACCTATAAATATTCAATCTATGATGTTTAGAACTTAAATCTCTTGCTACTTCACTATAATAAAGAAGAACTTTTCCTGCCTCTTGGAGAGCTCTGCATAGTTCTCAGCCTGATCTCCCTGCTGCCTGCATTTTGGGTGCTAATCAGGCATGTATCTTATGTTTATCATTCCCTCTCCTTAGCAACCAGGGTACAAGCAAGGGAAGAAAATCTAATATGAACATGCTTCATTGAAGATTACCAGAAGAAGATTAATGCTTAGTTGTATCCACCACATTGACTTAAGGAATTCTTAGCATTGCATTTCTCTTTCTGAAAAGTGTTGCATCCCGAAGCTGTGTTCTTTAGAGGTAATTTTGTGACAATTTTCACACTAAAAAGCAAAAGGCAGGTACTCATCCTCATTCTTTCTGAGGAACACAAGAAAATATAAATGCTTTTTCTAAAGCAAACTCAACCAGGTAAATAAAAATCATGTACTTTCAGCAAATTTTCACAATCTTTATTTTTGTTCACCTTGTGCTTTTGAGAGGCATACTATTTTTTAATTCAGAGGATTAGCTAAACTACTCTGTTCCTTCCTTGGTTTGGGTTTCAACCTACACAGTCCCAAGAGGGATGATGATACTGTCATGGAAGGAAATGCACGGAGACTGAAAATAAAAGATGAAGTCCAAGACTCTCAATATATCCTCCAGTATCTCCATATGTTTGCTTAACAATACTGACAATGTGGGTAGTATAAGTAGTGTGAGACTATTCTCAAAACTGTCATAGTACAAGCATATACACACAAGCAATTACAGTATAGTAGCCGGCATCCTGCACATCTGCATTATACTTCACACTGCAGTAATTTATTCATGAAACCAAAGCACAGAGAAAGTCAAACTATGCAACAAAGACTCACTGATAGTCAGTAGTTGAGAATTTTCTCCTCCCCTTCTCCCCCCCCCCCCCCAAAAAAATACTGGCATCAGAGTGCTGCTAATGATAAGCTTGCTGTGGGTTACAAGGAAACAACAAAATTTGTACGGGGGAACCATGTACATTTTGAGTGATTCAGTTCATTAGATTCCCTAATCCTTGCATTTGCATGGAAAATAATCTGAAGCTACATCCCCCGGCACTTAGGAAATTTAGTATTTTCTTTTACAAAGCCTTGCTGCAAACAACATCCACACCTCCTTTAGACATCTAATCCTGCAGACTGTCTGTGGAAAGCCTCCAAAGGCACAGCACTCAATATCCTCCACTGTGCAGAAGGCTCTGATGCAGAGGCATCCTGCAGAGGCACTTCACTTCTCAAACATGTTTTGAAGTACCACATAGCTTTCCCCCTAATACACAAAATCAGAAGAAAAGCCAATGGGAGATCAGAGGCACGTCTATAAGAAGATGGATCTGTAATCCTACTTTCCTCCAAGAGCAAAAGCACCCAATCTGCAGCTATTGCGGCAAGCTGATGCCCAAATAACCAGATAAAAGTTAATCTAACTTAATTTTAGCTATCTAGTCCAACCTGTCATCTTCTTTAGGTATCTGTCACCTGAGGCTCTCTTCATAGTTTCATTTGCCCTGTCACATATGCCTGTGTCAGAAGAAGATGTGTGACCCTTTGGAAATGCTATTTTCCGCCATTCGATACACTAAGTTAAACTAAGACTTTAAGTTAAACTAAGACTAACTCTTAAAGTTAGAGCTGATGAATATCTCTCTATAATTAATGGAGAGAGTGCAGAAACTCCAGAGGGTAATTTAACCCGTCTTTTTAAAATGCCTGTTTTAAGAGAGGAAGTCATTTTTTCCGCATTAACTATGTAAGCAGCAAAGTTAACTTGCTTAACTAGACACTTAGCTTTTGGACAGTAAAAGTTACTAAGATTAATTATATCCTACACATTCTGCAGCCTATAAGGGGAATTTTTTCAACCCCTTTAAATCCTTAAAAAAAAAACCCTCTTAAGCTTGTTTATTCAGACTTTACACAGAGGTCATGATTTAGTGCTCTGACATTGAGACAAATGTAATTCAGGGATGCCTAGTGATGCTTTTCTTCTTTTGACCTGGGAAAACGCCTCTAAGTTAAAAACCACTTCTGATGTATTAGATCATCTTCAGCTCATGGATCAATACATAGCTGGAACACATCTGTGAAAGGCTGGGAAAAATCCCGTTTCATAAAAAAATTCAATATGGATAAAAAAGGTAATATACAAATCTCTTACGAAAGGCCAGTACTTACACCCACTTTCATGCTAGCAAATCTAATTGTTCTGTAAGTGTCAGCAACTCTTAAGTTGAAGTGCTAAGTACTAAAGGAACGCATCATTTGCTTGTGAATCCTGTTCATAAGTGGAATTCAAAAGTGATTAATTGACAACACTTGTATTCTTACATTTTACAGCACTCAGACATTTCAAAAGGACACTGCCCTGCTGCTCCTTTACATTAAGAAAACACAGGTAATTCTATGTTTTTATTAACTGAATTATGGCAAATTACCAGCCTATACCATGTAGTAGCCTTAAATACAAATTAGAGACAGAGAACATCATTCATCTCCAGGTAAAACCCTTCACTGTAATATAGAAAATTTAACCTTTAAGAAGGTGCTCTTAACTAGTCCTGTCTGCATGCAATTGGTCCCTCAAAAATAAAAATAATGTTGCTCTGTAGGCAATTTTGCCTTTTTGGAGAAAACTGTCCTGAGAAATAATTCCCTGGGAGTTAATGGAAACCTCCAAAATAAACAGTCCCTCACTAACTCTCATAAAGGCTGAAATAAATGCATTTGATCCCCCAGACCTAAGAAATTCCAGGATCTCATATTTGATCCCTGAGTTAACAAGACGGAAGACAAGCCTTACAAAATACTGTGCATAATAATTTTATTTTTTTTTT
This sequence comes from Lathamus discolor, assembly GCF_037157495.1. NCBI lineage: Eukaryota > Metazoa > Chordata > Aves > Psittaciformes > Psittacidae > Lathamus > Lathamus discolor. The sequence goes on along the minus strand of NC_088887.1, from coordinate 68,421,239 downwards.
TAGTAAAGCTACCCAGGCTTTCATTTGGAAGCTCCATTACACAAATAGTTTTAAAGATACTACAGACAGAAAGCGTCAAATTGTAGTCATCCTAAATTTACTGTAATACCATTTCAAGTTTCTAGTTTAGAAACATTTGAGAGGTTCATAACATTAATATCTTAACATGCATTGAATTCTGACTTCTTATGCAGATGCTCAGTCCCGACGCAGTTTTAACATCCTGAAGTGCAGTGCAGTTTATGCATTTTAGAAGCTAAAGGATGCATGCAAACATACCCTCTTCTGTTCATTAAAAAAAAGCCAACAACTCCGTAGCAAAAACTAAGAGACATTTTTCCATAACAGCCATTCCCTAGGGAGACCTAACTGATCTCCCTTCTGGACACAAGGAGCTCATCTTAATGCTTTTAATGCTAATCATGTTGATTTAGTGGAAAAGAACTTAGAAAAGCAGGTACTACATAAAGAAAACAATTACAGTGCTCAAAAAGTGAGTTAACCCTTTTCTTCAACATTCATTCAAAATGCTGCCTATTTGAGCTTGATCTTGGCGCCAGCCACTAGCAAAACTATGAGCTGCTGCTATTTATTCTTGTTGCCAAAGATCTCAAGGAACTGCTTCAACTGCTAGTGACTGCCAGCACATGGGAACATCTTGTGCATGAAAACATCTTCAAGCCCGCCCAGACAGAGCAAAATGTATCATTTTTTAAGGTGGAAAACCACAAAGGATTATTTTAAGCCAGTCAATTGCTTTCCTGAGGACTGATGCAAGGAGCACTGAATGCACACACCCTGTGGTACTCCAGCAGACCCCACCTGCAATGCGATGGCCACAGGATGTCACCTACATCAAAGAAGTTAGGGCAGCACCTTTTTCAAAAGTCAGCAGTACAGAAAGTGCCCTCCCCTTGCTCTGTATATGTATTGTATATGCTCTCTCAGTCTTTGAATGGTGAGCTTCTCCAAGAAGAGAGTGTCCTGGCAAGCAATTATTCTTCTCATGGAGGTGACTATTAGAAGAAGAAAACAGCCTTCATGGGTGCATTTTAGAAGAGAGGCTTCTTTTCACTGAAATATTACCTCAAAACATTTAGGTTCACCTTGTTTGTGATAGTCTTTTAGAAGACATTTGGGTTTTCATTAATACAGCATAACTAGGTAGATGGTAAGTGAATTATTTTTCTCATTATGTAAAGAAAAAAATAATATACAACTTGTTCATGCAAAGGAAAGCTGTGTGATAAAGCTTTTGGCCTTCAGTAGGTCTTTGAAAAGTAATGTGTAAGGAAGTATTGTCACTGTTTTAAACAGTGAAAGAACTTCTTTTAATATGTCAATCTGGAAAGCAGGTAAAATTAAATAAACATTATCATACCTCTGCAGCTGCCCATCAGTCAGCTTTTGCTAGCTAAAAAGAAAGCAGAAATACTTTATCACAAAATCCCTAGCCCCTGAGTATATGACCAATTACATCCAAACAGAACGCAAAACCTGACATGATATCAACTTCAAGTTAGTTGTTCACAAGCACAAAATTCCTACTATTAAGTCAGCTAAGCAGCTCAGGTTCATGTTAAACGGATCTGCACACCACACTGTCTGGATTTCTCTTCCATCTAGAGACCTCATCTCCTGCCAGTCTATATACAGGATGTTATTTCTCATGTAAAGAGATGTAAGCATTGCATCTGGCTGTAAATGTTTTCTGTAACAGCAACATCTTTAGGTGAGCCACTTGTAGTAAAGACAAATATTTTCCTGTTGGCTGCCTTCATCATTTATTTGTATTATATGAAAAAAAAAAAAAAAAAAAAAAGCCCCAAACCCCACAACAAATAACACCTCAATGCTACAATGAAACTTTATTCTTTACTGTGGCAGTGAGAAGATCTTACAGAAGTATCCAGAATGATTAGTGACAAACACCAAAAATTCTGAATATTTCATCTTCTGATTCACTTCAGCAACCTGTATTCAAAAGGCATTACATTATTCCCTGCCAAGTACATTTATCTGACTTATGTGCATTAAAAAGTATTTCTTCCTGTGCTTTTTTCATATGCTAGAAATTAGATCCTAATTTGTATCCTAAATCAGGATATGAGTGCTTAGCGCCTATGAAAGCCAGGCCTGTTCTCTTACTTTCCCTTGAACACTGTTCCCTAAGAGTATCCTCCTAAATACTTCCTACTTCGATGTTTCTGAGAGTAGGAGAAAGAAGGGATACTATTGCCATCACTGTAAAACAGCAACAGAGGTAAAAGAGATGTACCCTGCACCCACTGAACATATTTTGATGTTTGCAATAGCCCTTGTGTATGCTGGAAGGCCCAGAAGAAGCTATTACTGAGACAAAAGTTCTTCTGGGTCTTTTACCACATATATAACTTTGGTAGCGTTTCAAACCCTGTAACCTTAACGGCTTAAAACATTCACTGGAATGCATATCTTGAGGTAGGTATGCTCAGATGAGAATTACTTCAAACAGGCTAGCTGCTCCACTACTGTTCTGTTTGAAGCCTAAAATCATTAATGGGGTAGCTAGGAGAGTATGAGTAGTTACTTCATGCTTCTTGTAGCATAAGAGCACCCTCCTTTGGCAATGGGATGAGGATTCTAGTGCAGCAGCAGAGTTTTATATGAGGCAAAAGCTATCTAAGACATATAAAAAAAAATCTACAGATGTGATTGGAGATTTTCCTTCAAAGTACTTTCAAAATTATTACTAGTACTGGTTGTATTAAAAATACTCCCAAGCAAAATCGAACTGGAAATATGGAGGGGAAAAAAAATAAAATTTGAAGACAGAGCAACTCACCCCTAAACAGTTTTCATCCAAATCTTACCAACTACCACTTGTTGCTATTCCTACTGCTTCATTATGTTCAAGTCACTGAATATCATCAAGATGTGGATGGCACTGAATATATACTAGCAAATTCCCTACACCTTAACTAAGTTCACCAGCTACTAAGCAATTAAACAAAGAGCATCCCCCCACCTGATTTTTTCAGGTGGGATGGAGAGAAAGTTTAAAAGAAGTGCTGTTTCTCTGAAGGAACAGGACAAAAACCATGCATATTAAAAAGCAGCACCTCAGAAAGTAAGTTACGTGCGTGCATAGACGCTGCAACACATCCAGGCAAGAAGAGACTTGGAAACAGTGTTTCAGTGAAAATTTCCAGGATTCTCCCTTCTGGGTTCCATGACCCAGAATTCCCAGAAGCTACACTTTTAGCCTCTTTCTTTGGGAAAAACATGTTATTCTCCCTTCCAAGTGGTACAGAGTTAAAAATAAAATAAAATTTAAAAAAAATTAGTCTAAACCCCAATCGGATCTTTGAACAAGGAATATTCAGGTTACTTCTGGGACTGCAACATGTAAGCTATTGGTGGATTTGCCAGTGTACCTGGAACAGAACACTTCTGATATTCAAAATGCATAAACAGTGACAGGCACATCTTAATAAGAAAGTGGGATGGCTAAATGAGAACATATGCAGTAACTATATGAAAAATATAACCAACAGAGATCCTGACTGCGCTCCCAAAAAGCTAAAGGAGAAACTGGACAAGACAAGGATATAGAAGGAAATCATTATTTTTCACATTTTGTCTCAGATAGCACTGAGGCAATACCAACCTTTTTAAGCAAAGATAAGGAGCTTTCAACGACTCAGATATCGTAAAAAGAATGGCTGGAACAGACCAATAAATAAAAGATCAATATATACCAAGAATGGAATGTTGTTTATTCAAGAGTCCCAAAGCAATTTAAGACTAACGCAAAAAAATGCACAATTACGCATTCTCACATTGAGATCAGTTTGTATATGGAACCATGCAGGAGAGTGGTCATATTCATGTAATTACTGAGAACCAAGGAAGAATTCAAACAGCTCCACAAACTTATTACTGCAAGAATAAATACACTGAGGTACCAATTAAAAATAAAAGTGTTAACATCTGGACTAAAGTTAGAAGCCTTAACACCTTGTATGTCTCCTTAACCTGTTAGAAATCTTTTGGCATGTTAACAAATAGCAGATTAAAGAGAACTCGCTAATAAACATTTGCTGGACTTCCAAAGAGCCTCTGACAATGCTTCCCACAAAGGGCTGTTACAGAAACTAAGTAATCACAGGATGAGAAGTAAACCATTGTCATTGATTACAAAACATGTACAAAAAGCAGAATACAAAGACAGAACACATTTATTAGCAGTCACTGCTCCATGTGGCTAAATGTTAACAGCAGGGTGCCCCCAGGTTCTTTACTAGGAATGAAAGTGTTTAATCTATTTATTAATCATCTGGAAATGGGACTGAAAATAAGATAGAAATATTTACAAGTGACACAGCAAGTCTTAGGTTAATCAAGGCCAGAGCCAACCAAGGAGGTTTTGGGTTGCTTAAAAGAGCCCAGTGAAAGGGGCAACAATGGCAGATGGGATCCAGCACTGTCAAGGCTAATAGATGCACACAGGAAAGAACCATATGAAATACTTTGTCTAGAATTAAAAACTCAGTATGACCACTGAAGGAGGGGAAAACCCTCTTGATATGCATGGATCAATGAAAACACTAATCTGGGACCAACCACTATCTAAAATAAAGACACTGTTGAGAAAGAGTTTTAAAAGAAAGAGTACTGATAAAGAGATTACAAAGGCTAATATTTATTTATTTGGGGGGAAGCCTGACAAAGGAAGAGGCTAAAAAGATGCAATGAATAAGATAAATCACAAATAAATTATATAATTATCTCTCTTCATAAGACAAAAAAAGAATTCAGCAAAACTGAAAACTGCATAATTAAAACAGATATTTTCCATTTAAACAAAAGAGATGGGACTCCATATCTGATGTTACCAAACCTAAAGGTTCCATTTTCATGAAGGACTTTGATTTTTCTGTGGATTTATACATTAAACTTCTTCAAACTAAAAGCACTATGTTCTGTAGAGCAAGCCAGAATCAAACCAACACAAACAATAAATGAAAAGATACCTCTGCAGTCACCCTTTTCTGTTTCATGGGTACACAGCTTATTCTTACCCCAACTTCTATACACTGTAAACTACACTTCTCAGTTGCAGGTCTGCTGTCATGGATACTCATATTTCCTCTCTCAGAAAATTGTCCTTACTGTGACATATTGCTATATCAAATACCCACAGTCAAACATACCAGGAGAGGTTAGTTTGGTAGAGAATCTGAGGAAGCGGGAAAAAAAAAGTCTATGTAGTAGCAAACAACAAAAAGGAAAGAATAGCTATATCCTAAAAGATATTTTAAATTGTCAACTTCACTGGTGAACATGAATTGGAAGTGTTGTATTTAGCACAACCCTGCTGCATCACAGCAAACCATGCTGTGTACCAATGTCCTTTAGCGTGTTCAAACACATGAAACTGTGTAAGACCAACTGCTAATAGCGAAATCTTGATATATTAGGCAAAAGCCTACATTGTAATGTGTCACAGCTGCAGATGTACAGATGTTCTTCTCATTTATGTGTCCAATATACAAACAAAATCCTCCTCTGTCACGCAAGAAACTGCACTAAAATGCCTTCATCAGTCAGTAGCCATTAATATGACCCAAGCCCTGTTTTCGCGAAGGGCATATAAGAAGCAAATCCCTCCAGTAGTATTTGAATATATTCCAAGTTGTATTTTTTTTCTGGTTTTGGTTACTAGTTTGGCTATGCCACTTCTATAATTTAAACAAATAAAATCTCCTTCTTTCATCCAACTATTTGCCACTAGACATCAGAAAAAAAAAAAAAAAGTCCTACAGGAGCTACAAAAAAAATTCAGTAAGAACTACAGGAACATTGATTCTATCCTCATTATTACATAAGAACAACAGAACTAATGCATGAAACATAGTGAGAACCAAACTTAGATGAAATTTTGGTGGGTTTACCACACATTTAGAGAAAATTAGGATTCTGAATGCCATTCTAAGTTCATTTAAAAATGAAACTTATCTCTAACAAGTTACCCCTTCATGTATGAAATTATACTAACAGAAAAGTATATAAAAAGGTATTTTATTGAATCATTGTATGATAAATTGACTACTGCCCAATATGAATTAACAGGAAACTTTGCAAACTAGCAAACAATATTCTGTCTGGTCTAGCATTCGTTTTACCTCCCAAGCTTATTCCTAAAGATAGGACATGACATCAAGCAGATCACTGAGCAGTGTAGTATGTCAGTTTCTATATAGTGGTTGCCAAAAATACACTCTCTTCAGTTTTCTGATTCTTCAGAATCAGCTCCTTCAGGCTTCAGGATAAAGAAACGTAAGTATAATCTAAGATACATCCAATTGAAGCCTTATAGGAATATGTTGTCTATCTATTTAGTGTAAGGTGTCCCTGCCCATGGCAGGGGGGTTGGAACTAGATGATCTCAAGGTCCTTTCCAACCCTAACTACTCTTATGATTCTATGATTCTATTCTTGTGATAACCTAAGTCAAATACGCAATTTGACTACCTGCCCCTCTGACTGCTTTTCCCGCTGGCAGGACAATGTCCTGCAGCTGTTGGCTGGTCTCCCTTGCAATTCCTGGTCAGCTCCGGAGCATCTGGTGGTGAAGGAAGTGTTCATCACCTGCAGGTCTCTCCCTGATGTTTCAATAACACACACTGATACTATTTCAGCAAACAATTTCTTTACCCATTTTGCTAGGAATCACTTCTTGCCTCCTTTTAGCCTCACACAAATTTTCAGTTGGGGAAAACATAGAAAAAATTCCTGATGGTTACCAAAGGCTAAAAACATTAAGCCCCACAGGTCTTCAAGAACATTGTTAGTATTGGAACAAGGCTGATCATGATCTCTAGAATTTACTTGTTTCCCAAAAGCACAGTAAACTAACTTAAAAACAAGTCAATACATGGCATGAGTTCTCAGGTTTCAAAAGCAATGACCACCTATAATTACTGGGAATATTGCAATAAAAATCCCTAAATAATAAAAATTGGAAAGGTAGAACTTCCCCTACTAAGAAGAAATATTCTACCAGCAAGGCAATATTCTTCTAGCATCATAATTTCTTAAGAACTACACAGTATTTTCTTAACCTTTCACAGAAAAAAGCTTTACTCTGTGGAGAAAAATAGTATCAATAGCACAGATACAGTTTTGTCCTCTATGCTGAAAAATCCAAAGAAAATTAAGTCCTCATAGGTATATAGAAAATTAAATAATTAAAAACCAGTTACTTAGGCTTTCCTGCATATCTGGCTACCAGTTCAATAGTTACCTAAATCCAGACTGAACACTGTCCCGCAACCTTTTCATTTCTTCTAGTAGGAAACAAGAAAATAAGCTAGAAGACAGGGAGGGCAGTATTTTATTAAGGAAGGTTAGACTTGTTCCACTGCTGCCAATGTCCCTCCCTCTCCACATAAATTTTTCAGTTTCCTGCTTGCTTAGATGTTTTTGCATTGTTCTGAAACTAAAAACTCAAAGAGTTGCCAAAAGCAGCACTGACGGTTCTGTTGGTCCTTACGTCTCTGCACAGGGAAGTTGACGTTAATTCCACAGCGAAGACAAAGGCAGCCCAAAGAGTCCAAAATGCAGCAGAGTGCAGTGGTTCTCGGATGCACAGAGGCTTGGCAGCTGCAGGGAAGGCATAGAGCAAAAATCTGCACCAGCCGAAGACAGAAGGGGAGGGGAGGGGGAAATAAACAATAATAGATGATCACTAATGCCATGATTATATAAATCCAGGTGCAGTGAATCATTTGAGAGCTCCAGCTCAGGGTCTTGAGCTGCAGTCCTGAAGAAACTGCTGAGCACTTTGGGAATAATCTCCAAGTGAGGGTTGAATTTCAGGCTCTTTACCTACGGCTACATGAATATTAACAAGGAGTGTGGCTCCGTCGAAACACTCTACTGTAGACTGAAACAGTGCTGAGAGCTTGCCATCCACATTATATGTGTTTCATTGGGTTTACTTCAGGCTAACCTTATTCCTACAGACTGCATGTCCCTTACGCCTGCAACCCATCACACGTGCTTCTGTGGCACTTCTTCGCCTTTACTTTCAGAAAATGCCATGCAGTTTGGGCGCTCTCAGATTTGTCTGTGACATGAATCAAGATGTAACAAGAATGGCAGTGGGAGTGGGAGACTTGCTTCGAAAGCACACCCCTGACCTGAACTAAAATGCTAATGGAGACACAGCCTCAGGGCAGCTGCCTGTACACAGTTCAAATACTTGAACAGCTGCCCAAGTGTGTACAGAACCTGTAATAAATAAATAGTTGCCTTTTAGCTCTACTAAGACACAAAGTGAAGAAATGAATTTGAAGCAGCACCAGCCCTTTGAGGAATAACAGGTGCACCACATGATGCACTGCATGCTACGGGCCCCCCGCATTGCCAAATTACTGTAATATTTGAGTCGCTCAATAGCACCATCACTTGCAAGTGAAAAAAAAAAAAAAGTTTCAGGTCTTTTGTTTCTCTTTCAAACGTATCATCAAATCATTTCAAACATCTCTTTATCCATACATACCTTAAACACCATTTTCTATCCTGTACACCACAAATTTAGAGCAACCCAAAAAATCTTACTGATATTCACAGATCTTTTATTCCTCCCTGTGAGCCTACTGGTCTTCCATTCCAGTCCTGAGTCTGGTAAAATTCTGACATGTAAATATTTCCTGCAAACTGTAAAACATGTCATCTCTTCCTCTTGCAGATCTAACCATCTATAAAAGGAGAAAAAGATCTCTTCCATCCCAAATATCAGCTCTCTTCAAACCAGGATTATTTAAAAGCTATAAAAAAAAAAAAAAACATGCTATAAATATTTACATTCATACCAAAATATAAGGAGGAATGTTTCTCCAGTAATCAAACAGAAAAAAACCCAAGTAGACAGGAAACTGCAAAAAAAAAAAAAAAGCTTATATAAATATTTCAGAAGTGACTGTAATTCATGGTTATATTGCACAAGATAACATATATAAATATTTCAGAAAAAAACTAAAACTCAGATGATACAACAGTAACAAAAACCTGATCTCCCAGACAATCACAGCAATCGAAAGATCCTAGTCTTAAGAAAACCCCACAAAGAACTTCATTATGTAATGAAGAAACAAAGAAGCAAAAACAAAAGTAACCTAAAATATTCCAATTAAGAAAACAGAACACTTGATTTAACTTCTTTGATAATCTATTAGTATTAGGTAGCAGAGATACATGGTGATTTAGGTGGTTTTGTTCCAACCACTGATCCAGATTTCAGTCCAAACACATGGAGCCTCTCTACAAAGGAGTTGCAAAGACCAATGCAAAACAGGGTTAGTGCACATCCTGGCTATGACATCAGCAATTTACTGTTTGCATACTCCACATTTACTGTGGACCTTTTCTGAAGTCTTGACGAAAGAAATAATTCACATTTCCAGATCAGTCGGAAAACAAACCAGTGAATGAAAAAAGGAAAAGACTATTTAGAAACAACTGTTACATTTTCCTCTAAACTGTTCCCTAATGTTACACAATCCAGGACATATCAAAGATTTCCATAGGAGCCTATACTTCAGCACTTTTCAGGACTGTCCTAGCCTCTCCAAGATGCTTGGTCCCACTTCAGTTAACTTCCTCGTTGCACTTTCTGTAAAGACACACACACATATATATGTATCATATCTATACATACGTATGTGTACAATATCTGTAATTCTTATTTGAGTCATTGTTAAAATTACTACCTTTTTTTATGAATGTTGAAATGTACTAGAGAGCAAAACTCCCATTACTTGATCAATTCTGCAACTTATGCTTAAATTCTAACAGTATATATACCAGCATAAATACAGAGTGTGTTTACAGCAATCAAAGCAGCTTCTCTGGATTTAAATGAGCAATGCTACTGATCAGCATCTCTCCTTTTAACCCCGGTAGATGACCTACACTCTTTGCTGGAACAGGCAAATTAATTCTGCTTTGTCTTCTTCAAGATTTTCCCCCCTGGACAGGTGAACAAGTTAAGCTCATAATATTTTTCTATAGTGTGCCTGAAAAATCAATAGAATAAGGGAACGGAATCAAGTACAACAACAAAGAAAAGGGAAAAAAACATTAATCTGACAATAATTACAAATCAGTAACGTCAGTCAAAGACAAAGAAATGAGCATTCAAAGCACTCCTTATATTGCTTTTTGTAGTAAGGCTTGTAAGGCAAATCAGTATGCATCAAATCTGTCCCTTTGATTTTATATATTTGACTTTTAAAGTGTATCATGTGCCTCCTGCTCTCACAACAGTTATTACATTTAAGTAAAGCCATTGATTTCAATGACATGACACAGCCATTGAAACCAGTTAATCCTGGCTTATGTCACTGTAGATTCCTGACGAGAGAAAATTGTTCTACATTTACAAATGAAAATAAAACAGTATTTTAAATTCACATCTGTCATACAGAGATTGGCTTGCAGTACATTTACTCAGGTCACGTCACAGGAATCAATCTCAGCTGCTGAATTTTTAAAAGCCATCGTTACAGTAATAATTTAATTTCATTAATATAGTAGGGTTGCAAAAAATGGATATTTATAAGATTCAGCTTTAACATTTATACGATTTAAATAAAGACAAAAGAAACCATAATGCACTTCTAAATAAACTGGGATATAAAGCAACAAGCCTCATTTCCTAAACTCCAGTGATATAGTATACCCTGTTAGCTAAACTTAGCTTATAATAGGGGTCATTTCCCCAAGCACTGTTCTATCAGAAGGCATAAAAGAAAAAAAAGTACAAAAATTAATTCTGCTTTTAAGACAATTTGCTAATATTTCAAAAACACCTTATTCAGAAACTCCGATTTTTTCATAATACTGGTCCAAGTTCTGTCAGGTTCTGTGTAGAAATATTTACAGGAATACTTTAGCTCCAGAGCAGAATGGGACTGGAAATGAACATCTCTCATCTCTGAATGCATGAAGAATTTTAAAAGCCATCCCACGAGACTTTGGCTATGTTTTTGTTTTGCTTCCTTTTTTTAAGTGAAGAAACTCAAGCCAGTGGATGCTAATCCCCATGTATCTTCAGCCCTGGTCCTGCTCCAGCTGCATAGCTGAAGTGTAGGCTGGGGCATCCCCCTGCACAGGACTCTTCCCATACTTGTACCCTTCTGTGAAAAAACAACTTCCTTCTTATCAAAACTGCCCAGTCTCTCTTTAAAACACTGTATCACAGTATTAACAGCTTGAACATTTTGTGGAAGGAAAACATGAAAGAATGGTCTTGTACTTACAGAGGTATAAAATCTGCAATCCTCCAAAAGAGATGCATTTGGAATAATTTACTTCACAACAAAAATGTCAATGAATTAAATGAATTAGGCTCTGACAACACAGATCCTTCTCCACTGATTACACCACTTGCCTGACTTTAACATGGCTGCAATCAGTACAGACGCCTGCCACTGGAAAGCCACCAGAAACTTTCTGAAGGAATTTACTAATGATCAGTATTCTAAGTAGGTATTACAGTAATATTCCTCTTGAAAATTTCCAGATGCTTTAGTTTTTTCCAAAGCACAGATTTTGGACTTTTTGTAGCTGCTTTTAATAAAAAGCTATGACTGACATACATAATTTTATCATTTTTATATTCAACACCGAAATTTAAATATATAGTTTTCTCATTTTAAAAATAATTTACTTTTAAAGTGAGATGTGCTATACCAGATTTCACCAGGAAGCGATCTTCTTTTAAAGTCAGTTATAAATCTTTGAATGCATAAGAACTTTTAATTGCAACTGGGAATAAATAAAATGCCCTTGTTATCCTAAAGCTCTTCTACACAGAAATCCAGTTTCAACTAATATCATATGCAAAGGAAATGTTAAGAGTACCGACAGGAAATTTGTATGTAATTTTTATAAGCACATTTTTTCAAAGTAGCCTTAAAAAAATGTATTGTTTATTCAGTTTTGCTTTTGTGTTTTGGGTTTTTGTTTGTTTGTTTGTTTCCTTCTGCAAGCTGGGTTTTATTTTAAAAGATGTCTGGTTTTTAATCCAGTGTGCACATATACAAATACAAAAATTTGTCTCAGCAGAGATCATTTTAGTGCCTTGGAAACCATAACTCTAACAACAGTAAAGATACCCATCTAAATGATTAAGTTATTGTAAAAATGTTTTTTTTGACTCATGAGCTTAATAAATCAACTAATATGAGTTAAGTATAAATTTTCCATGCTAGCAACAGATTTTCTGTCTGATATACTGTTCCTTATGAAGAAGCTGGGTACATGAGTAAGTGTTTTATATTTGTGGTCTTCTATTTAGTTGTCTATTACTACATACAGAAATCTGCAAGATACATAATTAACTTTTAATACAGATTTTAAAGCATTTAAGAGTCGCTCAAATTCTTCCTTTACAGCTCTTTAAATCCAAGTATGTCTCTGAATGAATATATCTCACACAAAATTTGTTTTTCTGAAAAGAACCTGTGAGTGTAACCCCTCAAATACAGAGAGCAAACTAACCAATGAAGAGCAAAGATCAGGAAATCATCAGTCAACAAACCCTGGAACCACTCCTATTGTCCTAAAGAATGCATAAAATAAAAAAAAAACTATTTTTCCAAGTAAAACTGACAATCTATCTTTTCCCCTTCCCTTTCATAAATAATGTTCTCTGGTTCTGGATTGCTAATATTTTAAAAATGTAAGAAAGATACTTCATTATGATGTTTCACTGATACAAAATGTGTCGACAGGCCCAAGATACCATTTACATAAGTGTTCAGGCATACTGAAAGCAACATCTAATCTAACATGCTGAGGATCAGCAAAACTTAAACATTCATTTTAAAAGCATTCTAGGTATCACACTTGCTGCCTGGAAAATATCTCCTGAAAACTATAATATATTGCACATTTTAAAATAAAAGAAAAAAAAATATTTTATAAATTTTGTAATAAATTTGAAATAGAATGGCTTCCCTAAGGGACTTCCCTAGATTAAATAAAATAGCAAAAAATAAAAAGTTTTTAAAATGCCACTGTCATATATCAAAATGAAAATTCATATTTATTCAATTTGTAATCTCTCAACTACAGTTTGCCCCTTATTTCATTGAAATTGGTTAAAATATCCACAGTGACTTCCAAACTGCTGCAGAATTTCTAAAAATTGAGACTCAAACATATTGGGTTTTGGCAACTTAAGATCATCTTGGGTACTGATTTTAATCAGCAAGTTGTCTTCGAATGATGAAATCTCTGAATGATCTCTCAACATCAATCTACATGAAAGGTGAACATTCACATCAAGATCTCCAAGACAGTTCAAATGACCAAGACATTCATATAGAACTGCTGAAGTTTATCAGTTCAACATTTATCATTACCATTCATTCCAACAATTTGGTTGCATTTGACCAGTGTTTCAAAGGGCCCTATTAGGTTCTTCCATCAAAAAGCTTTACAACAGTGTTATTTCAAACACAGCGTTTGAAAAATGTCCACTAGTTTGCATGAAAGAGATGAGATGAAGGGTGAGAGAATACCAAGTGTTGATCTCATCTCTTTCTCATTATGGACTGAGAGCTTACTGGATACAACTCTTCAATGTGCATGCTCTAAAGGAACAATCTACGTCTTTCCTGTATCTGCCCTGTTTGCAAACAAGGTCAGATCACAACTCCAAAAATAAATCTGGCCGTTATTTTTTTAACATTATCTTCAAATTAATAAAATCTCTCTACAAGCCAGAATGTGTCTCTAGTGCCTCACTAAATCTGTATTCATCTGATTGATGCTGTAAAGTAAATCAAACTATCACACGCTCTCACTTAGCAATGTTTGCTCTACAGTTCTGACAAGAGAAGAGAACAGTGAAAAGTACATAGAAAAGTACAGTATGGTTATTTTAGTAAAGTGGCATAAAAGTCTAAGAATATGTCTCTCCCGAGTGACAGAGATTGGGTAGGCTTGGGAGTTCCCTCTGATTTGGTCTAAAGAATTAAAATGAAGCCCAGTGTAATACATAGGAATTCTCACACACATAGACAATATACCAAAAAACCCTAACCTGCCTTCTAAAGAGATGAGAAAATAAAAGAAATAATCTGTAGCAGATTTACCTGCAAAAAAAAATTGTTATTAAGGAGATGAACTACAATTTTTACTGTTATAGTAGAAATAACAACTGGAAAAGTAATACATAGAAGCTCTTGGCCTCCCCTCTCTCAAAAAAGTGATAAAAATATAGTTAGGTCATACAAGGGCCTTTCCTGTTCTTTTCCCTAAGAAGCAGACTGCATAGCTCACACATCCTTCAGTGACAGAGCACAGTTATCAGAGACGTGAGAGAGGCTTGTCATTTCACTAGGTTGGTGTGGGACAGCACAAGTAGCAGGATTTCACAAACTTTCAAGCTTAAGAACACAATTTCATCCAAACTTACCAAAATCACTTTGTTAGGATTCATCTAATATGACTTTAGATGTCAACAGTGGAGGTGTTTGCATCAGAGATAAAATGACAGTATGTGCTCTTTAGAGACAATGAACAGAAAATAGGTACTTTTAGGGCATAATCCATCTGACCTATTTTTAGATGTCCAGTTTATTGTGAACTGACTCATGCTCTAGAATTGCCTATGCATCCCCACTGACTACAAAGAGAGTCAACTTTTGTATTTGATGCAGATGTCCATCCTCAATATCTACTTTTTCTTTCTTTTTTTTTTTTTTCTCAGATGAATTACTTAGTTTTTCTGCCTTACAGGGTGTTATGAATGATACTTCTCAAAAAGTAATATTTAAGAATTCAGCTTCTAAGTTACTTTTTCCCTTTTAGGCAATTCACAGATCTAAACACATTATGGATCTTAGTGCAAGACTGAAGTGATAAATTACTAACTATAGACCACATGATTTTTAGGCAGGATAAGTGATAGAACTATAATTTGCATTTTGATTACTTTTCCTAGAACATCAAATGAAGAAGCAAGACTGACGCATTCTCTGCAAGGTACATGTGAAGCATACTGCTTAATGCAAAGAGAACTAGTGAACAAAGCAAAATTGAGGGCAGAGCCGTGAGGTCCCTAGCCATGTGAAGCTAATACCATAAAGTATTAAATGGTGGCTGCTGAACTAGAGTGGAAACCTCTTCAACTACTCTGTGCTAGTCATCTGCAGTCCTTTTTTCCTAAATCAGGAAAGAAGTACCCATCCACACTATGAATGGGATGAGTATCTGTAAGTTTAACTAAATGCAAACTTTAATAAAGTTTGGTGGGGTGAACTCACTTCTGGTAAGAAAACCTGGGAAATCTGCTCCTGTAGGAATGAAGAGATCTGGTCCTAATCCAACAAAGCATTTATGCAATTCAGTGACTACAAGAATGTGCATAGGGTTCCCCGAGTGTCATGTCATTCATCTAGCTCAAAACCAGAGACTGAAGCAGACTGCCAAAATCAGGATTTCAGGCCAAAATACAAAGTCTGTCAGTAGGTAGTCAGCGTTGCTCCTTATATCAATATACCAGTGCACTATTACAAGACTAGTTATACTAAATTCATCCACATATTTATCTTAAATTAGTTCAGAAAAATAATTAAACTTCTACTTTTTTTTTTACATCAACTGAACAAATAGTATATGCAAACATCAACTTATACAGTCACACTTGTTTCACAGAATTTTAAACAACGCTTTTAAAAATATATACATGTAAGTATCATGGCTTTTTTAAAACAGCATATGATTAATTTTTTAAAAAGATTTAAAATAAATATTTATATTTCAACACATTCTGAAAAAACATCAGTTTAGTAATTAAAGTTTGTTTCCCATTTGTATCAGATGCTGACCATCAGTGCAGATTTTTGAAGGTTTAATTTTTAAGCAGTTCTTCTGATTAGCTTATCACTTCTGCATATTACAGAAATATTGTGTGATTAAGATGTGCAATTGAAACATCTAACTTTGTGGCAGATGCTGGTCTATGCGGCCTTTTGTAACAGAAGGGTTCTTTTATCACTTGAGATTTTGGTTTCGTATTTCTCATCTGCTCTTTTATGCCGGCTTAACTGAGAAAGTTTAAATCAAAACCTAATTAGACTACATATGCTGTTTAGGAAAAAGTTCTTGGCAAAGTCATGATTCATATAAGGTTTGATATT
This sequence comes from Lathamus discolor, assembly GCF_037157495.1. NCBI lineage: Eukaryota > Metazoa > Chordata > Aves > Psittaciformes > Psittacidae > Lathamus > Lathamus discolor. Next base: position 68,405,037 of record NC_088887.1, on the reverse strand, counting down.
TTCAGATAAATGAGAACAAATGTGGTTTTAATTGTTTTAAATAAGTTTCAATCATCCTCTTACTCAAATAAAAGCAGCTGGACACAGTTCTTTGATTCTCCCCTCCCCCAAAAATCACTAGTAACAGAAGAACTACATTCCTATAAACTGTATCATCTACGTTAGGTGATGAAACCCTTTATTGATATGCATGTTTCCAACCAAACAGTAGTATAACTCATCTATCCTCTTACATATTTCTTATACCAATATCATAAACCTCAAATTGTAATTTACTAAACAATACTTAATTCCTGATAAGAAGAGAAAAAAGGTCTGTGTGTACGTGTTGAGTACCTAAGAGTTCAGCTAAACTTCACTCTTCAGCAATGTTGACATAAAAAGAGTTGATATGTTTTTATTTTTCTCCTTTTATATTCTAGGAGGAAAACAGAATTAATTTAATGTTATTTTAATTATAATGCACTTACCTGAATTACACATTTCAATATTTTAACTAGCACTGAGGAAGACCACATTTTAAACACTTTCAACTTTCACTGGATTAAAGAAACCAGTCCCAAAAAATAGTAACTGATGCTATGGTCAAGCATTAATAAACACATCTGCCAAGAAAGCTCTGGCCTCTGATACTTTTCACAAAGGCATAAGCTTCATCTCCTAAAAAAAAAAAAAAAAAAAAAAAAAAAAGGAAAAAGAAGAAGAAAAAAAAAAAACAAAAAAGAAAAACCTTTACATTTATATGTCCTACTTAGTTATTTGACCCAATTTTAATGAGAGGTAGCCAGAATTTTCTTTTATTCCACAGAGCGATTGCCTGCTGTCTTAAGAACAAGAACTTGAGTATTTCCCCTGACAAAAAGCTAAGTCATTACAAGGAACTGTGTCTTCCAACATCAAGCCAATACAGTTCTCTGTTAATTGTCTGAATACAGTACTGGGTTACACCGCATATAAAAATGGTATTCTGGAAACCAAGAAATTATGGATATTGCCAAGAACAATCTCTGTAAACATAACCATAACTGTATAATATGCAAAAGCAAAACTTCATAAATATATAAAAAAAAACTTAATTAAATTTCAAATAGAAAACTAGAAATCCAGATTTTCAGTTAGTCTGTTACTTTAGTGATTCACTAAGGCTACAACACTTTATCATGTCATCTGGTTGAATATGTAATGCATTCAAATTCAAAACCTTACAGTTACCGTTTAGCCATTACTGACGTGACTATCAAGACAAGAAAACAAGATATAAAAACATCAGATTTGAAAGGTATTTTTAAATAAGTTGAAGATGGATTTATAGTGAGAAAATACTGATATTCCAAACTTCTAAACAACACATAAATCTACTGTCATCCTAACAATATAAAATGCATATGCATGTTATTGCAACTATCAAAACCAGTGATATTCCAAATGTTCTAACACTCAAAATTCTTAGCATTTTCTACAAAATTTTCAAAAATCCCAATGCAACTCAGTAAGAAGTTTAATAGTAACACCAGGATGGCATTCTTTAAAAAAAAAAAAATCAAATAAAGAGTATACTTATACATTAAAACTGAAACCAAATCCCACCATGCAGAATAGCTAAATGTGAAATGATAATCCAAACAACTCCTGTCTGCAAATTTCTGCAATGCAAAGCAATTTATTTAAAATATTCTTCAGAGATCAGAATACATGTAGTGAAGCACAGAATAATTTGAAAGTGAAGTTCATTTTCTTACCGTTTTAGATAAAGGAATAAAAATATAAAGTCTGAGGTTTAACCTCGTACATCGAAGTAATTTGATATGCACTATTTGTTATAACCAATACTGCTTTCTGGAAAGGTGTAACTTGCTGGACTGTGAAATCCCCATGGTCTTCACTCTTTACTGTTAGAAATGTGTCAAGGGTGGGAGATGGTGGTGGGGAGAGTTGATGAAGGGGAGATTAACACCAAATTACAAGTTTTAGGTTGATCGTTATTGGTGTAAATGTTACTTACTTTCTCATCTCTAATAATTGGTCAACTGCATGAAAAGCTCACTCTTTCTGTAAATGCAGCCACCCTCCCGTTATACTCAAGATATCTTTAACAGAAATAGATCATTTAACAAGACTTTCATTATATTAACCCAGTGCTTACACTCGTGTCTATTGACTAACATCAGTATTTTTAGCATTTTGTTTAAAAGAAAAAACAGCTCACCTCATAAACCAACCAAATGGTGCGTACTTAAAACGCATAATCAGATGTCAAGTTATTTTCTATTCTGATTCTTAAACTAAGAAAAATCTAACGTCCAAAGCTCAAAAAAAAAAAAAAAAGTATCTACTTACATAAAAAGTTATTCTCCTGATTGAGTTTTATAAATGGATTATGCATAAACAAAGACCAGCAAAACACTGCAACAGTCACAAAGTGTTCACGGTTCAAGTTTCTAGTTTCACCCGTACACACTTCAGGGCAGACCGGATGCAAGCACATCAACACACGGCTATCAGACCGCCGGACCTGCTAAACGCTTGGCTTGCTCAGCCACCAGAATCAACCAGAAGGCTCTAGGGGGACCGAGGAGCACGAAGGTGGGACGGAGATAGAAGAGAGCACGGCCGCTCTCCAGCGTAGCCACGGGCTGCGGTTGCCGCCGTTCAGCACATTGGACAGCGCTCACAACGCCGTGCCCCGGGCCGAGGGAGGGAACACCGAACTGTACGCACTGTCGGGCTGGGTTGGTTTGGACGTTTTTTCCTTACCCTGCTGCAACAGCCTTTCATTTGTAACAGACTGGTTGGCCGAATTCTCAAAACGTAGAGCAATACCGTCTGGCACCCGGAACCGAAGAACTGTAGGTCACTGGCACTGCATTTCTATGGTTCATTTATATGCTTCACACAATGTTTTAATGTCAACAGCTTTTTCCCCATCATTAGACAAGTATTTTTCCTTATACAGTCACTGAAGGGGAAACTGTTACACAGTGTACACTTGCTGTTCTTTTAATTTTCAACACTTTTTACACCACATTATACTATAGAGCAACTGCACACTTTGTGGTGAAGTTCACTCAGACTAAACTGTGACACAAAAAAATTCACTTAAAGCGTGTAGATGTTGCCCATTTGGAAGCACAGAGCAGTCGGTCAACTTCTAATTAAAGAGCCACTGAAATGGAAACGATGTCCTTAACAGCAGTAGACATCTGTTTACAGTCAATACTCTTTTTACTTATCCAATTCACTCTGGAAATAAAACACATTTTATCAGTAACTAAGTACATAACATATATAAAGTGAGCGTGTATACACACAATTTATAACCTAGAAATCGGGAATTCAAAATTACTGATGAAACTACTTCAGTTTTGTTAGGTTTAAAAAGGAAGAATATATACAGCAACTTTCCTCCTTGATCGAATTAGATAACATGGTTATTTCAGCTCCTGGAGGGACTGTGGGTTAAGTTTTCTAGCAAAGATGTGTGCAAATTACACCAACTTATTGGTGAATGGTATTCTTTAGGCATGTACTATTACCATGAAATGATTTCAGAAGGCCCAGATGAAGTTACAAACCACAAAGGTACTGTTAGGCCTTCTGTTCAGAGCAGTGATTTGTATGCACTTACAGCATACAGTTCCACTGCTGAAGTAGGATTCGGTTGACATACAGTTAACATAATGTGACAACGTTTGCTATAATTCAGTTCAGAGCAGAAATCATACTCCTGGCCCACCTCTCATCCAACACTCAAACATACAGGGGAGAAAGCATGCAGTTACTTGTTTTACGGCACCAATGACAACACTTTGTCCTTTCCTGTCTTGAGAGCTAGGCCAACTAATCTTGTGCAAAAGTAGAGAGAAGACAACCACAGACAGCCAAAGTGGGACACTTCCTTCTAACAAAAGAAAAGAAAAACCTCCAGTTTTCTCCGAGAGGTCATGAGTGGCACCAAGGAGAACGGCCGCAGCTCACTGAAACACTGTCACCATCATCTCCCAATCAAGGACTACCGTGGTGCCCCTTGGCATCCACTCTCGTTCTCCAGCCTTTCCCAACTCCAGAGATTCTGGCAGAGCGCCTGGAAAACGGTCCCACTCCTCTCTTCCGAGGTGGGCAGCAGCTTCCCTGCTCCGCCGCACCGCTCACCGCCGCCGGGGCCACCCGGAACAGAACCCTTCCCGAGCAGCCGGTGCGCGACCTCGGCCGCCGCGGGTGGACGAGGCTCCCGTCCCCCGGGCACCGCGCCCATCGCCGCCCCGGCCCCGGCCAATCCCCGACCCCGCCGCGTCTCAGGTCCAGGAGGGCCCGCGGGCAGAGCAGAGCCGTCGGGCGGCCCCGACACCGGCCGCCGTCCGTGGCCCCACTCATTTGCATGCAGACCCAGTCGCTGCCTGCCGCCAAACTGCACCCCAACCGGCTGGAAGCCGGCAGCCGAGCCGGAGCCAATCGTATATTCATGAGGAGGGGGAAATCCAGTGCTGCACTCCCAGAGGACGGAGGATCACTTTTTTTTTTTTTCCTACAAGCTTCCCCCTCTCTCCTCCTCCCTTTTAGCAATGCGCTAGCGGGGGCTCCCCGTCGACACCCTCCGCAGCTCCGACTGCACCCTAAAAACAACGGCCGGCGGCGCCAGGGGCAAAGACCGAAGCAGCTAAAACAAGCAGCACGGCAGCCACAACAGACGAGGGAGGCACGCCAGCCCGCCAGCCAGGGACAGGAAACACAGCAGGGGCTCCTACCTTACAATCCTCAGGACACGATTTCACCGAGTACTCATCCGACTGTAAATATTTCTGAAGCATAACCTCAAACTCTTCGTATTTCTCCTGAGCGTGCTGGTCGTAGCGCTGGTAAGCCTGGACGCACTGGCTGCAGGAGCCTCCCCCCCTCAGCACCACATCCAGACTGCAGTTCAAAGTGTCCGGATTGGACAACCCGGCGAACAACTCCCAAAGCGTGTAAGAATTACAAAAGGAAAGGTAAAAATCCGTCAGGTCCCAGCCGGGCGCCGGGCTCTGCCCCGCACCCCGCGGCCGCCCGGGCCCCCCCGGCTGCCGGCACAGCTCCTCCGAGTCCCCCACGCTGAAGCACTGCCGGGACGAGGAGCCCAGAAGGGGGCACGTCTCCAGGGGCCTGGCACTGGAGTTCCCCAGGAAAGCAGCCTCGCCGTGCCCGTGCTCGGTGCCGTTGGTGCCGCTGCTGCCGCCGCCGCTGCTGCTGCCGGGGGAGGGCGGGAGGGAGGGCGAAGGGGGGGCGAGGAGCCGGGGCGCGGGGGGCGCCGGCTCCCCCATGCCCGCCAGCAGCTCCGGCTCCGCGGGCTCCGGCTTCTCGGGCGGCGGTTGCTCCTTCTCTCCGGTCCCCGTGAATTTGGCCTCGGCGCAGAACCACAAGTGATCAGAGAGCAGGACTGTGAAAAACAAGAGCGATGCCAGGGACAGTCGCCATTTCTGAGCCCTCTCTGAATCCGTGAAGGGTTTCTCGTTCTCCCGGGGTGCGAACCAGATTTTTAAGCCGTCATCATACTGCCGACTGCACATCCAAGCACCCCTGGTCATATTTTGGGAACGCACAGCCCTGGCCGACTCCACCGTGAGGGCTCCTTTGCCAGTGTCACCACAATATGCATTGACTTAAAAGATTGGGGTATTTTCTTGCCTGCCTTCCCTTCTCTCGCTCCTTCGCTCTCCCTCTTTCACTACCCCCCCCCCTCCTCCCCCCCCCCCCCCCCCTTCTTTCTCCCTCTTCTTTCTTTCTTCTTTTTCTTCCTCTGAGATATTGTTGGGTTTCACCGGTGGCTCTGCCTTGATCTCACCACACGAAGCAGCCCCAGTCCATCCAACGCGGAGTGCCGTGCAGAAGATAAGAGCAATAACGCAGAGAGGAGGAGGAGGAGGGAGAGGAGATGGTGGTGGTAGTTGGTGGTGGCGGGGCTGCGCGGATGGTCCTTTCCCCCTCTCACCCAGGCATGGTCAGATCGCAGCTCCCCATCTCCCTCCTGAGAAAAGCCCGTTGCCCCCGGACAGCTGCATGCCGCGTCCCCCGCTGCCGACGGACGGCTCCGGGAGGACTCCTCGCCTCCTCTTCCTCCCCGCCGCCGCGGCTCTCCTCTTCCTCAGCCCCGAGCCGCGCGGCACATATGCCTGCACCGCTGTCTCCTCTTTCTCCTCTCCCCCCTCCGCTCTAACTGGAGAGACGCTGCTGCAGGGCTCCCGGAGCGCTGCCGAGGATGCTGAAGAGGAGGAGGAGGAAGAGGAAGAGGAGGAGGAGGCTGCCGGGGCCGCCGCCGCTGCTGGTGACAATGGTCTGCGGCTGCCGCCGCTGCTGCCGCCGGGCGCGGTGTCCCCGGGCGCACGGGGCGGAACTGCCTGGCTGGGGGCCCCCGACGGGCACAGGCATCTTGGGCCCCTGGGCTAAGTTGCCGCCATCTTCGTCCTGAAGAAACACTTTTTTGGGGGGAGCTCTGCCTTTTGCGTCATCTCCTCCCGCGCCGAGATCTCTCTATCCTGGCGCATTGGCAGCAGCAGAAACTCTGCCTCCTCCCGCTTGAGGAGGAGGAGGAGGTGGGAGAGGCACATGGGCCCTCCAAAGGGCTTCCTCAGTGCAACTCTTTCTACTTGTGGCACCGAAGGGACTGGTTGGTACCACCCTCTAGCCCTCTCTCCTTCAAGGTCTCCTTCCCCTTCTGGCCCATGCCCGCACAGGATGGTGGCTGGAGCGTTCTGTCGCCGTGTCTTGTCCTTGCCAGAGTAGATCACAAATGGTGTATGAAACTCCAGGCACTGGATCCTGGCAGGTTTTGGCCCCACATTAAAATGCTTGAACACAGCTGCCTGTCTTTCAGCCAACTAGCTGGGAAGCATAATGCCCGTAAACCACAAGCTGTTCCCCCAAGAGAAGTTTTGCAAAGCCCTGGTCCAGCACAAGCTGGGTAAATACTGGCACTGGCAGACTTTTGTGTTACACCCTTCAGATCTCACTGCCTGAAGACAGAAGCAGAGAGAGCAGGCTTAACTCTCCCGCTAGAGTGATGAATCACAGATGAGCTCCATTCAGATTCACAACAGAGATCCATCTCTTTTTGGTACCAACCAGAAGGGTCTTTTGCTTAAATACGCATAGTTTTGTCACTGCTAAATTGCCTGCATCTTGCTTGCTGACACACCTTAATGTAACAGCAACAGAAAAACCTGGATCCCACGTGAGACAAGAGAAGGTGTCAGCTAGAGGTTGAACATTACCAGATGAAGACCTGGAGTTACAAGGTCTTCCTCTCAGGACATAAGGTGTGATATCTGGCCATAGCATAACCAAGACATGTATTTGAATTTCTCCACTGGACTGGGGTCCAGAAGCTTTGTCCACCCTGGGGTAAGGGAACAATTAGAACTGCTAGTGGCCATTGAACAAGGTCCACAATGTAGCCCAAATGGTGGCTTTTCTCCATTATTTGCTTATAGAAAGTTTTATTTCTTAACAAACATCGCTGACAGCTCTCTAATTTAGCTTCAAAAGGTGTAGTGGGAAGAAATCTGAGACTAAACTATCAGAGGAGGACAAAACTTGCACATTTTTCGACTGCAGCTGTTGTTAAATGAGGGGTGAGCTTACCAAGGAAAGTGATGGAATTTCCACATCAAGGCTGGATGTCTTTCAAAAGGAGATGGTATACCTCAAACAGAAGACACAGACCTGAGAGAGAAATTGCTGAGAGAGGTTCTATGCCCTGTGTTATGCTGGGGGTCAGAGCTCATTGTCATAATGGTCTTGTTTGGCCTTAAAAGATCTGAGTCAAATTCTACACTGAACGGAAGTTATCTGTGGATTTCATTTTTATAGACTATTTAAAGACACAAAAATAAGTACTAATATTTTAAGGAAAAGTCTACAGTACTCATTTCAGAACGCACGTTTGCAATTCTCAGTCAATCAGCTCACACCATCTGCTAATGGTACATTATTAATTTTGGTTTTGGAGCTTTGATTACAATGATTTGACACACCAGGCCTTGTACTCTATCTGCATTTTTGTAATACTTTCTGTTCTGGGACAAGACCATGACCAAGCTTTTAAAAGGGAATCAGAAGAACTTTATTTTTCTGACATACAGTGTCATTTAATTATACTTGTTTGGTTACATATTTTGTGGTGCAATAGAGGGACTGAAACAGGATGAAAGAACACCCAACTGGGATAAGCAGGTTCTTGACATCAGGTCTGAAATTTTAAGACTCTGCTCTATTCAGATAAGTAGCACTGGCCACTCAGTTGTTCTCTATTTGATAGCCGAACTCTGGGTGAAGGAGGTTGCTTTTAAAGTCCACACCTGCAAACAGGCTTAACTTACATGTTTTCTTAAAATGCTGCTTTCCTTTTGTCCTGTTGGGGAAATGAGAGGCAACTTTGCATTCCACTGGAAATTAGAAATGTTCTTTATCTCCTTAGCCATACTCTTTATCTCCAGATCTTCTAAAACATCATGTAAGATTGAATTCCTAAGTCTGTGCTCCTCTGTTTACACTTGTCTAGGATCAAAGCAAATGTACTTTTTAAGTCAATCTGCCTGTATTTTTTAGATATACTTGGCTTCTCAAAAAAATCCATTTTCACATCACGCATTATTTTCACACATTTCCTAACTTTTGTCTATAGTGAGAGTTCTTTTTCAACACCTAGTGATAAACTATAATAAGGCATTCAGCATTCCAGAAATGAGCACGTCCTTGCTTTTCCAGTGACGGTTTTCTGTAACAGAGAATGTGTCGTGCAGAGCTATTGTTTCGCCCGTTATGTTTCCCCCCAAAACTCCATTCCCTTTCCACCTAGCACGGTGAATAACTTACAATGTTAGCTGCAGCAGCTGGTTCCTGGTGGATCTGAACAGATGCAGTTCAGTTCTCTGGTGCCCCTTAGTGTTAGGTCTTGGAGCTCAAGGGAAAAAAAATAAGGCTGTAAAATACTGCCTGAAAATCAAGAAGCTGATTGTGCGGTGGGGGAAAGAATCTGAAATGTACACTGTAGCTGCTTTCTCTCAAAGCTCCTAAAACTTTGTTATCATAAAGGTGATCTAAATACCAGAATTTTATTTAAACAAGGTTAATGAACCTGTGAAAAACAGGGACAAACTTTCCCCAAAATATCATTACAGCAGTATGTCCCTATATTCATCATTCATCCTAAATAATTCTAGTGGCACAGAATATTGGCTTCTTTTTGAAATGACAGTTTTTATTGGGAATATTTATTACTTGTGTTCCAAAGCTTGGCAACTGTGAGAAGCTCATAGAAGTCTGTGTCCCTAGCTGGTGGGGTCAACAGATTTTTCACAGATGGATCTCCTTAAAGTGATGTGGTTCAGTTTCAACTCTGCCATACAGTGCTTCCATCAATACAATCAGAGCTGATATTTTTTAATTCTTTGACTCATCATATATATGATAGCTAATTTATTGAGCACTGATGACAGAATCTAACAGATGAGCATGCACAAGATTCAAGAGATTTGAAGCTGCTGCTTAACCTACATACCACGTGTTTTCTTCATGAAAGTACTTTAGCTTACCAAGCAGAAATAATTCCTGATGTGACATGTTAATGATAATAAACACTCAGAATAGAAGACTTCACTGTTCCAAAGTGAATGTTCCTTTTTTTTTTTTTTTTTTGCCTAATAACTTGCATACAGTAATTTCCTGCATTAGTCTCTTGCTGTTCTCTGACTTTTTGATACAAAATTATAAGGTCTTTCAGATAGTTTTAACAGGTGTGAGAGCCATGTCTTGTCTTTATAATGTATATTCTTTATATAAGAAACTCATTTTCTAATTGCTAAGTAGCACTTCTCTTTGTAAAATCTTGTGGCAGACTATTTTTAGAAGAGTAGATTTCATTTTATTTTTGGTTGACTGTATCTACTGATAGGAACATTTGTTGCAACAATTATTAACAGAAATACTCAGTTAAACCCTTGCATTGGAGTGTCATCCAGCACTTTTAATACCAAGTAAACATTATCAGGCCCTCTACTAGTTCGTCATATTGTTTTTCACAGGAGAAAAGAGCTGGTATTCAATAGGAATATCTAGACATTCTTTGCAGGCAAACTGATATGTCAGGTATGCACTTTAGCATCCTCAAGAGTTGTATAGTTTTAGTTTTATTTCTACTTCTTACAACAAATTGTGGGTGTCATTTTACCCATTACCTGGCAAGGGAGACAGAGATTTAATTATGTGTGTCTGTTTGCTAAGAATAATATCCATGATGGTTGTAAGATACAACCCTGAAGAGTTCATTTTATTTCCCATCACATTTCTGATGTTTTAATTACCCATTCAGTATTTTGCAGAAAGCTGAATGTCCTAGGTTCAGCAGTAGCAGGCATTTTTCTCCTTCTCAGTAGCTGCTGCAACACTGTGTTTTGACTTTCAGCCTGCGAACAGAGCTGATAACACAAATGTTTTAGTCTGACCAAGGACTTTCTGAGCCTCATGCTCTGCCAGGGAGGAGGAAGAGCTGGAAGGAAGCAAGAGACAGGACACCTGACCCAAACTGACCAAAGAGGTATTACATACCACAGCACGTCATGCCCAGGATGTAACAGGGAGTTACCTGGAAGGGCTGGGGCATGGCAGGGTTGGACGAGGTATCAGTTGGTGCTCGCTCAGGTGGGGTTGGCCGAGTTATCGGTCGGCTGGTGCTGAGGTGTTGTATTCTCTTCCCTTGTTATTTCCTTTATCATTATTATTATTGGTGGTAGCAGCAGTGGTTTGTGTTATACATTAGTTACTAAACTGTCCTTATCTCAACCCATGGCAGTTGCATTCTTTCGATTCTCCTTCTCATCCCTCCAGGAGCAGGGGGAGGGCAAGAAGCGGGGGGGAGTGAGCTGTGTGGTTGGGTTTAAACCACTACACTGAATTTTTGTGAGAAAGCTTCAAGCATCTGGGCTTGATTGCCCCAAAGCAATGGGAAATTTATGTTAATGTTAGCAGGCACCGAAGCTCCTAATCCCTGTTTAAACAGCTTTTAATACAGATTTTAAGATTCTTATGCTCTCCTTCGTTCCCACTTTCCACATTACCTTCAATTTTGTCCTTTTGGCTTGATTTTTTTAAGCTTTTCTTACAAAATTAGAGGATTAATTATCACCCAGTAAGTTATAAAGGTTTGTCAGACTGTATTTTAAAAGGCTGTGCAGTACAAACTTGGAAGATATTAATGTTTTTAAATTGATTGAATTATCTTGCAGATGTTTGCTCTGTATCCTATGGGAGTTCTGTTAGAAAATGAGAACATGTTTTTTGTTGTTGACATTTTCAGCCATGGAACAATGAGCGGATAACATGGGATCTGGAAGTCTGATAATTTCTCTCCAAAAACTGTTGGTCATCTTTATCATGACATCTTTATAATGAAAGCTCAGTCACAATATTACATCCAGCTGGTATATTTGGGTGTAAGTTAAAATGAACTGAGGCTATTCTTCATTAACTGAAGCCATCAAACAAGTGAATTATAACTTTTGCACATGACTGCAGAAGGAAGAGAATAATATAAATGTCTCGCACAAATTAGCCTGTGTCTGTTAGACTAAGGTCTGATCCAAAGCATGCTGAGATCAGGGGAAAAAAATGCAATCAGTTTTTAAACCAGGCTTGTAGAAAGAGAACAGACAGAAGAATAGATTCCCCCCATATGGGAATGGAAGAAAAAGGGTTGAAAGAACCACCAAAAGTTAGATTACAGCTTTTAAAATATTTTTCCTTCTTTCCCTCTCCTAATATAATATATATATAACACTAATTACATGCATTTGTTGTCTTCTAATAAATGTTATAGCCTGATTATATGGTTTTACAGACCATAAAGGTATGTAAAGGTACCTTATCAAAGGTATGCTTTTTAATCTTTTGTGCTTGGTTGCCTTATGAATATGCCACCCATTCCTTGTGTCAGGCTTCATCTCACAAGAAAGAGATAATACCTTTTTCTCAGTTATACTCTTTTATAATCTTTTTTCCTTAATAAAATTAAGAAGCAATGTGTGCATTATGTAAAAAGTCTTCAGTTTGGTTGATTAGCCAAATAGATTTAATTTGCTCTCTCTCACTCTCAAAGAAAAAAGAAAATAAAGGGTACTTTTAGATATAACTTCACTGTTTTATTAATAATCTGGTTTTCTGTTTAAGCATGTCTTAAAATATTTATCAACTTAAGTTATAATATCTGCATTAGGTAGGTTTTCTTTGTGATGTATTGATACGCTGCTATTCCAGAATTCACATTAACTTATATTTGTAGCCCGTTTCCACTCTTGCCTGTGATATGAAGAATGTGGAAAAAAGAGAAAGAATTAACCCAGGTAATAATGTAGGTTACCAAGTAAACTTCTCCCTGCTTATTACCCCACATTTTTTTGCAGTTTTCTGGAAAATGTGCCATCCTAGAAAGCTCTTTTCAGACTGATCATTCAAAAGTTTGGTAGTATCTTTATGTTTTGAGTCCTTATGGCTGCAGTGTCACTTTTAAATGCATTTGAGAGTGTGGGCATGCAGGAGAGAGATCTAGCAGATTCCAGTCGGAGGTTGTCACAGCTGGGGGTTTCTTTTGACCAGAAGAAATACCCCTACTAATAAAACATATGTAATTACGCATAGTTTTGATACAGAGCTTGACCATATGTTGAACAGTTGTACCTGTAATATACATATTTGTCTTTATTTATATATTTTTATATATATCCTCAAAAATGTAAACGGTTTTAACCTTTAATCTCATCTAGCCTTAGATATCTGGACTTAAGCATTCAGTCAAAGGTTATCTTTTCATCATCTTGCTAATAAAAAGATAGACCTATCACTAGGGCACAGCTTATTCCATTCTTAAATAGGTGTCTGTGACAGACACTCTTGTATGACAAGTCATCTGCCATATGAATGAACCATACGTACATTGACACTCCTTATTTTTTGACCCAGGAGTATCCTTTTCCACCGAGCTGTAATATCCTGTATTCTGCTAAGTGGCTGCAATGCCATCTGCCCAGGAGGGAGAGAGAAGGTGGTTAGTTTTTCCTCCCTGCCTCCCCTGCCTTATAGGGTGTTCCTGTGAAGAAGGCATGTGACTGAAATTGTAGGATGACTCAAGCTCTTGCAGCCTTCTTGGAGTCATCCCACAATCAGTTTAATGTGTCTGCTGTGAAGCCAAATGTCTCCTTTTGTCTGCAACATCACCAGCAATTCTCTAAACTTTGGCTTCTTTTTTATACTCCTTAGAAGAGATTCAGAGAATTGAGTGCAAGCTGCAATTAAAGAGTTCCTGGGATTTTTTGCTTCCTTCACTGTTTAGATGGGACATGATTTGGCAAAGCACCCATTACCTCTTCCTCAGCATCTCCATTTATAAACAGGAGAGGATGTGAGAATTAGCTAATGCCTGCAAAGTGTTGTTTTAAATAATAAAAATAATGAATTTACCTCTTGATGGGCTACTGTGTAGGTCAGCATATCGTGTTGTTTCTTATCTCATTTATCTTCTAAAGACTGAATATTTGTTATTGTTTTGAATTTGGTTGCTCTCCTTTTCTAAGTGGCATACATACCTTAGAAAAGGAGAGCAACCAAATACCTTTGTGAATAAAAAAACTAAAGATTTTCTACAAGAAGTATCTCGTTCAGTTCTTTCTCAGTTTTGGAGTAAATGAACAGTGTTGCTTCTCTTATTTACCAATAAGATATGTTACTTAGTATTTGGTGATATATTACATTTTCATCACATTACATTGCTAGGAAAACAGAGCTTCATTTTCATGCTTTTTTCTGGCGGGGGCGGAGACAAAGAAAAGAACTGTAATTATACTTTATTCTCCTAATTCGTTTCACTAGGTCTTAAATTTAACTCATATATTCTGCTGAAGTTCATTTTTCTTCTCTTTCCTTTCATCTTGTTCTCTTTTTTGCTCCTGGATACAGCACCCGGTGGCCAGCTGTGGCTGTGTTATATCCACTTCCTCCCATAGCACCAGAGCAAATACAGCTTCCAGCCCGTTACCTAGCGTATTCAGAGCCTTGCTGCGGGCAGGCAGGCAGTCTCTGCCTCTAAGTGCCACCATTACGGCTATAATTTGCTGGAAGCCACAAATACTCCTGGCCCAGGGCCAGTGCAAGGGCACTGTGTGTTGCTGAGGTGACCGGGTGCTCTCAGAGTTCACAGACCATCATTTCACATGGTGTTGACTGACTGCCACATAAGGGCTTCATGAAAATGTAAGAGAGAAAACACTTCAGGGGGGCAGTGAATGATTTTCAGCTTCTTCATGGTATTTCTCTAAAAATATTGGTGCGATTTCTCCGCGTCATTTTTTTTTTTTTTTTTTTTTTTTTACATTTCTCGTAATTACTTATAGGAGAAATACAGGTTGTTGTTTTGTTTTTTGTTTTTTTTTTCCTTTAAAGCCTAAATTGCAGAGCAGAAACCCTTTTAGGACACAAAGAAAAATGCAAAAACGGGAGTCACCGCTGTACTTTAGATACTGCCAGAGAGGGAATTTGCTAAAGTGAGACAGTATGTCTGAGGCCGTTCCTTAGTCAGTGTAGAGAGAGAGCCTCCTTTTCAGGCAAAAGTTTTAATTAGACCCCTTCCCTGCATCACCCTGCAGAAGAACCTCTGTATTCTCTGTTCATAGAGCCTCAGGAGGGAGCTTGTTTAGACTGGTGCCAGACTCCTCACCAGAGTCCCTGAATTGCAGGGAACCCAAGTTAAAATCAAGAGAAGAGGTAATAGGTGGTTAATAGACACGCAGGATCAGGAAGCATTAAGCATGCTATGGTAGTAAAGATGTAGTCAAGGAGTAGACCATCATTCATACTGACATTACTGAAAATTGGAGACTTGGAGACTCCTTTTTGAAATGGAAAACTATTGGTTGGTTGTTTTTTTTTTTAATAAGTAATTTTTTAGTAGTAGTAATATTAAAATAAATGTTTCTGGCTTCCCTATTTATCAACTGCTGTGAAATCTGCATTCTTTTTTTGTCAGTCTGAACTTTCTGCAGTGACTATATTGACAAAACAGGACAGATTTGAGGATTCAAACCAGAGAAGCTTGTGTTGCCCATAAATGGTGTCAGAGCAGACCAAAATAAATGATCTTTTGGCCTTCAGGTTTTAAGTTTACAACTAGAGTGAATATACTCCTGCCTTAATGTGTTTTAAAAGCAAAATCAACATAACTAAGTTAAGAAGTGGCAGAAAGAAAGGACAAGAATAGTGAAGAATTTGTTTTGTTTTATATATACCATGATATGGAGAAGTTAAAGCTCTTGATGGAGAAATCCCATTAAAAAATGTGGAGTTAGGACTTGAAAATTTATAGTTTTTAGTAGCATCCTGACAGAAGCTTCATTACTTAATTGCAATTTGTCTTACCATTCGGGTGATGATGCTACAAGTGAGCAAATGAGTACTCCAGAAATGATGGAATATTTTTAATATCAGACATTTTAGAAAAGTTAATCAGGTGTTAAAAGTTAATCAGATGTTTAGACAGTATGTAGGAGACTGAACGTTTATTGTATGCTACTGATGCACAAAACTGGTCTATGTACTTTACATAACTTCACTTTAGAGGCTTTGTCATATTTTCTAGGCAACTTTCTCAGTCTTTAGGTGCTGTAATAGTAGAAGCATATACACTGGTGGCTCTTAGGGGAAGCAGGAGTTATTTTGTAGGAGCTAATTTTAGCCCAATAAAGACTTTCCTCCTACTTGCCAAAAAAAAAAGGGGGGGGGGGAGGGAAGCTCTTTCAGGGTGATTCAGAGCATTAAAGTTTAGCTCTCCAGTGCCCAAGTTATTTGGGGTATAGAAATTAAAGCTTTTAGTTTAAGGTGCATTTGAGAATGCTGCTCTTCATTTAATGCACAAAATTGTCCATGCACAACCTTTTTTTTTTTTCTTCCTGCAAAAGAATGTATTGAAATGCATTTAATGTATTGAATGCAAGCAAGAATGTATTGAAAAGTTCTTTTTTAGGCATTAACCATGTCTGTTAGTAATTTTGCATTATGAAGAATGAAAACTATATGTTCATCATAAGCACATGCAGTCACCTGTTTTGGGGAAGAGATGGGAAAGGTAATCTGCTCTTGACTGTGAGCAGGTGTCACAGCTTATGCCCCTCACCTACCTGTAGTTATTGATATCATGTATTACAGATGTTTTGAGCCACTGAAAAGCAAAAAGCACAAACCTAAGGTGAATTTGGGAATTTCTTTTCCTTCCACACATGTAACCACTCCAGGCTACCATGACAGCAGAGAATCTAGATTTGAGGGTTTGATTAAGGAGTTTCACCTTGTGAAAATGTTTCTATAGATGCTATTCATGTATTGTACAAACATACTTCATTTTAGGCAGAAGGAAAAGCAAAGGAATGTAAAACCACCTTAGGGTTCACAGGAAATTTTCTTGTATGGAATTAAGCTTCCTCAGTTGATCGTAATTTAGTAGTTCTTCAGTTCCTGAATTAATCAATGTTTGTGCACCAAATAGGGGCACAAGTTTTCCATATGCAGCAAAAAGTGGTTCTGTCATTATTCTGATGTAATAACAAACAAACATACAATGCAATTCTAATGCATAAACATAAAAACATTTAAATTATAAATAAGGTGTTGTAGTTATGAACTTGGATACTTTATTACTAGATCATTTCCGTCAGTGGGTCTATAAGAATTTCCTGAGTAGTCTGTCTGTTCTCATTCTAAACATGGAATAGTTATTCAGACTGGATAACACACAGATAGTTTGGGCCTTATTAATAATTCAAACAATTGTATTTTAAATTGTGCTTTTAATTACATAACTAACTAAACAATATTAATTTTGAAAGGACTGCATAATTCTTGGATATGTTCTGTACAATTTCTCAATGAGACATCTGCCCAGATAAGTATTTCTCAAAGCTTTCCCTTAAATCTAAGCTGGCAAGGTGGGCAGAGTACGAGTTTTGTTATTAATTAAAACTATCTGCATTAATTTACAATAAGTTAATTCCTCTGCCTGTATAAAGCCTGCATTTCTTGTTATGTTTTGCATTCCCATAAATAAGCTAACTGTATTTCTGCCTCTTTCTTTTTAACCACTTGTTCTCCTAGAAAATACACATGTTTTGAAGGATTAATCAGAAATACAGTTTGGAAGTCCCTATTGTACTACAAAGACCTACACCTCCATGCAATCATTGTTGCCATACATCCACTGTAATTTTATCTGTAAATGTGTATCAGCCAAATATCAGACTAAATGATTGATGGATATTTTTCAGAAAGCTGCAAAATATGGGTGAAATACTATGAAGGATTATTATTTCATAAATAACTTTGCGGTTATATTTGGGGTTTTTTTCCTCCATAAATCCATCTGTCTTTTGCTCTCTGAGCATGGACAAACTGTGTGGCTATGAAAGTTACAAGTTAGGGCTAGAGAAATTAATAGTGAAGTTTACTAAAATATATTGAAAAAATAGAGATGTTTCATTGAAATGACAACATACTTTATTATGTTTTTATCATGTTATAGTATGAGTCAGTGATAAAAGTGATGAGCAAGAAATGGGATGAAAATAGTGTCTATTTGGACAACAGTTGCCATCACAATATCTTCATAATTACTGTGCTGAACACCACAGTGCATCACCGTCATCATCATCATTGTCACTGTCATCATCATCTTCATCACCATCACTGGTTTCATGCAAACTTTCTCTGGTGGCAGTGCTAGTTTAACATCATCCCATTTCTTCCTCTAAGTACTTTTCCTGTCCCCTTACTTGGTTCATTGTTGTGTCCCTCTGGGCAAAACAACCATTGTTCTGCAAACTGGACTAGTGAAATGGTGATAGTAACCCAATTCTGTTAAGTAGTACAGTTCATTGTCTTGTTAAGCAAACGGTGCAACTGAGTGCAACACAAGGAAAGCTACAACACAGTGACAGAAACCTATTTGAACAGCTTTGTGACTGAGGAATTGTGTTTTCAAACTTAGCCTGAGAGAGTTGCCTTGCGGAAAACAGAAATATGACTTTTTTTCAATATCATTAAACAAATATGCATGAAGGGCTCTCAATTTTCAAACCATTTAATTAAAAGACTATGTCAGTTTTAAAAGGGGATCTGGGAATATGCAGATAATGCAGAAATGAAAGGCTTCTTCAAGTAGGAGAACTTACAAGGCTGTAAGATGAGGTGGAAAACTAAATTCTGGGGGGGGTTTACTTCCTGAAAAAATTGGACAACATTTTGGATTCTTACTTCCAAATATTTTTTAAGCAATCTATTTATATTATAGAAATAATACTTTGGTTTACAGTTCCAGTAAGTAAGCCTGATCAATTCACTGCACTAGACCCTCCTGGTTTATTTTCTCTCTTGTTACCACCCCATCTTAACTGGTTTTGCCAATATTCCACTATATATGAGTAAGCATATACTGCGAAACAAAGCCAATTCTTAATTGGAATTCTTAAATAACTGCTTTCTATGAGTTCATGCACCCTTCCTAGAGATTTTTAACTGACTTAGTTTCCAGCACAAACATTCACAGGAAATGAATGATGAAATAGGAAATATAGAGAAGCATTAGTTGGACGGGCTTTCTAAGCCAGGAAGAAAAGCTACATCCTGTGTCTTGTCTGCACAAACATATTTTGACAATATAAAATTTCTGAACAAGCTATCAAATGTGGAAAGTTGTTATTAAATAAATATGAACCACAAAAATTTCAGGAGCCCATGATCAGTTAAAAAAAAGTATCTCTCAGACATGAAAAACAAATCAAGTAAATAGTGTGTTATTGTTTCTGCAGACCTAATTATACATTAGCACTTTGTTAGGGATTTTCCAGCTGGCCTGTTTTCACTACCTCTGTATAAATTCACTTTTTTCCTCCTTGCTCATGCAAATATATCTTACGTGCAAATATACCTTATTCTCTGCTCCCTTTCCTCTTTCTAAAGATAGACTATAATAGTATTGCTGCTTGAATAACAGGGCACTTTCATTATGTGATCATAAAGATGGTTTGCCTGACTTTTTGTGTGAGCAGAACCATTGAAATGCTCTGTGAGGGTTCTGAGTAGAACATCTTGCAGTACTCTAATCTGAGGAGTATAAATTGCTGAACAAAGTCTGTATCAGCCAGGAGTAGTTGCAATCACTGTGTCAACTGTCCTTTATTTTACTTAACTGAGAACCACTGTAAGAGATTACCTGTTTTGGAAATCACCTTTGAAATTAAGCATTCACTCCACTTATTCCTTGGAAGAATTCACTGGCCCTGTCACTGCAATTGTCTCTGCTTGGACTATGAGTACTAACTACACAATATACATGTTTCACTGACTAATTCTGCACCAAGAATATGAAAGCTTGTGGTCTACCCATCCTTCCTATTACCTACGTAGTCTCCCAAAACAAAGTATCCTTTTCCCAACTGCTAGTTGGCTGACACAGGCCCTGTGATCTCACAAAGTATATTCCACAAGATCTTCATGCTGTCCTCTGGCCCATGCATGGCAGACAAGTTTTACCTGCATGCATCACATGCCCAAATCAGCAGTCTGTGCTGTGTCTATGTGCAGGATGCATATGTTACCTTGCACATAATACCTGTCTCCCGTAACGGAGATTTGGCACTCTGGAGACAGTGCCCCACTGGTGGGATATGTGGGGCAGCAAACAGGATGATCAGAAGTGGGTGGAGAATATCCATGTTCCACAGTCATTCTCTACAGAGAGCCCTGGCCATCTTCTAAGTCCACCCAAGTGGAGAAATGAGTTGCCATCACCTTCTGAACCTTTGCTGCCTCTGACTATCCAAAGTCTTTCCTGGAAAAACAGTCTTTAAGTCTGGCACTGTTAGCTATGCCTGTGAATCCCATCACACCAGATACCTCAACATACTCTGCTCTCCACAGGTGAGACAAAATGGCAAACCTGGTTAAAAGTATCAGCCTATGTGTGGTCCTTATTCCGTTCTTCATCAGGGCAGAAGTTACCTGCTCATTACAGTTGTGAGTTTTGAGGTTACTTAAGGACAATCACAAACTTTGCTCACTTGAGTCCTGATAAGTCTTGGAGAAATCTGCATTCAGCCACCTGACTGAAGAAAGGTTAGTCTTGAGAGACAGGATGGACAATATGGTACTGAATGCTAACTGGATCATCAACTCTATGCCCAAGGACACTTACAAGCCATTCTGACAGGAGGCATCATATCTGGACAAGATCCTTTGGCTCTTTTATGTCTGTCCCAGAAGTGAGTGAGAAGGGGATTGGAATGTGCATGTTGCTATCTGAGCAGGGTATAGCTTCACTGAAGGTCTCAAGAGCAACTGAAGAAGCAATGCAATGAGCCCTTTCAGCCTTCCACCACCACCTGTCAAAAAGTGGATCTGACTCCTCTTCCGTTCCCACACTTCTCACACTGGGAATCATTGCCAGTTCCTGGCTTCTCCATTCATCTTTCCATGGTCTTTTATTCAGAGAGTTTTCCTGCCCACATCCTTCCCAAGCCCTTCCATATCTCTAAGAGCTACAGAGTCATAGCCTGCTTACTTCTATTCCCTTGATCCTTCTGTTCCTTCTTTATCCACAACTTTTCTTTGCCTCTCTTCTTTCCTCCACATTTTACACAGCAAAAAATGATAATCCTATCCTTCCTCTTCTAGAGGTACTTAACATGCAGGGCAATGTCTGACCAAGACTCTTGATTGTTGTCTCCATTCACATCCTATCCATAATCCTGTATCTTTGATCTCTACCTAGACTACCCTTACAAAGACATCTGCATATCTCAATAGACAGCAACTTCTATTTTAACAAAGCCTTTTACACAAATCTAAACTATGCATATACTTTGCTTTGACAGAAATCAATAGAATTTGGGAAGAGGAAAAAGCATGAAAAAAAGCCATCCAGACTTCGGAAAAATTAATAAAAAGGAATTTTAGGGGCAATGTGTGGTGTCTTTCATCTCAAAGTGTGTGGGTGGCAGTAGGCTGTGGTAGGCACCTACCTGGGGGGAGTCACTGAGGATGTACCTCTGCCACCCTTCCCAGTGAGGTGAGGCCCTCTTAGAGGTGCAGGAATGCTCAGTCAGGAGCAGAATCTAATCTACCATGAGGGTGCTCCCTTTCTTCCTCAGACCCTGAGTTGATGCCTTGAGCCACTCCCTGCTATAATCACCTTCTGACAGAGGAAGACAGACCAGAGTACCCAGTGGATCACTTCATATGGGCTGCATCTCTCACTTTGTCCTGTTTGCTTTCAGACCAGTGTCTAGAGTAACCCTATGGTTGTGCTAAGAACATCAGATGCAGTCACATAGCACATACGAGGGAAGAGGGTGGACACAGAGAATAAGCTGCTGCAGCAGCAGTGTTCTACAGGTGGAGACAAATTCAGGAAAGACTGTTTTTTTGTAGGTATACTTCTTCTAGAAGGACATGGAAGAAATGTGCAGCTGTCTAGCTGTGAAGCAGTACCATTTTTAAAGATGGTGCCAACCAGCTGGAACACTCAGTGTGGTTGTTTGCTGCCATGTTTGGGTGCTGTCAAGGCCAGTCTTATTCAGGAGACCTATGCACAGGAAAACAACATTATCTGTGATCTCAGCACATGTGGGTGATGATGGGGGTGTAGCTGCTGAGATACAGACTAACTACCTGGCAGCTGCTGTTTTCTTGACTTCAGTTTGGCTGGCAGGCTGTGCATTGAGACAATTCCCTTCCCTCCTTCAGGTACAATGTCTGTCTTTGCGTTTTCTGCGTGGGGTCAACAGACATTGTACTAGTCTGAGCTGAACCCAGAACACCATTATCTCCTTCACTCCTTTCTAACAAGTATAGAAAACTAATGATCACTCCTCACTGCTTCTCCTGGGCTCCTCAGCTCAAGCCCAGGTGGAAGGTAGCTATGGCAGCTATACCAAACTGTATCAGGTGACTGTGTGCCCTGACATATGCAGCTTCCCTGGTTTGTTTGGGTGTTTTTTTCAAATCCAAATCTTTTTCGAATCCAAATCAATTCAAATCTTGTCAATCAAGACCAATGTTTTGCATCTTATCTCCATATAAGAGACAATGGAAGGTCTTTGCTATTCCTGTTATTCTTCTCACTCTTCTCAAACAGCTCTCTTGCTGCTTTTCTTTTGGAGCTGATGAGACTAGTACATGGCAATGTATGCTAGATTAAATTGCATCACTTGATTTTAGGGAATTGTATTATTATTAGGGGATTATTATATTAGTATTAGGGAATTCTAGTATTCTCTACCTTATTCGATGTTTCTTTGCTTATGCAACCTACCATCTTGATTATTTTTGACTACAGGTGTACACTGAGTTGTCTGCAGTAATAACCTGGCACATTTCTCATTTTGATGCACATAAGTTTTCAATCCTGTGAAGTATTTGAGTAATTTTTAATTTCTTTTTTTCACAAGTTGCATTGTTTTGCATTGGAGTTGTATTAAATAAGTTTAGTATTACTAATTAAAAAAAATATTTTTTCTACCTTGTTCAAGTAGGTAATTTATATTGTCAGTATTTATTGTGATTTCCTTTGGTCCTGGTGTCCTGTACACTTTAATTGCTTTTGGCAAACATAAGGAAAGCTAGAAGGCCAGCACCAACAATGAAAAGATGTGACTCTTACTTTAAAATGTGTTGGTGAAAATAAAGACAAGAATATTCTAACACTTGCTACAGCTGTGCTTATGTTCAAGGAGAATTGATCACTTAATGCAACACAGAGTAGATGAACAAGTACTTATGACCACCTGGAATCTTAAGATTGGAGATGCAATAACCTCATAGTAGGTATGTTTATTGGCATCTCACCTGGACATAGGAAAATGATACACAATTGTTTTCAATTAGCTTATAATCTCCAAACGAGACTGGAGACTTTTTTGTACCCAGCATCAGAACCTATGCATTTTGAGAGGAGAAAATTAGCTAACACTTGGAATATTAAAAAATACGTATGTGGAGATATATAAAACCCATATTAAATAGCATCTGTCTGACTCAGCTGAGTTTATTTTACAAAACCTATGTCATTTAATTCCAATGCCTGTTCACCCAAAACATACAAAGAGACACATTCTTCATTTATGTTTTTCTGAATATTCAGAACAGTTACTTTCTCTATGAACTCTTAATTCCTGAGCACTGGTTGAAGGGTGGTATGGACCCAGAATTTACAAACTTCCATAAAGGTCTTCACCTTTGCAAAATCTCAGAACAGGATAAGTTTATACACTTTATATAGAATCAATACCCCTCCCTTTTTCTTTTTTTTTTTTTTTATTTTGTCTTTCCTCCTTATTTAAACTCTGCAAAAATAATCTCATTGGGATTTATAATATTGTAATGTTGTTTGGTTTGGTTTTTTTTTTTTTCCAGTCATCCTCAACTCTATCACAGAAACTAATTTTTTTTTAAAGCGAGACACTGAAATCCATAATTTTTCCATTAACATGATTGTCCTAAACATCTGATAACTTCCTTACATTTTATTTAACCAGGTCATTAGCCGGATTGATTTATCACTTTTTCTGAACACCTAATTATTTTGAGAATGTACAGCATCTCTACTTGTCAAGTATTAGCTCTCATTTTGGTTTAATTTAGCTTCTGGAACTCCTCTAATAATACCTTCAAATATGTCTTCAATCATGTTAAAAATCTTTCTATTTTTTGCTGGTTCTTGTCTGAAAATTAAAATTGCAAATAGGTGAAAAAAAATCTCCACAGTTTTTACATGTGAAAAAAAAGTTAAAGGTAGAAAAGAGTAAAGGAACTTAACTACTAAGAAATATGGCATTTGTGAGAGCTACTTTTCAATCTCAGTAGAATCTCAAGTGAAGAATACTGTGTTGATTTTATTAAACAAAAAATAAAAATACATTTTGAACAAAAAAAAAAAAAGAAACAGACTAAGAAACAAACAAAATGCTTTTCATAATAAATTAAGATCTTACAAGCAGTTTAACCTAAAAAATGGTTCTAGTAATTTATAATGTGATGGGGGAAAAATTTGTTGGAATTGGAATGACGTGGTTATACTTGGTTTTGTTAGTTCAGCTTAATTGTTTAAGACATCTGCTCATGAATTAAATGGATGATGCACTTTTTTTTGAAAGGGACTAAGTGATTGTCTTTAGCTATTGCTAGGAATCATGTTTGACATAATTTCTGTTGAATTTCATAAAAGTGTTTTGAGTTGATACTTAACATGCTTAAATGAGCTTACTCTTGCAGAAGTTTGTGTTTCAGAGTTGAGTAATTATTATAGATAAAGATATACTTAAAATCTTCATTCACTCTTGTATTCCATTAAAAGGAGACATACACTATTTTTTTAACTGTATTTTTGCTTATTTTTAGTGATATGAATAGAAATCAAAGCAAAAGTAACATCATGAGAACCAAATGATGCCAAATACAAAAGTCAGGCTGGTATTTTAACCAGTTTAAATTATTAGAAAGTAATTATGATTTCTGATTTTCTGTCAGACAGAAAACTAGATGTTTTTTGCCTCGACATGTAATGCTTAAATTTGATCAGGTTGACTCCTGAGTTATGATTCATCTGATCAAATGCAGACAACCACCTTGCATATATTTATTTCTGAGCTGGTCACTTTTGGATCACTCCATAGTCACCTCAGAGAAATAAGTACTTTGACAGTAAAATTTATCTTATCCTTAAGTAGGTATCTACATCAACTTGGATGAATTGCACTTTGGTAGTGTCTATTTCTTGGCATTGACTATAGTCTTCAGTGATTTGTATGAATGCATATATTCTAAACTGACATAAAAAAAAACCCAACAACTGATTTTAATCTTAGACTGCTTGATTTCATGTGTTCATTTACACAATTAGTATAGCCTATTTCAGCCAATATTAGCAATAAAAGCAGAGCATACTTATTGAAGGTTTATTTCCATGGTCTTTAATACAGCCAATGGTCAATATAAAAATCTTAATGAAAAGATATGAAGTGGAATACACTACAGAATTAAAAATAAAACCCAAAATTATAGTGAAATAAAGTGCATTTTCATTTGTTTAAATGGTCTTACTTTACAAAAAACAAATTCTTAATTACTTCAAGTTTGTTTTCTCAGTATGTAAGAAGTCTGGTTTGTAGTCATCCTTATTAACTGGACTAGATTTGATGTTCAGGTTTTAATATCTTATCAAGATTATAGATGGCCTGACATGTTTCTACTCTGATCTTGGGAGGTGGTAAAGCAAGGATTTCTGTGAGCAAACTGATTACTCCTTCAGATCCCACAGAAGTTGTGATGATGAGTCAGACCAATTATATTGTTCGAAGTAAAATTTCCAGAATGGCTCAGTAAATTATGAGTCCTAGTTTCATTTTTCTGAAACTTTTCTGTTATAAACAAAAATAAAGTTACTGTCTTTAAGTGATGTTAAGTGAAGTTCCTTTCCATTCTGCCATGTTACCTGTCTCCAGTAAATTCCTGGGGGTTTTCTGGTACTGTCTCTAGATAGTGTATATTATCCTATTTAATGTGTGTAGAAACTAGGCTTGCAAGAGAGAGCAAGAATAAGACAAGTTGGCAGAATGTGAGAGACATAAACTAAAATGATATTTAGTCAAAATATTGCATGGCTTTTTCTTTTTCATTAAAATTCTGATGAAAATTTTCAATCTTACTCATTAATTGAACTATGTTGCTTGTAACAATCAGTCCCAGCGCTGGAATCTGAGTAATACAGATGGATTTTTTATCTTCAATTATTTAACAATTCATAAAAATGGATTTGCAGGATAATTAAAGTTTGGAGACCTGAAAAGACTCATGGAGACGCTCATCATCTGTCCTGGGTTTAGCAGCAGCAGTCGTTCTTTCTCCTTCTTAGTAGCTGGTGTAGCGCTGTGTTTTTGACTTTCGGCCTGGGAACAGAGCTGATGGCACCAGTGTTTTTAGTTACTGCTCAAATGTTTAGACTGGCCATAGGACTTTGTGAGTCTCATGCTCTGCCAGGGAGGAGGGGAAGCTGGGAGGAAGCAGAGACAGGACACCTGACCGAAACTAACCAAAGAGGTATTCCATACCACAGCACGTCATGCCTGGGGAGGTAACTGGGAGTTACCCAGAAGGGCACTCTCTGCTCAGTCGGGCTCGTTTCGGCGGGTGGTATCTTATTCTCTTCTCTTGTTATTTCTCTTATCATTATTATTATTGGTGGTAGCAGTAGTGATTTGTGTTATACTTTAGTTACTGGGCTGTTCTTATCTCAACCCGTGCGAGCCACATTCTTTCAATTCTCCTCCCCATCCCTCCGGGAGTGGGGTTACTGTCAGGAGTGTGGACTGCGTGGCCTACTTGTCAACAGTCTTTAAATCACGACATCATCTTGCTCATAGACCATTATTTTTTCCTTACTGTATCAATCAGCACATTCTGAGGTGTCTGGAAGTCTGGACCCCCACTTGTCAGCAGTGTGTTATCCATAATTAAACCAAGGGGCAGAGAAATTACAACTGCAACTGAACAGTCATCAGTACCCATATTTCTGTTGGTAAACTCAAGTCCTATAAGGGTTGATGTATCTCTTTATGGGAAGGTACAGAACTTCCTCAGTCCTGTCATCATGTGACTGCTCAGGCTCTACTGGAAGCCCATATTCCAGAACGGTTCAAAACACAGGTATTACCCTGCCTGTGTTTCCAGAAAGGAGATATATGTATTTACATACACATTTTTGGGAAGTGCCTATCCAATTCAAGTTCATGCAAAACAAAGAGGAGTGACTGAGGCAAGAGAAAAAGTTCAGTTTCATATCCTAAAACCTAACATATTCCCCTGGGAAATGAGAATTCAGAAGTGACTTGCAATGATTTAACACTCTGGTAAGATATTCAAAGACATAGAAGAATGCTCTTCAATATAAATGTCTTTTGAAAGGAACAAGTGGCCTTGTTTCTTGGCGTGATATATCCCAGAGGAGATTTTCAAAGCCTTGTAACTGCCATTTGTATGTGATATCATACTATATGCTGAACTGGTGTTAATGGTTTTGAACATCCCACTTCTTCATTTGCACCTTTTACAAAATATATAATAGAAACACAGTAAAAGAATAATAATACTAATCAAAACAGTGCAATGAATAAGAATTAAAGAATAATTATTCTTTCTAATATTTCCATTTGTGAAGATGACTTGGTGGGAAGACTTACTTCCTATCTCTACCAGGAATCAAAAATGTAGTTTCAGACCCCAGGAGAAATAACTAATTTCCTGAACCCGAAAGTCTTCTAGGCTTGACATTTTCAACAAGACACCTCTTCTCTGCAGGGCTGAGACTTCCATTTTAATCTTCACCAAGAAAATCTTTCCTAATTCAAAAGTCACTAGCTGCTAATCAGCAGTTGTAATAAGCTTAATGCGCCCCTCAGAGGAAAGCCCATCCCTGATGGACAGAGTCTTAGACATTTTAGTCCTGGTTATTATCCAAGCAGCCTTTATAAGTAGCTGCTAGGTCTCTCTTCTTCTTTTTTTTTTAAACAACAAGACCTCGCACACATTCTGACAATTTATTCTTCTGTTTGGAGCAGCTTGGCCGCATTATTTCTCCAGTTTCAGCACAATGAAAACAACTTACATGAGCTGTCAAGCCTTATCATTCGAATAACTCCTAAACACTTCACCACAGAAAGTAAAACATGGTGATTAATACTCTAACATCTGTTGCACATTGTCATGTATCCTGCAATTGCCAACCAGCTAAAATGGCAACACATTTTACAGCCAGATGTGTCAAGCTCTTATCTGCTTCTTCACTGGAATTCTAGGAAATCTAAGCCCCCACATCACTTATATTCTAAAAGTTAAGTCTAAGAATCGAAAGACTTCTCTCCAAAGAAGATATGGAGTGTGCTTTGTCAGAGCAGAGTGTTAATGTCCTGCTTTAAGCTTCTTTTATCTAATGGAAGGTGCAGTTTTAGAAACATTTACTCACAAAACGATTGAGGGGAATGCCTCAAGACGTTCCAGCTTTGATGGATTATATAGTAGAGGGAAAAAGATCAGAAATCACCCATAATATTTGTTTGGTCTGATGAAATCAGTTTATTAGAAGGATTTCTACAGTAAATGAGATATGTGATTATGAATACACCACCCCAGCTTCTGACACCAAACATTTAATGAACTTAAATGCTTTTTTAAGAAGCATGTTAAAGCTGGCTTTCTTGTCTCATCCTGATTCTTTCTGCTTGAGTTTTCCATGTATTACCTCTTGCCAGTAGAGTCTTTTTTATGGTAATTTCAAAATAAACCAGCGAAATCCTATTCTGTCCTATCTTATCCTATCCTATCCTATGCTATCCTATCATAGAATCATAGAATCATAGAATAGTTAGGGTTGGAAAGGACCTCAAGATCATCTAGTTCCAACCCCCATGCCATGGGCAGGGACACCTCACACTAAACCATCCCACCCAAGGCTTCATCCAACCTGGCCTTGAACACTGCCAGGGATGGAGCACTCACAACCTCCCTGGGCAACTGATTCCAGTGCCTCACCACCCTAACAGGAAAGAACTTCCTCCTTATATCCAATCTAAACTTCCCCTGTTTGTTTAAGTTTTAACCCATTACCCCTTGTCCTGTCACTGAAGAAGAGTCCCTCCCCAACATCCCTATAGGCCCCCTTCAGATACTGAAAGGCTGCTATGAGGTCTCCACGCAACCTTCTCTTCTCCAGACTGAACAGCCCCAACTTTCTCAGCCTGTCTTCATACGGGAGGTGCTCCAGTCCCCTGATCATCCTTGTGGCCCTCCTCTGGACTTGTTCCAGCAGTTCCATGTCCTTTTTATGTTGAGGACACCAGAACTGCGCACAGTGCTCCAGGTGAGGTCTCACAAGAGCAGAGTAGAGGGTCGGGATCACCTCCTTTGACCTGCTGGTCACACTGCTTTTGATGTAGCCCAGGATACGGTTGGCTTTCTGGGCTGTGAGTGCACAATGAAGCCGGTTCACGTTCATTTTCTCATCGACCAGAGAAAACTCCAGGAACAAACTTGCCAACAAAGTTTTCATGCTGACAAGCAGGTATTCTTTATTGTGGCACCGGGAGACACGGGGGATAGCTCCTCCTAACATGTGTCTCTCTGTTGCTACACAAGCTGTCCTTATATAGTCCCTGGGCATACATACATTACGTTTTTTTCCAGAAAGTTCCCCGCATGCGTACAGAATTGTGCTGGTAGTCTCTGAGGGTCGTTTACTTCTCCCAACAATCTTCATCACTTCTGGCAGCCTTTGGAGCACGCGCAGTAGATGCTCTTACCAGTTTAATTGGTTCGTTAGCACCAGAGACATAATAATCCTCCTATCCTCCTATTTAACAGTTAGTTTAACTGTAGCCCATCCTGGACACCTGCCATTCCCAGATGCTCCTTATCCCTGTGTCCTGTTCTTCTAGACTGTTTTTCTTAAAACTGTGTCAACTATAACAATTTATCTTGTACATGAATGCTCAGTGTGTTCTCTAGCTGCATTCTATTTTTTTTCTATGTATCATGCACCTCTGTAATTTTCCATTGCTACTGTTACAAAGCCATCAAACTTAACATTACTTAAAACTGATTCTAAAGGTTTATATATTCCATTTTGTAATTTTTGTGTCCCCCTTGTCTCAACCAGCACCCCCAAGTCCTTCTCCGCAGGGCCGCTCTGAATCTCTTCTTTGCCCAGTCTGTAGCTGTGCCTGGGATTGCTCCGACCCAGGTGTAGGACCTTGCACTTGTCATGGTTGAACTTCATAAGGTTGGTATCAGCCCACCTCACAAGCGTGTCAAGGTCCCTCTGGATGGCATATCCTATCCTATCCTATCCTATCCTATCCTATCCTATCCTATCCTATCCTATCCTATCCTATTCCATTGCATTCTATTCCATTCCATTCTTGAGTAGAATAGATGTTTCTTACAGCACGTGTCTGTCCTGTCAGAGCTGATGACACAATTTCTGAGAAGCAGACTAGCTACAGTTCATATAATTGGGTAGAGTTAAATGATAAAAATTATCTATAATACATGTTTGCAACACCAGAGAGTATATGGAAATCTTCATGTACCTACCTAATCTTTGAAAAGCTGCCTAGTGACATTTGCAAAATACCTAAATTAATAAGGTACCTAATTTTCCTTGTCTAGCAGTATATATTAAATGATTTAATGACTTTCTGCTTAAAGCACTTCCATAAATCCTAGGATGTATAAATCTAAATATTGTATTTTAAAATTATTGGCATCTCCTATTATATAAATATTCCTAATAAAGTTGAATTTTCATAGAGGTTCAGAGAAGCCACACAAAAAGCCTCTTCCAGGCATGAGTTATTGTGGAAACCATTTTAAAAGGAAGACTTTAATTTATTTTTACTATCCCCATTCTTTTTCGTTGCCCTCTTTAGAAGCTTAGATAAATCACTAAATTTCAGATGACTGTATTTTTGTTTCATCTTTAAAAAACACAAACCAAGCAACTCATTTATTATGAACTTTGGGCACTGGATCTTAATTTTTGTTTTATTTTTTTATATAATCTACTCTATGATTTTCTTTACATAGAAGAACCAAACTAATGAAGTTTTTATTTTAATATTTTAAAGGAAAACTGCCTTTAGACATACCATCTTATACTAGGATGCCATCAGATCTCAAAAGCTAGGTCAGGTCAGGATGAATTAATACATGGAATAGGAACATCTAGGCCTCTTAGAACATCTAAATCAATGTAAAGAACAGTGCTAGAGGGTAATGTACTGCTAAAAGTGTAATCTTTTATATACATTAGGAATTGAAGGCTTGACATTTGTAAAATCTTGTGACAGAAATCATATTGATTTTTCATGCGTCACTTCTGGGTATTGAACTTGCAATCTTAACATTTTCAAAAGTTGGGCTACCAAAGTACAGTACTTTCAGTTTTGGAAAACGAGGCTGCTTTATTTGTCCCAAACTACATTTGAAAAAAGGGAGGGTCCTAAGATACCACTTCTTTCTAAAACTTTTGGCCACCACCTATTGAAAACCTGTCGAGGATTGACCTTGACTGAATGCCTGGTACCCACCAAAGCCTCTTCTCTACTCCTCGGCATATCTACTCCTCAGCTGGACAGGAGAGAGAAAATACAACAAAAGGCTTGTGGATCAAGATAAGGACAGGGAATCATAGAATCATAGAATCATAGAATAGTTAGGGTTGGAAAGGACCTCAAGATCATCTAGTTCCAACCCCCGTGCCGTGGGCAGGGACACCTCACACTAAACCATCCCACACAAGGCTTCGTCCAACCTGGCCTTGAACACTGCCAGGGATGGAGCATTCACAACCTCCCTAGGCAACCCATTCTAGTGTCTCACCACCCTAACAGGAAAGAATTTCCTCCTTATCTCCAATCTAAACTTCCCCTGTTTCTTTAAGTTTTAACCCATTACCCCTTGTCCTGTCACTGAAGAAGAGTCCCTCCCCAACATCCCTATAGGCCCCCTTCAGATACTGAAAGGCTGCTATGAGGTCTCCACGCAACCTTCTCTTCTCCAGGCTGAACAGCCCCAACTTCCTCAGCCTATCTTCATACAGGAGGTGCTCCAGTCCCCTGATCATCCTTGTGGCCCTCCTCTGGACTTGTTCCAACAGTTCCATGTCCTTTTTATGTTGAGGACACCAGAACTGCACACAATACTCCAGGTGAGGGTAGAGGGGCAGGATCACCTCCTTTGACCTGCTGGTCACACTCCTTTTGATGCAATGATCACTCACCAGTTACCATCATGGGTAAAAGAAACTCAACCTGAGGAAATTGCTTCCCTTTATTACCAATGAAATTAGAGTAAGGTAATGAGAAGTAAAACCAAATCCTAAGAACACCTTCCCCCCATCCCTCCCTTCTTTCTGGGCTTAACTTCATTCGCAATTTTCTCTACCTTCTCCCCCTCAGCAGCATGGGGGGACAGGGAGTGGGGGTTGTGGTCAGTTTGTCACACGTTGTCACTACTGTTCCTTCCTCCTCATGGGAGGCCTCCTCACACTCTTCCCCTGCTCCGGCATGGTATCCCTCCCATGGGAGACAGTCCTCTATGAACTTCTCTGATGTGAGTCCTTCCCACGAGCTGCAGTTCTTCATGAACTCTTTCACTGTGTGTGCATTCCACGGGGTACAGTCCTTCAGGAGCAGACTGCTCCAGCGTGGGTCCCCCGCAGGGACACCAGTCCTACAGCAAACCTGCTCCAGCGCAGGGTCTTTTCTCCATGGGGTCTCTGGAGCCTGCTCCAGCATGGGCTTCCCACAGGCTTACAGCCTCCTTCAGGCATCCCTGCTCTGGTGTGGGGTCCTCCACAGGCTGCAGGTGGGTATCTGCTTCACCACAGACCTCCAGGTCCAGGGGACAGCCTGCCTCACTATGGTCTGCACCACGGGCTGCTGAGAAACTTCTGCTCTGGTCCCTGCAGCACCTCCTGCCCTCCTTCTCCACTGACCATGTTGTCTGCAGGGTTCTTTTTCTCACATTTTCTCACTCCTCTCTCCATCTGCATATCTGCAGTTTTCTCTTCCCCTCGCCCCCACCTTAAATAGCCTTCGCCAGTGGTGGGCCCATCTAAGAGCCATCTGGCATTGGCTCTGTCAGACACTATGAGCAGCTTCTCATAGAAGCTATTCCTGTAGCCTCCCCTTCTTCCCCCCAAAAAAACCTTGCCATGCAAACCTAATACAAAATCTCTCCTCCAATGCCAAACAAATAGTAACTGACATCTAAGCATCTCTAGGATTTTCTTTTGTAATAAAATCAAAATTATATAATACATCTTAAGCTAGGACAGAAACTAACTCTTCTGTTTTTTACTGATTACTGTTGTTCTTGCTTGCAGCAGACATAAACTGATTTAACATGTGGATTATCACTACTTAAGCTGTGAACACAGAGACTAGACTAAGTTACAACATTTTCATACAGTTTCAGTGTAAGCTCATCTTTAACTGAGAAGAAATAAAAATGATTCACCTATTCTAAGACTCTTTGTAACACAAGACTTTCGCTATCTTAGATGCTTAATGAAGAGGCATGCCAAAAGTCTCTAAAAGCAGATTCTTTGTCGGAGTATAGTTTACACCTCTTGCACCCTGCTATGCAGGTCCTGCTTTTTTTCTAGAAAAACACTGGATACTGTTGAAATATGAATTCAATGAGTAAAGTAATGCACATTAAATGGGAATACGGCATAAAACCAACCAACTTTTTTAAACTGTATCCGTATGAGATACTTAATCTCCGTTTATCAGAATCTATCTGGTGTAACTCCAAACTGAATTTAGGTAGCTAGCCTTCCCCAGTACCCCATAAGAATTAGGTACTGAGGGGAATGATTCATAGAAGTCAGCTACCAGAGCTGAGAGCTGCCTAAGTCTGCTTGTTAGAGGCTCCCTTTCCTTCTCAACTCCCATGGTTTGATCATTCTTTTAGGAAAAATATGCATTAAAATGTATAATTCTTTGCCGTGTGAATCCTCTCACAGTGCTAAATAAACTTGTTCATTTACAACACAAAGCCAAAAAAAATAGATTTGAACTTCACTCCTTAATATACCAGATTTATATCTCAGTTACCACAGAATGGTCACTCACTGTCTTTTTGTGGATCACCATATATTTAACTATATATGTTAGAACAGCTTAAAAAGCAAACAAACCCAGAAATGCCTTACTTCAGAATATTTTTTCTGCCATCGTGACATCATACATAGATACTCCTCTGTGGAATGATCCACTCTCTAAGAACAGGCACATAAATTACCTAACTGGAGACTTTTACAGAGCTCCTCTACCCTAGGCAAGGGAAAAAGTGCAGAAGACAATGCTGGAATTCTTCCTCTTGCATTTTATGTGAGGCCTAGCCTACAGTCATCTTCTGATAATGCCAATCTCTAGGTGAGATCAGATGAATTTCAGTGACACTTTCAAATCAGATAGGTGTAAACTAGATCAGGGTTGCCAAGGGAGCAAACACACAGGAGAAAGCAAGCAAAGTTACTCAAATCACCTCAGATACTGTAAGCAGCATACGCTAGTAGTGTTAATGCTTCACTTGGCTTAATATATATATATATATATACACATACATAGTTTCTCAGCAGTGGTAACTAGACAATTCAGAGCACTGTGCCAATACAGCTCTAATGCTGCTGGAAATCCAATGAGTACCTGTAGCGCAAACTCAAATATGTTGCCATAGCATTCAGTTCTGCTATACTCATATCTCTGTCTATACAGAGACATACATAATTTATGTGCTTCTAAAATGTAGATTCAACATATACTATGGACTTTGGTTATTAATACATCACAAGTGATCTTAAGAGTGTGTCTTGCGAAGGACTAATGTTTTTTCCTGAAATTAGCCAGTAAGAGTTATAGTAACTAAATATGTTATTGTGTTATATTTATCTAATATCTAGTATCCAATATGTATTGTTATATATATTGTTATAAAACTATAACTAAATTTGATCACATGGCAGTGTGTTTTGATGAGTAAGAATGGCAATGCTTTTATTCTTAACCCGTTTGTTCTCAATCATAGTTTCAAAGAGACAAAGATAGGGAGGGAATCATCTGGTCTCACGGCCTTGTTGTAGGCCTTGTTCCTTCTAGTTCTGAATATCTCCAAGGCTGGAGATTCCACAAACTCTTCGAACAACTTAGTGGTGATTTTTTTTTTATCTTGTGTTCAGAGGAATTTATTGTATTGCAGCTTGTGTCCATTACCTTTCGTCCTATCACTGCGCACCTCCGAAAGTCTTTCTGTGCTTTTGTACTCTGCAGCTAAGCAGTTGAAGATTATCAGTCTCAACACAGCTTTCTCTAAGTTGAGAGAGTTGAACAAGCTGAACAAAAGCTGTTCTGTCTGTTTCTCCTCTGATACCATGTGGTTCAGCCTCCCAATCACCCTAGCAGCCCTTCGTTGGACACACTCCTGTATGTCACAGAATCAGAGAATGGTTGAGGTTGGAAGGGACCTCTAGAAACCATCTGTTCCAGGCTCCCTGCTCAACCAGGGCTGCCTAGAAACAGTTGCCCAGGTCTATGCCCAGGCAGCTTTGGAATATCTCCAAGGGTGGAGATGAATATGTCAATGTCTGTCTTGAGCTGAGGAGCCCAAACCAGTATAGCAGATGAAGTCTCACAAGTGCCAAAAGAGAAAACAATCACTGCCTGCTGCCTGCTGACTGTACTTTTGCTCAGTATGCAGTTAGTTTTCTTTGCTGCAGGATCACGCTCCT
The DNA here is from genome assembly GCF_037157495.1 of Lathamus discolor. Taxonomy (NCBI): domain Eukaryota; kingdom Metazoa; phylum Chordata; class Aves; order Psittaciformes; family Psittacidae; genus Lathamus; species Lathamus discolor. Next base: position 68,369,636 of record NC_088887.1, on the reverse strand, counting down.
GGATCACCTACTTCTTTTCCACCTGGAAGCTCAAGTCTTTTGCTGCAAAACTGCTTCCTAGCCAGTCAGGTGCCAGCCTCTACTTTTTGCATGTAGTTATTCAATCCCAGAGTCAGGATCTTGCATTTGCTGGACTTCAGAAATGTCTTTTCTGCCCATGTATATTTCCTGCTAAGGTTTCTCTGAATAGCAGCTCTATTTTCTAGTGTATCAACCATTCCTTCAGTTTGGTGTCATCTGCAAACTTGCTGAGAGTACTTTCTGCCTCATTGTCCACACCATTAATAGAAATGGTAAACAGTATTGGACCCCTGAGGGATGCCACTAGTAATCAGTTGCCAGCTGGATTTTATTCTTCTGATCACCTCCCTTTGAGTCCATCTGTCCAGACAGTTCTTCACTCATTTATTGTTTGCTTTTCCAGTCCATATTCACTAATATGCTTTCTAGGGATACTATGAGATACCATGTTGAAAGTCTTGGCAATGTCAACAGTTCACTACTCTCATCTGCTTAGTCATATCATCAAAACTACCAGGTTGTTCAAGAATGATTTTGCCTTTGATTAATTTTTTGCTGGCTGCTCCCAATTACCTTCTTGGTTTTCTTTGGCCTGGATATGTCTTTGTGGAGTGTTTACTCCATAACCTGCAGCAGGACTGATGTAAGTCTGACATTCCTGTAATTCTCTGAATCTTCTTTCTTGGAGTTGGGTGTGATGTTTGTCCTTCTCCAACTATTAAGAAGCTCCCTAGCTGGCATATGCTTTCAAAGATGATAGACATCTGACTCTAACAACACCCTGCCTGGCCCTGTTGACTTTTGTATGTTCAAGCAGCTTACATGTTAAGAGCTCCCTACCTCTACCTTCTTTTAATGCAGTTAATGCTACACTTTTTCTTCTTTTTTACCTAAAATCTGGCTCTCAATCCCTAAAGCCTACTTGTCAACAAAGCTTCTGTAACAGTGTTTTCTCCCCTTCAATCATGATTTCTTTTTCATGACAAAGAGACAGATTTAAAGGGGTGCTGGCTGTGCTATCTACCCCGCCATTATCACAGCTCAGAATGTCAAGTACTCTGGGACAAAGAGAGGAAGGCAAACTGCAAAAGGGGCTTCATATCCATACCTGAACACTATTCAGCCTATTAATGAGAGTAGGAATATTTGATATATTAATTCCTTACTGTGTTTTGATTTTACTTTTTAATGGAACTTACATTTGTGTACTTACTTTTCCTTTTTTAGGCACCCATAGGTCATGGGTAGCTGTGTAACTGAAAGAAAGTGGGGTCATGACAACTGGGACACAGTGAATCACTGTTTATTCTATCTCTGAAAATGCCTGGAGCCACATAATTTGACTTCAACACTTGCTGTGCCCTACAGTGAATATACTATTATTAGTCATCAGTTCTGCGTAATGCTAGTACCAATAGCTTTGATGAGAAGAATACGAGAGAATTAACTGAAACACCTGGATTAACTTTAACCTGTTGCTTGCTGTGGCAAACTTGCATGCCTTTTATAGCATCCAGAAGAGTTGCTGTTTAAATGAATAAGGCAAGAAAAATTATTTCTTCAGGCAACATTCATAGAATCACAGAATCATAGAATCATAGAATCATAGAATCATACAATAGTTGGGGTTGGAAAGGACCTCAAGATCATCTAGTTCCAACCCCTGTGCCATGGGCAGGGACACCTCACACTAAACCATCCCACACAAGGCTTTCGTCCAACCTGGCCTTGAACACTGCCAGGGATGGAGCATTCACAACCTCCCTGGGCAACCCATTCCAGTGCCTCACCACCCTCACAGTAAAGAACTTCCTCCTTATATCCAGTCTAAACTTCCCCTGTTTGTTTAAGTTTTAACCCATTACCCCTTGTCCTGTCACTACAATCCCTGACGAAGAGACCCTCCCCAGCATCACTATAGGCCCCCTTCAGATACTGGAAGGCTGCTATGAGGTCTCCCTGCAGCCTTCTCTTCTCCAGGCTGAACACCCCCAACTTTCTCAGCCTGTCTTCATACAGGAGGTGCTCCAGTCCCCTGATCATCCTTGTGGCCCTCCTCGGGACTTGTTCCAACAGTTCCATGTCCTTTTTATGTTGAGGACACCAGAACTGCACACAATACTCCAGGTGAGGTCTCACAAGAGCAGAGTAGAGGGTCGGGATCACCTCCTTCGACCTGCTGGTCACGCTTCTTTTGATGCGGCCCAGGATACGGTTGGCTTTCTGGGCTGTGAGTGCACAATGAAGCCGGCTCATGTTCATTTTCTCATCAACCAGCACCCCCAAGTCCTTCTCCACAGGGCTGCTCTGAATCTCTTCTTTGCCCAGTCTGTAGCTGTGCCTGGGATTGCTCCGAACCAGGTGTAGGACCTTGCACTTGTCATGGTTGAACTTCATGAGGTTGGCACCAGCCCACCTCACAAGCGTGTCAAGGTCCCTCTGGATGGCATCCCTTCCCTCCAGCATATCAACTGGACCACACAGCTTGGTGTCATTGGCAAACTTGCTGAGGGCGCACTCAATCCCACTGTCCATGTCAGCAATGAAGATGTTAAACAAGACCGGTCCCAACACCGATCCCTGAGGGACACCAGTTGTTACTGGTCTCCAGCCGGACATTGAGCCATTGACCACAACTCTTTGTGTGTGACCGTCCAGCCAGTTCTTTATCCACCGAGTGGTCCATCCATCAAATTGATATATCTCCAATTTAGAGAGAAGGATGTCTTGTGGGACAGGGTCAAACGCTTTGCATGAGTCCAGATAGATGACATCAACTGCTCTACCCCTGTCCATCAGTTCTGTAGCCCCATCATAGAAGGCCACCAAATTGGTCAGGCATGATTTCCCCTTAGCGAAGCCATGCTGGCTGTCACCAAGGACCTTGTTGTTTTTCATGTGCCTTAGCATGCCTTCCAGGAATATGTGCTCCGAGATTTTGCCAGGCACAGAGGTGTGACTGACTGGTCTGTAATTCCCCGGGTCTTCCATTTTCCCCTGCTTGAAAATGGGGGTTATATTTCCCTTTTTCCAGTCATCGGGAACTTCACCTGACTGCCATGATTTTTCAAATACGATGGCCAGTGGCTTAGCAACTTCATTTGCCAGCTCCTTCAGGACCCGTGGATGGATTTCATCAGGTCCCATGGACTTGTGTGCATTCAGATTTTTAAGATGGTCTCAAACCAGATCCTCTCCTACAGTGGGCCCAAGGTCTTCATTCTCACAGTCCCTGCATCTACCTTCTAAGACTTGGGTGGTGCAGTCAGAGCCTTTGCCAGTGAAGACCGAGGCAAAGAAGTCATTCAGAACCTCAGCCTTCTCCAAGTCCTGCGTTGCCAGTTCTCCCGAAAGCTTCCTCAGGGGGCCTACATTGTCCCTACTCTGTTTTTTGTTTGCTACATACCTGTAGAATCCCTTCCTGTTGTCTTTAACATCCCTGGCCAAGTTTAATTCTAACTGGGCCTTAGCCTTCCTAACCTGGTCCCTAGCTTCCCAGACAACATCCCTGTACTCTGCCCAGGCCGCCTGTCCTTTCTTCCTCTTTTTATAAGCCTCTTTTTTCCTTTGAATTTTCCTCAGCAGCTCCTTATCCATCCAAGGAGGTCTCCTGGCCCTCCTGCTGCACTTCCTTCTAGTTGGGATGCAGCACTCCTGAGCTTGTAGCAGGTGATCCTTGAATTCAACCAACAGCTTTGGGCCCCCCTGCCCTCCAGGGCTATATCCCATGGAACCTTACTAAGCAGGCTCCTGAAGAGGCCAAAGTCTGCTCTTTTGAAGTCCAGGGCAGTGAACTTGCTACACGCTCTTCTCACTGTCCTGGGGATATCAAATTCGACCATCTTGTGATTGCTGCATCCAAGGCTGCCCTGGAGTACCACATTCTCAACAAGCCCTTCCCTGTTGGTGAGCACAAGGTCAAGCATGGCACCTCTCCTTGTCGGCTCCTCTATTACTTGCAGAAGGAAGTTGTCTTCCACACAATCGAGGAACCTCCTGGATTGCTTGTGCCGTGCAGTGCCATCGTTCCAACAGATGTCAGGGTGGTTGAAATCCCCCATGAGAACAAGGGCCTGCGAGCGTGAGGCTTTTCCTATCTGTCTGTAGAGTGCTTCATCCACAGGTTCTCCTTGATCAGGCAGCCTGTAACAAATCCCCACAGTAATGTCTCCCACGGCTGTTTTCCCTTTAACCCTGACCCACAAACTCTCTGTAAGTCTTCAGGAACTTCACCTGACTGCCGTGATTTTTCAAATATGATGGCCAGTGTCTTAGCAACTTCATTCGCCAGCTCCTTCAGGACCCTTGGATGGATTTCATCAGGTCCCGTGGACTTGTGCACGTTCAGATTTTTAAGATGGTCTTGAACCAGATCCTCTCCTACAGTGAGCTTTACTGGAAGACTGTGATTCCTTAGCTTCTTTTTCAAGCAGGAAAGAGATTAATATTATCAAGATTGTAATGACAAAGTATGTATGAAGCAAACTTATTTTGCTTGTGTAGCTTATTCTGTATGGGTGAACAAAATTGGATTTTTTTTTTTTTTAGATGTGGATATTATTTCAATTAATCAGAGTTTGTTTGGCTTGATTTTAAAAAAAAAAATTATTCTAAAGCCTCCAGGATGTAACGGTTATTAACAGATAACTCGGAATATTCTTGGTGTTTAGCAGCTGAATTGTTCAGTTTAGCTGTGGTAGGATATATCTGCACAGTGAAATTGTTTCTTTGCGAATATGAAAGAAAGTGCTAGAAAATATATTTTAAAACTTAGAAAAGAGTAAAATATTTCTTTTTCAGGCCATCTATGCCTTGCCTAGAGCATTGTTCCCACAATATTTGGTTATAACAAGATTTATAGGGTTAAGTGCAGTGAGGAACTGTTATGTTTCATCCTCAGATTTAAAGAAAGTTTTGCATGCAGTACGTGCCTTCATGGTCTTTTGTGATTCATTTCCCTGCCTCTGTCAAGAAGATTTGAAACTTCTCTTGTCTGTGTAAACCTTAGGTTAGGTTTGGCTAGGAACTGTTTTCTCTTGTCATTACTTAATCTCACGTATAAAGACAAAATGGCAAACTAATTAATTTTATTTCCTCAAAGAATTATTTTCACACTTTCAGTTTACAAGAAGGCTAAAGCTAAGAAGGTAAAAGTAGTAATTTCTAGCAAAAGTTTCCCATTTTCAGAAAATTTAATGACAACAAATTTTACCTTAAATATGAAGCAATTTCTGTTGTAAACATAATGTAAATGGCTTTTTGACTGGTACAGATCTAAGTGAATATTTTCATAGCCTGTCACCAATGAAAAAGTCCTTTCTTTCTTACGCATTTATCATCAGGTCTTAAACAAAGACTTGAAGTCTCCAATCGCAAATAAAAAAAAAAATTACTATGGATATTTTTAGAAGCAGAACTTAAAATTATTTTTTCACAAGCTTCCATAACAGTAAAATTTCATCCAGCTCTAGAGTAAGAGTTAATAATTAACTCTTATGTAAGTAATATTTTGGGAGATAACATACTGCTTTTCCTCCAATGAGATATTGATTTAATATCGGTAATCTACAGGATCACCATCTCTAAATTAAACCAAGAGAGTGACTAGTTTCTTACAGCTCTGAAGGGACTCCAAGTCAATAACAGTAATGCTTGACATTTGTATAACATGAAGTTTTGAGATACCTTACAGATGTTAATTATACCTCACAGTAACCCTTGTAGCTAGTAATAAACCATGTACCACATTCACTATCTGAAATTCAGCAACATCAATTTTTTTTCTGGTACTTAATGTATCATAAAACATTTTTTTACTTTCTAGTCACATTGATATGAATACAGAAGGTGACCAAAATATAAAATTATTTGTGCACCTGATAGTAGCTCTGTCTTCATACCACAAATACAGTAGACCTGGTATGACCTGTTTTAACAATACAGGTTGAACTACAAGGTTCAGCTGGGGTAAGGTGCTTCTCCTGCCCAGCAAAGCCAGCTCTGCTCTGGCTCCATAGTGGCCAAAGGTCACAGCTGAGCATGTGCAGACAGCTCAAAGATTACTAAATTATCAGAGCTCAAATTCAACATCTTAAGAGAAGCAAAAATGGAAAACAGCTTAACTTGTCTGCAAAATGCAGTCATTTAGCAAAGAGTTTGTCCTCATCCCACTGTCCAGGCAGGATAGGCAACTCCAAGGAGTTGGTTCATTGACTGCCCACAGCTCAACTGCCGCCTCTAGCAGTTGGAAGCCCTGCTGAGAGCATCTTGAAGATGAAAGACAGAGAATGCTAACCAGCATAAAATTACAGCAAACATTTGCCAAGATTTTCTCATCTATAAAAAGATGTACTGACCACTTTCACTGGATAGGTTAATAAACTGTATTCCTAGAGAAGTGATTTCTATTGCAGAAAAAAAGAGATATTTCGTGAAAAGTTTTTAAGCTCCCCAAAACGTTTCTTCAAAGAAATCGGTGGTTTTCTTTAATGTTTTTCTCCTTCCACATCTTTCTTCTAAAAATTAAGAAAAAGGGAAAAAAATAAAGAAAGAGCAAAGGAGGAAAAAGCAGAATGGAAAGAAAAGCAAGGAATAGAGAGCAGAATTTTACATGTAGATGGAGAACTTCGTGTCATTTATGGAAAATTGTCGTATTTTGAAGATTGATAAAATTTTCTACATTAAAAACTTTAATTATGTGCAAACATTCCATCTTTTTTAGTTAACATTAATTACGAGGTTCTATTACACACTGATGCATCAAATTAATGTTAGCCTAAGAAAAAGACTGTGTACTGAGCTACTCAGCTTGGTGCAAGCACAGAGACCAGGCACTCAATTGTCAGAGGCCTCCTAAAGGTCATTGCTCCTCATTGCAGTGCCTATTTTTCACCTGTCTTATTCAGTAACAACTGACAGCACTAGCACTGGAGTAGGATCCAGGACTTTTAATTTCATAGTATCTTGAATCACTGGACTATTCTCTTCTGCATGGTCTGATTTGATTACCAAAAAAAAAAGAAAAGTGTGTAATTTATTTCAAGGTGAATGTTTAGTTTTATGACCTTTTCCTGTGTTGACCCATGAAAGCCTGAGGTGAAAAGTACTTTATTTATGAACCAGATTGGGTTACAAAATAGAGTATTGCCAGTTTCCCCTCACATTAGCATTCATTTCATGATTTTTATTTTTTTTTTTCCCTGACTGGAAGATCTGCCTACACCCCTCCTCACCATGGCAACTGAAGAATCTAGCAGGAGACTCAGGGTAGGAAAAACATAAGAAAAAAAAAAGCTTAAAAATATCCCTTGATACTAAAATTGGTTTTGTTTTCACAGCAACACACTACGCAACTGCAAGAGAAAGAGAGCGATCTACCTATATTTCAGTTGGAATCACTCAGCCTGGGAGGAGGAGTACGGAAAAGTGTGTGTTTGTTTGCGTGTTACACTGGGGTGTGTTAAGGGTAGGCGGCACTTATTTTCGAAGAGTATTTTGACTGCTGAGGAGAACAAGATATTGACAATGATATGTTAGTGGATGTTTCTGTGGAAGAGAAGCTATTCATATGTACTGGATGGAAGGCACAGCAATTTTGTTTGAAAAGTTTTCCTTCTGTTCCTGAGTTGGTGCAATAAATATAACTGTTGACAAACATCTAGCAGCATGTCTAAACATATGGGAAGAATGAACCAAAGTCTTTCAACCACTGTAGGAATGAAAACAGGCACTGATGTATTTGCTAGCACCACAGTCGACTGCTGTACAAGGAATATCATCCTCATAGGCTGTAGTTATTTAGAACAACAAAGAATGTGAGTCTACAGGAATAATTCCACACAAATTGCTAAAAAAGACATTTTAAACATTACCTTGACGCAGGTTTGAAAACAGTAATAATTAAAACAATACTAAATAATGTTATTGCTTTTCTAAGCAGGAAATCACATTTATTAGGATGGAGAAAGGAAAAAACAAACACCTTACTGAGTCACCTTATTAAAGAGGACAGATCCAATATCAAAAGTAGCATGTGAAATAATGGCAATGAAAAGTTTTCTTCATTTCAGTGGGAAAGCCATTCAATTCATATGAGTAAGGAAAACAGTCTGTCATGCATTAATCTAATCACAGCAGAGAAGCTTATTGGAAGTTTTCTTCCACAAAACTAGTTAAACAGTTTGTTATTCTTAACAAAAGGACAACAGATAAAATAACAATAACTTTCCTTGTTTGCCATCAGTTGCAAATAACTTGCAGTTGAGTAAAAAAAAACCCCAAACCAAAACCAAAACAAAACAAAAAAAAATTATCTGCAATATAATTTCACACCACATTTTAAAGAAAAATTATTCCATATAATATAAAGAGAGCTGTTAAGATAAACACTGTTATCTGGAGGCTGGAGCTCACAAATTCCTTGTGTGCCCAGTAGACAGACTGGAACACTGTGTTTCCCTCCAAACACACACTTCACCCATCCCACACATGGAAGGAAAGCAGAGGTCACCCAGCTCTAGCCCAGCACAGAAGAGTTGCAGGTGGACAATGTGGTGGGACACAGGAGCTGAAATGTACATCTGTGTCTACGCTGCAGATGACAGCCATTTTCAAAAACCTGATGGTCATGGTTTTCTCTTCACAGGAGTTGCAAGAGGCGGTTGTCAGGTTTGACAAGCTGAAGAGTAATGGGCATGTGTTCAGAAATAACTAGATGAATTTTTGTAGGTTTTGGTCAACATTCATCTCACTGCTTTTTTATTTCATAAATTAGCTCTCTGTTGCAAGTTATGCGTTAATTCTCTAAGTTATTTTCTCTCAGTGAATGTAAGTTGCAGGAGAATGAAGGGCAGGATAAACAAAATGCAGAAAGCAGAACTAGTGCTACAGGAAATAGACCCAGAGTTGAAAACAGTTGAAGGCAATTATGACTAGAATAGAGAAGTGGAAAAGTATGCCCTGATAAGGAAAGGCAACACTAAAAATGCTGGGCAGCACTGAAAATTGATATGAAATATTGGTTAAAAATACAATTTTTTTTTTTATTCAATATTTAGCTTAAAAACACTTGGGGAATGACTGCAAAAGAATTAACTTTTAGGCAGTTTTAGAACAATTATCTATACCTCCATGCAAATTCAGCTGTAGTTAGAAGACCTGAGGGAAAAAGGTACTTCCTAACCCTCAGATTTAGAACCATCTTTGAATACCAAGTTAAAAGGATTAAACTAGCTAGTTTGCATTTCAAGCAATGGGGAAAATGTAGAAATTCTCGAGAGACAGTGTATGAAAATCACCCAAAGTAAGACATTATAAGTTAGCCGAGAGATGAGGGGGAACTGAAAAAGGAAGGCAGACATGCCAAAATTTGTATGATAAATATTATTTTGCTTATGCAAATAAAAGCTGAATAAATGCAAGTTCCACCCCCCCCCCAATTATCTTGATCTTCTTGACATTAATCGATGTATAGTACTAAAACTAAAGTAATCATTTGCATCTGTGTCCAAGAAACAAGGGTGTAGGACTTGGAGGTGAAAGCAGATTCAGTTACACTGAAATCCATGAAATGTTCATAAATGTTCTTGCCTAAAGTAGCAGGGGCTTGAACTGGATTATTTATTCCAAAGTATGTCTGACCTATCTTTTCTATTTCCCTCATCTTTTCCTTTTACTTAATGTTTTCAGTTTCTTTTAATGATAAGTTAGTCACAGGAGGATGACTAATCTGGACATTTTCTCCAATAAGTTTTGTAAACACTAAAGAAGTATTTAAATAGAAGGGCTTCTCTACAGTTTCCAAAGGTACTGCTGAATAATTAGCTGGTATTAGTAAGGTTTGCAGCATGCATACTTGCCTTGGAAGAGCTGGACTTTTATTTTCTGATTTGCCCTATTAGTTACCAAAGAAATAAATTTCCTAATGTTGAGTTGTACCCTAATTGTACCACTGCAAAAAGAAACAATTCAATTTCTTATTACCAGATGCTTGTCAGCAGTGTAGCAGTATTTTGGGTAAACTCTCTAGTTTGGCATTCCAGGATGGGTAATGAGAAATGGGAAAATTCTATATTCTTTGTTTCTATTCATCTGAAGGTACTTTAAATCACTTCAGCTAACCATTTTAATTCACCCTGTTAAATTAAAACTGAATTCTCTGGATCAAAAGGTTGAATTTGCCTTTGAAAATGAGGCGGGTAAAAAAAACTCCAGAAGTACATAGCAAAACTGCCAAAAGAGTTGAATTTTCTTTAGGAAAAAATTGTGACAATTTGCCTCTAAAAGAAAAAAAGTAATTTGCTGGATTGCATTCATGTTAGTCTCCTTTCATTATGCCAAATGACATCTCCAAATGCCTCAGGCAGTCATTTCTAATAGGAACCAAAAGAAGAAAAAGTGATAAAGAAACTAAAAGCTAATAGCATATTATGGTAGAATATTTATAAGTGATCAGCAGTGTATTAAGCTGTAAAGAATACTCATCACAGTCACTCTGGTTGGTTATAGTCTCTCCTACAGAACTACCTTACCCAAGGCTAAATTGCTTTGAAATTTGAAAACAGGTTTCTGAGCATTAGACAGCGCATCAATTATCATAAGCAGCTTTAGCATGTGAGTGTGTGTAAATATACTAAATTAAGCAAGGTGTTGTCTGCAAGGTTTGATATTTATAGGTACACTTCTCTTGCAGGTTTTGTTTAAATTATTTTTTAAATGAATGATACTGAGGAAGACAGCTTTAGTACAAATGAACAAAGAGTGCAAGGCAGTCCTTACGTGGCATGAGTCAGAGGAACTGCATGGAGTAACTTCACACCAGCTGAGAATCTACTCAAAATCATTGAAGTTTCATTCATAGCAAAGAAATATCCCAAAAATTTCATCTCAAACCCACTATCTAAACCCCTTAAATTCAACCCTTTGATAAAACTCTTCCTTGTGCCATAGTGAAATTACATTTCATTAAGACACATTATTTCAGCATAGTACCTTTCTTACAGAAAAGTAAAGCAGAGCACCAATTCTAGTTTTAAAACCACAAAAAAAGCTGATATTTTACTAAACAAAACCAGAGTTTGGTTGAAATCTACATATAGTATTCCTGTATTTTAAAGGGAATGTTCTAAGCATTTGGAAAGGAGAAGGTAAATTTTGTCTGCTGATTGTTTTGGTTTTACATTTTGGAGATCTGGGGGTTAGTTTTTTGTACATAACTTATTTGTAGCCACTGCCCATAAACTGAGGAATTAAAAAAAGTGCCAAATTTGTCTTGAACTTTTTTTTATTATTTCTTCTTATAGTTTGAATTACTTAACTTTCAACAGCAGATTGTCAGAAAGTGTTTTACTTAGGTGTGGAATTGCTATTGTAAGATATTAAATTTCAGTTTTACTCCCATAAACCTGTCCTGTGCCACATGAAGCTATTGTTTGCCAAGAAGCCAAGGGCATAGTAAACCTAATTTAGCTGGAAAAGTCCAGCAATAGTAAGCATTAGGTTTCTGACAGTATACCAGAAATGACAGAAAAACATGCCCTCAGCAATCATCAGCCATTGCTGAGAACAGGATTTTGGTTGACCTTTGAAACTTTTCAACAAATTTAGTGGCCATCCTGTAAAAAGTTTGCCCTGGAGTTTTCAAGAAGCTTGAGGGGGTACTGCCATATGAGCTGCATCTGATGAGTTTACATTCATAAAACCTGAAGGATAGAGTACTGTTAGAGAATATACTTGGTACCTGAGACATCTCTCAGAAAACCAACACAGACTCAGTGTAAATATGAATTGAAAAACCATTTCTCTATTACTCTCTGAACATTACTAATTTCCATTTTTTTCTCTTCATTTCACTTATATTGTTTTTTTATCACCCTGAAACTGGCAGTTCTAGCAGGATGACTTGCTTACTTATCTTCCCATTAATTATAATGGACAAAGAAGAAGCAGAGCTCTGTATTGATGGGAAAACACTAATGAACTGAGGGAAAGGCTGTGGACATTGTCTATTTAGACTTAAGTAAAGCATTTGACACTGCCTCCCACAGTGTCCTCCTGGAGAAACTGGCTGCTCATGGCCTGGGAAGGTAGGTGTATTCTTCACTGGGTTGGAAACTGACTGGATGGCTGATCCCAAAGAGTGGCGGTAAATGGTATCACATCTAGTTGGCAACTGGTCACCAGTGGTATCCCTCAGGGCTTGGTGTTAGGGACAGTGTTGTTTTTAATATCTTCATTGATGATTTGGATGAGGGGATTGAGTGTACCCTCAGTAAATTTGAGGACGGCACCAAGCTGGCTGGGAGTGTTGATTTGCTGAAGTATAGGAAGGGTCTGCAGAGGGATCTGGACAGGCTGGTTCGATGGGCTGTGGCCAATGGTATGAGGTTAAACAAAACAAAGTGCCAGGTCATGCACTTAATGCACAACAACCCCACGCAATGCTACAGGCTTGGGGAAGAGTTGACCCAAGGAGTGCTGATTGACAGCCGCTGAACATAAGCCAGCTTGTGCCCAGGCAGCCAAGGCAGCCAACAGCATCCTGGCCTGCATCAGCAATAGTGTAGCCATCAGGACCAAGGAAGAGATCATCCACCTGTACTCAGCACTGGTGAGGCTGCACCTCCAATACTGTTTTCAGTTCTGGGCCCCTCACTACAAGAGAGATATTGAGGTGCTGGAGGGGGTGCAGAAAAGGGCAACAAAGCCGGTGAAGGGTCTGGAGCATAAGTCTCATGAGGAGTGGCTGAGGGAACTTGGGGGATTTAGTATGGAGAAGAGAAGGTGCAAGGGTGACCTTATCACTCTCCACAGCTACCTGAAAGGAGGTTGTAGTGAGGTGGGGATTGGTCTCTTCTCCCGAGTAACAAGCGATAGGACAAGAGGTTATGACCTTAAGCTGTGCCAGGGGAGGTTTAGATTGGATATTAGAAACAATTTCTTCACTGAGAGGTTGATCAGGCATTGGAACAGGCTGCCCAGGGAAGCGGTGGAATCACCATCCCTGGAAGTGTTCAAAAACCATGTAAATGAGGTGACATGATTTAGTGGTGGTCTTGGCAGACCTGGAGTAACAGTTGGACTTGATGATCTTAAAGGTCTTTTCCAACCTGGATGATTCTATGAAATATTTGAGAAGAATCTGAGTGTGGGGGGAGCCCTGCATAATTATTTATGTTGGGTGAAATATGAAACTGGAGATAATTAGAATGATATCTAGTGAAAGAGGAAACTGAACAAGGTATAGTTATAATCTGTCATGGCCCTGAGAGCACTGAGATGCCTACCTGTCCCTGCTCAGCCTCCCCCTGTGCCTGCCTCCACTCTGACAATGTCCCAGGACTCCATTTCAGCCCATCCCCAGGCCGTCAGTCCCTGCCCCAGAAATGTAGTAGGAGTGCTTGTCTCCAGCTCTGTCCCTGCCAATCCTGACTTGTTCACTGGACTTCCCAAGATGACCTTGGTCTTGACTCTTTGTTTTACCTTTTCTGTCCAAGCAACCTCTTATCACCCCAGCTTGGCCCTGTGCAGAGTAACAGAGCAATCCCCATGCTGGTTCCTCCCTAACAACAACCAGGAAAAGTATGCAGAGGGACACCGCGGAAGAGTAAGAAACTAGTTGTACAGCCAGGGAACTGGGAGCTAGACAAAAGACAAGTGTGAAAGGAGAGAAAAAGCAAGCAAGCAAGTAACATATTTTCATCTTTATTTTCATAGTTTTACTGTACTGTTGCTGATACTGGTTCAAAGTTGAATGGCTTCAGAGGCATTTCATGCACAATGACTTCTCTGTGGTTTGTAATTCCTCTTCATAGAGAAGAGTTAAATAACTATTTTGCAAGCTAAAAATACTCCTTAAGTAAGATATAAAAGAAAGATTGGGAAGAGAAAGAAGTCTGAGGAAGCAGACTAAGATTTTGGGTTTCTGGACTAGTCCCTCTGAACAATAAAGAACCAAAGGATGTTGTGAACAGACATGCCGAACAATATGTGTCCGTTATTTGAAAGAATGGCAAAATCTGAAAAACCTAGAGAGCATGAGACATAACGTTGCCTCTGTGCATAGCAAAGATGCATCAGTGCAATATTTTATTTAAAATAAGTTGTTTTTTTTCTTAAAAAAGAAAATCCCACATTACCGTTTCTCCTTAGTCAAAGCTGCTTGTCAGAAAATGTGAAATACAAACATGGCCTGGACCAGGATCCAGGTTGTTTTTCTCCTGTGAGACTGTGGTATCACAGAACATTCAACCCATTCAAGCACTTCGTGTTGTCATCATCCAGCCATCATCTTTTCCAGCTTTTCTTGAGCTGAAGTCACAGTCATTTCAGTGTGAGTGGAGGCAGCCGTATGGTTATCATCATTTTGGTTGTCTGTGAAACACAAGGATTGCTAATTTGTTCTGCTTGAATAAAGAAGATTTGTCACAGGATTTTCTCATTCTTTGAGGGACAGAACTGTATGGGGAGCCAGATTGTCAATAGGAACCAGCATTCAGCTGCTCACCACAAAGTAACTATCAGGCAGCCAATATCGCATTGAAAACAATGGTGTCTCGTACCCATGTTTGGAAGTATTGTGATCAGTTATTTACGTATGTCACCCACTATCTCCTTCTGAACTGTCAAACAAAATTAAACTAATCCAAACCTCACTTATTCCTTTTGTCTGTTTCTGTGTGAAACCTAAGTTACGTTGTGTGAAAATTTGAGTCTTTCTTAACAGAGATTCATTTTCCCTCTTAAAAAGGAGAAGGAAGACATCATAAGTAAAAGAAATGATCAATACAATTTTTTTGGTGGAGTATTTTTCTCCAACTTCAGACCCAGCTGATGATATAACTGTTTGAAGCTCAGACCTGGACAGCAGTTCTTCATAATTTCAGCAGAAATGTGGTGAAAGAGGTACTGACTCTTAACAGTCTTGGGCAAACTTTTAGTCTGATTTAAATCTCTTGCATAAAATATTATGGTCGAGGGTTTGTTTGTTTTGTGGTTTTTCTTTTTAGCTCATCTGCAAAATATTTCATAAGTCCTTTACATCGTGAAAGATAGAAGTGAAAAATTTATATGCCTAAAACTTAAATAGAATACAGGGTTTTCAGTAAAGGTAAGTGTGCTTTTAGACTTAAAAAAGGAGAATCAAAGGGCAAATCTTCCACTCTTATAGACAATTCTGTGATTCACCTTCCATGAAGACAGACATCTTCAGGGGATAATTAACTAACAAAAAGAAATGTCAGTATATATTGGGGTTTACAAGGAAAAATGGTTTCTGTTCAGCTGAAAAACAACATGTCCAGAATCAACAGTAACACTTCTTTGCTGTGTAGTTTTGGGCTTTAAAATATATTGGTATCCCTTTTTATTTTTCATTTTTCAGGGAACGTAAGTCTTAAAAATCAACATGTATATTTCCTTACATGTAGATAGCTATTCTCTATAGTGATAGGCATTCGTAGACATGATAATGATGCATACACACATACACCCACATATGTAAAGTCTCAATTGCTTTTTAAAATTTTCCGTATCTCATATAATGGAGTAGGTTAAGTACCACCATGAAGCTGCCACACATACAGCACAGCCCAAGATACCTTTTTTCTTTGAGTTTTGTTCATTCTCTCTATAGACCTTACATTTCCAGCAAGTGCCATATGGACAAAACAGTTCCTGGTAAAATTCTGGACAACAATTAACATAAGCACAGCAGGAGATCCCAACTGTTGACCCCTAAAAGGTGGTTAATCAACAGCATATGGGTTTATTTATCCCAGCATGCCCTTTTAATTAACAGTTCTGGAAAGTGTACTTTTTAATGAACACTTTGTTACAATATACTGAGAAAATTCTAAATAGTGTAAATGAAACTCCAGCTTGAAACAAAATAACATAAATCTGTCAAGAAGTCAACCCATGAGAACCACTAATAATAGCTTCAAACAATGCTAGCATAACAATGTTTGTGTCTAGAATCAGATCTGATTTATAAGAAAATCTCCAAAGTGCAGAAGGTTTGAATTTAGTGTTTAAACTCATCTTTAAAATAAATGTACATTGTAAAGTTCATGTTTGCAGTAAAAAATGTTAGCAGGACAGGGAGGAAGCTCTCCAATCCTCTGTTTTGGTTTGAGCCCACCCTTTGAACAACAGCATGACATTTACTTTCAAGCTGACAGTAGATGATGCTTGATAGGGCACTGATAGGGAAGGTGGATAGGAAGAGAGGATACAAAAAGAAACAGTGATACCAAAAAAACACAAATGTGTACACAGCACAGAAGAAAAGCTGACTCAAAACATTCAAAGTCCTTTTTAATATACATCTTTATTAATGCAGTGCAAATTATTTAAGATAAGCCTTAGATAAACCAAAACCTTAAAGTAAACCAAAATATTTAAGGTCAATTACTTAAGGAAAACAGTAAACCGAATTTTCAGTTGGTGTAAATTAAGGTGACTACTTGCAGAAAACTGATTTACATGGGTCTTGAAAACATAATCAAAACTTTCATACTGAAGAAATTCAGAAAACAAACAGAGTCTTTTCTTTATCTTCAATCAGTTGAACAAGAAAAGTGTCTTTGATGGTACTGTATCAGCTTATAAAAACCCCTGGTAAGCTTCCTGTAAATTATGTCCCAAAGATGAATGCAATGGGAGCTCATAAGGCATTTTCTAATTAAGAAGCCAAGTAAACTACTGAACACCTTAGAGAATATCCATGCTTCACCTCTCGGCAAAGAAATTCTGCCCTTTGTTAACAGCAACTGCTACACCAGAAGGACTCTTTTGTACATACTTATTAAGGAGTAGAATCTGGTATGTACTGGGAGGCAGAAATATTTAAGTATGTTACTCTTTTACAGCATACTGTGCTAAATTAAAGACATTTTTTCCTCTTAGAAAGTAATTTGCTGATACCAAGAATATTGAGTCTCCTTAGTTAAGATCTTCGATTGTCTAGAGCAAAATGTGAGATAGCCTTAGAGAAGAACACAGATTTGATTCATACTGAACATCTGAGCAGTTCCAAAATGTAGCTATAGCTACAACCTTCTAAAAATGTTTACCAAAGATTTGCACTAGGTAAGGTGTTACATTCATTTTTAAAACAAAACCAAAAAAGGTTTATGCTTTATCATTTGATTACTTGCTTCATTAAAAATAAGATAAAACATAATCAAAATTGTCATTCATTATCCTGTATTATGTGCTAATGAAGAATGAGAAAGCACTTGTGGTTGCTCCTCATATCATTATGAGGAGTCCATCAGAAGAAGTAAAGATGACATACTCAGAAAGAACCTGTGTAGGGGCCTGTTGTCTCCTTCTCTGTTGAGTACCATACAAGACCAGATCAAAGCAGCAAATTTTTAGACTTAACCCTTACAGCTCTTAAAACTCTCAGGACACCACAAAGCTTAGTGTAAATATATCGTTATGGACATATATCCATGCTATCCTCTATGATACACTTTACCATTTGATGTATTTGATAGTGGGAAACTTACTTTTAGTAAAGACTGTCTGCATTAAGAAGGATTTTTCAGGACTGGTCACTACTAAATAAACATAATGCTGTAACTTTAATTACAAAATGTTTTTATAAGATGATATGGGACTCCAAGTGCCTGATTGTTCTAATTTTGAAAAAAAAACCCAAACCATTGTGGAATGCCCATAAAGAATATGGTTAAGTAATGAATATGTTTTACAGCTTCTGAGTAAATATGTATGTCTTCAGCTATGCAAATAGCACAACAAAAGTATGCTTGAATGTACATGAAGGAGGAAAAGACAGAAATGTGCTGTATAAATTACACCAGCTATCAAACTCCTGTACATTGAAGACTAATTCTTGTGAAAAAGATAAAAAGTGCCATAGGTTATTCCAGAATGTTACCCTAAGTGAAGAACTAATTTCATAAAACTTAAGATAGTATCCTGTTTAAAAATACAGAAAAAAAAATTAAATCCTTTGTGATGATTAAGCTGATTCATGAGGAGCTGTTGATTTCATCTTTGAAAGATCAGTGATCAGGCAAATCTTCTGTCTTGAATTCTCTCTGTCACTGCTAGTGAACCTTTGTATTTTGAAAAGATCATTTACTCCACTAGAAGATATTTCTGGTTTTATTTTTTGAAGTACCGCTGAGTAATAAAGGCATAAAAGTTAAGGTAGAATTATGGTTCTTTTAGGTGTATTTTTAAAATGTCAACATAGCTGCAGTTTTTTGGTTGATTGGTTGGTTAGTTTGTTTTGGGGTTTTTTTTGGTTTTGTTTTTTTTTGGTTTTTCTTTTTTTTTTTTTTTTTTGTTTGATTTCTTTGTTTTAGGGATTCTGTTTTGTTTGGGGTTTTTTTTTTTGTTTTTTTTTTTTGTTGTTGTTTTTTTTTGTTTGGTTGGTTGGTTGGTTTTTTGGTTGGTTGTTGTTTTTTTTTTTAACTAACCAATACATGCTTGAATTACATCTAGCTTATATATAGGGACTGTTCTCAATAAAAAGCAACTGGAATCAGCATCTCATCAGAATGAGCTGTTTGGTTCCTGCTTAGTCCTGCTTTGTGAACTAGACTACAGGTTAGTTTAGATCCCACATTTTCTTTTTGATTATTTCTAGGAAAAGAAGAAATAGCTAAGAGTTATTTTAGGTCTGGGCACTGCTTCTGTTTTGTAGAAAGTGATTCTTGTTTAAATGTGCACCTAGTCAGACACGTTAAGCAACATGATAGAAGTATTTTAAAAGATTAATCCAGTTCTAGTGCACCAAAAGTAAAAATCAACTATGAGCTACTTTCAGTCTAGTTATCTCAAGAAGGGCTTTGCTCCCAAGACTAAAAATGAAGATTTGGAAAACATATAATAAACACCTCAATCTTTTAGGCACAATAGAGCACTAAGGGGCTAGATTCAATTTTTGGCAGTCAAAGGAGCCTTGTCACTTGTCCTTCCTAACAATAAGAACAGCCAGAACAAAGGGATTTGCATAGTTCTCCTTTAAGAAATGGGTCCCAGTTTAATTGTGTTTGTAATGACTCACTGAGTTCAGAAGTTTTATTTCTAAGAATATGAGCAGTTACCTTTTCTGACAATGTAGCAAGATACCTGTACATACTCTGTACAGGTACCCATGTACGCATACATATATGTATATATATATGTGTGTATATATATGTATATATATACGTATATATACTCTGTATATATACATATAAAATACTGTGTATTTTAGAAACGTGTCGTGGTTTAAGCCCAGTCGGCAACTCAGCCATGCAGCCCTCGGTCACCGCCCCCCTCCTTCCCCTGTTCCTGGAGGGATGGGGAGGAGAATCGAAAGAATGTAACTCCCACGGGTTGAGATAAGAGCAGACCGGTAACTAAGGTATAACACAAACCACTGCTGCTACCACCAATAATAATGATGATAAGGGAAATAACAAGGAAGAGAATACAACTGCTCACCACCCGCCGACTGATACCCAGCCCGACCCCAGCAGCGATCTAGCCCTTCCGGGTAACTGCCCCCAGTTTTACATCTTGGGCATGACGTGCTGTGGTATGGAATACCTCTTTGGTTAGTTTGGGTCAGCTGTCCTGTTTCTTCTTCCTCCCAGCTTCCCCTCCTCCCTGGCAGAGCACAAAACTCAAAGTCCTTGGTCAGACTAAACATTACTAAGCAGCAACTAAAAACATCAGTGTTATCAGTGCTGTTCCCAGGCTGAAAATCAAAGCACAAAGCTGCACCAGCTACTAAGAAAGGGAAAAATGACTGCTGCTGCTGAAGCCAGGACGAAAGGTAACAATTTGTTACTGATACAGTATTCCTGTGGTACTCTGTTTCTCAACTCCTTGTCGAGAAGGGAGAAAATAACATCATATTCTCCATCATATGTGAAACATCTGTTATTTGAAAATAACATCATATCATCCATCTATTTGAAAAGTCATGGCAGTCAGGTAAAGTTCCCGAAGACTGGAAAAAGATAAATATAACTCCCATTTTCAAGAAGGCAACTACAGGACAGTAAATCTCACCTCTGTGCCTGGCGAAATCTTGGAGCAAATTCTCCTGGAAGGCATGCTAAGGCACATAAAAAACAAGGTCCTTGGTGACAGCCAGCATGGCTTCACTAAGGGGAAATCCTGCCTGACCAATTTGGTGGCCTTCTATGATGGGGCTACAGAGCTGATGGACAGGGGTAGAGCAGTCGATGTCATTTACCTGGACTTGTGCAAAGCTTTCGACACTGTCCCACACAACATCCTTGTCTCTAAATTGGAGAGACATATATTCGATATGTGGACCACTCAGTGGATAAAGAACTAGGTGGATGGCCGCACACAAAGAGTTGTGGTCAATGGCTCAATGTCCGGCTGGAGAACACTAACGAGTGGTGTCCCTCACAGATTGGTCTTGGGACTGGTCTTGTTCAACTTCTTTATTGGTGACATGGACAATGGGATTGAGTGCGCCCTCAGCAAGTTTGCTGATGACACCAAGCTGTGTGGTTCGGTTGATATGCTAGAGGGAAGGGATGCCATCCAGAGGGACCTTGACATGCCTGAGAGGTGGGCTGATGCCAACCTCATGAAGTTCAACCACGACAAGTGCAAGGTCCTACACCTGGGTCGGAGCAATCCCAGGCACAGCTACAGACTGGGCAAAGAGGAGATTCAGAGCGGCCCTGTGGAGAAGGACTTGGGGGTGCTGGTCGATGAGAAAATGAACATGAGTCGGCTTCAGTGTGCACTCGCAGCCCACAAAGCCAACCGTATCCTGGGCTGCATCAAAAGGAGCGTGACCAGCAGGTCCAAGGAGGTGATCCTGCCCCTCTACTCTGCTCTTGTGAGACCTCGCCTGGAGTATTGTGTGCAGTTCTGGTGTCCTCAACATAAAAAGGACATAGAGCTGTTGGAACAAGTCCAGAGGAGGGACACAAGGATGATGAGGGGACTGGAGCACCTCCTGTATGAAGACAGGCTGAGAAAGTTGGGGCTGTTCAGCCTGGAGAAGAGAAGGCTGCGTGGAGGCCTCATAGCAGCCTTCCAGTATCTGAAGGAAGCCTATCTGAAGGATTCTGAGGAGGGACTGTTCATTAGGGATTCTAGTGATAGGACAAGGGGTAATGGGTTAAACAGGGGAAGTTTAGATTGGATATAAGGAACAATTGTACTGCCGGGCCTCCCCATATTTGTACATCAGCCATTGTCGTCCATGTAGCATCAGCTGCATGATGTGTAGGGGAGACCCTGCCTTTGAGCATCCTGCTCAGCACAGGCAGCTGGGGTGCCAGGAGGAGCTGTGCTTCAGTGCAAATCACTTCCAAAGCAGCTCAAAGCCCTTCATAGGCTGCCAGTATCTGTTGTGGGAGTTTGGGTAGCTGCTGTACTTGTCACTGGGGCTGGTGTAGCTGCTGTACTTGGAGTTGGATTAGCTGCGCTGTCTGTTGTGGTCGAAGTTTGGGTAGCTGCTGTATTTGTCACTGGGGCTGGAGTAGCTGTTGTGATTGGAGCTGGAGTAGCTGCACTGCCATCAGATCCAGGGACATTTTTTTCCTTTTGAAGGTGCTGGATAGTGTTGAACAGGGCCCCATTTAAAATAATTTTTCTTCCAGGTCACATGATAGAGAGGGCTTACAATCTTTACTATGAAGGTGGTGAGGCACTGGAGTGGTTTGCCCAGGGAAGTTGTGAATGCTCCATCCCTGGCGGTATTCAAGGCCAGGCTGGACAGAGCTTTGGGTGACATGGTTTAGTGCGAGGTGTCCCTGCTCATGGCAGGGGGTTGGAACTAGATGATCTTAAGGTCTTTTCCTATTCTATGATTCTGTGCTTCTAACATTTCACTTAAATTTATGGAGTTTGGGAGTTAGCCAAGTGAAAATTAGTGAGCTTCCACCGTAACTGATTGAAGTTAGATATTGTTTTCATTAAACTCTCATCAACTTCACATTTTGTTTATTTTCAAGTGTAGGTTTCAAGTGTTGCAGATGTGTTGGTTAAGTCTCAGGGAAGGAATATCAACTGTCACACCTGGTTCATTGCTATGGTATGCTTTTCAGGTACTAAACTGCAGAGTCCTTTCTTTCTCTAATAGCTGGGAGGACTTTTGGGGAATGCTATAATTCATCTCACTTTCTAATGGTTAAAAATCAATCTATGGCTTACTGCTCACATAATGTGAATCAAAGCAAGCAAGCCTACATGGCTGATTCACAATGAAAATGTTTGTACTAACGTAGGTTCACAGTATTAATGGATTGTTTTATTCGACTTTCTACACCTTGTGTTTTCAAAATCTGACCTAACTGCATAACACTTAACAATGAGCATCCCAGTATTTTAAACAAAGAACTGCAGTAGACAAAAAAAGAGAGATGGGTTTTGTCTTTTCAAAGATAAAGTGATTTATATTTGAGGGAATATTGAGCTGCCAAGTAAAAATTTCTCCTTCCTTCCAATACAACAGTGACGAATATGTGATGATATAGTGCTAGAAAGATTTGTCTTTATTTTCCATGTTTGCACATACATTGTCTTTGTCAGGAAAAATACCTGATAAGGATTAATTTAACTCTTATTTACTTTGGGTTATTCATCTTGTTCTAAACAGAAGAAGACAACAATGCTTCAACATGGAAGGGACATAGCAGAAAGAATGTGAAGAGAGCAACTGTTTCACCAAACTGTTTTGGACTGAGAAGTGTGGTAAAGGAAGAAGAGATAAAGAACCTCAGCCGTCTATGTGGAGGAATGAAAATTTGTAGAGAAACAAGCAGCCACTGACTACTAAGTAATCTCTCTCTCAGATATAGGCAAATTAATAATAATCTTTAATAACTTGAATTTTAACAAAACTATTCTAAAGTCTGCTCAGTAATGGTGAGGATTAATTCACTTCTATGTTTAAAATATGTATAAGCAATTTATGTCACTTTAAGTAATAATTTTCCTATATCTGTCTTATATGTTGATATAGAATCCTTGGAGAATTTTTAGCTCTTGGAATTTAAAAAATAAATGTAAGTACACAGCCTTCAGCTACTGAAAATTAATGTATATTCACCAAAATCAGTAGGAAATACCAGCTGAAAAAGTGGTCTGAATCTACAATCATCATGCTTTTAGTCATGTTTAAACACAGGGTTTTTTGCTACAAACACACTTTTGATGTGAAGCACACGACTTCTAACCCTAGTTGCACAACTTACAACTACTTACAGCGCTTCACAGCAAAACCAGAAAACTGTTCCGCAGCTCTAATTTTTTTTATCAGCCATAAAGATACCACCACATCTCTTGCCAAAGCAAAATATGTGATGCGTATGTGACCCATTTCTTGAACTAATGGAGGACCATTCAAAACCAAGTTTAATTCTTCGCCTTGTCATTCTTTTGAAAGTTTTCTCAAAAAACTTCCAAATATAGTTGGAAATTTGAAAATTCAGGCCTGAATCTATTCCTTACCAATTGATAGTCACTTTTTCTCTTATCAATGTCATCTTTTAAGGAATGCTTTCCCCTGCTGGCACTTATTTCTTGGATTTAACGTCAGACATTCTCAACCTTTATTTTCCTTGACCAAAAGAGCCATGTATTTTAGGTTGACAGAATATAGGCTCTCCATTTTCCTGGTCAGCTGAATAATATTTTCCAAGCTTATTCCATTTAGAATTTGATGGTGTTCTTAGGGCTGAAAACAGAATTCCTCTGTTTTCACATGAATATTGTAATGGTGCTACTACTTCATCTTTTTAAAGAAATATTGCAGCTGGTAAATCTTAAGATTGTGTCTGCCATTTTCATAGCCACATTACACTGATGGCTAACTTTCCTTCATGGATTAATAATAACTTGGTTTTCTTCCCCCTCTGTTATTCGGCCAAAATTACTGTCTTACAGCAGAAATTATTAACATGATCCCTAACTGAATGATCATAGAATTGTAGAATCACAGAATGGTTTGGGCAAGAAAAGACCTTAAAGATCATCTAGTTCCAACCCCCCGCTATGGGCAGTGACACGGTCCACTAGACAAGGTTGCTGAAAGCCCTATTCAACCTGGCCTTGAACACTTACAGGGATGGGGCAGCTACAATTTCTCTGGGCAACCTGTGCCAGTGTCTCACCATCCTCACTGTAAAGAATTTCTTCCTAATATCTAATTTAATCTAAATCTGCCCTCTTCCAGTTTAAAGCTATTACCCCTTATCCTGTCACTCCATGCCCTTGTAAAATGTGCCTGTCCAGATTCCTTATAGGCCCCCTTTAAGCACTGGAAGGGCTGCTGTAGGGTATCCCTTGAGACTTCTTTTCTTCAGGCTGAAAAAGCCCAACTCTCTCAGCCTTCATTCATAGCAGAGGTGAATTTTCTTGGAGAAAAAATGTATTAAATCATATTTTCTTATTCAATAAAAAATTAACTGTCACAGGCGCTTTGACTAATCAGTGCAGTTCTCTTTTAACTGCAGGATTTTCACAGAAGCTCCCAGTACCATGAGCTTGCAGCAGCATCCTCACTGTCAGGAAAGATCTCGTGCTGATCAAGCTAGAGAATGCAGCTGCAGTCTGGTCGAAGTCTCATGCAGCTGCACAATACACCACCACAACAGCAAGCAGTGTCCCACACTGGAATAAGTGAGTATGGCGTGTGGCAGGTAGTAGGGGTCACAAGATGGGCAAGAAGATGAAATCATGTAAATAAGTGGTATGCTTCATTTACATATGTAAACATATTCACACATTGTCTTAAGTGGGGTCCAGCCTTTTTTTGTGTCAATGGACTGATCTACTACTGATTTCAGTAAGATTAGGCTCCACTCTGTTACCAGCACTCTCACAGGAGACACAGACTATCTGACTAATTTTTAGCTATGCTCAAACTAAAATAAATGTTCCATAAAAACATCACCTAATTACACAAATCTGTTTTGAACATTGCCTGCTATTTAATAACATTTTAAGTTAAGCAGTTATTCAAATTCAGCACATACGTATTTTGCTGAATATGTTAAGCATAAACCCAGAACTTTTGTGAGATGAACAAAGTCATCATTACTGATTTTGATAATATGACCCAACATTTAAGGATTACAATATAATTTGCCCCAAACTAAGGTATATAATTTTACCTATTTACAGGAAGATCACATAATAAATGTAACTGTCAACATTGCTGCTGGAGCAATATTTTTAGAGTGTTAAATCTATATTTTATATTTAGGCTATAGACGTAAATGTATTACTTACTTAGGCTGAAATCCATCTGGGCTTATTAAAGCATAGTCCAAAGCCCAAAATATAGCTGGGAAGGCAGTAAATAAGTTAGCCAACTACAATGTGACCAACACAGTAACAATACAGCCAGCTGCAAGCTGAATGTAGTAGAAACCTCTCAGCAATTAAAAATCACTATGCATGAACAGATTCTCATCAACTATTTATAACTGTTTCCTTTATTTATATTAAAGATAGAGAAAATGTAATCATGTCCAGCAGCAATTTGTTTTAAAGAACAAAAACTAGTTTAATTGGTAAAATTACAAGAATCCAAGCAAGGAAATGTAGACTTCAGTTTTTTAAACAATATCCTGTTTGTAAGAAGTTGTCAGGTTCTGCTTCAAGTAAATAATGTCATTATAGGAAGGTAAGTACTTTGTCACCAGAGGCAAAATCAAGCATTCCTAAATTGTCCTTACAGACACCCAGTAAAGAAGACTATGCAGGGCTTTGCTAGCAAACTAACAGGAACAAATTCTAGGAGAAGACTTGACAAGTGTGGAGGCTGCAACAAAGATCCGTGGGTCATATCTGGGTGGGTAGGGAGAAATATGAATCACCTAGAGAGACAAAGATCAGATGCATGACTTCTGAAAAAGTGAGCAGTATAGAAAAAATAGGTGGGATTCTTATTTAAAAAGCTGACTTTATCAAATTGCTTCAGCACCTCCTTCTCATTAAACAATGTATTCTAAATATTCATGTACATTTCAACTGGATATTAAGAAAAAAAATATTTCCTGAGAATAAAGCCCATGTTCTGTTCAACTTTTTTAGTGGAACAGTCCTTGCTATCAAAGTCTCTTCAAGCAGAAATATTTCATATAACATAATCCTTCTGGCTTCCCACAGATTTCTTTCTCAAGCTGAATGGGAGGAATTATTTCAACCCTTCCCATCTAAATTTGTAAAAAATATCTGTTCACAAAATAAAAGCTACTTTTGATGTCAATAGGCTTCATTGGAATGCTTTATTGAATAATTTTTAGTCATTCAACAGAAACTGCTTGCTCCTACTTATAATTTCAACAAAATTTCATTGAAAATAACCTGAAAAATATCATTGTTATTTTTAACTGTAAGATTCTTTTAGTTTTTCAAAGCTACTGCTAATTTTAAAAGTGTTAATTTACATTTTAAAAATGGAAAAAAGTACAGAAAGTTCAATTTTTTAAAAAAATTACAAAGTCCTTCCCTTTTTCTTTATTTATTAATTTTCAATTTGATTGAGTGTAGGTCCTAAAGAAATTCACTTTGATTTATACTTTCAATTAAATTCTTAGATTATGACAGCAGCATTTAAATGTTGGACTTTTGTCTCTAAAACACAAGCCTTTAGAGCTTGTTCTTATAGGTTGAAGTGGAAGGATTAGTACCATAGTCAACCATTTCAGATGGTGATGCAACTTCATCCAGCTGTCCCATTTCATTTGGGGAGTAGAGACATATGTGAGTGTTTATGTGCATATATGTATATAATATCTCAGTAATGATTATACAAAGCAGAAATTTATTGAAGCATTCTAGGGTTCTATTATATTATCTTGGGGCATATTATATTATAGCATGTTGAAATTGCACAGCAGCGACTGTCAGCTAGCCAGACTGCCTAATGTGGAGAATTGGCCTTGTTAGGTATCTTATTAAAGTTCTCAGCAGGGTTTTTGATTTGTCTCAACATCAGATGAATAGCAGCCTTTATTCAAGAGAGGGATAACTACAGTCTAACTAGTTTATGCTAAATTCTAGAAGTGTGCTTTCACAGTTGCCAATTCATTTTTTTTTTCTCCTTTTTCTACTGTGTATTTCCAAGGGGCGTATGACTACAGACCCTATTCACAAGCAATACCACCCTTGGTTAGATCACTACCACACCAATGACACCAGCTTACTTTCACAAGGTTACTTAACTGGTTTCTTGGTTATGGAGTATGCATGAAATTTTTAGTCATTTGGAAGTAGCTACTACATTAAGTAAAATGATGAAAGATCATGGCAGCCTCCCCTGTTCCCCTACTTTTTTTAAAGATCCTCTTGAAGGAGTAGAAAATGCTGTTACTCTATTAGTATTAATGTAATTCTAGACATCAGTTACCAACTTTTATTAAAAAATCTCTCAGCAAGAGAGTCTGCACAGCACAGAATCAGATAATACACAGACAGGAAATAAATAGCTGATCTTCAAAGTAAATCTGCAAGTACAATTCCTTATGCCCTACATTCTGCCAGGACAATTTTTTGATAGATACCCCAAATGAAGTAGAGTTCAAGAGCTTCAATCATTGAAACAAGTGCAATCTTTACTTAACTCCCTGCTCTACCAGATAGGGATGATGAGAGAGCAAGCTACTGAGAATAAGAGCTGTTGAAGGGCAGATTTGCTGTGAAAGATGGCTTTCAAGACCTTGCTCTCAAAGCCAGAAGTCAGATACCTGTGATCTCTGCATAACATACAGAGACAGTTAAGTACCTCAGAAAGGCTACTGAAAGTTGCTTCAGGGAGAGCGAGGAGGTGTCAATCCAATAGCAGATGTTACAGTGAGCATCTATAATCTCACGCATATTTGAAGTTTGAGCAGCTCATTGTAGTCTGCAAACAGATGCCCTATGTCTGATCCACATCTAGAAACAGGAATACTGGTGGTAGATGGCTACAGAATGTTCTTACTAAGAGCTATGTAAGACTTGTTTTCCTTCACTGATGGTGGCTGTTAACTTTTCATTGAGATCTTGATGGATGAACCATTCAGGGAGATCTGAGCACCTCTCCTGTGTTGACATCTGTTTTCTACCAAAAATCTTATTCATACAAAAGAACTCTGTGTTCAAATACTAGTTTTCTCCCTACTTTAAAGTGACAGTTGAGATACCTTTTGGCCTCTCTTTTCCTAGTGCCAGAAATCTTGCATTAAGGAATGCATAGTGGCCCAGCTTCAGCAGGAAAGATGCAATGAGCCCCCATGCTACTGAGGCTACGTACAGACTGGCGCTTGACTGATACCTAGAGAGGGAGACATTGATTTTATACTTGCAGAATGAAGATTGAATTCTCTGTTTCTGTAGGTTCTGCTAGTGGTCTAGGCCTCTAGAGTAAAAGAATGGGCAAAAACTTGGTGGAGGCACCACAAATTTTTAAAAAGTATATAACCATAACTGCATTTTCTAGGAGGTCAGTACAGCCTGACTGCATACAGAAATTGAAGTGCTATGGGAGGCAAGGTACTCTTTGCCTAGATCCTAATGCAGGACCTGGTTATCTAGCTGCTCAGGACACATATAAGCAGGCTTGGAAGCATATTAACATTCTTGGTCAAATGCTCCAGGCTCCCAGTACCTACAAGCATGGGAGAGCTGGTAAAATCACTACAAACAGATCTAGTAAACTGCCTCAGAAATATTTCCCATTTCTTCAGTCCTCATCATCAGGTACTTCTCAGAAGTTACTTGCCTGTGCTTCTCAATGCACCACTAGTCTCTGGAGTTTCTGAACATATTTTGAAGGTATCATTTTATGATTTTGTCACCACATGCAAGATCACAGTCAATGCTGGAACCTAAACATACACAAACACACATAATACATTCCATTAATCATTTACAATTACTGATTTTCCTGATAAAGAAACAAAATCTTTAATACAAAAATATGTTGTATATCTTGCACTCATTTGGTACAGCTCAGGGCTGAACAGTGTTTTTCACGAAGGTTAATTGGGAAATCATGACTCAAATTTTTATATATCACATCATGGTAACAGTGGAGAAATTTTCCATTCTCATAGATTTGAAAAGTTTACTTTTTTTGAAGTTGGGGTCATGAAGTACTGGAAAAGTGTAGTAAATTCCAGTTTTGTCCCTCCACAAAATGCTTTGCTTATATAAACCTTTGTCATCATAACACAACCTCACACTCTGACAATTTTAGATCAGCATATAAGTCATAGTATATAGTCACTGAATGTTGACAGTACAGAGTAAAATAAATCAGTTTCTTCCAAGTCAGTTAGTCCCGGATATCATCTTGTCTTTAGCACACTTTAAAAGCTATTGTGACCTGCAATTTAATATACTTGGTATTTTAACAAGGGCCTGTTTCTGCAGGGTTATATAAACATTAGCCAGCGAGGTCACTAGGAGCTTCAAACTCCTTGTGAAGGCTTTGCTTGAGAGGTCAGTGGGAGGCAGATTGCTCAATCAATTTCTCTTCTTTTAAGTTATATTTCTTTCATAACAGAACAGTTTAGGTCACTGTAAGAGGCAACCAGAGAATGGTTGCAAAGTCTTAGAAAGACCTAGTTTTGAAGTGATGGTGGGAACCAGTGTCTGGACTGTAGTGCCCCCACCCCCAAATCATTTGTTCTGTCCTGAAATTCTAATATAACCTACTTGGTGAAGAATTTGCCTGTTAGGATTTAACTTTCAAAAGTGCATGTGATAAATGTTGACATAGTTTTCCATGTTGAGCTTGATCTGATGCTCAGATCTGACACAGAAATTAAGAAATTTGGACTAGGCTGTCTGCTATATAACTAACCACATTTTCCCACCTGCCATCCCAAGTCTGAGAAGTTCTGTCCAGCAGATGATAGACTAGATAAAAACAAACTAACTGAATGAAGAGATTTTTTGGGGGTGGGGAATATCAGAGTAACATCCTGCAAAAGTGTATGGAAAACTAGCATAGCGAGTTCTGTAGGCAGAAGACTTTTAAGAAGATGGATCATAGTTTCAAAGAAGACAAACATAAGTTGTTACATTAAAAACAAACCCAGTTCATATAATCAGGCTTTTGCTTGGCTAAGCATCTTGAGAAAGATGGAGAGAAAGAGGAGGAAACACACTGGAATTAAAGGCAACATGTTTCAGGAAGAAAAGCCCTCTTTAATTTTAACACAACCAACCCATGGAAGTCACCTCCATTAATTATAGTTAAATCCAGTATCTTGGATTTAGTGAATTCACAGCAATTTTTACTATTTATATAGACAAAAATAAATTTGCAATTAAATGTAGAATAAATTGACCTCTGAACATCTGCTATTTCTGTTTTTTACTGAAGGCATATTGTACCGATCACAACAGACAATGGGAAATCAGACTACTGATCTGATCTTGGAGACAAATGATACTTTCAGTGTTACTGATGTTTGCACAACTGGTGGTCTCTGGCTTATTCAAAACCAAATATGAAAGTTATGCAGAGAGGCAACAATTTTCCATTGTTGTTTAAAAGAGGCAATATTGAATAGTCTGAGCACAAAGAGCTGTTCAAATATAGTCTGTACTACAGAGAAGACTTCCAACATCTCATCTTCATTGTTTTTTCCTGCTCAATATTCACTCAGCTGTGGAAGGATGTTTTCAGACGTCAAATAGTCAGAAGAAGCACTGCAAAATGAATAACATTGATTCCATTAAAGGGAGCAATAAAACTTTCATTGGACTTCTATAGAAGAAGAATTTGGACAATGCAGATGACTTTTAAGTATCTGCATATATTCATATTTGTTTCTGCTATCTTGCCCCCTTCTAAGAACCTAGTTATTGTATTCCTGCAAAAACAAAACCCCCGGTACTGCCAATTTTAAAAATACAAAGAAAAGCTTTTGCATAAAGAGCACAGATACAGTCTTTTTTATGAGCCAAAGGTTATGCTGTTCCACAGGAATATAGCACTCAAACAGAAAGTAAAGGTTATGTATTTCTGTCAGGAGGTCTCTGGCATCTTAGACAATAGGTACATTGCTCATTATTTGTTGCTAGAAGGAGGGTGCTTCCTGCTTAGAGCTGGTTACTTATGTTATTGGCAGTTTTTGTTTAATACAAGTATTAATGTATAAATTAGAATGTATGTATTGAAAGAAAATGTTTATTTCCTTTTAGAGGGAAATGCAGATGCATTCCCATAACTACACTTAGCAATAATTGTTGGAAGGCATGAGGAAAAGAATTATTTGTAAATTCAACCATGCAACTTCTCAAAGTATTAATATCTCAATAAATTGAGAAATTCAGAAAATTTCAAGCTGAGGAGAATGAACACCATTTTTCTGACTCTGCAATTCCTGTCATTTTAGTCAGCATACAAATGAAGATTAACTTTTCTGACTGTCTTTAATGCATAACACATATGTGCTGCTGCTGGGCTTTTTGAAGGAGTTGGGCCGAAGGTATGGGGGCAGGAGGGAAAAAGTAGAAATGAGCGATTCTGGGGAGCATTTGCTGTTTGTGATCTAGTTGAAAAACTGAAAGTGTTTGTAAGAGGGAAGAAAATTCAGCACTGCTGAAAACAAATGGCCTCTTCACTTAAAAGAAAACTGGAGGTGGCTATGGAAGGGAATTTCTTTACTGAAAACAAATATATTCTCACTGCAGGAAAAAAACAGAACAACAAACAAATAAAATTAACTGAGTATCTCAAGACTGCTTAATACCTAGCTGGGAATCTGTTCCTCACTGATTGGAAGAGTAAGGGCAGTAGGAGAGGTTGCCTCAAATTTCTCCCAAATGAAGGATTGTGGGGGTGGACTAGAGGGGGCTGAAGAAAGTAACATCAGGAGACACATTTGTTCAGTCTTTGCTGGCATTTCCAAGCTGAAGAATTTGTTTCTACAAAAAAGGTTAAAAACTGTTCTGTGACTTGGATTAAATTGATTTCTTTGGCATGAAAAGATAGACTTTTACTTCTCTCTGCTTGGTTCCCAAATCAGAGCAATCTTATTTTGTTTCTGTTCACTGTCTTAGTTTGCCAGCATTGTTAGGCTTTCTTTTGCTTGCACAGAAATATTCTGTCATTATATCTGATTTTTTTCTGCTGTTAGACATCCTAATTCACATCTCTGTCCCCCATTGGTCCTTGCTGTCTTTTTCCACTCTACACATCGTAACTAAATTTTGATTAAAATTTGTTCAGATCTTGCTCAGGGCTTGTTTAGTTCTCATTTCTGTCTACTGGAGAAAAAAAAAAAAAAAGGCATAAATACAAGAAGCCAGAACTTTCCTAAGTTTCAACAGTTGAAGTGTTTTTTGGTTTGGGGTTGTTTTGTTTTGTTTGTTTGTTTGTTTGTTTTTTGTTTGGTTTTGGGTTTTTTTTTGTGGTGGTGGTGGTGGTTTTGGAGGTTTTTTGGTGGTTTTTTGTTGTTGTTGCTGTTGTTTTGTTGGTTGTTTTAGTTTGTTTCCTCTTGTTTTAGGTATTGTTTTTAAATGTTCTATTACAGAAACTGTGTTCTGTTACCTGAAACGTATAATTCAACTAACAATGCATGTTTTAAAATATTTTTCTCACCTGAGCTCACAAATGGTTAAAAGTATATCCAAAAGAGATGTAAGGACCAAAGAGTCTGCAGCATTCTCTATGAATTTGACTTTTGCTACAGTTATACTCAATGCCTGCATAATGTTTTGATGATGCTTAACTAACCGTTTTTTGAAGATTTCCAATACTGGAGACTCTACTCTACTCCTCCTAAGAACAGCAGCTCAATGCATTTGTTGCAACAAAACTTCTGATTTTTTTCCTCATGTCCTCCTAAACTACAATAGCTTTTCACTGAACATTGAGGTTATTTCATGTGCTATTTCACACAGATATGAGAATCAGATTATTTCCTTGCTAACAAGCTTTTATGTTCATGAAAGCTGTCCCCTTTTTCTCATGAGCAAGCCTAATTCTCATACTGGTGAGACTCACAATAGCTATAGGTTTTCCCCTTTGCAGCTTGTGTAGTACTACTGACATATATTCTGTATAACATCATGAACCTGTTTATGAAAAACAACAAGATCTGTGCACAATGACAACATACACTTCATTGTCTAATACTTAGTTTCAGCTGAAAACAAAGCAATTCTATTGTGTCTGACTTTCTTTAACTTATACTTTTCTAGTATAGAAGCAGGTCAAGTGTATGACCTTTCCAGACATATTTCTTGTTTCATATTTAGCTATTTCTTTTCTGCTTCAAGCTGTTTTCGTTTTCCTGTGGGTGACACCAGATTTATCACTGTCCTGATGCCACCTCTTGCAGGGTAGTAAAGAGAGAGAAATCTAAACTGATTCACTGGGGAGTTGTGTAACGTGGCAACTGTCTCTAACTTTCCATTTAAACAGACCTAGACTAATTTACTGGTGCATTATTTAAGGTCTTCCTTCTTGCAGCCTGTGTTTATTTCATCAGTTTTCATGCAGATGGTAATTTTTAATTATTTCCAACATTTTACTTGTATGGCTATGTGCAGTCATCATGACAAAGTGTTACTCTTGAGAGGTATTCAAAATCTTTCCAACTTTTCTGAATGTGACAGAATAAGATGCTGGATATGGTTGAAGTCATGGAATGAAAAACATCATGGGAATATGACTCAGGACTAGTCATCACCACCTGGAAAGCTGTCATTAAAAAAAGTCATGTTAGAATTCAACATACAGTTCTGAATCTTGCAAAGTTGCTGGAAGGCATGTTAACAAACAAGAAACAGTTTCTGGAGGTTTACCATCAGTGGTGTTTCTTCAGGGCAAAAGTTTCCTCTGAAAGAAAGAGACCTTCCAAAGTCAAACTTGACCTCTAGAACAGGTTTTCAGAATGAAGTCATAGTGGTTCAAACTTCCTCTGCACTACCTCACATTCCTCTAAGCGGTGCAGGCTATTGCAGGAAGTGAAGCAGCATCTGATATTCCAAACTATGCTGTATAGCAACAGTCCTGTTAACAAAGCAACCCTAATTAATGTGAGATGACTCACAAATCATTATAATCTTTTCTTCAGTCTTTGGGGCATAAAACATAAACCACCAGTTAGTTCTCTCAAGCTAGTATCAAGGTTGCTCTATTAGTGCCCGAAGAGTTAATAAGGATCTGCTCTAAAGTATTTAACCATAGAAACTGGCCATGTACCCATCCTAGAATGATCCTCTTCTTTTCACTTTTATCCATGTTGAATCATACTTTACTATTTTAATCTGTTTCCGTATTTAATTATATCTTTCAAGCAAATGGTATGAACTCTATTTCACTTCATTTTTTTCTGCTTCTTGTGCTGTTCTGCCAGTTCAACTCTTCAGAATTCTCTTAGCCCTATTATTTTATTTTCCCTGTTAACCATCACGGGGGCATCTAGTGTGCCAAAGTACTCTAAAATCAAAAAATGTCCCTTAAGGGAGGTTCAGGATAACGCCTTAACTTCTGCACTAAAACATAAATGAGAATATTGAATGGGCCCTGAATCTACATGAGTATTACTAAAATACCTTTTTTTTTTAATCTACAATATTTACAGTCTTTTCTTCCTAATCCAGCCATGATTCTCTGGAAGAACATAATTAAGCTAAAACTAGAAGCATTAAAACAGCTTTGGATTTTAGTTATAGTTTTTCTTTTCATCTCCTTTCATTTTTAGCTGTCTCATTAGCATAATGGCTGTATTGGCAGTCATTGCAAGAATGAGATTATCTAGTGATGAACACTTCCATAGTGAAGTATTTAAACTAGGGTGTAAACTCATTAAGAACTCAATGGCTCTAGTGGCTCTAGTGGGAGTCAGGAATGCTCAGCACCAGATTAAAAAATGCACATACTTTTGCAGAATCTGGCCTAACTGTTTAATTCTCAGTTCCATTTCATTTCCAATTGCATTTGTTATTCTTTTTGATAATTTACTTGATAAACAAAAAAACCTAAAACTTTTTTCAGAGGACCTTGTAGTTCATGATCTGAATCAGCAAACTTACGTCAGGAGAAGGTGCTCAGCACATCAAGAACTGAAGCAATTACAGTCTTCCATCTCTAGTATCAGGGTGCATTAGAAATTTTAAAATATTTACTTTCACAGGCTGTACTCAGCACCCTGAATAATCTTCCCTTGAAGATTCTCAAGTTGACTTACATGCATCCTATAACTTCTTGGCTTTACAATAATTTCTGGTTGACACAATAAGGCACACATCAGTTATAAAGCTTTTTTTTTTTTTTTTCTTTTTAATGCAGCTGAAACTAGAAAAGCCATTTTTTTTCAGCCATTTTGGCCAAAAAGGGCAATAAATCAGCATTGTGATAAGTGACTATTAATCCGAAACAATGAATGCTTATCACAAATACAATTAGACACACTCTGGTCAGATCTGACGTTATCTCAACCTTTCATGCCCCGTGTTGGATGCCACAAACAGAGCAGCTGCTGGTACTACTCAACACCCAAGCAGAGTCGGGCTTGGTTATTACTTGGATGGGAGACCACCTGGAAATCCACTGGGGTTTTCCTGTGCAGGTAAAACCATAGGGTAGCCCGTGGCATGTACCTCC
Organism: Lathamus discolor; assembly: GCF_037157495.1. NCBI lineage: Eukaryota > Metazoa > Chordata > Aves > Psittaciformes > Psittacidae > Lathamus > Lathamus discolor. The sequence goes on along the minus strand of NC_088887.1, from coordinate 68,334,037 downwards.
TATATCTTCTCTCTTGAGGAGTAGGACGCATTTTGTTAATAGCTGAGACATGGGTTGGTACACTTGAGGAGCTGGATAGATCCCATAGGTCGTCTTTCAATTGTTTGAACTCCTGGGACAGTTTTTCCGGGTTTTGCACTTGTTCAGTGGTGAAATTCCAAAGCACTGGAGAGGCCCATTGGCCTAGATACTTGCCCATACTATCCCACACACCCTGCCACTCATGGCTGTCCAGCCTCAGGGAAAATCTCTTGGTCCTCCTATATCATCATCTAACCCTAGACAAGACCCAAACCCAACTCTGCTTAACTTTTGAGATCAGATGAAATGGTTGTGGGTAAAACACACTCTGTATGTGTGCCAATATGGTGATCCCCATCACAATCAGCAGGCAGGTCTCAAGGGTACCCAAAGGCCATTCAAAACCTTCAGCACTCTCAAATGATGCTGTAAATAGCCTGATGGGGGAGCTGGGGGTGTAAGGGAATGTCTCCTTCATAGGTTGACCACCTGAGGAGAGGAAAAAAGATGTGTAATTGCTAAACACTTCTGTTATATACCTCCCAAAGTATAGAGGTGGTGACCACACTGGGAACGCAAGCCAGATCAGTTTCATGATCAATGATTCCATTGTATTACAAGTCATTACCATAAAGTACAATGAAACAAGAACCTTAGCCCAAGCCCCTCCAGCCACTGCCTGGGTGCAGAACCTGGTGGTGAAGGTATGCTACGTAGTTGCTCATGTACCTTAGAGTTGGGCCACTAAGGAACACCAGAACAACCAACAAGTGGATAAAGCTATTCCAACTCCAACTACAGCAGCTACACCTACCCCAGTGGCAAGTACAGCAGCTACTCAAACTCTGACTACAACAGACAAGGCAGCTACTGCAACTCCAAGCACAGCAGACATGAGATAGTGGGATGGAAAACCTACCTCAGCTCTGGAGGAGCAGGTGCATGAATTGAAGAGGAGAACAAAGGTCAAGGATGATCAACCCATGAAAGCTGCAGCTTCAGTCTCTGGTAAGCAGGTTCCCAGGTGGAGTGCAAGAGCTGGTTTTACTCCAGCTCCTGTGATAAAGAAGACTAATTTCTTTCTACAAAATGTAAGTGATCAATATTGTGATCACTATTAGAGAGGCCCTGCCTCCAGCAAGGTGGAGGTAAGGGACAATCGGTTTTCCTAGGTACTTATACAGCAGTACAAAGCTGAGCAATGCCGAGGTTGTGAGTTTGAGCTGCTTCAGAAGTGATTAGCACTGAAGCACAGCTCCTCCTGGCACCCTGGTTGCCCGTGCTGGCCTGGATGTTCAAAGGCAGGGTCTCCTCTACACACCATGCAACTGATGCTACATGGAGTAAGTGGGCTGCACTAATTACACACCTAGCTCAAATAGGAAATCCCAGTCATCCAGGAATTCTAGAAGTCGTCATGGACTGGCCAGAGGGCAGATTTTGGAATGTCACCAGAGGAGGAGGCGATGCGTGCTGAAGTGGCCCCATCATATAATAAACTGTCAGAAAGCGAAAAACAGTATGCCTTGTTTACTGATGGGTCCTGCCGTATTGTGGAAAAGCATCGAAAATGGAAGGCAGATATATGAAGTCCCTGGCAAGAAGTTGCAGAAACTGCTGAAGGAGAGGGTGAATCGAGTCAGTTTGCAGAGGTGAAAGCCATCCAGCTGGCCCTGGACATTGCTGAATGAGAAAAGTGGCCAGTACTTTATCTCTATAGTGACTCATGGATGGTGGCAAATGCCCTGTGGGGGTGGTTGCAGCAATGGAAGCAAAGCAACTGGCAATGCAGAGGTAAACCCATCTGGGCTGCTGCACTGTGGCAAGAGATCGCTGCTCGGGTCTGGTGAGTATCAGAGGGTGGTGAGTGGTTGTATTCTCCTCCCTTGTGATTTCCCTTATCATTATTTTTATTGGTGGTAGCAGTAGTGGTTTATGTTATACCTTAGTTACTGGACTGTTTTATTCTCAACCTGTAGGAGATACGTTCTTTCAATTCTCCTCCCCATCCCTCCAGGAGGTGGGGAAGGAAGAAGAGAGGGAGTGAGAAAGCAGCTGTGTGGTTCTGAGTTACCAGCTGGGCTTAAACCATGACAGTTCTTTGTGATTAATCCTCCTTTGACTTATTTGCACTCTCCATTGATTACTATTTTCTAGTTATGACCTTCTTTAACATAATTTTAATTGAGGTTTCATTGCATATGTTTGTATTGTATTATACAGCTACCAAGAAAAAGGCCATACCCATGATTATACTCAGTTCCTAAATGATATGAAACTATGTGAAATATACTATCTCAGGGAATGATCTTCCCATTTTCACGCTATTTCGCACTACTATACTGGAATTTGTAGAGTGGCAGGAAAGGTAACTGCACTCTCTAGTGCAATTAGGAATAGGTCAGATGGAGCCCCTAAACTGCTGGTTGCCAGAAGCCACTAGGGCATTTCAAGGAAATATATTTAATAGATTCCTTTTACTTATGTACTTTATTCAAGCATCTGCTATTTGCCACTGTTAGAGCAAATATACTGGACCAGATGGACCCTTGGGCTGACAAAATTTGACTGTTTGTATGAAGAGAAAAGACTATTTTAGAACCAAATAATATTAAAGCAAGAAAGGAGTTGTCATGAATGCCACAAACATCAGACTTTACTCGAGGTGATGTTATATTACAGTGAGAGTAAAGATGTTCTACTTGACCAAAAGTGTGCTAAAAGCATTGGAATTGACTGTAAGATTTCTTACAAGAAAAAAGAAAAAACACTCTCAGCTTTAGAAGGCAATCTTCACAGTGCACTCTGTTTACCCCTGATAGAATTTATGGTTTTATGAAGGACCGGTGTGACAGGCCAAGAACTTCGGTGCTTCACATATTCACAAAGACAAGACGGTTTGGGACTTACACTATTGCCTTCCCCAAGATTTTCTGCTAATGCAGAAGAATAGTCTGGAGCTGGGGCTTCTGAATCCTGTCTTGGCTTCTCCAGAGACCATTTTACATGAGCTGCAACAGACAATAGTTACTGAAAAGTGACAAGCCTTAAACACTTGGATTCTATGAACTGATGATCTGCTCGACAGCCTTTTTAATAAGAAGGCAAACATTTCTCACTTTGGAATGTTACATACACTCTGCATTTCCCCCATTGACAAGTTCAAGGTAAAAGAGTTGGGTAACAGATGAAGCAGTTTGCACAGTAGTTTGCACAGCAGTCTCTAGCTTTTGCTTTGGGAGCTTGTAGACCTTCTGGGGACAAGGTCTGGATTTTAAGTCTGAGAAACCTGAGAGTACTTTCTGCTGCCAGGTAAGGATGAGGTAAACTCTATCAGATTCTAAGAGCTCAGTCAGCTGCCCTTGACCTAAAAGGTGCATGAAGACTTTGTTGAAGGTGTGCCCTGATTACAGATGGTCAAGCACTGATTTAGGTAGTACTAGGGAGAGGCTTGTAAAAGAGCTAGGTGTAAAGTGCAGCTCTCAGGTGCAGCAGCTTATTCAGAAGTTGTCACAGTGCATATTTTCCAGAAGATGCTGGAGCAGCTGTCCCAGCTATGGTGGAGGCTTTGAGCTAGACAGGGCTTTGGGTGGTGGATGCAGCTTTCTAAGTCCTAGACTGCAGACAGTACCTGGGGCCTCCAGATGAGTAAGGCTAGAGAAATGGGCTTTTTTCTGCAGGAAGCATGCCATTGTTGAGAAGTCGAGTTACTGGTTGGAGGAGTCACAGGAGGAAGTCAGCAGGCTCCACAGTGTCAGAGAGGATGATAGAGACACACAGGATCTTCCCAGAGACTCAACAGCTGGAAAACTCCCAAACCCAAACTGCAGCAGAAACATAGGCAGAGACTATCTCTAGCAGAAGAATGAGGGTAAATCAGTGAATATTGTCTGCCTAGACTTTAGCGAGGTTTTGACACTGTCTCCCAGAAGATCCTCATAAAGAAGTCAATAAAGTATGGCCAGGATGAGCAGATGGTAAAGTGATTTTAAAGTTGCTCAACAGCCAGGCCCAGAAGGTAGATTTCAGTGGCACAAAGTCTAGCTGGAGGCCAGTAAGTAGCAGTGTACCACAGGGGTCAGTACTGGATCTGATCATGTTCAACATTTTCATTAATTATCTAGATGATGGAGCAGAATGCACCTTCAGCAAGTTTGCATATTAAATCAAATTTAGAGGAGTGCTTGATACACAAAAGGGTTGTGCTGCCATCCAGAGGGACCTCGACTGGCTGGAGAAATAGGAAAGAAAAGATTCTCATGAAAGGGAAGTGCAAAGTCCAGCATCTGGGGAGAAAACTCCAGTTATCAGTACTGGGGGCCGACCAGCTGGAAAACTGCTTTGTGGAGAAGGACCTGGGTTTCCTAATGGACAACAAGTTGAAAAACCTGTCTTTACATGGTTCTGGGCAACCAGCTATGGGTGATTCTCTTGAGTTGAGGTGGCAGGACAAGATGACCTCCAGAGACAGAATCATAGAATCATAGAATAGTTAGGGTTGGAAAGGACCTCAAGATCATCTAGTTCCAACCCCCCTGCCATAGGCGGGGACACCTCACACTAAACCATCCCACCCAAGGCTTCATCCAACCTGGCCTTGAACACTGCCAGGGATGGAGCACTCACAACCCCCCTGGGCAACTGATTCCAATGTCTCACCACCCTAACAGGAAAGAATTTCTTCCCTATCTCCAATCTAAACTTCCCCTGTTTCAGTTTTATCCCGTTACCCCTTGTCTTGTCACTACAGTCCCTGATGAAGAGTCCCTCCCCAGCATCTCTATAGGCCCCCTTCAGGTACTAGAAGGCTGCTATGAGGTCTCCACGCAGCCTTGTCTTCTCCAGGCTGAACAGACCCAACTTTCTCAGCCTGTCTTCATACGGGAGGTGCTCCAGTCCCCTGATCATCCTCGTGGCCCTCCTCTGGACTTGTTCCAGCAGTTCCATGTCCTTTTTATGTTGAGGACACCAGAACTGTACACAATACTCCAGGTGAGGTCTCACAAGAGCATAGTAGAGGGTCAGGATCACGTCTTTCGACCTGCTGGTCACACTCATTCTGATGCAGCCCAGGATACGGTTGGCTTTCTGGGCTGCGAGTGCACACTGAAGCCGGCTCATGTTCATTTTCTCATCAACCAGCACCCCCAAGTCCTTCTCTGCAGGGCCGCTCTGAATCTCTTCTTTGCCCAGTCTGTAGCTGTGCCTGGGATTGCTCTGACCCAGGTGTAGGACCTTGCACTTGTCATGGTTGAACTTCATAAGGTTGGCATCAGCCCACCTCTCAGGCGTGTCAAGGTCCCTCTGGATGGCATCCCTTCCCTCCAGCATATCAACCGGCAAACTTGCTGAGGGCGCACTCAATCTCAGTGCCTATGTCAGATACCTTCCAATCTCTGCCCTTCTCTGGTAAGCCTAAGGAATGTAATAGTGAAGGATAACTTTAGGATGCTGAAGAATGAGATGTAATTTAGGTGGAAATAGTTACTTATCCCAGACTTCAGTCTTTACCTCTTTAGCCAGTACACACGATGAACACAAACACAGATCTTTGACATACTCTGCATATGCAAAGCAGCCAGAAATCAAGACTAAATACAGGGTCCTCAACCTGGGTCATAGGAACCCCCAGTATTAATACAGCTTGGGGGATGAAGGCATTGAGCACATCTTCAAAGAAGGACTTGAGGCTACTGGTGAATGAAAAACTGGGCATAAGCTGAAAGCCAGCCATATTCTGAGCTGCATCAAAAGGAGCGTAACCAGCAGGTCGAGGGAGGCAATTCTTCCCTTCTACGCTGCTCTCATGAGACCCCACCTGGAGTATGTCATTCAGCTCTGGGGCTCTCAGCACAGGAAAGACACAAACCTGTTGAAGTGAGTCCAGAGGAGGGCCACAAAATGGTCAGAGGGGTAGGACATCTTTCCGATGAAGGAAGGCTGTTCAGCTTGGAGAAGGGAAGGCTCCAAGCAGAGCTCACTGCAGCCTGCTCATTGCAGAAGGGGTTGGACTAGATGATCTTTGAAAACCACTTCCAAACCCAAACTGTCCTATGATACCTGGAGGAAATTAAGTGAAAGCAGCATTCATGAATGACACAGATTTGGTATTAAATGGAGAATCACCAACTTAGTAAAAAGACCACAAAATAGGTTACAGGGAAGGGGGGGGGGGGGGGGGGGGGGGAAGAGAGATCTTTTCTTATCAAAGTGGGGTGGAATAGCAGGATATTTAAATGGAGTCTTGGGTAAGATAACATTAGATGTCTATACTCTGAGTACAGGGATCATATAGGAAAAACATAAAGAATAAACTGACTGAAATTAGTGTAGAAATAGAGTTCTATTCAAAAAGAAAAAGTGAAAAGGGTCACATACATGAGTACACAGTCTGCTTTTTTTTTTATTCTGTTTCAGGATTTGTTGAACAAATCCTCTCAGGCTTTTTGAAGATTACAAGGAATTGACAGAAATATCTATTGAAAGTATCTGGTTGAAAACAAAACAGAATAAAATAAATTGTAAGTATTCAATAAACAATTTAAGAGGAGTTGTGGGCTGAAACAAACTGGATTTTCAGGTGAAACAAAAAACAGTAATGGAAGTCTTTGCCACGATATTTTTCGATGAAATATATAGTGGTGTATGTTTGAAAAAATGGATTTTAACAAGTTTGAACCAACAATTAAGAGCAGCTCTTTTACAGTGAATATTTTGAATAAGAAAGCATTAGCTCACAATGTACAAAAACACAAAAAATAAAACTGATCACAAAGCAATAGGGTTTGTGATTTTAACGTGAGGAACAAATGAGAGCAGTGGAACAATGAAAATCTTCAAACAAATGCAAATTTCAGCATAGAGAACTGCTAGAATAGACCCCAGGCAGGGGAAAAATGTTCAGAAAAAGCTTTTGTTTTGACAAATGTCACTATTGAGTCAAAAGAACAAACTGTTTTAATACGGAGAAAAGGTGGGAAATTATATGCCATTAGTGCTACAAAATCTGGAAACTAAAAAGACGTGTGTGTAACCTGTCCCTGTCTTTAATATCCAGTCCCGCAAAAAATGTGTACCTGTACAGAGATATACTATGGAAGATTGAAAGAAATAACACTTGGTAAGGGGCACAAACTTAGGAAAGCTTTCATGACAAGACAAACAGGAAGAACATGATTTTCTTACTAGGCAGCAAGCAAACCATAGACGACTCAAAAACAAATTCAATGCCCAGTTTGCTAAGTTAAAAAGATCATAATTGAGTGTCATTGTTATGTTATGGCAGGCAATTATTCTGCATTGCTGCATGAAAGGTAAGCCTAAGCAGGAACACTCTGTCCAGTCTGAGAAGATTGCCAACAAATTGGAACAAATTGAAAGAACAGCAGAAATGCAAAGTTTTAAAAACATAACCCAGAAGGAAAGATTTAAAAGTAAGTTAGGTTTGTTTAGGGAAGAATGAAAGGGTATATCTAATAGGTGTCTCCAGATGCATATTAAAATATTGTAAAAAGATATGAATGATTAATATTTCTCAGTTATGTAATCTAATTTGCAGCAAGGAAGAGTTAGTTTAGAAAACAGTACCCAAACATAGTAAGTCAAAGGAACAACTATTGAGGCTATGAAACCTGATTCATGATTAGGTCTGCACATTAAATGATCAAACAGTTTTAAAACCAAATTGTATCAACATTCTTCAGCAGTATTGTAACCATAGCTGGTTCTTCAACATGGATGAAGTATTTCCTTATACTTCCTGCTGTCCTGTATCTTGCCACATCATTAATTTTGTTACATAAAAGTCAATTTGCTTTCCAGTTTTCTTTTTTTATATATTATGAAATTGTTACAGGATTTAAAAACCTCTTTTTGTTTCTTATTCAATCATGATTTATCTTGGATGGACTGTGCCAAGACCAATTTCATTGTGTTAAGTCTGTAATTTTTTACCAAAACGTTTTATAATCAAGTATTCTGTGGTTAAATCAGTAACCTAAGGTTGTGGCATCAACTAGTAAAACTTGCTTTAAAAAAAAAAATAAAATAAAATAACGTGCCTGGTTTTCACTCTTGCATTTCACATTGCACCATACACTCCTGTGTCTGCTTGTGTGACAATCCTTGCAAACACAGATATGGTCACTTTTGCTTTAAAAAAATAAAGAAAATTAAAAAAACCTTCCAGGTCATGTGTTTTAACTTTACGTTTTAATGGGTGCTCAAAATTCACCTCTATTCATCAAGCTTCTGAGTTCTGAAATGCAAACCAATTTTATTTCTGTTCCAAAATCTATTATAGAATATTGTATTACTCTTAATTACTATTTCTCAGTTATGTAACCTGTCTAATTGGCAGCAAAGGAGATTTGGTTTAGAAAATTGTACCCAATATCTATTTACAAGGTTAGTAAGCCAGAAGAACCTTTAGTGCAGCTATGAAATCTGGTCAATGAGCAGGTTTGTTAAAATATGTTAGAATATTTAATATCATCATTGCCATAATTTAACCATAATTAAGCTTAATATAATTTCTATCATCCTAAAAATCAAAGTAAATGCAAATGAAATCTATACCGTAGCAATGGTATATAAATGGTATATAATGGTATATAAAACCAAACAAAGTAAATAAAAATAAATTATTTTTTGGTAGCAAAAAGACGTTTGCATTTAGGGGCACTTCAGCATTTCAGGCAACAAACAGAGCTGTCATTCACCTTTTTGGCAACAGTAGCTTCTTGAAAAGCTCTTCCTAGACTGCTGATGAAAACCCTATCTCTGCTTTCACCTTAGTGGTGCCTGATAAAACTCCCATATACCTATATACTGTTTATCAGTCAGTCTTTGCTCTCAAGTGTCCTTCATTTTATTTTATTGAAACATTTTCTACATCATTATCAGCAAGCAAACTCTTTTGCTGCTGCTCTGTTCAGCCTATTCTTTTCTACAGCAATAGGAACCTTTTCTCTTCCCTTCAGCTGTTACATCTGACAAAGCTGCTGTGAGTTTGTTGGTCAGCTTGTCCCAACAGTCCCTTCTTCATGCAAGTATGAAACACCATCCTTGTACCTTCCAAAGAATGCTTTTATTTGTCCTAAGCTGTGGGATTTTCTTTGGGCATGCTTTATTGTAGTGTAGTATGGAATGGAAATAATTTAAGATCTGGAAAGAAAGCTAACAAGTGTAGTAGTAGTATAAACACTTGGAGGTGAAGCTAGAGGAATTCCAAAGGTGAATAAAACCAGCTTCCATTTCCAAACCAGTTACAAACCCTTCTGTTGGACCCTAAGAATGTATTGATTTTTTTTATAGTTATTTTTTTATACCCCCTGTTATACTGAAAAGAAAATTTGTCAGCCATGTCACAGTGTTTTTGCCCAGTCAGTAAACTTGAAAGACGTACTGTTGGCACTTCACTTGAAGATGGGGGGTTGAGGGGGTGGTGTTAGTGCAAACTTTGTAGGTGTTAGAGTTTTTTTCTGTTCCTTAAGCAAACTTAATATGAAGCTCATGCTGTGATCAGAATGACAGTGCTTATTGAAAATAGCAAACCATGGGGCCTAATCACCTGTAAATCAGTTGGAGCTTGGAGTCTTCTTAAACGTGAGATCTGGTAATCATCAGTAGCAGATTTACAAAGTACTTAAAGAGATACTTCTCTTTCTGACAAATTTTACTTTATTCTGGGTCTACCAGTGTCCGCTGGGTAATTTTTATAAAGGTGTGTTCCACCAAAAACAGCATAGTGCCTCCAGCTCTGTGGCCAGCGAGGCTCAGTATGCTCCCACTGCAGCAGTGATGGACTGCAGCTACTCCTGAAGTAGCCCAGAACACAGGGAAGAACATGACATCTTCATGAAATCCCAGAAACATCACAGGAGGATTTTTTTAAACTGAATTGCACGCCTATAATGTAAATGTTGACAGCTGGCCATTAATTCTGTAAGGAGCTGGAGAGGAAGCAGACATTTTTTGTAACAGTTCGCCTAATGATTTACATTTTCATCTCAGGGTGAGGTGTATTGTACTCACCTCTCTGCACTGCCTATCAAGGGAGGAGAGGGTGCCTAATTCAGATGTTACTATCTACACTGTAGAGATTGAAAGTAACGCAAGATGAAGCCTATTCTACTTGTTTTGAGAAAAACTTGCCAACAGAGTTCAGACTTTAATCCGAAGTATTTGAGAAGACTTGCCATCTAATGTGAACCAATTCCTACTGTTTTTTAAATATGATGTTTAAAACCATTACTCTGACCAGTGTCAGAATAATCATCCAGTCTTTCCAGAGGATGAAATTTTACATTAGTGAGATGATGTGCTACCTCTTACAAGAACTTCACAAATACAGGTTATTTTCTTGGTGACACTTCTGGATTTACTCAAAGATATTCTATTTCCATTATTTTTATTGCTTCTTTTTCTCTCTTCCTTAGTTTTCTTCTCAAAAACAAGGGGAGATGGTTCCTCGCTTTAGCCAAAGGAATTACTGGGTTTTTTTCAGAACAAAAGTAATTGTTTTAAGATGATTTTTATTACAAAACTGATCTTAAAAAAGTGAGTAATTCAGAGTAAGGGCTGCCACACCATACACTCCAGTCCAGAGATTTACTGACAGCTAACCAGAGAGCTGTTTGTTTATTACTTGTGCATGAAAACTAATAAAGCAAATAAACAAGGAGACAAAGGAATAAACCTCGTAGTCTGCACCCACTTAGCAATATCTAATAATAAACCACAGAGCAAAACAAAAGAAGCTGGCATCTGGCACTTCGGATGTTGCAGAGTTTGCTGCCAGCCACAGGGGCTTCACAAAACCAAACTTTAACAAATGAAAAAATCTGTGGGTTACTGTCAGTATTTTGTAATGTTTACAAGCACTTGGCTAATGGCACAGGATGCTGGCAATATCATGCATATAACATTGGTAATATTATCTACTTCGTATTTTATATAGTTTACAGTGGGGATGCATGAATGTATTTGCTCTCATGCTGTTAGGTTAAAATTCCATGCTGTTTTTCACAGTAACTCACTAAAAGCACTACCAGCATAGGGTGAGTCAAATTTTGCTCAGTATGTGGCACTGAGTGGAGAATGACTGAAAAGCAAGATGAAGTTGCTAGACTCGTGTTTAATGTACTTAGTGAAAAAGCAGTATAAAACTACTTCCCCCTGCAGGGAACTATAAAACTACCTCCCCAGAACTTCATCTAATTTCCGATAGAGGCAGACTTGCCCTTTCTTAGAGTATCCTCGGTGTTTTCCTACAGGTGAAAAAAAACCTATTTAAGTATCCAATATGTTACAGTCTCTGTAGTGTTTCCAGGAGGACACAACAAAAATCGTATACTCTTTTCACCTAGAAAAGCTTGATGTGGGAAAACTTGTGTTTAAAGGCTGAAGCGGGAGATATGTCTGAGAAGTTTCCTGCATGGAGCATGAAGTATAGAGCACTCATATGGGCAAAGGCATGCTGGTGGTACCATGCCACAAAGCAAAGCTGTGGGCTAAACTCACCATAGTCACAAATGTCATCTCAAGTACTTAATCAAATTACCTCTAAATGTAACTTTTCTTTTACCTCTGATCTCAGTCAGCCTCCCAGTATTTCTTTTCACTTGTGTCACATGCTTGCTTTGTTTTTTATCTTGAAACATCTATTTTTATTTCAGCTGTTCCTTTTCAACTCCCTCCCTCACTGAGGCTTCATCAGATAGCTTTCAGATTTGGTTGTTTTTTGTTTTTTTTTTAATGGGGCAGTTTTTCCTCTGAGAGAGGAATGAACATCTGTGCATATTTAGATTTATTTTTTTTAATAAAAATGTATTTGCTGAACTTGAGCAAAGGTTGCTGAAGAGGCTGGGGGAAAACAAAAATAAAAAGAAATCATTACAGTCTTAAAAAAGCCCCAGATATCAGAAAAACCAATGCCACAGTTCCTGAAAAAAAAAAAAAATCCTGTGAAAGCACAAGCAAGGGTTTCTCTCTGGTTAGCCCTTCAAATTCCACTCCAGCTCTCTGTTTGCTTGTAAACTTTGCCCTCCTTTTTATTTTCATGGTCTTTAAGTATCCAGCTTCACACCCAAAATTTTGATTGGATCAAGAGCTAAGAGAAAATGCTTTACCTGCCTTCAAGAATTCTAAAAAAGACATATTGAAATCACAATTTCAAAAGCTTTTTGCTTTTTCTGCATTATGTCAAATGGCTGGAATTCCACATTATCCCTCTGTTTTTAATAAATGGACATGTCACTGGGAATGCACTAGCCAGGTTAAGCAGCTCATTAGTGTCACAAATGTTAGTGCTCCACTCATTTTTACGCCTTCCACATGCTGTACCTTGAGTCCTGCTGCTACCCTATTTAACTTGACATATTTCTGTTTATGCTAAGCAGGCTGGATCTTATTACATCCATTTAGGAACAGATGTTACTTAGTATACCCTGAACTCCTCCATGCCGCCTTTTTTCACAGCTCTCTGAGAACTGACTGCAGGTAGTGTGCTCTCACTTCTGTGCCACCCTTCCCACAACAGCTCCTGGAAAGAGGGGGGGAGAAAGATGAGCTTTTTAATGTTGTTATGAAACCATATGCACCCTGCTGCCACTATATCAGAGAGTGTGTTTTCTCCCAGAGTGTTTAATACACCTCTTTTGACACTACAGAAAATGAATTGTGAAGGATACTGCAGTTAGAAAAGTGTTGATTTTTGCCTGGGGAAAAGAAAATCAGAAAAGGTCATAAAATTCACTGTTCAATATTAACTTAATCACAATACATATTTTAGCAGTGTACAGTGTGTTACTTTTAATGCAGAGCTACAGTTCCATGCCTGTCTCTTTCTCTAGTCTAGCCTGCAGCTCTTGCTGGCTGTGAAGGTTAAGATTTATAGTGATAATATTTGCTATCTGACAGTGAGTTTCAAAGCTAACAGCTTTGTGGTGTTTTCCCTTTTTTGTTTCATATGTTTTTTCACTTGCAACACCCATTAAAGTTTAATAGGAGAAATGTGCACATCATGAACATGAAAATGAGAATATAATTACCCCTCTGTTTTCAGATCACTAAAATCAATCTTCTTGTTTTGTTACAGTCTCAGTCTGGCTGTAGCTGAAACTATTTTCCCAGAAATCCTCAGAAAACCTAATAAGTGTAATGACTACCTACGCTACAAACCAGAATAGTTCTTCTTATATCTGTATTTTGAAAGCCATTTATCCTCTTCTCATAATACATTGTCCAAAAGAAAAATTCACAAACTATCTAAGTATGATGTTATTTGGCTGAAGTGATTTCAAAGGAAATGCAAAAATAGTACCAGAAAAATTGCTAAGCAGCCTTAGACCACCTGCTAGACTGCTGTGTTTTTTTATAAGGGACAAGGGTTTGTCTTTTCTTTAAAAAACTTTTTTAATTACGTATACAAGTGATAGGGAATTCTGTCTTCAGGAAACAATGTGTTCTGTTAGCAGAGAGATTTAACTTGGAAATATGGCTACGTAATCATTCCTGCAGTGCAATAGCAGTCGCTGAAGCTCAGGCAACTCCAGAGCAAATCTGACAGCTGACAATATGGTCAACAAAGCTTCATCACTCAGAGCAGCACCTACAATTGATTTTGGCGAGAAGACTTCTCACCTAGGCCTACCCAAAAACATCACTCAGGTAGGTGGAACCCTGGCCACAGCTGCCCAACCCAAGCTGATTAAGTGGTTCCCTTGTGTGCTCAGAGAACAGAGATGCACAGAAAATGCCATGGGAATGCCCAGCTGAAAGCACAGCTAAATGAGACATGACTAATCTGTCCTGCTGTAGTGGTTTAGGTACATGCAGAAAAGAAGGAAACAGGTGAGCTATTAGCAGCTTGATATGTCTGTAACTTGCTTCTGGCAGGAGTCTGGAAAGTGATAGCAACACAGGTAATGAATTGTGATAGGCTCTGGACATGGGGAAAATCAAACATCAGCCTGCAGCTGCATAAGTAGCAATGCCTTTGGCAGTTTATTGCGACAATTCTGCTTTTAAACAGTAGTAAAGAATGAAAACAGCTGCCCCTTGAGGGCCACTTGGTACCTGGGTATCTGCCACCTAGTATCAGCCTAGGCTTGAGGTGAGTCTACGCATCAGGCCTGGTACTGTGGCCAGGACTCAGCTGGTGTAAGTGCTTTCTTTCCGCAGGTCCATGGTGCAGGTCTGAGCTGCACCAAAAATCAGGGGGAAACCCAGTGCCTGCTTTGGTTTGGCTGTGCAGTGTGCTTGTGTCAAGGAACAAACATCCTGAAATTGGGATCTGAGCACAGAAATCATTATCCCATTGATGCTGAAAGAGATTAAAAGTTTACAAAATGAATAATCATGATGGTCTGTCTTGAGACCATAGCAACAGAATGTAAGACCAGAAAGCTCTTAGAAATAGAATGATATAAGTACTTACTTCACAATTAATTATTGTTTAAACAGGAGCAGCAACAGGATATGTAACACAAGAACTCTGTGATAGCTGATAGGATGAAGGTATAACCTTTAGTTACCTTAAATAATCATAATATTAAAAAATACATGTCTGGGAGGAGATTACATATGTAAATATAGAACCACCTTGGTATAATGAGCTGGGTAAAAGTCAAGACATGCGTGTTTGAGATTTCATTATGTAAAGCGTGGGTAACAAATCACTTATTTTTATATGATTCCTCCATTGTTAGCATTTTGTATAAAAGGCTTTACCTGTTTCCTAGAAGGTGTGCTGGCTGGGTTAGCTGCCTGTCACCCTCTTCTGAACAGGATTGTAATGAAGGCAATATCTTGACTCAGTGTGGTTTAATCTGGCTTAAAAGAACCAGATAAAAGAACCGGAAAGAATAACCTTGCTTTTAAGACAACCGCATCTTCTGCTTAAATAAATAATATTTTATGCCACTAAGAGGTATAGTTCTATTCTTGTGATTATAGGCACCCCACACTCCCCCATGACAAGCACTGCAATAAATATTTAATTCATTCACAGGCAGCAGGTGTTTGTCTTGGTTGCTGATTTCAAGCTGTCTCACATCAAATTTCCCGAAACCTAGGATTTCTCATGCACCAAGTAATATTTATTTCTGTTGCATTTCAAAACAAAATCCATCATGAAAATCTCACCATTATGGCACAATTCTATTTCTAAATGAGATAAATATCTGATTCCTTCCCTCCCACCTTCTTCAAAACCATCTGCAAATTCTTAACTTTTGGCTAGCTAAAAGCATAGGGAAAAGTGCATAAAATGTTTCATTTGTTTCTCCACAAGTGTTTCACTTCAAAGAGAATTCTTAATCATCATTTGCTCTTCACGCAAAATATGGTTTCAGAGAAAATTTTGAACTTGAAGAATGCTTTTTAAAGAATTTGTTAAAAAAGTGTTTCATAAATAGTAGATGTTCATATGGTCTTTGCAAACACATACATTAAAAAACATTAAAATACCTCATGATAGAAATCTGTAAAACCATGATTAATCTGAGAATCTTCAGTACTGATACTATGCAATGATAAATTACTGCCTTTAAATAGCAATTATACCTATCACTATACTCTCTAGATATCCTTATCTGGATCAGTCTTCTGAGTCCATGCAATAGGAAAAAAGACAATTGATCAGTTTCTCATCTGGTCTTTCCAAGCATACCTCTACTGACTTTAAGTAGCCCCTTTCATATGAGCCAGTAAAAAATCTTGTCTACTAAATGAAGACTTATGATAAAGAGTTTATATTTAACCTGCTAGGAATATCCTATTCAGATTTGCTTGAAACATTCCATTTTATACTATTCATTATCAATGTCCCTCTTCTGTAATAAATTTCTGTAACCAATTGACTTTTACTTTGTCACTGGAGTTGTTTATCAACTAGTTTCAAAGATTTAATCTATTTTGTCTAAATCTTTAATCCAGTTGATCAGCTGCTGCTTTTTATTCATGGTGTACTGGGCTTTAATTAAGCCATTAGGTCTTCTGTTGTGTCTTTTAACATAGAAAGAGTTTGACATATAGTGGAAGTGCGTTTAACGATTTGTTCCAGCTTAAGCTGTATGACAGGTGTCAGTAACTCTTTGCCAGAATGAATGCCCTCACACCTCAGTTTGACTGACACTGTCAGTTCTGGTCTTCCATCTGCTGTGCTGTTCGGTAGGTGGATCCTGCACACACCCAGCCCACCAGCAGGACGCTAGTTCCAGTTCAGTACCACCATAGGCATGTTAGCTTGAATTCACTGAGCTGACTATAATGTGGCTGATGTTGAAACTAAAAGTGAGGTAGGCTGTATGATGTAGGTACAACCACTTTCTGAATCTCATCTGTCCTGCCTGCCACATCACCACTGCCTCCAGCTCCCAGCTCCACTGTGGGTGCAGGGCAGCTTCCCAGCTTCTCCCTGGCAGTAACTCTTGGCAGTCAGAAGGAAATGGAAATCTGTCAAATTGTGTACTACCTGTATGACTTGATGTTGATCTTACCAGGATGAACAGTGACTCAAGGTTCTGTCAAAAAGTAGATTGATGATTGACACCTTTAACTGCTGGAAGATCATTTAAAAGTCCTTTCCAGCAAAGACAGTTTTCAGAACTCACTTTTGGGCTTAGGACTGCAATTATTCTAAGGACCAGCATACAGTGATGACAACAATTTGTGGTTGCTGCTGTAATCTTAAAAGGATTATACCTGTTCTTTGAGAAAAGTTGGAAAAGTTTTAAAAATATTAATCAAAGCAAAGTTGCTTCATTTTGACTAAATTTTTTTTTCACAAACTGACTTTTTAAACCAGATAATTTTATGCAATCTCTTTTATTATAAACATGAACTTGTAATAGAAAAAATTGGAAAGACGATATACAGCATCCTCTTGAAACTTCTGTTTAAATTTCAGTGTCTCTAATTAGAAGAACATTTTCATTCATATTCTATTTAGTAAACAGTACTATAACGATAAAGGATTTCTAATACCAAATGAATTAATAATGTGTTTCATTTTTTCAGTACTTTAAAATCTTCTCATTGTAAAGAAAAAATTATATAAATTATATCCTCTATATGAAATATGTGATGGTTTTGTGTAGTATATATGTTGCCATAAGTGCAAAAAGAGGTCTTTGTATAATGGATGACCACTGTGCATAGTCATTGCCTAATTCCAAAATCTGAAAAATGGCAGCTTTATTTCTTATTTTGTAACAAAAAAAAAAAAAAAAAAAAAAAACAGAGTGAAAAGAGAGGTCTGCAAGTAAATCTAGCTAGCTTAAAATTGAGGTTAAACATCTTTGCTTTTTGCAATAACAAGTCTAATAACAACTTGAACCTTTTAGGGTGAGTAGTGGGGTTTGGTTTTGGCTTTTGGCCATCATGAAGATGGTGGCAGTACAATGCCACCAGTATTAGTAATGTTAACTTTTTACTTTTATTATAAAGCATGTGGTATTTAACTTGTAAATATTGGTTCAGAAGTGATGCTTAAGTGCTCTGGGCACTTTGCCAGTATTACCCCATTGCGCACTGAATCATTCCAGAAAATTACACTATTGTGAGGATAACCTTCAAGCTTGAACATTGTTTTGTATGGAGTACCAGTTAACAGAACTGTGCCCTGAAGACCAGGGGACCTCATTAGAATCATCACCAGAAATGTACATGTAGGAATCTTCCTACAAGAGCAAATATTTAAAAACACAAAAGCATACAAAGCCAGTTTGCAGACTGTAGGTGAATAAATATTAAGGAAAAGAAGGAGAAATAATAATAAAAAAATTACACATACAAAATCTATATTGGAGGAACATTATTAAGGATATAAAGTCAGAAACAAAAAAGTTAGAAAATACCAGCAGGGCTACCACTTGTGAAATGCCACTACTTCATTCTCTTGCACATATTCCCTAGGATTAGAGATTAAGTACTGTTTTAATTAATTATTTTGGGAAAAAAATAAATCTCACTGACTAAAAATAGTTATGCACTGATGTCAAACTTGATGAAGGGTTTTGAAAAAAATCCAAGTATTAAAAATCAATTGTTGAACTAGTTCTTTTGGACTTTTCCTAGCTGAAACATTTTAGGAACTAAATTAAAAAGGATCTGTTCCCAAAATCAGGGAATAGAGATGATATGCTACAGCTTTTTATGCTGGTGCTCAAGAAATACATTTGTAAGACACGAGAAAAATCTACATAAGGCAGTGGAAAGACAGTTTCATTCCAAAATTGTTTGTTGTTAAAAAAGATGAGGCCATTAGCTGGTAATTTTAGAGGATCTAATCTTCTAAAGAGCTGATCTTGCCTAGCCTTATGTAAAGCAAAAGCAAGATGACAGTATGACATTTATAAAGGGAGAGGTGGTGACGTGGGTGTAATCAGTCACCCTTATCAGAACCATATAAAGAAAATACAGGTTATGTTCTTCGTACAGATTTACCCATGGATGTTACTGCAAGACAGTAGTCCAGAAGTCTAAAGATATCAGGGTTCCCTGCTGTAAAGAAGTCCTCAGTTTCAAACTTCGATCACCAGGGCAAAAGGGACCCTGGTAACTGCAGCTGCAATAAATGTGAAGTTTCTATACCTAAATTAACTCATAGGCACATTAGTCACCATTCAAGCACACAGAATTGTAGTGCATATTTTATGCTTACTGTTTTCTAATGGCTAGCTGAAGGGCTTCAGAGGCTGGAAAACCAATACATACAAGGCAGGGTAATTAATGTATGAGGTGAGAAGTAGTATTCTCAAGCAGCCAAACCAACCACACTTCTCTCAGAACAGAAAGTATAAACTGAGAAATTGTCAATAAATAGTTAATCTGAGGGAATGCATATATTAATTTCCTTTATATATATTAAGCTTACATAAATAAATAAATAAATAGATGTCTTGGGTTATAAAATTTCCACATCTAACCAAAACCTAAGGTGCATTGATTCTTCTCAGAATGGATGACCTACTAAAGTTTCTTATATCAAGTTTAATTTTAGCTAATCATGCAGAAAAATTGTTCAGGCCTCTTTGCTTCCAAAATTGAACCTGTAGATTTGCACAATGCATACTAATCATTACATTACCTTTAACAGAGACACCTCCTGTCACTCATCAGTGGCCCACTTGTAATGCAAATTCCTAACTAACAATACACCAGATTCTTCTGTTAGGTCTATCTGTGACTTATTTGAACCACATGTTCTTTCTAAGAGAAATGCTGCTGAACATTAACCTAAATCAGCTAACTAGCCACTTTTTACAACGTGTTAAGATTTTATTTCCAAGTCAAATGTAGATTTATTAAGGGAAAGTCAAATAGGGAAAAAACCACAGTATGATGACTTCTGAATTCTGAAGTGGGGACAGTATCTTGGAATCTGAATAGTAGCTTTGACTCCCCAAAATATCTTTCTTTACCAGCTATGTCCTAGCCATAGCACTTCCCCACCTTTTGTTTTATTTGTCAGCTGTGCTTGTACATCTACATTCTATGATCTTCAGAAGAGAAATGGCTTCAGTGTATGATAGGACTCTATCTAACAGAAGGAGACGTGGCCTTCAAATATCCCCATGATGCAAAATATGATTTGTTGCTAGGGTTGGTGGCAAAACAAAAATTTTATTGAAAACACTGTGTAAGAAATTCTTCATTAAGTGTTGCAGATTTTCTGCAGTTAGATCAAACATTTCAAGATGGCTTAAACCAACATAGCTTATACTCACCATTCTCCATCTAGGATTTCCTGACCTCACTGCCTCTCTTACAGAGCAAGAAATTTTGTTGGCTTATTGTTGATCTGCTGTAGCAGAAGGAAAATATTCCTGTTCATCTCAGTCTTCTTTATGCTCATGGAAGATCAGATTGAAACTGGATTATATGATGTGCATCTGAACTGCTTGGCATATTATTCTCTAATCCTAAGTATTTTTTGCTCCATTTGTGGATGCTCTGCCACTTACTAGCAGCTGTGGCCTGACCTGACCACATGTGAAAAATTTCTAGAATATTAAAGTATTCGTTACATTTCCTCATTTCCTATTTAGTGACATAGTTAGCTAGTAGCATTTCCTCTTCTAAGATTTAATTTACATTCCTCAAAGAGCTAAGACTGTATTTGTTGTTCCTTATGAGAAGTAACTGGTCAAGAGTTCGGCAATTTGCACTTTCCAGTAGCTGAATACCAAATGTCAGTGTTGTTTGCAAGATAGCTTACATTTTCTAGTTGTAGAAGACTGCTTGTAAATGTAGATATGCACATTTTCATGACAAATTTTAGCTTATGATTCTTCCACATACATTGTAACTAAAATGCTTCAACCTATGCAGTCATCTTGCAATCTGCTGTACACAGCACACTCAGCTCCTTAACTTAATCAGAAGAAGTGAATGTGCCTTTGCGTGCACCCTGCACTAACCTTCAAACCTGTAGCATGTTACCATAAGCAAATTCAATGCTGTCTGAGCAACTGCTCTGTTAGCATTGCATAAAAGATGTCTGCCCACTCTACTGGGTGGAGAAAAATGGTCAAGGTACATAGATGTTACAAAATATAATTCTAAGTGTCTGATGCTTAGACAGAGATGCCAACCAATATTTTGCCTTATAGCAAATATTTTGCCCCTTGGCTGCTGCAGAAAAATGGACTCAGAGATTAATGCGATCAGACCAAAGCCATTTATTACAAAGCATCTATCCTTTTTATATTGTTGTCTGCATCTGCTTACAATAGCTGGCTTTACATATACAATAGCTTGCTGTATTATAATTGGATATATGTACAATAGCTTAGTATATTATGCTTTGATACATATTTTTGCAGCACAGCAACTAATATACAATTAATCAAATAAGTGTATGGGAACTTAACCTTTAAAACTTGCTAACAGTTCACTATTTTGTACCTTAGCACATTCCAGTTTCTTCTTATCTTGCTTGCATCGTTACTGTTGCTTCCTTACCCACGTCCTCCCTCATCCTCAGTTCATGTCGAGCTCCACATAGGCACTTGCTGACTTGGGAACATGGCCATTCTTTGCTAAAAATCCATCCGCACTTGGCAAAATTTCAGGGTGTTCCTGGCATTTTCTATCAGCCAGATTTAGGTGATGCCCTGCTCAGTAGCTGGATTTCTGATCTCTCTGAATGTTGCTTCCTCACATGCCTCTAACTTTAGATTTTGAATGTCACTGTAGGAGCATGGCATCTCAGAGTCAAGCACTGCTTTCAAATAGGGAGCTGCAGCTCTCCTTATCTGGTTAAACTACTAGTTCGTGACTGAAAGTATAGTAAACCTGAGCCTCTACAAGCCTCTATGAAGGCTCTAGTCACCCTGGAATTATTACCACATTGTATTGCTGAACACATCCTCGTTTTCCAAATTCTTCATCAGCTAAATGTTTCAACTAATCTCAGAGACTGTCAGATATTTGACTTGTAGGAATGCTAAAAATACAGATCTCCAAGAAATTATGGATTTCTAAGCATCAAGTTTCCACTTCATATATTTCTTATCTTATTAACTGCTGATACCATGCCAGAAGTAGGAGATAAAACAGATTATTAGAGATGCAATTTTAGATTACACTATCTGATTTAGAGTGTTCTAAAACACAGTACAATACTTTTAATGCTGCTGTTTTTATCAGCAGATGGACTTTAATGTAACTAAAAAGCTGTTCTGTTCAACAGCTGATAGGGTTTAGTCCAAGATGTAATTTTTCTGAGGTTTTTTACTTCTTTTTTTTTTTAAATTGACAGATATTTTTTTCCTTAGGAGAATGTCTGTAAAGTTAAAACAGTAATTGTAAAAGTAAAATAGCAATTTAACTGAAATATATACTACTAAATAATTCATTTGCATTTGAATACAGAACTACATTTAACAACAGAAACAATTTACAAGTGGCCATTCAGGCATTTTAAAAATACATTACTGTAGTTTTCCCAAATGATGCCATACACATTGAAAGGAATGACCAGAAGGCATTCAGAAATTCTATTAGCAATAGTTTCAATGGTTTGAATATAAGAGTGTACATGTAGCCTATATATCTTCAATGAAAGAGTTATGTGTAATTTTGCATTCAGGGCTGTTTGTTCAATAACCAACTAAACTAAAGAAAATTACATTAAAATGAACTAATGATACTTAGAACTTTTCTTGTTTCCCATTGCCTCTCAGTTCAATATCTTCTATCCCAACAAATGTTTTCTTCATATTGCTTTGAAATGAGTCTAATATTAGGGGTGTCTAGGCAGCATCCATTTTGGTGGCTGAACTCTTTCTTCCTATAAAAAAAAAAACAACAAACCAAAACAAAACAAAAAAACTACAAAAAACCCAGCTTTTAATTCACAGTCCAATGCCATTTGAATTTATTTTTCCGCTGTTCCAGACTTCAACACAACAGGATTACAAGTAGATCAAAGCAATTGCAGAAAACTCTACATCTACAATAAATTTAATTTGGGATTTTAATTCAAGCTAGTCAGCTGACTGGACCTGGCACAGATCCCACCACATGAGATTTGAATCTGCTGGAAGAAGATATCTTTGCCTTGGACCATTATTTTCCCATTAGAGGCTACAATGCATCTGGTAAGAACCTGAAGCAGAGTTCCTAATGTCATTATCCCTGAAAGGAGTCTCACTTGTGTATACCAAAAACTCTCTGTGAACCGCTGTTAGTGGCAATCGTGGGATTTGTCTCACTATTGCACTGCTGCTCCAAACCAAAATGCTAATGTAAACAGAGCCTTAATGTTCCTGTTTGTATTGCTTTGATTTGGTAGTTCCGCTGTGTTTACCTCTCCCTGGGTTTGATGGTACTGCTTCATGATCCAGGCATTCCTCCTGTATCTGCGTCTCCAAGGCAATGAATCTTTTATTGTTTTTTACAAAATGAAAGAAGATCAAAAAGAGGTCAACTGACAACAGCTGCTGGTTAAAGAAACTTCAGTTAAGTGTGAAATACACCTCCTTAAGCAAAAGAAGGCATTGAACCCAGGCCTCCCACCTCCACAAACTGGTAAACTCATCCCACTCAAATATCATTTTTACTGGCAGCTTTTCTGAAACAAAAGTATTAAAAAATGCTCTAGACCTCCTTACTTTTCAGAGGAACTCTAGTGACCAGGCTAAGGACTGCATGGTGATGTAAATGAATCTCTCTGTTCAATCTCAGCTGGGTACTAAAGTCAACAGGAGCAAAATGCAAATTGCCTCTTCTGCAGTTCCTTCCCCCCGCACCCCACCCCCCCCACCCCCACCCCCCCCCCCCCCCCCCCCCCCCCGCTACCCTGCAGCCAGTTTCGGCAGCTCTGCGCTCAGTGCTCTGGAGTGGTGCATCCCTGTTGGCAGTGCTTGCCTTCTCCCATACCCTCCAGGTTTAGCCACCTAACACACCACCAAGCTATTTCCCGTTAAAAACAGGTA
Organism: Lathamus discolor; assembly: GCF_037157495.1. Lineage (NCBI taxonomy): Eukaryota > Metazoa > Chordata > Aves > Psittaciformes > Psittacidae > Lathamus > Lathamus discolor. Next base: position 68,310,569 of record NC_088887.1, on the reverse strand, counting down.
AGTGTATCTAGGACTTTCTAAGCCATAAAACATCACTATTTAGAGCCAGGAGAGCTTACATTTTAAGAAAAACATATTTCATGCAGACAGGAAGCACACGAAGTCTACAGGAGGTGAATGCTAGAAGTTTATTTAATATTATTGACTTATTTTCAGGAGTGCAAACACAGCAAGTCATAGGAGTAACATAGCATCTCTGCAGATCACACCAACTGATCAAAAAGACTGAATAAAAGTACAGTAAGGTTGCTCTGAGAAACACAGTTTCAGACCTCACTGTCCCACTAGGAAGTAATACCGGTAAGCCTGTTCCTGAAGTTTTCCTACAAATAGAGATAAATGGGGTATTTTCCAGATTAAAAGTATATTTGAAGTCATAATTTCTAAGATGTGGTATAACTCCCAGTACAGTAGTTATTTGAACATACCATTTAGAAATATATTAGAGAGGCAGACATGTCAATACACAGAATCCCAATGCAGTTAAGAGTTGTCATACTTTGAGAGATACAAAGACAAAAAAAATTTACACATGTATGCAGGCTTATACAGGCAATGGGACAGAAAAGGCAGTGTTTGCTCTTACCTGGTTATAGAACTCTGCAATGCTTGTACTTTAACAATAGTTGTCATAGATTAGCTTTAGTTGTCATCTGCTGCATAAATCAAAGGAAAACTAGGTCAAGCTGTACTAACAAGCATGTAATTGCCATTGTTATCTATAGGATAAACCCACTTCTGTCTGTGACTTAACTTCACAACAGCTGCCACGTTGGATCAGATCATTAGTCTGTTTTACTCAGTACCCTGTGGTTAGCACCAGATGATTTAGAAAGGACCAAGAAATTCCAGCATTGACAAATAAAGGATAAATTGTTAATAGGATGTATTTCTCCATACTTCCTGTGAGTTAATGACTGATTTGTGCCTCAGAGCATAAGCTTTAATTATAATCTATATTCGGCATTATAAAAAATATTTTTGTAACTGTTAATTACAATATGAAATTATTTGCACAAGGAAACATCAGAATTCTCAAATGTGAATTTGATCTGAAATTGAGACAAAGCACTGCATATTGTTTTGCTTGCAACTTTCCATTTAGAAATTTTACATTCTGGGCTATAATTGATGTTATTGTGTTTCCTACATAATAGTAACATTTTTTTGAACATCTAGAAAATTATACTTCTTCATCTTGGTTTCATAGTTTCTCAAACTGATTCTGCAGCCTTGACAGCACAACTAGAGGGGTATCATGGAGAAATACATTGGAGATCCAAACTGGGTATGAATATTTTAGAGCTCCACATAAAGAAACTACTACAAAAAATGGAGCAGATTGCCTTCTGTGTTAGAGATATACATTTAAGCCACCACCAACTTAATCTAAAGGCAAATAGAAATAAGTAACACATTTAGAAAGGTTTGAAAACATAAGAAAAAGAAGCAAGTTAACTTAACCTACTTAGTTATTCATAATTTTATTTCTCTTCTGCAGGCAGTGGCAGTTTAAATATTCACAGTCTGTCTCATGATTTCCTGGCCTGTTTTCCAGTACTCTGCAATTTCCTTCTCATCCCAGTGCTCCAGCTCGTAAATTTGATCCCACATTAAATTGAATTGGGAAACTGATGTAAACTGAAGAAAACAGTCTTTTTCAAAAAATAATTAAAATCCCCTACCTAGGTTAACATTTTTTAGCTGTATCAACTCCACAGCATGATGTTTTTCTAAACACTGAGTATTATATTTCATAGCTTTTCTCAAATTTGCATGTAGACTATTCTAGACATTTATATGGGGTTAATACTTCTACTTCACTGCCAACTACAGCTTTTGTCAGATAATAATAAGTAATAATTCTGCTATGGTTAAATTCTAGGCCAATTTTTTAAGGTTGTCAAAATAAAAAAGTCTTAAAGGAGCTATAGTTTCTGTACTTTGTGCCCTTAATGTAGCCTTATGACCAGACTTCCAATTAAATTCACATATTCACTTCCAAACTAATTCACTTACACCAAACCATACCAATCCAGATTATGCTATGAGCTAAAAAGTGCTTGTAAGAGTGCAATATGTGAGAAAATGAATTTTATTAGGGACTAGAGACTTATGACACTTGCAAGTCACTTTCCTTCTCCAAATTAGTTTTGTCCTTGCCTACAACGAATGTTGTGATAAATATGGACTTTACTGCCAGCCTAAGACTTGCTGCCAGCTCTGATATCTCATAACTCACCATAACAAAAGGGGCTATGACACAGACAGAAAACCAGGGCGGTTAAAATCATGTCTTATCAAAGCATCAAACAGGCAAGCTAGCATCAACTTAACCTAAAAGAAATGGAGGTCTTTTGCCTTGTGACTCCATGGTTGCGCACTGCACAGCTGCAGGACCTGGAGACCAGCCCTACTGCAGCATCACTGGGGCAGGGGCTGATGGCCCCAGGGGGCTGAAATAGTGTCCTTTGCCATGGGGAAGGCGGGACAAAGCCCCAGGGAAGCTGGGCAGAGACAGGAAGGCCATTAGTGCCCTCAAAGCCCTAAGAGGATGTATCAGAAATGTGGTTCAGAGCAAGTCCCAACACAGTGAATGCTTCACATTCTATCCTGCACAGAGATTGTCTGCCTTCTCCTGTAGCAAGAATAATTAACATTAAAGCTGGTCAGAAAATTCAGAGAAAATCTTTTCTTTGGGAAATTTCTTACTTCCTCAGAATGCAAATTTTTCACTAAAATAGTCTTAATTGTGATGAAATCACATTGGAAATCTGCCACCAGACAAGCTTTGAAACTTTTCTTGGTGTCCTGCCAGCTCATCTCTATGGGTCCTCAATAAAGCACCTGCTGGGTACCATCACCATGAGCACTGGGTCTCCCAGGGCCAGCAGGATAGACAGACAGGTGGATGCTCCTAGAGCCAAAACTCCACAGTATTTCCTAGCAAATGTGAATATTCCTGGATTTTGATCCAAATCAGAGTGAGAACAGTTTTCCAAACATGAAAATAAGCCACAAAAGGGAATATTGGTTTGGTTTTTTTTTTTCCTTTCAGCTCTGTCCTATGCATTTAAGAAATTAAAGAATGGAAATTCTGGCAAAAGAACCTTTACTTTTTTCATCAAAGATTTAAAAAGAAATGAACAGTCATGTATTCTGTTTTGGGGGGCATTGTATTAATGTACAATTCTTTGTTATTTTTTGGACATTTGTTGAAACAGACCTTGCTTTTATTTTTTATTGTATTGTTCACATGAAGAACGATATAGATTTTCAGATAATTGAACTAATCTCTCTGGATTACTATAAATGATCTAATGAGATACCATGTAAGAAATTTCAGTAAAAGGGTAGGGATTAATAAAATCAGTTGGAGAAAAGACCGACTTACGAGGGAGACAAAAAATGGGTAGCTTTAAATATATAGTATAAGTAGGTAGAGTTTATCAGCAGAGCTCCTGAGTAAAGCTTGAGACCATTTACAAATATCAGTAAATGATCTTGGCACAAGGAGTGGAAGTCTGATGGCATCTGGTGATGCAGGAAAGCTGAGTAATAGTCTCCGTATTACAGAGGATCAGAAGATTCAAAATAAAGGAAACACTTTCTTTGAGGCCCTGTGTTCTAAACATGCTATTTAAGAGAATAAGATGCAAGATCATGCACTTAATACTGAGAATTTATGGTCTGAAAAGGAATTTATCAGTTGGAAATGAGAAAAGTGAGTAGTATTCTGTGGCATTACCCAATTATAAGTGTGCTTCAACAGCACAGTGTAATGATAAAAACCAAGACCAAAATGATTGTATCAGCCAACACTGTCCTGTGAAGACAGAGGACTATTAATGTGATCATACAAAGCCAATGTGGAATTGTGAGTATAATCCCTATTAAGTGTACTCAGAAAATATAAGGTCGTACT